>NC_087360.1:13130000-13755000 GCF_030014295.1 Loxodonta africana | reverse complement strand
ACATCATGTTTGCAATTCCTCCAGATCATTGTGTGTAGTTTCAGATCATTTGTCCTGGTTGTTGTATATTATTCCATTGTGTGAATATACAGTGATTTAACCATCCATCCTACTATCTATGAGAATTTGGGTAGTTTCCTAATATTTGTTTAAAATTAGTGAACAAGAGTTTGCCAGCATCATTCAGTAAGGAAGTAGTAAATCTGATGGAGTTCTTGTCGTTGAGCATGTGATTGGCCCAGCCCAATCCAGAGAAAAGCAATGGTTAGCTTTTCCCCGATCTTTATTATCACTTATTAGCGTTATGAAAGAGGAGAATTATTTTAGGGGAGAAGTCTCTGAATTTCGTGTAAAATAGATTGTGTCATTATTTCATTTATTTTTTCTTATTATCCAGGTTGAGATTAATCACATTCTTAGGTATGATTGCTAATTAGAAAAACCAGTAGTTATTCAGATGATAATTTAATTCAAATAGTTTTTTATAACTTCATTATTTGTTTTCAGTGAATTCTGTTCCTAAACGTCGTGAATCCTATCTTTTAAAAAGATAGTTTTGAGAGAAGAAAACATGCATGGCTTAGTTTGATTCCATTAAATTTGTTAAACTCTCAATAGAAGCGTAGGGGGAGCTTCTGCTGCAAAAACAAAAATTAAAAATAAAACATTGCAACTTCCTTTTTTCTCTTTATCTATTGGTAGGAGAAATATAATTTGCAAATATGTGTCAAATGCTGCCTTACTAAAAATATGGCAGCATTTTCCCTCCCCACTTCCTAAAAGAACCCAGGGATGGCAGAGCAGAGGCTGAGTGGTCCCCTTTCGCTGCACCTGCAGTCTCTCCGACCAAGTGCTCTCATTCTACTCTTGGCATTGAATACCATGTCTGAGCTCCCATCTCCCAAATGTTGACATCGCATCCTGACCTTCTTGCTTAATCCATACTAATATGTCTGCCTTCCTTCATGACATCTCTGCTTGTATGTCCTGGCAGCCGTGTTTCTACAGTGTATCTCTGATCCATTCCCTGCTTCATCTCCACTGCTACCATCCTTGTCCAAGCCCTGCTTTTATCTCACTTGGGCCTTCTAGCTCTTCTCCCTGCTTCACTCATAACTCCCTCGTAATGAACTCTCCAGGGAGCACCTAAAGTGATCTTTTCAAAATATAAATGGGACCATGGTAATTCCCTTGCTGAAAATCCTCCCGGGGCGTATCAGTGTATTTAGAATACAGCTCAAATCTCATACTGTTGTTTATACAGCTTACATGATCTGGCCCTGCTTACCTATCTGAGCTCATTGTATACTTTTCTCTCTCTTATTTATAAGCTTCAGACACAGTAGCCATTGTGTCCCCCAGACGCCAGGGTGTGGTCCCGTACCGAGGGCCTTGTGCTTGCTGTTCCCTAAGCCTAAACTACTTTCTCTCAGAGCCCACGGTGGCTGACTCCTAATTTTCCCCTCCTCTCTGCCTCTACCTGCCTATTGAAGGTGTCCCCTCCCCTCCCATGCCTCTTTCCACCACCCCTCTCAAACACACCATCGTGTTCTATTATCCCAGCCTAACGGAAGCTCTGTGTGAATAGGGACTTTGTGCGCCTTCTTCACGACGGTATCCCTGGCATCTAGGGCAGTGTTTGCACACTAGTTGAACAAATGAATTGAAGATTGCCTAAGCCACCGATTCTTGATAAGAAAAGGAGATTGCCTGTCAGAATCTTTTATCTCTGAATCTTGTAAAAATTGACACTCCTCCCCAAAAAAGTAAACGTCCCTAATTATAAGCATCCATAATTTTTTGTAGTGTCCAGATGCTGATTGCTTGTGATTGCCATTAAATAAATGTTAACATAGCCACCATACACATCAAAATAGTTTGAAGAGTGGATATTTGTTGGCTGTCATCCAGAGCCATGGTGGCGCGGTGGTTAAAGGCTATCGTTGCTAACAGAAAGGTTGGCAGTTCAAATCCACCAGCCGCTCCTTGGAATCCCTGTGGGGCAGTTCTGCTCTGTCCTGTAGGGTCACTGTGAGTCGGAATAAACTCAGTGGCTACGGGTCTGGTTTGGTTTTTATGGGCTTTTTGGTTTTGTTTGGTATCTCTGAGGTATGTACCAACTCGTTAGGGACCACATCACTTAAAGGACCAGGTGTTTTCTGTTTCCCTTTACTTAGATACAGATGTCATCCTTATATATTGAATAAACAATATCTTTCAGATTTAAAATACCTAACAAGTCTGTATTAGTTCCAGTGGTCCCTTTTATACTTGTTCAGTTGACTCTTACCTCATAAGGAGACATTCTCTTAACTGTTTAGAATAAAAGTTAATTCTGTAAAGAATTTATATCACACACTGCAAAACATGTAGCTTTCTTTGACTTTATAATTTTATAGCAACTACAAGAAAAGTCTAGAAGCATCTTGCACGTATTCTTCTGTTGGATTTAGCCATCAGATTTCTTTTCCCTATGTTAGGGGTAGGGGAGCTGGGTGATTGAAGGCTGCAGTGTGTTTTGATTAAAGAAAAAGAAAGCCTAGCTTGTGCTGTAGCCCTGTAGCATGGTAAAAGTATGGAAGGTAAATACTTGCTGATAACAGCATTCTACCAAATAAGTGTCAGCTCTGATTTTATTTTCCTTTTGCTGGGAAAACTGTGACCTCCTTTGAGTACTGGTGGGTGAGACATTTTGCAACAGTGCTGAATATAAAAGACCCTGCTTACTGGCAAGCTAATGCCAAATGTTGGATAGCCTTTAAAGAATTTGCCAAGCCACAACGTCAGCTGCTAGCTTTGAAATAGAGCTGCTGTGATTGTTGTAGTCCACGTCTTTAAAAAAATACAGCCAGAACCGTTACTGTGAACAGGGGCAGAAAATCCTTTCATGTCGTTTCAGTGTTTCATTTATGTATCAGATCCCATTAAATAAATACTGTAACATAACACTATCAATTCCTTAGCTAGAATGAGAGTATGAGAAACATAACGCATATGGATCCATGCCTCCTCTTTTTCCTACCTCATCTCATTCCGGAAGTGTTTAAGGTAGCTTAGGTATAATAAATATAATAAGGTAGGAAAAAAAATGAGATATGGATAGAGAAGAAAATAAGGGTTGATATTCATATATGATGGAAAGTGAGGTTGTGGAGTAAAACTATGAAAGGCAAAAGGCTATACCTGGTGTCAAAACTTGTTAACAGATTTTCCTGTTTTGCTCTTGTTTGTTTGTTTCTTTGACCCATGAAGGTAAAGTCCTACTTGCTGTTGTTCACCTGATGAATGACAGCATATTGGAACTCCCATCTGCTTTACGCTTGTATTTTTGGGAGGGGGGGCAGGTCACTTCTCCCACTGTGAGCTGGGTGTGGGATTCTAGGCAGATGTCAGAGGTCTGTCCCTACTTTCTTTCAAGCTGGCAAGAACTCCACCATGACTGCCACTCAGGCTCCCCTTGGGTGTCAGAAGTCTGTCGTAGTGCTGGGGGTATTTGCAAACCATAAACATCCATGACTTCGAGGTGTACTATCAAAATATGTTCTGCAATCTGGGAAGACATAGCAGTCAGAAACTATAAAGAAAGCTAGATTATGCTCTCAGGCAAAGAGACAAAATGATCTGTAAAGTCTTAGCTATTTTTAGGGTCAGTTGGTCCTTATTCTTACTTAAGGCTTAGTAGTGTGGTCTTAGCAGTATTCAATGAGAAAAATGGTAGAAAATTTTATGTGGTTCCCTGTCACCCCACCAAGCTTTGTTACTGTTTTTTAAAGTAACTTCCCACCCAAAAAAGTGAGTGAATGTTTTTTTGGTATCCTAATTAAAAAAAAAAAAAATCTAAAGCGAGCAAAAAGTGCTTCCGTTGTTATAGGCTACCAAATATAAATGCCATTTTAATCTGTATTCTCTACCAGGCATGCTATCATTGACTTTTCAAAGGACTGTCCAGACTGTGAGTAGGTAATCTGGCTTTGTTTTCTAACTTCAAGAGAGATTTTAATAAGATGACCATCATAACTCTCCTCAAGTTGTAAGTTGGCTTCTAATTTTTTAAGCACACATCACCGAGGAGAGCCACTCTTCTGTCTACTTTGGCATCTTGATAATTATTTTTATCAGGGTAGAAAACCCTCAAACTCTTCCAGCCTTTGAATCAATACGTAACTGAGTCAGAGCCTCCTCGCTGGTACTTGCTTCTAGTAAGTGAGGCTTCCAGGGAGGAACATGAAGTCTTAGGCCAGTAGGGCACCGTTCTGCATTAATGCAAGGTGACTGCAGGGTCACTGTGAGTCAGAGTCGACTCGATGGCAACAGGTTTGGTTTTTTTTTTTTATACTGTTGCTCCGTTATCACTGTGGCATCAGGAATGGTAACTTTGTGGCCTGCAAGATTCATGTCAATTTATTGCCAGGGAACAACTTAGCATTGAGGGTGGAAGGGTGGTAGAAGAGAGCAGTCAAAGAGCTTGCTAATTTTACTTACACGCGCACACGCACGCACACACACACACACACACAGTATTCCGTGAGGCAATATCGTTTCATTGCTTCTCTGTAGTGTAACAAAATGTAATATTTAACTTAGAGGGAAGGGTGATTATTCATAGAACTGTAATGGTAATTTAGTAATTGTGAGTACTCACTCTCATTTAAAAACAAATATGTATAATGCTAACTTTCCTGGACATTTTTATTGTCTTTTGTTTTTGTTAGGTTTAACCTGTAGTTTAATGGGAAGATATAAGAAATAGTGAAAGTATATCATAGAAAATAATTTAATTTAGTCTTGTGGTTTGGATATTATAATGCTAACTTCTTAAAAAAAAAAAAAAAAGGAGGTGAAAGGGCTTGTCTAGTAAGAGAAAGCTCCACCTGTTAGTGAACAAAGGATCTCAACATAGTCTTTGCAGAGGCCGCCAAAGTAAATTGTATATTTTTCAGGAAAGAAAATGATAACATTAGCAAAATATTCCCAAATGAGGATCTACAGAGTGAGGCAAATTACTTCTGGCAAGAGATTTGGTTAATGACAACTTGGAAAATTTTAAGATAATAAGTTCATAGCACAGAGCACATTTAGATAAAATTATCTAAATGCATTCTACATTGTGAATCAGTTATGAAAACACTTTTCCACCATGAAAAGAACAGTTTATTAATATTCATAATGCTTTTTGAAAGCACATGTAATACTTGTATTCTGAAAACTCAATGTAAGAAGTAGACCCATAACTTTTTTTTTTTAATCTAGGATATTTTAAGAAAGGGGAGAAAATTATTCAGAACACCAGTCCTTCCTTCTTGTTTGCACTTAAACAAGCCTGTACCCTAACTACCCCCCTTGTGTTTTTTAAATAAACAATTTTAAAGGTACCTTTTTACTATCACTGGAAATGGCTTATTACATCCTCCTGTTAATTGTGGGGCCCTGATGGCACAGTGGTTGAGAGCTACAGTGTGCTATGGCTGCTAACCAAAAAGTCGGCAGTTTGAATCCACCAGCTGCTCTTTGGAAATCCTGTGGGGCAGTTGTACTCTGTCCTGTAGGGTCGCTATGAGTTGGAATCGACTGAGTGGCAATGGTTATTAATAATTGGAACCCTGGAGGCACAATGGTTAGGATCTTGGCTCCTAACCAGAAGGTCGACGGTTTGAATCCACCAGCAGCTCCTTAGAAACCTTATGGGGGCAATTGTACTGTGTCCTGCAGGGTTGCTTAGTTGGAATTGACTCAACAGCAATGAGCCTTTTTTTTTTTTTAGGTTATTAATAATAAAACTTCTCACTTTAAGAATATTCGCTGTGCACAGTAGCTGTTCTTGTTCCTCTCGTGATGGAACTGAAAAAAAGTAATCTTTGGTTATGACTAAAACTGCATACATCCATTCAATGATTGTTTACTAAGTGCTGTGTGTCATGCACTGTGCTAGGTGCTGGGAATACAGAGGGCAACAGGACAAGCATGGTTCCTCCCCTCAGGGAGCTTACATTATGGTGGGGAAGGCCAGCAAAAGAAATTAAACAGTTGCAAATTATGACAAGCACTATGAGGGAAACAAATTGGACGATGGGAGAAGTTGGAAAGATAGAATGAAATCATATTTCTCTCCCTGGTGGAATATAGTTTATTTATTGGACCTCCGAGAATATAGGATTTCAGCCAATTATAATAGTAGGTAGAATACATGATATTTTATAAATAATAGGAAAACTTATTTTTTGCTGGCTTCCCTTCCCCCATTCCCATGGGTTAAAGTAATTTCTAATGTAAACCAATCATTAAAAATTACACAGGGTACAAACATATATGAGGTATTACCTTACAGTTTTTTTTTTTTTTGAGATTTAATATTAAAGTACAAAATCTTGTCTGAAATGTCCTATCAGAATTTCTTCAACTTCGTATTTGATCTTGCCGTCCATGCACGTGGGTACCATAGTTCCATGTGAATATTTTTGTTCCTTTTGAAGGTTCTTAGGTAGTTTGCTTAGGAAAATATAAATCCTCAAAGCCTGATTCTGATCTTGTTTATACCTGCCCCTAAATCTTGCACAGGGACTGACACAAAATAGGTGTGCTCTGTAATGTTGATTAAATGAAGTCATCTGATAGCTTGAGTGTCAACAAGAGGTAAGTCCTCTTGGTGGCAGAGAAGAAAGGGTTCTGGGGAAAGAAGTGATATGAAAAGCCTCTGTGGAGAGGGTGGAGAGGTGTTGGACTTAGAAAGATGGGATTTCAGGAGAAAGAAGGAGCGGGAAATTGTGCAGTGGTAGGAATGTGGGTGGGATGCCATTCCCAACTGGCTGTCATTGAGGGTGTGTGTGGGGAGTAGGGTCGTAAAGGTAGGTTGCACCAGGGTAAGAAAGGCCTGACTGCATTGCACAGGTGTTTAGATTTTTTCCCTCTAGCCAGTGGGGAGCTTGCCAGGGGATTGAGTAGTATAAATTTTGATGCAAAATGTGTAGGAACAGAACTGCTCAGTGGCATTTTTTGAAGAGAATAGCTCTATTGGTCTATATGTTTAAACCAAACCAAACCCAGTGCTGTCGAGTCGATTCTGACTCATAGCAACCCTATAGGACAGAGTAGAACTGCCCCATTGAGTTTCCAAGAAGCACTTGGTGGATTCGAACTGCCGACCCTTTGGTTAGCAGCTGTAGCGCTTAACCACTACGCCACCAGGGTTTCCATCTATATGTTAAAAAAAAAAAAAAATCCTTCTTTATTCTGTGCTAGTTTCCTTATTAGTCCAGAAGAGTACGTAGTATCCTGGGTGCCAAGGAGAGTCATGCTATATTATACTCCATAGGTGTGAGGGGCGCTCCCCACGCAGGCTCCTACCAGAAGAATGGTTAGAAAGATGGTCTGAAATCTTCAAGACCAGGGTAGGTGTCCCCTAATATCTGCCTGGTTAGAATTGCACAGCTTTTCACTTCTTCCTATGACTTGGAATTCCAGATTTTATTTCTGAGCCTCCTTGTGAAATATCAGAAAATGTCAGAGGAAAGGTATAAAATACACAAACTCAATTAAATATTAATGGTGGACCTACCCACACAAGCATCATGCTGAGTACTTGGGTCCAAAGTACTAGACAAAACATGATTCTGCCTTCAAAAAATTCAATCAGATGGGCTGATCGAACTTAGAAAATTGAAGTGCCCTGATTTGCGATGTACACAGAATAATATGGGAACATTTAGCATTTTTGCTGCTTTAAAGATGATTTCTTGAAAAGATGATGCCTGGGCTCAGGTTGAAAATGTGTAGGAGTTAGATGAAAAATAGGGGAAGTTCATTCCAGGCAAAAAAAAAACAAAAACAAAAAAAACCAGCGTGAACCAAAACAGAGACACATGAAACAGCGTGGCCTGTGCAGTAAGTGTCCAATCTTAACGCAGAGGGTGGTGGGAGGAGCCTAGAGAAGTAGCTCATAGAGCGATTGTAGCTAGTGTTACATTGGACATTTCCTTTTTTTTAAACAGTTTCCTTACACTAATTGCCAAGAGGGGATTAGGCACATGTTATGCTTAGCTTAGCTACTCAACATTTAAACTTTAGAAGGGATTCCTCTAACACAGTTTCCTTTTTAATATATATAAATCTGATGATTCCTAGGTTAGAAATATAAATGTTACCCAAAACCCTGATGTCTAGCGAAAGCTCCAAAGTGTGAAGTAGGATGAGTCAGTTGCTTTGACTACTGACAAACTGATTTTGCCAGAGTTACCCAGCGGTTGAAACAAAATGTTTTGATGGCTTCTTTTGTTAATTCTGAAGGAAATGAATCTTTAAAGCTTGGAATAAAGACTTAGAAACATCTGTGAAGTATTGGGAGATGTACTTGTAGCATAGGTGAAGTATCATAATAAAGCACCTGGTGAAAAGGGCTTTAGCTTGAATACACCAGCTAGTTCATGTCATGCACTGTTTTGTAAATGGTTTGTAGTCTACCGGTAGCCTTTATCTGTTTAAGTTAGGTAATTCCTTTTAACTCCCAGTTTTTACTTTGTTTTGTTTTTAAATAAAGAATGATTATTGAATTTTACTATATGTTTTTTCCGTATCTATTGAGATGAATGGTTTGATTTTTTCCCCCTTCATCTGTTAGTATACTGTATTACATTAATAGATTGCCTGGTGTTAATCTGTAATTATATTCTAACATAATCCTCATTTGGTAATCATCTCTGAATCACTTCTGAATTCAATTTACTAGTGTTTGTTTAATTTAGTGTTTTTGTGTCTGTGTTAATGAGTAAAAATGTTAGGTGATGACTTTCTGTTTTTATAACTAACCTTTTCCAGTTTTGCTGTGAAAGTTGGTCAAGCCTACTAGAAAGAGGCAGGAGCCTTTCTCTTATTTATCATTTGCCCGAACAGTCTGTATAAGAAAGATTGATTTATTCTCTGAAAGTTTAGAAAAACCTTGTAAGCTGCTGTTGATTTCTTAGTTACTTTCAAAATGTTTTCTAGTTAATCTGTCTTTACAGAAAATTAGCCATTTCATGCGTTTCAGATTTACTGGGATAATGTTATTTATAGCACTTTTATGAATAAAAGTGTTCGCACTTTATCTGTAGCGCCTTTCTTTTTTGTTCCGAATTGTTTATCTGTGCCCTTGCTTCCCTGCAGTCTCCTTTCTCTTCCTCCCTCAAAGCAGTCTTGCCTAGTGATTTGTCTTTCTTTAGTCTGCTCAGAAAACAAGTGATTCATTTGGTAAGTCCTCTCTATTTTTCTGTTTTGTTGTATGTGGCCTTATCGTTGTTATTTTCATCCTTTTGGGTTGGGTTTATTTTTTGTTGTTATTGTCTCCTCCCCTCCCCCCCCCCCCGCCCATTTCTTGACTTGAGTGCTTATCTCATTTAAGACTTACTTTTGGGCTCGTGAGGATATATAAATTACTTTCTGGGTACTGTTTCTCTCAGATCATGATATGTATTATTTATTTTTGTTGTCATTCAATTTTAAATATTTTGTGAATTCCATTGTGATTTCCTCTGTAACCCAGGATTTATTTAGGGAATGCATGTTTAAGTTTCCAAACATGGAGATTTTATTTTAAGCTTTTTTTTTTTCCCCTTAAATATTACTTTGTAACTACAATGCACTGTGGTTAGAGAATGTGTAGTCTGTAAGGTAGCAGTTCTTTGAAACTTTAAACTTCTTTTGTGTAAGGTTACCTAGTCAATTTTTGCAGGCCTTTTGTGTGTTCTTGGAAAGAGTGTAGGCTCTCTTTATGGAAAACAAATATTCATATATTCAGGTCATGTCACACGGATATTGTGGCATTCTTCTTTTTTTTTATAGTCTTAATTTTTTGTCTGCTTTTTCTTTTAAATGGAAGCGCTGGTGGCATAGTGGTTAAGAGCTGCAGCTGCTAACCAAAAGGTCAGCAGTTTGAATTCACCAGGCGCTCCTTGGAAAACCCTATGGGGCAGTTCTACTCTGTCCTATGGGGTCACTGTGAGCCTGAATCGACTTGACGGCAACGGGTTTGGGGTTTTTTTTTTTTGTGGGGGGGTATTCTGTTAAATACTAAAAAAAGATGTTAAAATCTCCAGTAACTGTAGATTTGTTGATTTCTCCTTGTAATTCTACGATTTTCCCTTTATTTCAAAGCTATGTTGCATGTTATATGACCATGTGCATACAAGTTCATGATTGTTAAAATTGTTTTTTTCGAAGTCCTTTGTTTATTATTATATAATGATTAATTTTTTAAGTCTAGATTTATTTATTGTTTTTGATATATCAGCTTTGTATTTGTTAGGATTTGGGTGGTATATCATTTTCTGCCTTTGGTTTTCATTTGATGTGATTTTATTTTAGGTGTGTCTTTTATAAGCAGGATATACTGTAGACGGATTTTTTGTTTTTATTTTTCAACCAATCTGATCATCTTTGTTTTTTAGCTAGGTTTAATTTGCCTGTTTTTCCAACTTCATCTTACACGACTCCTTCATTTTCACAGTGATGTAGCCATATCACCTCCTTTTGCTCCCTTAAAAATGCCAGATTCTGTGCTATTTCAATGCCTTTGCACATATAATTTTCTCTTTTTGGAATGGTGTTTGCTACTTACCTCTTAAGATGCAAGCCTCAGTTTAAATGTTCTCCCCTTTTTTTCAGAGAAGGTTTTTCCTGACCTACTGCTTTCTAAAATTGTCTTTCTCCCATTCTTTTCTAACTTAGTACTTTTTTTTTAACACTTAGAACAAATTGTAATTATTTTGTTTATATATTTATTATTTGATATTAGAATTAATGTTCTTTTAGCCATTTTATTTGTGTGTTATTTCATATTAGTTGTTACATGTTGCCATCAAGCCACTTCCAACTCGTAGTGACCCTGTAGGACAAAGTAGAACTGCTCCGTAGGGTTTCCAAGGAGCAGCTGGCAGATTTGAACTGCCGACCTTTGGGTTAGCCACTGACCTGTTAAACACTGTGCCACCAGCAGGTGCATTAGCCAGTGGAGGGAGAAAGATATGACAGCCACCCCAAAGCAGCAGCATGGTTAGAAGGAGGCAGAAAGAGAGGCATTCATGAGTGGGAGGAGCATGAGAGTCACTTTGCAGAGAAAAGGGAATATCTCATCCTCTCGGACTCTAGGGAGGAATGAGATGAGTGTCACCACAGAGATGTTTGAGGTGAAAAGGTGGTTAAATAAAGAATTCAGTAAAGAGTACACGTGAATCAGACCTGTTTTACTGGGTAAAGAGTGGAGAATATACGGGTTTGAGAAGACCTGAAATACTTGCCAAGCGGAAAGCCCTAAGCAAAGAGGAGTGAGGGTCCAACTTTAGTTTCACTGAGTGAAACTGCAGCATTTTGGGTTCTGTGTACTCATTTGATAGGGTACCTTATGGCCTGGAGACAGTGGGGGGGGCGGGGGAGAGGGGAATTGATGCAGGGACTAGTTTAAGTGGCAGGGCATGTGATCTTTTGGATGAGTGAATGTATGGAGTAAGGGTGAAGGCAGTATTAATTTAAGGTAGAAAGTCACGAGTGTACTGTGAACATTATATGGCAAGAAGGGGGACCTGGGTTCTTAATTCTGACTTTGCTCTCAAGTAGTTGTGTAACTTTGGGCATGATCTTGCCATCCCTGAATTAAAAAAAGGACTCAGCTTGATCATCTTTCAAGCCCTTTTCAACTTTCAAACAATGAATGTTTATGAAATAGATGGAGTTGAGTGATTAAAGGTTTAGGTAAGAGTGGGTGGTGGGTGAGAAGGAGCCAGAACAGGTATGGGACCTCTCATTAAAGATTTACGTGTTAACTCTCTAATAGCAGTGTATAATATTACATATGTGTACCTGTAGAGCCCCTTGTTTGCAGTGTCCATTCACAAATCTGGTCTTTACCCTATAGAACATAAGTTGGTAGAGGTGTATATCCACGTCCGCATTCATAGCTGGACTGATGGATAGAAAGAGCATTAAATGTTGTGTCATTCCAGTTCTGCCTCTAAGAATGACTTTGGGTGAGCCAAGCTCTTTCTAGCGCTATTTTCTCATCTGTAAAATAAGGGGGATTGGCTTCTGTATCAAACTGCCTGGATTTTACTTTTAGGCAGGTTTCTAGATCAGCGAAATATGGTAGTTGTCATATACCTGCATTCTATCAAAGACATTTGCCATAACCTTTTAGATTATCTGTTGTAGATAACAAATAGTAAATGTAAAAAGACCACCTACAGATTGGGAAAAAATTTTCAGCTATGACCTCTCTGACCAGCGCCTGATCTCTAAAATCTATATGATTCTGTTAAAACTCAACCACAGAAAGACAAACAACCCAATCAAAAAGTTGGCAAAGGATATGGACATGCACTTCACTAAAGAAGATATTCAGGCAGCTAACGGACACATGAGAAAATGCTCTCTACCATTAGCCATTAGAGAAATGCAAATTAAAACTACGATGAGATTCCATCTCACTCCAACAAGGCTGGCATTAATCCAAAAAACACAAAATAATAACTGTTGGAGAGGCTGCAGAGAGATCGGAACTCTTACACACTGCTGGTGGGAATGTAAAATGGTACAACCACTTTGGAAATCCATCTGGCGTTTTCTTAAAAAGTTAAAAATAGAACTACCATGCAACCCAGAAATCCTACTCCTCGGAATACACGCTAGAGAAATAAGAGCCTTTACATGAACAGATATATGCACACCCACGTTTATTGCAGCACTGTTGACAATAGCAAAAAGCTGGAAGCAACTGAGGTGTCCATCAACAGATGAATGGTTAAAGAAATTATGGTATATTCACACAATGGAATACTACGCATTAATAAAGGACAGTGACGAATCTGTGAAACATTTCATAACATGGAGGAACCTGGAAGGCATTATGCTGAGTGAAATTAGTCAGAGGCAAAAGGACAAATACTGTATAAGACCACTATTATAAGTTCTTGAGAAATAGTATAAACTGAGAAGAACACATTCTTTTGTGGTTGGAGAGAGGGGAGGGAGGAAGGGTAGGAGAGGGTTATTTACTGATTAGTTAGTAGATAAGAACCACTTTAGGTGAAGGGAAGGACAATACTCAATACAGGGAAGGTCAGCTCAACTGGACTGGACCAAAAGCAAAGAAGTTTCCTGGATAAACTGAATGCTTCGAAGGTCAGCGGAGCAAGGGCGGGGGTTTGGGGACTATGGCTTAAGGGGACTTCTAAGTCAATTGGCATAATAAATTCTATTAGGAAAACATTCTGCATCCCACTTTGAAATGTGGCGTCTGGGGTCTTAAATGCTAACAAGCGGCTGTCTAAGATGCATCAATTGGTCTCAACCCACCTGGATCAAAGGCGAATGAAGAACACCAAGGTCACACGATAACTATGAACCCGAGACAGAAAGGGCCACATGAACTGTAGACTTACATCATCCTGAGACGGAAGAACTAGATGGTGCCCGGCCACAACTGATGACTGCCCTGACGGAGCACAACAGAGAACCCCTGAGGGAGCAGGAGATCAGTGGGATGCAGACCCGCAATTCTCATAAAAAGACCAGACTTAATGGTCTGACTGAGACTGGAAGAATCCCAGTGGTCGTGGTCCCCCAACCTTCTGTTGGCCCAGGACAGGAACCATTCCCGAAGACTACTCATGAGACATGGAAGGGACTGGACAATGGGTTGGAGAGAGATGCTGATGAAGAGTGTGCTACTTATATCAGGTGGACACTTGAGACTGTGTTGGCATCTCCTGTCTGGAGGGGAGATGGGAGGGTAGAGAGGGTTAGAAACTGGCAAAACGGTCACGAAAGGAGAGACTGGAAGGAGGGAGCTGGCTGACTCATTAGGGGGAGAGTAAGTGGGAGTATGTAGTAAGGTGTATATAAGTTCATATGTGAGAGACTGACTTGATTTGTAAACTTTCACTTGAAGCACAATAAAAATTATTTAAAAAAAAAAAAAGAAATAGTAAATGGGCGGTAGCACTGGCAAGTTTGTAACTTGTGCGTTCTCTGATGAGATGACCCAGGACTCTAGCCTCAGAGTAGTCTTTCTCACCATTTTTTAGCAGTGACCTGAATATAAAGATATTGATGGCTTGCTGATCAAACAGCCAATATTTTGGATAACAGATTCAAGATCAAAGATGATTTCAGGAGGCTTCGACTAAGAGCCAGGTCTGACAGGATGAAGCATTCCTCTAGTGCACAGCTCCGGGTAGGCCAACAAGCCGCCTGCACAGGGATAGGAGGCAGGGGCTTGCTTCATGTCCTGCCACCATTGCTTTCCGTGTGACGCAAGGCCCCGCACTCAGAAAGGATCAGACTGTTTTGAGTTTTCTTTTTCTCTCTCCCTCAGCCATGCTGCCTCACTCTACAAAAGCAACCAAAATTACTAGGTTTTTAAAGTACGTTCCTCCAGAGAAATTTTATGCCAATGTAATCAAATTACGTGTGTGTGTATTTTTCTCCCCTCTTCCCCATTTTTATACAAATGGGGCATGTTATTCACACTGTTTTATATCTGGCTTTTTTTCTCATAACAGTTTTTTTTGGAGGTTTTCCCATGTCAGTCTCTGATAGACAAGGCCATTTTTCTTGTAAGTGGTTGCACAGTGCATAGCCCTTTATTGGTGGGCATTTTGCCTGTCTTCAGCCGTAACTGTTACAAACAGTGCTGCAGCCAGTAACTTTGTACATAGCTTTTATTTTTATTTTTAACACACATGGGTTTATCTGTGGGATAAATTCTTAGAAGTGGTATTGCTAGATCAAAGGGGGAATTCTACTCTCTGAGGTCAGTATTGTCATCCCTGTTCTCTTGTTTCACGTAATCTTAGAAAAATATAGGATTTTATAGCTGGAAAGGGATTGAGGTGCCATCAAATCCAATAAACACATTGCTGTTGAGTCAGTTCCTACTCATAGTGACCCTACAGGATCAGAGTAGAGCTGCCCCATAGGGTTTCCAAGGAGCACCTGGTGGATTTGAACTGCGGACCTTTTGGTTAGCGGCTGAGCTCCTAACCACTATCCCACCAGGGCTCCCCATCAAGTCCAGTGGTTCTCAAAGTGTAGGGTTCCTGGGCCCAGAATAGCTACCGAATTACCTGGGAACTTGTTAGAAATACCAGTTTGAGGGGGTCCGCTCTAGACCTCCTGAATCAGGGCTCTTTGTGTTAACAGCTGATTTTACACATGAGGAACTACGGTTAGAAAGGTAACGTAAATTGCCAAAAATTAACTAAATTGATTAATTAAAATTAATAACTACTGATGGCCTCTGTTGTATTTCCATTATAACTTGCTGTTTGCTTTACCTTGTTTTAATGGTCTTGACATTTTGTTTTTAAAGTTATCGATGTAAAATGAAAAAGACCATTGATTGAGTTACTACGTTTTAAATTTGTGCCTCTTTGTGGGACATTTTTCTGTTCTAAACTTGCTGTTTTTGAAATATAGCAAATTCTATTGAAATTTTCATGATTCTTTAGATTCACTGACTTTCTTAAACCAAACCTTAAATGAGCTCCCTGTTACTTCTCACATACAAAGTCTTTTATGTTATCTCAGGGTGTGGCTTCTGACTCCATTTCCAGCCCTGGCCATCACGTTACTCCATTCCTTCATATAGAATTTCCAAACTACGTCCGGCTTTTAACCACATCTCTTCTCCTCATCCTCTCTTTCCCCTTTCTTTTCCTTCTGTTGTTGAAATTTCATCTTCAGTTGTCCTTGCCTTGGAGCATTTGGACCCTTCACATTACAGAAATTGCTACACCTCAGCCTTCCAATAGCATTTTGTTTTTATTTTTATCTCTGCATTTATGCCTGGCTTTGTTTTAGAGATATATTTTTGCATCAGTCTCTTGCTAGCATGTATCCTCCTTGAGAGCAAGGATGACATTTTCTTTGGTGCGACTCCAGGCGCCTTGCCCCGTTCTCTGCACTTACTAGCTGGTAGATGGATGTTGGTTGCCTTTATTTTCATGCAGTTGGAAGTTTGTAGGATCAAGAGCATATTCTGTGGCTGCATTCTACATCTGTAACCCCAACCAGCTCTCTTATAAATATGCCGTTGACTATAGTTGATGGTGGCGGTGAATTAGGACGAGTCAGTTCAAGCTTCTGAGCTGAAATTTACAGCTGGAAAATTAGCCAGTCCACCATCTGTAGTCCTATATTTTGGTCCTGTTATGTGTCAGGCACAATGCTGTGTGTTGATGATGATGAGTTTCTGAAGTTGTTTCTGTAAAGGACAGCATGGTTTTGCCAGTGGTATTGTTTTGTACCTGTATATGTTTAAATTATGTACAGTTTTTCCTCATTGTGACCTTGAAACTTGGAAGTATGGTGTCAAGTTGAGTGAAAAAATTTTCAAAATTCGTATAAAATTCTAGTCATCATCTTGAGTTTATTTTGTCATGCTGTATAACCAGACACCAAGATTTAGTGTGTCCTCTTGACAAAACCTCACATTGTAATAAAACACAGTTTTCTCAGTATACTGGCCACAGCAGAATACATATATATTTCTTTGTGATAGAGTGAAAATTTTATCATCTTTATTTCAGTTTTTCCTTAAAGCATTATGACTTTGTTTTACACAAAATTTAATTCTTTCAAGTGGTACTCAGAACATATTTTATAATATTTTAGAGAACTTTTAAAAAAAAAAAGCAACATCTTAGAGATGATTTTTAAAATGGTGGTTTCCTAGTGGTGTTTAGTAATTTGGTTCCCTGTATTATTTCATCAGGCAAATGTTCTTACATGCCATCTTAAGAAAAGGAGCCAAAGCTGACAACTTTGAAAGAATGTGCCACTGTAGTAATTTTTAAACTACTTTTCTTCCAAACCCTTCATTTTTATCATTTTTCAGTTCTCTGGAAAACAGAAGTAGGATATTTTAATAAAATTTTGTTATCAGAAGTAAATTGTAAAAATTAAACGTAATAGATTACCAGCCCATTTTTAGAGACTTGTATTTCCTTAGCAGTTCTACCTGGGAATTTGTATACAGCAGCGTCCTTAATTGCTGTTTTTGGATAAACCGTCTAACCTTACTGTAGAGTTGTAAACTGGTAGATTTGCTGTCATTGTGTACCAAACATAAGCAAAAACAAATTTGTCTTTGTCCTTAGACTCAGTTAAAGGTCACTTCAGACTCAGCTCAGGGGTTACTTTTCTATCTAGTTCATAAGGCCACTTTTTTTTTTTTTAGTTTTTCAAATGTTTTCTCATTTATTTGATGCAACAAATGTTTGAGTCCTTGTAATGTGCTAGGCACTGGGGGTGAGGTAGAAACCTGTTCCCAGTCTTTCTTAGGGGTTTATAGTTGGCAAAGGAGATAGATTTTATGCAGATGAAACAGTCAGAAAGCACAGTATCTTTCCAAAGTTCAGAATGCAGCATAACTAATTTTTCATACTTATCTGGCGGCTTTACTTTAGTGTCATTGTCAACAACTTATCTTTATATTATTGTCCGCAATCAATGAGAGGTTTATGGCATTGATATCATCAGAGGTCAGCTTTGCTAGATGGTTGATAAAGTAAAGCTGTATCTCAGCTGTATTTTTGGTTGGTAGCACCCATTTCCTACCAAAATGTAGAGCTGAGTGTTTCGTTCTCTCTTTCTAGTGAGCATTTGTCCTGTGCGTTCACATTCTTTCTTCATGGGGAAAGTAATGTATGCACGAGTGTGGAGATTGCCCAACACCAGCCAATTTATCTGATCAACGAGGAGCATATACACATGGCTCAGTCTTCCCCTGCACCATTTCAAGGTAAGTGCATGGCCATGGCCCTCCTCTCCTCCCCTCCACCACCCCACCACGTGGACAGCCACCTTGCCCAGTACCATCTTGGAGGGTGAAACATTAGCTTAAATGGACATTTTAAAGCTAAGCACAAAAAGTCAATTTCTGAAAAAGAAAGGCAAGACTACCCATTTCACAAATAAGTAATAACACCTTGCTAGTTTTTTGCTGAAGTTTTTTTTTTATCACATACGCACCCTGGCCTTTGTGAAATAGTACTGAGGAATAAATGAAGAGAACTTCCTTTAGAACAAAAGAAGATTGGCCAGTCTCTGAAAAGTGCACTCCAATGGGTAATTGATAAATCTTCTAAATGAGAAATTTTCATTGTTTTGTACGTTAACACGATTCCAGGAATGTAAATGATAGATGGTACTTATAAAACCCGCCAAAACCCACTGCCGTCGATTCGATGCCCACTCACAGCGACCCATAGGACAGAGTAGAACTGCTCCATAGAGTTTCCAAGGAGCGCCTGGCGGATTTGAACTGCTGACCCTTTGGTTAGCAGCTGCAGCACTTAACCACTATGCCGCCAGGGTTTCCACTACATGGTGCCAAGTACATGGTACTTGCAGAACATTGATATGAAACTTAGCATTTGAAATTTCAACCCAAATAAAATTTCTAGAGGTGTGTAGTATCTTCACCAATGTCGATAACCTTTATTATTTGTTTATTTTATAGATTACATTGGTTATAGGTATTTGGTTGTAATTTAGCCTATTAATATTTTAATTATCTCAGCTTTAATTACCACCTAGATATCACCAAAATATCTCCATTCCCTTTTTATCTTACTAGGCATTCTAAATCTTTGTTTCTGTCTTTGGAAATCACAATTTTCTATGAGCAGCTGTTTTTAAATGTTACAATGTTAGGTTGAACCATATGAAAAAATCTTTTTTTGGTTCAGTGTAATATGTCAGTACTAGAGATATCTGGTTGAAATAGTATATCAGATAGAATGCAATTTCTAAAAACACTGACATTTTAACAAACTTGATGAAGTATTTTTATTACCATGACAGCCTGCTATGTGAACGTTTAGCCTCCATATTCGGATCGTTGCCCTAAAGACAATTAAGCATGCTTTTTACGGGAAAAAAGAACATTGACTCCTCACTTAGCTGTATCCTTATGATTAGCTAGACGCCCCCCGCCCCCCGCCCCGACACACTTGTAATACATTTTGAGCTGTGTACTCCATCCTTCTGTAGCTTTGGGTGTTTTCTGGATGGACCGCTATAAAATGGAAAATCCTTAAGCTGTTCACTTGAGAGTTGTACAGTATATGTATATTATGTATTATGGGAATTATTTAAGTACTACATTTGCTTGAGTATAAAGTGCTGAGGACTGTCTGACTTCAGCTTTATCACTTAAAATTAACAATGTTTATTTGTGGTAATAACAGAAGGAATCACTAGTCATGAGGGAAGGAAACTAACCTCCTGTGTTAGGAGAGATATTATTAGGAATACCAGGTCCCTCTAGACCACTTGTTTTAACTGTACTAGTTTGTCACAATGCCTCGAACCATAGAAAACTTCTGTGGGACGTTATCCTGCTGATTTCCCATGGTTGTGTGGAAGAGGTAGACACTTAGGGCAGGTGCTAGCCTCTAGATAATTACGGCTAACATAATTATCCAAAATTGATGTAGGAATTTCCTAGAAGTGTTAATGCAGGGAAATTACCCTTGATTAATTGCGTTGGTTGGAGTGTTTTCATCCCAGTTGGATCACTGAGGAACAGCAGAAAGGCACCATGAAATATGTGGTGTCTATGCTATTTCTCTCTCGACTGATGTGACATACCATCCAGCTGTTAAAAAAAAAAAAAAAGTCAACAACAACAAAAAGACATCCCATTAGATGACTGTGTTGAGGTGTTTTTTAAAACTCAGGATTAAGTGAAAGTGACCTTTATCCCCAGAAAAGTATTATTTGGAAGGTTGAAATACTAACCCTGAGGCAAAGAACTGGCTGGTTATTCATAGTACCATGTTAACTGTATTTTTGTGTCTAGCTCAGTGAAAATGACACCAAGGTCAAACACAGAAAGGAGGACAGGAGGACTTTGGCTGATGAGATACATTTTACTTTGAGTTGTTTCATCAACAGACTTCCAAAACGGAAATGACAGCTAAGCATTACGTCGTAAGCTTGGTACTTGAAGACTTTTCTGCTGTTGGCAGCTTTGCTCGTATATGACCTTTAATTACCAAAGATCTTTAGTCAGTCTGAGGAGCCACAGGAAGAATGTTCAAGTTCTAGACAGGTTTCAGGGTGTATGTACCGAATGGTTTTCTTTGTTTATGGACGATTCAGTGTTCACGTTGTGTAAGCTGTAAGTAAACGGATGTGTTATGCTTTAGTGCGCAGATAGGTTATATACTGTGTGTTGATACAGCTGCCTGACAGTGTGATAAACAAAACCAAACCTGTTGCCATCAGGTTGATTCCAACACATAGCAACCCTATAGGACAGAGTTAGAACTGCCCCATAGGGTTTCCAAGGCTGTAACCTTTATGGAGTTAGAATTGACTCAACAGCAGCAGGTTTTTTAAATCTTTCTCCCACAGAGTGGCTGGTGGGTTTGAACTGCTGGCCTTGTGGTTAGCAGCTGAATGCTTAACCACTGTGCCACCAGAGCTATTTGATTTCCTTCAAAAATTGATGTGAGTTGACAGGCATATAAATAATAAGAAATACTAAAACGAGAAACTTTTAAAAATGACACTTTAAAAAGGGATAGGAAAGAGTGATATGTATTTAGTGATGCTATGATTTAACCTAAAAATACCAGATATGTGGCGTACTTTGGTAGGAATGATTACTGTGACCTGTAACCTGTGCTTCCCTCACTCCTACCTCCTGTAGTACTGGTGAGTCCTTACGGCTTGAACGGCACGCTGACAGGCCAAGCATATAAGATGTCAGACCCGGCCACCCGTAAGCTGATCGAGGAGTGGCAGTATTTCTACCCAATGGTGCTGAAAAAGAAAGAGGAACTGAAAGAGGAAGAGGAGTTGGGATATGACGATGATTTCCCTGTGGCAGTCGAAGTAATTGTCGGTAAGAGGAAAATGTTTTGCCTGAAGAACTTTTTTCTATCTTCTCGATCTTCCTTAATTTAAAAAGGTAATCATTCGGATTCATCAGAAACAAGCTCTGTAATTTTCCTATCTTTTTTAATTCTCTTGACATAGTGGTGTGTGCTGAGGAGTTATCTTGCCTGAAGCACCAATGGTCCCTGTATTCCAAATGCTATTACAATGTTGGAACACGTATTTAAACACTTATTCAGTTAGGGAAGAATGAAACATATCACTTTTGACAGTACTTCATGAGTATCTCTTTTTCAACATGGAGCTTTGACTTTGGCCACTGGTAAAACAAAGTTGGCAGTCTTGTGTGAACCCTCTCCTCAGGCCTGCTTCTTTCCTTACAGGTGGTGTGCGGATGGTTTATCCGTCAGCTTTCGTTTTGATCTCTCAGAACGACATCCCAGTTCCTCAGAGCGGTACCAGTGCTGGAGGCCATATTACAGTTGGGCAGCAGGGTCTTGGGAGTGTGAAGGACCCAAGTAACTGTGGGATGCCTCTTACCCCTCCCACCTCTCCAGAACAGGTTCTCATAGGTGAGTATAATCCAAGATGTCCTGGCTGGAGGAGATTGCAGAAAATCATGTCGTCTCCTTGATAGGGAACAGTGAGGAAATTCACTCTGAGAAGTTCCTGGTGGAAGGGTTGAAGGTAGAGTAAATGGGGATTTTACAGGATAGAGAAGGACATTTTTAGACAGAATTCATGTGCTTCACAATTTTAATTGAGCCCATATTATTTTTTGTCCTAATTGAACCATTTAGTTATTTCTCTTAAAGCCTGCCCCTTTATACACAGAGGCAGGGCAACTTGCAGACTGCTCTTTTCACAGATGGTAAACACTAAATCAGAGAGAATGACCACAATCTTTGCCCAAATGGCCATTGCCAGCCAGGGGCAAGCCTGGGATAACTCTTGCTCTGTTGTATTGTAGAGTTACACTCTCATCTAGGGGTTCCAGATAAATGCTTTGTCTCATCAGTAACCTGTCTGCATTAAGAGTAAATATTAATTACATGTGAAAATTTTCATAACTTCAACAGTCTGCCTTCCTGAAAAAATTTAGAGATTGTTTAAATTGGTAGCATTTTGCCTTCTTTGTTGACTATTATATTTCCTGTATTAACTTTTTTGTTGTTGTGGTTAAAGAACTCATTTTAACTGGGAACCTGGCTACTAAGAAAAGGATAGGATTATTTATAGGCATTTAATTTGGGCCGTTTGTAGAAACATCAGAGTAAATAAAGTCTTGACAGCTAAACTTTGAAAACAAACTTTCAAGCATGAGACACATCTACATGGAAATTTTCATGAGGATTAGGTAAGAATATTTCACAGCCTGTAGCACAGTGCTTTGTAAAGTACATAGTGAGTATTCAGTAAATGTTCCCAGCTAAAGAATATATTGAAGAAAATTATGGACTTTGTGAATGAACATGCCTGGTTTTCAGACCTGACTGTATCGCTTTCTAGTTGAGTGACCTTATTTAATTCTCATACTTTTTCTGAGCCTCAGTTTCTTTCTCTGTTAAATAATACATACTTCCAGGGTTGTTACGTGTATGAGGTAACGTATTTGAAAGTGCTTTGTAAATAGCGAAGCAGTATATAAATGGTAGTTCAGAAAATTCAAAGCAGTGCTCACAACTCCAGTTTGGCACACATTACTAAGTTATCTGAAAGGAATTACTTAGCCATTGTGTGGGAGATGCAGAAGTGGACAACAGCTAGCCTCCGATTTTAAGGAGGCGTTTACTTGCTGAGATGGTTAAAAAAAAAAAAAAAAAAAAACCATCTAGCTCTGATATGCAATAGCAGAGAATTTGGATGATTCCTTGGGATAGAATTTGCCATGAGCCAATTTTTATTAAAATTACTTTACACTGGGGCGGCGGGGGGGGGGGGGAGACCCACACTTTAATAGGAATCATCAAGATGATATATTAATATAAAGACTAGAATTGTCAGTATTCTTTTGAAAAGTTTTAATCACATTTCATATCAAGGCTTGGATTTTTAATAGTTACACTAAATTTTTAAGCTGTTATCCATTTATATTGTTTGTGTTTTGCTTGGTGTCTAGTGAAATTTGTATGCCACTGAAACTTGAGGGCCTGCTGTGTGCTTGGTGCCCTGCTCTAGGTGCCGACCTCAGATCAGTCCAGGCTCTAAAAGTCACAGTTCAAGAAACAAGAGGTTTTGTTCTTAGTGAGTTTCAATGTGGACTTCGTAACTATACAGCTGCTGGGCCTGTGTATGGCCTGTGCTGGGCCCTGGATAAATCCCCTGAAGCTGCATCAATCCTAAATAAAAGCTGCTGGTATCTTCGTAGTAAAATTAATTTGCCCCAGTTTTCACATCATAGCACGTTGGATTATAGCTTAGGACCCTTAGTGCTGTGTCCAGGAGAACCCTGCCCCATCTTACCATTCTGCAGCTGACTAACGCTCAGCATTGCCATGCTTTCTTGGATGTGGGGTTCAGTGGGCTATGTTGCCCTAAAATGGCCAAGAGTCTCCTGGATTGCAGGGGGGGTCTAGGGGGACCAGCTAGTTTTGGTGAAATCACTCATGCTTTAGCTGGATAGGTACATCAGCTTGCGTCTCCTGCTTAGTATATGGAGATAATTGGGGTAGCAGCATTTGACATGCATTTAACAACATGACTACAAGCCTTTTTTAATTCCGTGTAAGGTACCACCCACATTTTAGTTACATCATTAAATCTTCCTGAAAGCATTAACCCAACTTTAATCAGAAAAGTCTTTTGGCCTTGTTCTCTCCTCCTCCATCCTTTTTTGGCCATAAATTATTCCTTTATGATACCATGGGTGTTTGATATCTTTAGCTGTATTGTAGGATATTTTGGGGAAGAAGGGTATGCTATCTATTTCTGTTTCTTTCTTCACTTTGCCTAGTTTCATAGTAGGCATTTAAAAGTCAATTGCAAAATTAAAATAAATTATTTTGTACCATGAACCAAGTCAGAAAACTTTTAAAATAAACGGTAGCAATGAAAGACCAAATTTCTCATTCCTTCGATTTATCTCATTTGTAATATAATGATCCTTTTCTGGGGGGCAGGAAAGCTTCAGTTCCTCCAGATGTAAACATTTGGAATTTTCCTTTCACTGATACCAAGAATCCTTAGTTTATGACATAAGATGCTTCTTTTTCTGAGAAGAGATTTTTTACAGTGCTGAAAGTTGATTATTTCTGTAAGGATGTTTTGTATCATAGTTCTGCTGAGAATAAAACCAAAAATATATTTATTAAATAGATGAAATTAATAGAATGAATTTATTATTGGAAATTGACTTTAGTGTTTATCTTGTATGAGATAGAAATCGTCCATACTCATAATTTACCCAAAGGTATTATCAGTAGTCATAGTGGGCAGAGTGGAAAGGAATGGATTGCATCCCAGCTATATTTTGGAAAAAGTAAGTAGTAGAGAGAAACCAGTGACTTTATAGTCCTCTGATATAAAATGTCGAGACAACCTCTTCCAGTGTTTTAGTACAAAGCTTTCATAAATAGTGTCAGGCATAAGGACAGACAGTTCCACAGAAAAATCTGAAATCTGACCTTGTTAACAAGCTTTGTGCCATTAACTTCTTTCTCCTTCCTACCCGGGGCGGTGCGCAGTTACACAGCTATGTAACTAAATGAGCATAAAGCTCCCTCTGCTGTTCTCTTCGGTCTTGGAACTTATTTGTGGTGTTGGGATTCAGAAATCCTTGTGTGTTTACATCTCTGATATTGTGACGTGAGCCCTTCCTTGTTAGACGTGTCCAGGACCTGTGGAGTAGGAATGCCTCTGCGTGCCCTTAACGGATTCTGTGTGTGTGTCTGAGCGGCGATGTGTTTAACTCTGACACAAGTGGTACTCATAGCTACAGACAGTGGGGTTGTCAGGGAGTAGAGGCCAAGCTCTATATAAATGAGTTTTAACAATTAAAATGCGTACTTATGTTAAATAAGCCAGCAGGCTCTGCACTAGAAGACCTTTCCAGAATATTCTGACATTTCAAATTGGCTTTCCTTTCCAGGTGAGAGTGGAGGTACTCAGAGTGCGGTCAGTCACCTAGGTTCCCAGGAAGGGGGGATGATAACTATGCACAGTCCAAAGAGATCGGGGAAGATTCCTCCAAAACTCCACAATCATATGGTCCATCGAGTCTGGAAGGAATGCATCCTCAACAGAACCCAGTCCAAGTATGTCTTTTGGTTTGTGTCTGGATCATGGTTTAGTAACCGTCCCAGTGATGGCTACATGAAGAGGTTTCAGCAAGTTGCGCTGTTCTGTGACCAAACTGCAGGGGGTCGTTGGATTGGTTATTTCATCTTTGTAGAATGTAACAGAATAAAATTCAAAACAAAGCTGTTAAAATAGAGACATTTACTTTACTTGGTTTGATTATCCAGGAAGTAGTTAAAGTTCTTGATCACCTAAAGATTGGCATGATGTTCATCTGATATTTTTCGTCACGGATGGCTCGGGGATTCACCCTAAGTGTCAGGACAATAATCAGTGGGTTTGGTTTTCCCTTGTATACCAACTTATGAATGTTTTCTAGTTACAAAGGGAAATGACATTCTTAGCCACATTTTCTTTTACACACTGTCCTTCGCATTTTAATTGGCAATGCGTTATGAACTGAACTGATAACTATTAAAGGGGTGTGTAACAGCTGCTGTGCTTCTGTTTGTTGGTCTGGGGAAACCGTATTCTTCCACTTCCTCAGCCTACCTTCCCTCCCTCCTTCCCTCCCTTCCTTCCTCCCTTCCTTCCCTTTCTCCTTTCTTCCTTCACTTATTTTTTGGAAAAAAGAGAATTGATTCTAAGAACAGACTACTTGTAATTATTTTAATTGTCTAAATGAAAATGACAAACAATTGTCCGTAAAACCAATACCACTTATCCAGACTTAATGTAGACATAATCAGCACATTTTGTTATCTGTCTATAATATGAGTGAGATGCCCACTTTCGACTAATACAGGTAAACCAATGAGTCTTGGTTCTCTGGGGATGTCTGTGGATATCCTGGTCTGTAACTATTTATAACTCTGCTCATGCAGAAGTCAATTAAAGGTTACATAAGCAACTACTGTTCACATTTTCATACACAGAGTTAAAACCTGTCCTTCGGATCCAGCTGTTAGCCAATTCATTGCTATACATTTATCTCCCAGTGGACTGGTTTTAGAATAGGCTGCTAAAGGAGTGGTGGATAAAATCTTTGCCATTGAAAATCACATGTCACATTCTAGAATTAAAAAGCATCTCTGGTCACTTGAAAAAATGATCCTTTCCTTTAGAGTGATTGAGATCTTTTCACTTCTACCTGCAGTGCCTAGATAATTTCCAAGTTAACATTTTTTTTCATTTACCATCTTTGATTTTTGTCACCATAAACCTTTCACCTCCACCAGTCCTAATAGACCGGAACCCCTCTACCAGCAGCACAGATCAGGGAGATGAGGCAGAAGAGGGTGGAGAGCCACAGAAGCCCCTGCAGAGGTGTCTCTGGAACACTTGGCAGTATCAGCTATACAAAATCAGCATCTAAAAAGATTGCCTGTCTTCTTATTTTCACTACGTATTAGTAGCGATCTACTTTTTGCTGCTGATTACCAGTGCCAGTGACATGTAGGAAACATTTTTATTTTCTATCTTTTAGTTGCTGTTAACAGTGGTGGAATGCAGCTGTTAAATGCTAGTAAATATTATAGGAGTATTAAGAGTGATTTAAACAGTCCGTCAAAACAAAACAAAACAAAACAAGATCCAAATCCACTGCTGTCAAATTCATTCTGACTCGTAGTGACTCTGTAGGACAGAGTAGAACTGCCTCATAGGGTTTCCAAGGCTGTAAATCTTTAAGGAAGCAGACTGCCACATCTTTCTCCTGCAGAGCAGCTGGTGAGTTCGAACCACCAACCTTTTAGTTAGCAGTTGAGCATTCTAACCACTGTGCATCCAGGGCTTCTGAACAGTCTGTCAGAGGGTGCTAATTTACACATGCTGTGGGAAGTTAATTTCTTTCAAAATATTCTAGGTCATTTCGGCATAATTTAGATGGCCTTTTTTTTCCCCCTAAAGCAACAAGTCAGAGTGCCAGATACTGTTTAAATTGCTATGTATACCACCCATGTTAAAATGCTGAATTTGACTACAAGAATCCTGCTTCTTCTAGTGCATGGAACAAGTGATAGTTTCGTACTTTGGCTGCTCTGAATGTATGCCGTAGGATACCATTACTATGTTTAATGTATTAAAGACTTTTAGCATTTTTCTCTGCAGAAGTATTAGCATTATCTCCTGTTTACAAAGAAGTCACATTTTTAACCCTTATAGGAGGAGCCAAGTGTCAACTCCAACTCTTGAAGAAGAGCCTGCTAACAATCCTGCTACTTGGGATTTTGTGGATCCGACCCAAAGAGTTAGCTGTTCTTGTTCCAGGTAGGTAGTCAAAAAGGCAAAACCGCAGTGGATGGAATGACGGCGTGTTGTTGACTGTTCTCCTGGCCTCAGATCATTTCTTTCCTGTCTGGGGGTCTTTTTTTAAAAAATCTTCCTCCTCCAGTAGAGAAGGGAAAGGTCAGTCTTTTCTCTTATTCAGATGATACTGTCATACTGTCAGGACTCAGACAGAGGCTTATTAGACAATTGGCCCTGTTAGCAAATTGCTCCCACAAATGTCTTCAGGTTAGCTACTTCAAAACTAAAGGCATCAATTTGACAAGACCATCCCTTTTAAATGACTTTATTTAACTACTCTAAATTTTAAAACAAAGATAACATTTTAAAAATCGGTTGACTTGAGTCAAACAATTTGGAGTAAATAGACCTTCTATAGATTATTTTTATTCTTGTGGCTGGTAGTGATGATGTTTTTTGATGACTGAGGCAGATATTTGGAAACACCTGCTAAAAGCTCAGCTTGTTGTAGTCATGGTATCTTAATTGCTCATTGATTTAGGTGTTTGAATAGGATCCCACGTTTTTGTCAGTAGGAAATTTTTGCTTTCCTCATGAGTATTTTCTTGACTTACCACTGCCAATAAAAAAAAAAAAAATTTTTTTTTTTTTTTTTGTGGTAGTAAAGAATCTTACTCTATCACGAGTCTTTTAGGATTCTTAAATTTCTTAAGCAGCCTTCTCCCCAGCTCAGTCAGAACATGTAGTGATGATTCTTCATTTCATGAGCCGTTTAGACTAGCTCTGCTTCCAAGGCACCCATGTTCAGATTTGGACTGCGCAGTTTCAGTTCAGTTGAGAAGTTGGCCATCTATTCTCTAGTTTAAATCAGAGGTTCTTAACGTGGTAGAAATGAACTGATTCATATACCGCCTGCGGATACACGCGGACTTGTGTGCGTGTGTGCACTGGAACTTTGAATCAGTAGAACAGTGTCGACACCCTCCTGCCTACCCTTGCCCCGTAACTTGATTCTCTTTTATCAAGCCCTGCTGTGGTGGTCAGCCTCTTGTTGAGAGACGTTGCCAGTATCAGCCTAATGAAACCCATGATTGATTTTTCTGGGAGGATGGTTTTGAAGTTGTTTGCTCATTAAACATCCTCTCTCTGAGGGAGGTGAGACTATCTTTCTGGTCTTGGGATAAAAATAGTGTATTACTGTTGAATATTGCTTTATTTTTATCCGTTGGCCATTGTGAATTATGGGACAAAAAGTATTTTCCTATTAACATTGATTTCTAAAATGTTCACAGCCAAGTCATGGTCCACCTTTAGCAAGTACCTAGAATATGAACTTAGTGTATATAACTTCACTTGGCCTTTCATCTTATTTTTTTTCCCTTGTTCTTTTCCCTGATCTATTTTTCTTTACTCTTTTTAAAAGTAATATTTTTACTGATTTATATCACATTTTTATTAGCTCCTTTGGTTTTTGTTTTTTTTTTTTTAATACTTTAAGTGTAATAAAACAAATAAAGCTCTGTCTTTGTTCTTCGGGGTTATTGCTACATTTTCTTGACAAATTCTATACCTTTAGGTCTTTTTGTAGCTCTGCATACCAGGGCAGCATTCCTCTGACTTGCAAATACTTATCTCTAAACCTGACTATTCACACTTACTGTAGTCTTGTATATTATTTGGGGGGGGGGGCGGGGGGGGGACTTGCTTTTAAGAAATCTCTTGTATTGTATATTGACATGTATGTTTCCTCACAAACCAGGTACCCTACTTCAGTCTTTTTTATCAATGATTTTCTCAGCCTAAAAACCTTATCATTTGTTTTTTTTCTCTTCATTTTCTAAATCTTGTCTGTCACTACATTTCACAATGACTTCCTTTGAAATGTCTATTATATGCATTCTGCCTCCTCCTTCTCTTAGCCACCATGTTTTTCTACAGGAATTGGCCCTGCCTCTGGTTCCTTCCGGCCACCAGTCTACCCTGGTCTTCTTACAGCCTGCTTCAGTCATGGCCCTTTCTTGTTTAGAGATTTGCAATGGTAGTCTGTTACTTACTGGCTTATTCTTAATGATAACCATTTCACTGTGTAGCTGAGTCGTTAAATACAGTTGGAAAAAGCGACTTTATAAGATTATCCACTTGCAAAAAGTCCTTACTTTGAAGAGGCTGCCAGAAAATATCTATCAAAGGACTAGTGTGGTTAAATGTTCTCTGAGAAAATCTAAATCAGAAACTTTAATGTAAAAGACTTTTAAAGCTTAAGTTTTAAAATAAGCACCCTGAGAAGATACAATTGAGAAGTTCTCAGATGAGACCTTCATATAGCACTGCAGCACTGTGTCCTGGAGGCTTACAGCACACTTTTGGCCTTATTGTCAGCAGCTTTATGCTAAGACAGCCTTCTTGAAGTCAGGATTTTTTTTTTTTAGAGTAGCAAAGACTTTGGCAAGAGTGTTTTGAGATTATCTACTACAGGATTAGCAAACCCGTTAGGAATGGTCTACTCCACACACTATTTAATGGTCTTATGGGACAGGGTGGCCATCCTGCTGTCCCACTAAACCATCCCATTATGCCACACAAATCCGTTTTACTGCCCACTAGGGCATCGTTGAGTGCAATGCAGCAGTAATTTAATGCCACCCTAGTGGCCTCAGAGAGTTACTGCTCCACCGGCAGGAAAGCTTACATTTTTCCCTGGCAGTGATTTATATATTAGGAGGATCTGGCTGACCTGCTATATAACTTTGTTGCACAGATTAAACCTTGGCATCATCTAGTGGGCCCTTACTGAGCAATTTCTCATACTCATGCTTGCCAGGAAGTGTGTTAGGATGTGAGCAGGCTTGCTGTTCCTGCCTACGTGGTTCTAGTGCATTTGTGTGCGTGTGTGTGTTGTCTGAATCCTCATTCACAACCTTTTATTTCTATCTCATTTTAACATGTGGCTGTAAGATCCAAAGTTGTGTTTTATTCCTTCTTTCTTAGAGAATAACCAAAAAAAAAAAAAAAACTCTGATGCCATCAAGTCAATTCCAACTCATAGGACCTTGTAGGACAGAGTAGAATTGCCCCATAGGGTTTCCAAGGCTGTAATCTTTACAGAAGCAGATTGCCACATCTTTGTCCCACACAGTGGCTGGTGGGTTCTAACCACTGACTTTTTGGTTAGCAGCTGAGCACTTAACCACTGCACTACCAGGGCTCCTTCTTAGATAATAGTGACATATAAAGTTTCTAGTATACTTACTAAATGTTCTTAGGATTAACCCCCATTACCTGAGTTTCACATTCTGGAATGGAGTAGCATAGTTATTTTATTCCCAGTTTATAAGACTGCAAGCCATTATAAGTCATTCTGTGTTAGAGTTAGTAGAATGTTCTAAACAGAAATTGCAGACTTCTTTTTTTTTTTTTTTTTAAATTCTGGCCAGACAATGTCATGATTCTTCGTTTTCAGATGCAATATGGTTAGGTTATCTGAGGCCCTCACCAGATTTGAAAGATTTGGGGATTTTTCAAGTCAGTAATTATGCAGGGGTTAGCAATATATTAGTTTATCCTTCTTGTTAAGTTCGTCTCTTACCTGCTTAACTTGTATGTGATTGGTTTGTCACTTTTTATCAGGGTGTGTTGCTTTCCTTAATCATTTTAAATATAATTAAAATGTAGAGTTCTGTTAGCTGTATGAGTGCATCTAGTGTGGGCCTAAAAAAACATAACCTGTCAGAGGCATCTCTTTTATAATATTATGATGCAGTTGTTTTCACCTCTGTATTGCTGACTTATTTTAATTCTCATTTCAGGCATAAACTTTTAAGACGTTGTGCAGCAGGACCCAATCGACCTCCCACAATATCTCAACCAGGGTTCAGTGCAGGACCATCATCATCTTCATCTTTGCCACCTCCTGCTTCTTCTAAGCACAAAACAACAGAACGACAGGAAAAAGGAGACAAGTTGCAAAAGAGACCCTTGATACCATTTCACCATAGGCCCTCTGTGGCCGAAGAGTTATGCATGGAACAAGATACATCAGGACAGAAGCTAGGGTTGGCAGGGATGGACTCCTCCTTGGAGGTGTCTAGCAGTAGGAAGTATGATAAGCAAATGGCCGTGCCTTCCAGAAACCCAAGCAAGCAAATGAATCTGAATCCTATGGATTCACCTCATTCCCCTATATCCCCTCTGCCACCAACACTCAGCCCTCAGCCTCGAGGTCAGGAAACGGAGAGTTTGGACCCACCATCTGTCCCTGTGAATCCAGCCCTCTATGGAAATGGCCTAGAGCTCCAGCAGTTGTCTACTCTGGATGACAGAACTGTCCTCGTAGGCCAAAGACTGCCTCTGATGGCAGAGGTTAGCGAGACGGCCTTATATTGTGGGATCAGGCCCTCAAACCCGGAGTCTTCAGATAAGTGGTGGCACAGTTACTGTCTCCCACCCAGTGATGATGCTGAGTTCAGGCCTCCAGAGCTCCAGGGTGAGAGATGTGATGCCAAAATGGAGGTCATCACCGAGAGCACTGCACTGCAAAGGTAAGGTGGCTCTGCACGCTCACCTGGCGCCTGAGCACCAGGGACTTTGCTTCTCATCTCTCCCTGCTAAACCTTCAGATCTGACCTGAAAGCAGCCTTTCTTCACCATTCTAGTCTTTACATATAGAAAATGCTAATGCTTTTGTCCTTCATGAAGGTTAGCACACGTATCGTTGTTTAAACATGGTGGTAATAAGGGCTCCTTATGGCATTTTAGAGTTAATTTTTTTTTTTGACCTACTGTTTTTTGATCAAAGAATGTAGCTCTTTCTGTATTGTGTCCTTCCGTATCCCTGTCAACACATCACCCTTCGTATGCTGACACTTCTGAGGAAGGCTTTGCGTGCATTCTGGTATGTAGCATGCATCTAGTAATAGTACTTACCACTTAATACCACTTTCCAGCCACCCGTTATTCTGAACACTTTACATGGATTATCTCATTTGATCTTCACCACAAGCATATTATTATCCTAATTTCATAGCTGAGAAACTGAGGTCATGCAGTTAGTTAATAACACAGATGGAACCTGAACCTAGGCAGCCTGTCCCCAGAGCCCATGGAATGAGTACAAAAACATACATTCTTGGCAAAGCCTCCTGAGATGTATGTAATTGTGAATATGATCTTTGAGAGAAAAACACTAAACAGATGCACTTTTTAGTTTAAGCCTTATAAATGCTTTAAATCATATGTGCAGCTCTGTGTTTTTGTTTTTTTTTTAAATCATTTTACCTTGTCCATCTTGCTTAAATTGTCCTTCATTTTCCCTTTCAGACTCTTAGCACAGCCTAACAAACGGTTTAAAATCTGGCAAGACAAGCAGCCCCAGATGCAGCCACTCCACTTCCTTGACCCATTGCCTCTAACCCAACCACCTGGAGACAGTTTGGGAGAAGTCAATGACCCGTATACCTTTGAGGACGGTGACATAAAATACATCTTTACGGCAAACAAGAAATGCAAGCAAGGGACGGAGAAAGATTCCCTGAAAAAGAATAAGGTACCATGGGACCTAGAGAGAGTCCCGTATGGTGTGGGTTTCTATCTATGGCGACACTACACGTATGGGAAGACGTCTGAGGCAGAACGTTTGAGATAGTCTTGCCTGATTGCTCTGTCCCCATATTCATGCTCTTGGTATTATTGTACTGAACAGCGTATTGTTCCTTTTTATGTCATGGCTCACCTTTGTTTAAAAGTCAGCCGAACATAAATGAAGCCTCATATTTTCCAGGCTGTAGCTCGTCCAGCGCATGTTTCCTCTCATATGCTAATCCTTGTTGGCCTATGCTCCCTGCTTATTTCTCTTTAAGAATAATTCAAAAATACCTGAAACGTAAAGAAAAAAATGTTGATACTATCTACTGTTTATTGAGCGCTTATCATGTTTTATCATGTTTACTATATTGAGCGCTTTACCTGTATATCTCACTGAATTAATATTAACACTCCTCACAAACTGTCAGTGTTAATTTTCCTGGTTCCATTGTCATAAGAATCAGTACTGGGGGCGTATGCTGTCTTTAGCCTTAAATTTTTAAGACATTCTAAAATACTGGGCCATTTAAAGTGATATTCTTGAGAGCAGAGGAAAGAAGACAATTAAAAGAGGCAAGTTTAGTTCAAGGGAACACTTCTTAGACTCCTTTACAGAGATCTGTTTAGATCCAGAAAGCACGATCCATTAGTCTGCATCTAAAAAAAAAAAGTCTGCATCTAAGTTGTTAAAAAAGGAAAAAAGGCAGCTTTTAACACCGTGGCCAGTCTGTAATCAAATGCCCCCAGTACCATTGAGGCTTAAAACCCTCATTCATTCAGAATAGCCCATTGGGTTGAGGGAAAAGTGGGGGAGTTCTTGGTTCCGTGTAAATTCAGGAGAAAGGGCATCTCTTTTATCTCCTTTGGTTGCATAGACCATGGTTTATCATACTTGTGCTCATAACAAGTTCCATTCTACCCTCTAATTCTTTGTGTTCTCCCTCATATTCCACACTTTGGGTTGGTGTTCATGTGTTTTGTTTGGCTGAATTTATTACACAGTCAGAGGATGGATTTGGTACCAAGGATGTCACTACACCAGGTCATTCCACGCCGGTGCCTGATGGGAAAAATGCCATGTCTATTTTCAGTTCTGCTGCTAAAACAGGTGTGTACAATGATTATTTGCCTCACTTGGATTGTTGCTAAAATAAAATGCAAGGGAGATGCTTCTCAACGTAAAATTATATTCTGATTGTAGTAGCAGTAGTTCGATCTCATCTTGAATATATTCATCATAGTTTGTTTTTCAGTTCCTTTCAAAACTGATAAACATATTTGGAAATAATGGTCACTAAATTTAATTAAAACCATAGGGAACAAATTCACAGGCAGGTCTTGTGCATTGAGATCTGTGTACTCCCCTCACTCTTCCTCCCTCGGTGAAGCCGCTCATTCTGGTCCTCTTGCCTCCTTTCCTGCAGACGTCCGGCAGGATAACGCTGCTGGCAGAGCTGGCTCCAGTAGCCTCACGCAGGTGACGGATTTGGCGCCTTCCCTGCATGACTTAGACAACATCTTTGATAATTCTGATGACGACGAACTTGGGGTGAGTCTGCCACAGCTTCACGTACAGACGTTTCCCTACAAGGGAGGACATGATGACGTTGCTGCAGTGTTTCTTTATAGTTTGGTCTACTGAATTGAATGTTCTTAAAAAACGTTGGTATCCTTTGAAAAAATTGCAGAGTTACCAGGGTAGTATCTAACACCCCTCGAACTTTGTTTGTTGATGGCCCTTTTCATTAGTGTTATTTCTGTTGTAAACATTGCAGTGTTTCCCCTTTACTGTAATAAATCCTTCAAAATACCATGGGCTGTTAGGAATGTGTTATGTAGTCTCCCTGGTTCAAGTTTGAAAAACATCCATATAACTTCTTATTTATCTGTTAACTCAGAGGTCAGTCTACATTTTGAGAGATATATAATACAAATCCGATTCATACTTTCTAGGAACATGGTATTGTAGTAAGGAAATAGAACTTGTGCACATAGAAGTTAAAGAATATAAAGCATTATGTGATGAAAGTGGCAGATAAGAATTGCTAACTCTTTTAGAGAACAGCTGGCCCAAGAGTATGGAAATTTGTGCCTTCATCCTCCTAACCAACTCTGTTCCTTTGGGCAAATATGAGTGCCCATTTATTTGTGAGGAACCTAGAGATGAGTAAAGATAGGCCCACTTTTCAAAGAAGTCAGTTCATTAGTTTATTTTTTCTTTCTTTCATTTAATTATTTCACTACTTCCCCATCTGTCCATTTTATATACACTCTTAATCATTTGATGATCAGTTCCCTTGTGACTGGTACTAAGCCTAACCATTGAGGTTACAGATGTGATTAAATTACCACGCCTACACTTGAGACACTCACAGACTTAAGGAGAAATAACATATACGTAAGGTTACAATATATTTATAACTCTGAATGTAGTAACAGACCTGAATCTAAAGATGCTGTGCATTCAAGTACATAAGGACAGGGAAGCACTGTTTAAGTTAAGGCTTGAACGTTAAGTAGGAATCACGTTTCTAAGGCCCAGATCACTTTAAAATAAAATGTATCTGCTTAATAGGTAATATACACCATTAATGTCATAGATACTTAGAAGACAATGAATCCATGATGGCCTCAAAGAATGGATTTGACTTGAAATGTGGAAAGACCGGGTTCAGTGAGAGGCAGGGCAGGGACATTAGTTTGAGCCTGGCATAAGCCTTGGTTAACAACAGAAATGAACTGAATAGATTGTGGGGGATAATGAACAGACCATTGGTCTGCTTTCTGATGCTGGGGAGAGACAGATATGGTTAGGAAGACTTTTGGTTAGGCTCTGACCTTTGGACTTCCCCTATACTATACCTGTAGTGTGTTCCTCTGAAGGCTGCTAAATGTGGAACTGACCTGGTAGGGTGAGTGCTACTTTCTTTGTTACCATGCTGATAATGCAGAAAGCAGGACTGTTATTTGGTCACTTTTGTATTGAAGAAGCCCTGGTGGCGCAGTGGTTAAGGGCTCGGCTGCTAACCAAAAGGTCAGCAGTTTGAATCTACCAGCTGTTTCTTGGGAACCCTGGGGAACACTTCCACTCTGTCCTATAGGGTTGCTGTGAGTCGGAATCGACTTGATGGCAATGGGTTTGATTTTGGTGTTGCTTTTTGAAACATGAGGCCCTGAACGCATAAGTGAGTGCGTGAAGGAAAAGGACATGGCAGTGTGAAAAGCCCTTTGGTAGAAGAAGTGACAAACTTTCTTATTGCTGATCCAGGTATCCGAGGTCCTTTTTGAACTTGACTGTCTCCTAAAGCCATGTATTGCCTTGGATTGATTTTAATGATCCTGAGGGGTAGGATAGGTCTTTGGGTGGTGATGGTAGGAACAAAGTATGAAAAGAAAAGGAATCACAAATCAAAGGAATAGAAGGGGAGAACGAAAAAAAGGAAAAGAGCAAGCCATATGGAGTGGCCCAGTGTTCTTCATGGCCACCATTGCTAGTGAGTGATTGCTTGTCTCTGTTCTGAGCCATTGTAGTTATTCTCTACATAAATTATGAATGGCTGCTGGACTGAATGTTTAAGATTTTGGAATATATTTTTAGCAATGTTAGTATGTAAAGGACAGCTAGACATTTCAAATCTGATTTTCATTTCTCTGAACTGAGTGTTTCTACTTTACTGTGATTTCTAGCCTAGCATTTAATCAAGTGAACAGTTTACCTTAAAATCATTTGCTAATTCATCTTACTTCGTAACTAGAATTGGCTTTTGGCTAAGTTTTCATCTCAGATGTCTTTGAATTTAATTTTACATTTCAAGTCTGTGACATGGTTTAAGTGTAAGTAAAGAAAACCAAAAGACCTTCTATTTGTAATAATCCTTTTTTCTTTGTTTTATTTTCTCTTACTTTATTTTTTTAATCAGTTCACTTGAGTTCTTAAAGATAATTTGCCTAGTAAGGGACTTTAAATAAACAGATCAGAAAAAAACCTCCTCTATATTTCAGTCATTTTATGAGATGAGGTTATTTTTTGTAGAGATGAACAGTAACCGCCGAGATAGGTCCAGAAGGTAAAGGGTTTGTCATGGTGAAAAGTAAAAGATTTATAGCTTGGGAAGGCTTGAGGTCATGTCTTTTAGCTTCCTGCCTCCAAACAGAAGGCAGAGCAAACCGATTGCCAATCACAGCTGGAGGCACCACCCTGATGTAATCATGGTGTCTGTGAAACTACTCTTCTGGTGACCTGGGAGGAAAGAGTTGCTTAAGGTCTGAAGTCTCTGCTTTGGTGGCACAGTCTGCCCTCACCAGATCCGTGAAAAAAGACTCAATCACTCCATTTCCCGTATTTGATTGATAAGCTTGTAGCCATCGCCTTTGTTTCTCTCTCTGCTGGTATTTCCAGGAGTTTACCCAGAGAACACTGTGTAAGAAGATATCTTTCCTTCATTTTTCAATAGTAATAGACATACACTAAGAAATATTTGATGACTGCCCTGCTTATACACACATGTGTGACTCCATTGTAATACGAACGATCTCTTCTCAGGCTGTGTCACCTGCACTGCGCTCATCAAAAATGCCTACAGTTGGGACAGAAGACCGGCCTCTCGGAAAGGATGGAAGGACTGCCGTTCCTTACCCACCAAGTAAGTGGAGCAAATTGACTGAGGTTTGACTCACTGCCTAAACGTGTAATGTTCTCTATACTCAGCGTCGCCTTCTCTGAGATACCCCTCCTTTTACTCTTTCCTTTGACAAAATTCTGATTATGATCTGAAGCTCGTGTAAGCTGGTGTTCCCACAATGACAGGAGCCGGTTGTACACAGGGAGGAGCACCATTTGAAGTCCTTTTCTTTTGCTTTCAAGTTAAGAACCTTGTTGTATGGTTTACAATATGGAGAACAACATGTTTCAATTTGTTTTTCTAATAGTCCTTTCCTAGCAGGCAAAATGCTACTCAGGTGGTTTTCAGGGAGATATTCTATTATGAGAGTTTGTGTAAAATGTTTCAATTTTCATACATTTAATTCATCCAGCGATAATAGTTATTAGTTTTCTGTGATCCTTTTTCAGATTCATACTGAAGTTTTTGTGTTTTCCTTTTGAAATCAACTAGTTTTTATTATGTATGCTGACAGGAAGAGAAACATCTTTTTTTTTTTCCAGTATATTCTTTAAGAAACCACGTTATTCTACAAGAGAAAAGGGTTTCAGGGTGGCTTATGTGGGCCCTCTGAAGCAGAAACGTAATTCCGTTGCAAATCATTCTTTAATACCTTCTCATTAACTTCAGCTGGTAATGAGAACAAATTGAGGGGAAAAACCACCATGTCATAGGGATGAGTCAAAAAGTTTTATGAACCTATAAATGTAGTGCTGATTTACTCAAATGTAGAAGTGTGAAGTATACAGAGATTGGATTTTGACAGCTTTAGTGGATCCATAGCTTTTTAAAATATGCAAAGCTTTCTCAAGCATGACATGTATGAAAATGAATAATGATAGCCAGCCAGTTGCTGTGGTTTTTTTAATTAAACATTTTTCTTTTTTTATTACCCTGCACTGCAGAATTTTACAAACATGGAGCTCACAGATAAAAAGAAACAGTACTGAAATAGATACATATGAAACAGGTCCGATGGGTGAATTTCTTCCCTAGTATTGAACTGGCTCACCCTCTGCCCTTTTTGACATTAAGTGATACGTAGCAGTGCTAACTGTCAGATAACTTGTCCAAGATTTTTCACCCACCAAGCACCCTGCTGGTTAGTGTCATTGCCCAGGAGAGGAGTACTGTGCTCTCTCCTTTCTATTCAAAAAGCAGTTGTTTCAAAGAGAAGCTACTCAAAATTTGATGATAGCATACAGGTTATAAAAATTAATGAACCTGGAATGTGGCACAGAAATATTAGCATCAGGAAAATTCACATATCTAGGAATTAAGAGGATCTTTTTAATTTAAATATAAAAGTGCATGTGTGTCTAAGTGTAGGCACACACACAGAATTTCCTCTCAAGAAAGGACCGTGAACCCAGTTAAAAAATGGGCAAAGGATATGAACAGGCACTTCATCAAAGAAGACATTCAGGCAGCTAATAGATACATGAGGAAATGTTCACGATCATTAGCCGTTAGAGAAATGCAAATCAAAAGTACAGTGAGATACCATCTCGTTCCAACAAGGCTAGCATTAATCTGAAAAACACAAATGTTGGAGAGGTTGTGGAGAGACTGGAACACTTATATACTGCTGGTGGAAGTGTAGAATGGTACAACCACTTTGGGAATCGATTTGGTACTTCCTTAAGAAGCTAGAAATAGAAGTACCACATAATGCAGCAGTCCCACTCCTTGGAATATATCCTAGAGAAATAAGAGCCATCACATAGATATATGCATACGTTCATTGCAGCACTGTTCACAATAGCAAAAAGATGGAAACAACCTAGATACCCATCAGCAGATGAATGGTTAAACAAATAATGGTGTGTTGTATGTTCACACAGTGGAATACTACGCAACAGTAAAGAGCAATGATGAATCCGTGTAACATCTCACAACATGGATGAATCTGGAGGGCATTAAATTATGCTGAGTGAAATTAGATGCAAAAGGACAAATATTATATGAGACCACTTTGATGGTTACGAGGGTGGAAAGAGAGAGAGGAGAATTCACAAAATAGACAGTAGACAAGAATTATTAGGTCAAGGGAAGGACAACACACAATACAGGGGAGGTCAGCACAACTGGACTAAACCAAAAGCTAAGAAGTTTCCTGAATACAACCAAATGCTTTGAGGGACAGAGTAGCAGGGGTGAGGGTATGGGGACCATGGTTTTGGGGAACATCTAGGTCAATTGGCATAACAAAGTTTATTAAGAAAATGTTCTGCATTCCACTTTGGTGAGTGGCATCTGGGGTCTTAAAAGCTTGCCAGCGGCCATCTAAGATGCATCCATTGGTCCCAGCCCACCTGGAACAAAGAAGAGTGAAGAACACCAAAGACACAAGAAAAATAGGAGCCCAAGAGACAAAAGGGCCACATAAACCAGAGACTCCATCAGCTTGAGATCAGACGACCTAGACGGTGCCTCGCTACCACCACCGACCGCTCTGACAGGGAACACAAGAGAGAGTCCCTGACGGAGCAGGAGAAAAGTGAGGTGCAGAACTGAAATTCTAGTAAAAAGACCAGACCTCATGGTCTGAGACTGGAGGAACCCCAGAAGACATGGCCCCCAGACTCTCTGTTAATCCGGACCGAAAACCATTCCCGAAGCCACCTCATCAGACAAAGATTAGACTGGAGTATAGAACATGAAGTAATACTTGTGAAGAGTGTGCCTCTTAGTTCAAGTAGATACATGAGACTAATGGGCAGCTTCCATCCAGAGGCGGGATGAGAAGGCAGAAAGGGATAGGAGCTGGTTGAATGGACGAAAAGTTAACTTGAGCTGTAAACTTTCACCTAAAGCACAATTGAAAAAAGAAAGAAGAATGAAAATACCCTGGCAAGATGTTTTCGTCTCTGCAACAGCTTTACTGGACATTGAGTTGGGAAGACAGATGTATTATAAAATTTACTATCTAGAACAGCGCTCTCCAGCAGAAATACACCGTGGGCCGCAAATGAGAGCCACAGGTGTATTTTTTAATTTTCTAGTAGCTACGTTAAAAAAGTAGAAACAGGTGAAATTAATTTTAATGATGTGTTATTTAACCTAATGTATTTAAATATTATTACTTCCACATTTAATCAGTATAAAAAGTATTGACAGTTTACATACTTATGGGTGCTAACTGTTTGGGGCCTGGTGTGTACTGACACATGCAGCACGTCCCAGTGTAGACAGGCCTTGCTTCTGAGTGCTCAGGAGTCACGTGTGGGTAGTGGGTACTCTGTTGGCACAGCACAGGTTCATAGTTATTTACTTGGGATATGTGTCGTAATAAAGTAAAAAAAAAAAGGAAGCGTTTTCCATTTTCTTAGGTTTTATTGTTAACCAGTTGTTTATAAATTTTCATCTTTAAGATCATGTCAGTTTGAAATAAGAGTCTTTGAGGGGCAAAGTGAAAGAGTTGGACTTTGAGTTTGCTTCGTTTATGTGTTCTACAAGAGCACGTGCTGTTTGCAAGGAACTCTGCTAGGTGCTCTTCAGTGGGAGAATACTGGGGAATCAGTGAAGACCTTATGTTGGGGCTTCAGTCCTGTACGTGAATTCTTAAAACACAGCAGAGGAGACAGTAGGTGTGGGGAATGAGCGTCAGCTGGAGTGCAGACAGTATATGAGTAATTGGCCACTGGGCAAGATGGCGCAACTTTAGTCCATTCTAGTAGCTGTCTCCTCCCTCACTTTGCCATTTTCTAGGAAGAAAATTGAACAGGCAAACAGTGCTTTTCTTTTCTGGAGAACCAAAGAGTTTCTCTGGGTCTTCTGAATCTTCCTGCCTTACCTACTTTGAGTCTAGTTCCCTTTGAACATCTCAAAACTTCTTTAGGAGCGTCTCAGAAATTCCCCGAAACTTAGCAACATTCCCATCTTTTTCCATTCAAACCAAAATTTGGAGCCAGGCCTAATTAGTGATGACTCCATCACTGACTGTTGAGATGTATGTGGCAAAGCGTCTACTTATGCACATACATTATTTCATTTAATAGGCACAAAAAACATAGGAGGTAGATGTTATTGTTCCCATTTTCCAGGTGAGAACATTGACACTAGAGAGGTTAATCTTCTTTAAGAATACCTGGTAATAAGAGTGAGACCACCTTTTTAAAGTGACTCTCTGGCAGGCAGAATCTCATTTTATCCAAGCTTTTTTGTGCTGTTTTAGCTTTGGTAAAAATCGTGAAGCTGGCTGAGGCTTTCCAAACTGAGGTGTATGACTATGTCAGGTGCATCAAAGAAATCAAGTAGCCCAAAGCGGAAAGTACCTTTATTACAGTTTTTAAAGAAAATTTAAAAACTAGTTTAAGGAAACTTTTTTTTTTTTTTGATATGACTGTGTACTGTAGCCAGAATACTTTGAAGTGAAGGACAGGCTATGCTTAAGCTCACTGTCATTTTAAATCTAAGACAATATATACAGTTTCCTTCTTTCCCAGAGATTGACACTGGCAATTAAGATCTGTAGCATAATGTGAGTTTGAAGATTTTGTAAAGCAAGAGTATAGATAACAACATTACACTTACAAATTGATTTTACAGTAAAATTGACTAGTAGCTGCTTTCTGGCTTGGGGAAAAGAAATAGAGACTAAAGGTTAGAGGTAATGAATGTATTTCAAGTATAATCTAACTGTACATCAAAATCTTTAGCTTTCCTTTAAAGAAAACCTAACTGACCTGGTTGCTGCTGCTACATTTAAGGACCAGCTTTTCCATCTCACAATTTATCAAGTATATAGTGTCTCAGATGGTTCTGTGATAGTGCCATGTTTGGCTTGGCTTATATGCCTAGCTCTATGAATTGTTAAATTCCTTAGGGGTAGGATGCTCTTACAAGAAGAAGGTGCCTTCAAGATCAGCTTAGGGCTTTTAGTTTCTTCGTTTGTTTTTTAGGAGCAGTAGGTACCACTTTGTCTAATGGAATCTTACAGAACCTCGTTATAGAAGGTAGGAGTAGAGCTGTTCTGATGGAAGTAGGAGCTGATATCTGGAACCCTTCCTACCTGACACCTCACTCCCCTGTTTCACACACAGGCACCGGAGGCCAAGAGGAGGGCCAGTGATTTAGGGTTATCTGTATATTTTTTTTTTTTGTAACTGCTCAGCAGCAGACATACCAAAGATCATCTAATCCGGAGGGTCTCACCTTTTTTTGGCCTTCGTATGCTGAGGTGATTGGAAGCTCTTTCCACTATACCACAAAAAACGGAAAGAAAGAAAGCCTACTGAGAATCACGTATCTAGCTAAGCCTTCCCTTTTAGCTGAATTAACTGATGCCAGAGAGGAGGCAGTGACCTGACCAGGGCAGAGCTGTGACCCAGCGCCCGCCTGGATGGTGGGGCCCGCCCACTACTGCACTGTGCTGCTCTGCCTTAGACTCTGTCCCTGGACAGGGTACGGCGCAGTGTTGTTTATTAGTTTCTGATTCAGAGCTAGAAGTCAGATCTCAGTCTATTCAGTGGATACCCTTTGCCTGTTCAGATGTTGAAATTGCTAGAAAGAGCAATACAATGGAAAATAGGACAGAAATGTGATGCCAGATCTCCGACTTTGACTTGTGGCTCCAAACCTGTAAGTAAAATTGCTGCACAGGACACCACCTAGTGGCTGGACTTCACAACCGCAGCTTGAGTTCCGTTGCATGTCTCCCTCCTGTTTAACAGTCAGCTCCTCAATGGTGATGGTGTTTACCTCAACTATATTAAAGTGATTAAAAACAAAAAAAGGGGGCATCACCATTCTAAGTATTTCCTCAAAGAAATTTTTTATTTGATTTTCAATAAATTGTCTTTTGGGTCTAGGTAGAATTGTTAATTCTAAATAAGAAGTTTCTTTTTAATATCAGTCTGGAAGAATTTCCCCCAAACAACAGCTGTGACTGTAGTGAAGTTGTTATCTAGCTGAGTAACCCCACTATATATGAGCTACCATTTCTGGCTACAAATAGTTCTCATTATCTGTAATATAAATGCGTGATGTTGTTGTTCATGGATTTTCTGGGTAATCCTTGCTATGTAACATTTGTTATGTAATTCTGAAATATTTCACACTTACCTGTAAGTAGGGATAGAACTTTCATTAAAGTTGGTACTCCATCTCATTAGTTCCAATTTCTATGTAGTTCATCTCCTTAGACTTGCAACCAGTGGCTGGAAGAAAAAATACATGTTATGTAGAGTCGGTTCATTTAACTAATGTGAGGCCAAATCATCAAGCATCAAGAGGATAATGGTAAAGGTCCAGAAAAGGACAAATTTCTGCTGATGGCCTTCTTCTTAGAGGCTTCCATTCTCAGCATTCTGCTGTATAGCTGATACGACCACTCAGCATTATTATTTGGTGCCAACTAGGGTGCCTGCCTATGAGCTGGGATTTCTTTTAAAAGCCTTACCTGTTAAAAGAAATGGTGTTTTTTTTTTTTGTTTGTTTGTTTTTTTAGCAGTTGCAGACCTGCAAAGGATGTTCCCCACCCCTCCATCTTTGGAGCAGCACCCTGCCTTTTCTCCTGTGATGAATTATAAAGATGGAATCAGTTCAGAGACAGTGACAGCATTAGGCATGATGGAGAGCCCGATGGTCAGCATGGTTTCCACACAGCTCACAGAATTCAAAATGGAAGTGGAAGATGGGTTGGGAAGTCCCAAACCAGAGGAGATAAAGGTAGATGGCTGTATATTCACTTTTCCAAGGCAGGAAAAGCTTATTCGTAAGCCGCATATAGGTAAATGTCCAAGGCTCCTTTCTATTGGGTCATGAGGTATATCACCTAAGGAGCCCCAGTGGCACAGTGGTTAAAAACAAGCGCCTGGCTGCTAACTGAAAGGTTGGCGGTTTGAACCCACTTGAGGCTCTGAGGGAGAAAAGACCTGGGGATCTGTACCCATAAAAATTACAGCCTTGGGAACCCTATGGGGCTGGTTCTGCTCTGTCGCATGGGGTCGCTATGAGTCGGAATCAACTGGGCAGCAACAGATTTGGTTTTTTAATGGGTACATCACATGGTATATTGAATATAGTATGTTTATAATTTTGACTTTTTTCTTTTTTACTGATTAGGTAAGAGAAACACTGAATTATAATCTTTGTTGTTATTTTTTTACAGTAACACTACGTGCCTGAATTGTTAAGTTCCTTAAGGGTACCTTAATCGTTTTGCAAAAAATAAACAGCTTACCAGCATTAACACTGAGCCTGCTTTGTCGTCACAGGACTTTTCATATGTGCACAGAGTTCCAGCCTTCCAGCCTTTCGTGGGATCCTCCATGTTTGCTCCACTGAAGATGCTGCCGAGCCAGTGCCTGCTACCTCTGAAGATGCCCGATGCCTGTCTCTTCCGGCCTTCGTGGGCAGTTCCCCCTAAAATCGAACACCTGCCCATGCCGCCTGCAGCCACTTTCATTAGAGATGGTTACAAGTACGTACAGGGCTGTGTCAGGTCGCTTGCAGTATCTAATGTGATTCTTATCTCAACTAATTGTTAAAAAAAAAAAAAAAATGACAGTAGCATAGCTTTTGAAACTTTCTTGTACTGCCAGTTCATGTTTTTGTGTGCATTATTTTGTGCTGAAAATGTGCCCTTTTTTTCCCCAGCTGAATTTCATATGCTTTGAAGAATTAAGGTTAGGTATGGAGAACCAGACGTCCACGCTTGTTCAGTGTGAATTCTGCGTCTGCCACGGAATCAGGCACTTGCTGGGAGTTGGCGATGCAGACCCTTCCTTTTTGGGGTAGGGGGGTGGTGGTGGTCAGCACTTCATTTGATGTAAAGAGATGATCACAGACATGCCTCCTTCCAGGCGTTTTAAAATGAAGTACTAACGTAGCTAGTTCTCTTTTGCTGAATCCATGTCGTATAAGCAAGCAGCAATAGAAAGGGGATAAGGTTTTGAAGAAGGAAAACAAGGTTTTGTTTTGTTTTTTTGGTCTCTGGGACATATTTCGTACTGTCCAAGAACACAGTACTGGTATCAACAGTGTACAGTCAGTTTTCCCTATGGTTAATAATTTCTTAAAAGTAATTGAAATGCTATAAAACAAAAGGCCACAAACTCGAATTTCTCTCAGGGCCAGGTAAGCACTATATGTGGGTGAAATAGGGTTAAAGAAAAGACCAGGCACCCCTGATGCTCAGTCATGGTGGGGGGCAGTAGGGCTAGTGGGGTCTGTGAGGGCCTGCAGAGGGCGTGCCCCAACTAAAGGGACGTTTGTACTCAGCTGTAGCAAGTTGTCAGGCAGGCGTATGGGTTTGGTGTGGTTAGAGCTTTCTGTTTTGAGGGAGTCTGGAAATCTGGATTTTTATGTAAGTTTTCCTTTCTTAAAATGTTGGCAATTAATTCAGAGGTAAACTTGAGCAAGAAATAAGACAAATTTATGATCCAGTTCCAGTCTGTGAGCTACATGTTTATACTGCAGTGTTGTTGATTTCGACTCATGGTGACCAGTGTGACAGAGTAGAACTGCCCCACAGAGTTTTCTAGGCTGTGGTCTTTATGGGAGTAGATTGCCAGGTCTTTCTCCCCCAGAGCTGCTGTGTTCAAACCACCATCCTTTTGGTTCGCAGCCAAGCGCTTAACCATTGAGCCACCAGGGCTCCTTACATGTTTGTAATCTATTATGAAACCATCTTTGTGAACTCAGCTCTGTGCTTATGTATGGAAAGCCATGCCAGGTGACAAACTGACAGGCAGTATGAAAGAGTCCTAGAGTTAGAAGGTCCTGTGACATTGTTATAGGACTCAAATTTCCATTCCTTTCCCCCTTTTTGGTTTATTTCACGTATGACCTTAAATATTCCATTTTACCTGAGTCTTCCCTTCTTTAAGATGGACCTTGCCTCCCACACAGGACTTTGGAAAGACTCCAACACTAACACTTGTGGAAGTACTGTGGAAAGAGTAAGTCCCCGACAATATGGCAGGTGTAGTCAGAAGCACTGTAAGCTAGGAGCGCCTGGGTGTTTACTGCTGCTGTGCTCCACTTCACCCCAGCTGCTAAGTGGACACTGGTAACCACCACTAGGGGCCCCAGCACAAGGGCTGGCGAATACGGCCACACACGCACGCGTGGGGCCACGGCTTTAGGAATCTACTCAGCAGGCCCTGGTTGTCACGTGCAGCCTGTTGCTGTATGGTAATTTAAATAATTTAGGTCATTGTTTAGATCTCTTAAACCCACCCTTTGCCATCCCAAAGATTCTTTGTATTCCAGACCAGCAATGTCAGGTAGAACTTTCTGTGGTGACGGAAGTGTTTATATCTTTCCCGTCCAGCATGGCCACTGCAAGTCTCTGGTTGTAGCTGTTGAACATACTCAGTTCATTTTTATTGAGTGGGAAAAAAATCAGGCTACTATGTAAGATAAACTATTCTTACTACCTAGGGAGCAATTTAATTATGTAAGTTTTCAGTTAGTAGTCCTGCTTCCTTTTCTGATCTGAATGGCATAATTTTAGGATTTCGTTGAATAGAAAAATTTAAAAGGAGTCCAATTAGAGTAGAGATGATTATTGCATACTTATTATTTTGGTCTCTGAGAGAGCAGTGATTGCGAATCAAGGTTTCTGGGTCATTTTTTATCTGTATTCAGAAATGCCACCGTATCTCGAATTGAAAACTTCTTTACAGTGTCTGATTTGGATCTTCAGGCTGGTAGTTTAGGCATGGCTAATTAAAAATCACAAGAAAATTATTTGAAGAGTCATTGCTTTATGACATTCTTCTTTCAAGTTATATGTGAATGAATATGTAGTCCGTTGGCGGAGGATCAGTTTAAGCACCATAAAAATATATATCAAAAGAGCCTTAGGAACAACAACAAAAAAAAAGAATCCGTATTCTTTTGATACTTCTAAGTGGAAGAACAGGCTTATAATGCTGCTTTACACGTTCATCTAAGAATGTATGCCAAAAAACATTTTTACAGTAGTAAAGCAGCAGAACATTGCAGACACTGTTTTGTGTTTGTTCCAAAGGGAAGCCACTGCTTATGAGAAGAGAGATAACATCAGCCAGTTAGTCCCTGGGAGCTAAAAAGAATGTGCTATAGGTAGTTTATAGGTAATGCCTAGCACGGTGGAAAATAAAAAATGAACTAGAAATGCCCACCACCCCACAGGGGTCTCTTAGAAGCTGGAGACCATGATGTGATGTGTATACTTTAGTGCAACCACTAATTCATTCTGGGGCCTCTTAGCAGGATGTGCAGTATTCGTACTGACTGTAGTGTGGCACTGGCAAAAGGCTCACCAAAAGTAGACTTCCCTCATGGTCACTCATTACTATAAAAATTCAAGCCCAAATAGGATTGCATTTTGAAAATTAGAAAAAAGTTAAATGTTCATGTGTGTTTGATTTTCACTACTTTAGGATCGTCTGTGGATTATAGCCTCAGGGAACAAGTATACTGGCAGACTTTAAATTTCAAAAAATGAAAATGTAATTGCATATTAGATGGAAATTTAATCTTAGGGTCTTCTAGCTAATTTAGCATCTGAACTCACGTGTTGAAGTTCCATTTAGAAGTTACAGCTTTTAGAAATTACAGTGACCAAATCCAGCAACATGTTTTCTTGTAAAAATAGGAACCGTTTCCTCAAAAAGTTAAGACGAGGATTGCTTAAGTGTGGTCTAAGTAGAAGGAACATGCTGTACTGGGTTATGTTAGTATTAGTATCCTCGGTACCTTGCTTCTTGCGTCTCCACTTACTGCCCTGATCCCTTTGGATTCTTTTTTAAGAGAAAGCTGACCACACCAGGTGATAAGGCACATGAAGGCTCAGGAATGCACAGTGTGGTTGGGGGACTGTGGATGCGTCCAGATCTGTGAAAGATGCCTCTCACCTGTGCTCTTCTCTTTGTTGCAGTAATGTGCCTAGTGTCGGGAGCCTGGCAGACCCAGACTATCTGAACACACCACAGATGAACACGCCAGTGACGCTTAACAGTGCTGCCCCAGCCAGCAACAGTGGGGCAGGAGTCTTGCCATCTCCAGCAACCCCTCGCTTCTCTGTCCCCACACCACGAACCCCCAGGACCCCAAGAACTCCCAGAGGTGGGGGCACTGCCAGTGGTCAAGGGTCTGTGAAATATGACAGCACCGACCAGGGGTCACCAGCCTCCACGCCCTCTACTACCCGGCCCCTTAACTCTGTGGAGCCTGCCACCATGCAGCCAATCCCCGAAGCCCACAGTCTCTATGTCACCTTGATTCTCTCCGACTCTGTGATGAATATCTTTAAAGACAGAAACTTTGACAGCTGTTGCATCTGCGCCTGCAACATGAACATCAAAGGGGCGGACGTCGGGCTGTACATCCCCGACTCATCCAATGAGGACCAGTACCGCTGCACCTGTGGGTTTAGCGCGATCATGAATCGCAAGCTTGGCTACAACTCGGGACTCTTCCTCGAAGATGAGCTGGATATTTTTGGGAAGAATTCTGATATTGGTCAGGCTGCGGAGAGGCGCTTAATGCTGTGTCAGCCTGCCTTCCTCCCTCAGCTGGAAGGGGCCCGAAAACCCCAGGAGCCACCTATCAGCCTTCTCCTCCTCCTGCAGAACCAACACACACAGCCTTTTGCTTCCCTGAGTTTCCTGGACTACATTTCCTCTAACAGTCGCCAGACTCTGCCCTGTGTGAGCTGGAGCTACGACCGGGTGCAAGCCGACAACAATGATTACTGGACGGAGTGCTTCACCGCGCTGGAGCAGGGCCGGCAGTATGTGGACAACCCCACGGGTGGCAAAGTGGACGAGGCTCTGGTCAGAAGTGCCACTGCACACTCGTGGCCTCATAGCAACGGTGGGTTTTCCAGAATGCACGTTGGCCTGGAAAATTACCTTGGTGAAATGACAGAAGTTTTCTTTATGTTGTTACCTGACCAAACTTTTAAATTTCCTTTCTTCAAGACACAGAACAAAAGTGAGCACTCTATTGATTTCAACGTAATTTAAGAACTGGGGGAAAGGTTTCAGGTTGAAACCCCTTTGAAGAGAAACATCATTGAAAACTTTCTCTTATATTAATTTGTAAGTAGGCAGCCTGTATGGGAATCCTGTGATTTCCAAGCATCCAAGTCACTGGGAGAAAGAAATTGATAATCTGCACACCTTCACATATTTAAATCTGCTCCTTGGTCAAGGTCAAGCTCCCATGATACTTCTTCCATGAAGCCTCACACCCATTTACAAAGTGGTCTCTCCTTCCCTTGGTTTCCCAGTGTTTTGTGTTTCTTATAACACTGATCACCTTTTACCTTGTATTGTGGTTACTGGGGCCCATCACCAGCTCTTCTATTATTAAAACCTCCAGTTGACAAACATTTTTGGAGTTGGGCTCTGAGAGTGCCACGCACCTTGCCCTTCCCTTATTCACTCAGTATCCATACTGGGATGTAGCCAGGGGGCTATAGGGTGCCTGCTAGACAAGGTCCTGCCCTCATGAAAGTGGACAGACATCAAGTAATCACACCAATAAGTGTATCATTGCAACCACTGTTAGCGATTGGGTGGGGGAACCGCCCTACTCTGGAGGTCATGAAAGACTTCCTTGAGGAAGTAGTAATGTTTGCTCTGAGTCCTCAGTGATGAGTAAAAATGAACTGGGTAGAGAGGACAGGGAGCAAGAAATTGTGTCCCAGTTAGAAGTGGGCTATGTGAGGGCTCAGAGTTATGTGGGGCTTGGGGCCTTCGTGGAATTGAAAGGAGGCTAGAAGCCAGCAGGGGCTAAATTATGAATAGTCTTTTGAGACAGGCTGGGGCTTGGGTCTCCGTCCCAAGAGCAACAAAAAAGTCATTGAAGGTTTTTAAGAAGAGGTACTGGCATCAGATTTGTGTAGTTAAAAAAGAATAAAATCTACTCTGTCCAGACATAATACGGGGTGTGGATCTGGGGAGACGAGGAGGTTATTGCAGTAGACCAAATGTGAGCAGTAGCTTGGCTCACGGCTCTCGTAGTGACATGGAGAAGAAGTGGAAGTGTTCACGACATGTTTAGGAGGTTTCGTGGCAGGACTTGGTAAAGGATTGAGCACCTGGGACAATAAGGGAGAGTGAGATGTTACGGATGACCCCTAGGTTTGCCACCTGTATACCTGGATAGGTCCTGGTACAATTCAGAGGTGGCAATGCAGGAGAAAGACCAGGTCTGGGAGAAAGTTCATAAACTAAGTTTTGATTGTGTTGGAAATGTGGAAGTTTTATAGATGCCTTGTGAGCTAGCTGGGTAGAGAGGCCAGGTGCTACACTGGGACAGCATGAGCCTGGAGCTCAGGGCGTGTGGAGAACTGAGGTCAGGGTGCAGGCAGGACCACTGAGGAGGAACACGGGGAACAAGAAGAGAGAAGGCCTAGGCCAGGGCCTGACTGAATCCTGACGAGAGAAGCACAAGGCCTCTAAAGGAGGCAGAGAAGGAAGAGCCACAGAACGTTCTGTCTTGGAAGCCATGACGGAGTGTTGTAGGAGAGAGGGGGAGTGGTCAGCAGGCAGTAAAAGGCAGCTGAGGTGTGACGATGAGGATTAGCAGTGCCTTGTGACTGCAGTGAGAGCTGTTTCTGTAGAGCGGTGGGCACAGAGACCAGACCACAGGGGTACAGGAAAGGGACACGGACCCTGCTTCTGAATCACTCTGAGGCCTGTAGGGGAGAAGGTTAGTAAGCTCCTTAAATAATAAAAAAAGTATGTCCAGAGGACAGAGGTCAGTGGAGTAGGGAGTGATCCATAGGCCAAGCAAGGAAGGCTTCACGGAGGTGGTGACCCTTCAGGAAGCATGAAGGTTTCTCCTCATCTCTCTTACTGCTTAGGATCAAGCACAGTGCCTTACACGTAGCAGGCCTTAATGTTTCTTGAATGAGTTTATGAATTAGAGAAAATGTCCTCTTTCCTCTAAGGAGATGTGGGTGATGAGCTTGGGTGGTTATGATGGGTGGTTTCTTTTCCATGGTCATGAGCTTCAGACAGAAAAGTAATCTGTGTGGACGGACCAGTAGTGTCATCTTTGGAACTGAAGAATAGCACGTTTTACTTCAGGGAAGGACTGGGTTTCAAAGGTACATGAATGAGGTGGGAAGCCAGTCTTAAACTGTACCCCTTCAACACAAACACACACTCTACATTCACGTTCACAAAGAACTATGCCTGCTTTGATTTTTCTTAAACCTGAGGTTCTCTTGGTCTGTCATTTTTTCATTTTCAACAGAGGCATGGGTACAAGTACCTTACTTTTTTCTTTGCTATAAGAAACAAAAAACACGAGCTTGAAGATAATAAAGGTAACTGGCACGCTGCTCGTCCCAGGCAGGCAGCAGGTAGGGCCCATGGAGGAGTGTCTGCAGGGCAGCCACTCCTGGGCTCCAGCAAGTGGAGGCTGTGTAGGAACATGAGTCTCAGCTCCAGGGGTGCTACATCGCCCAGCTTCCCAGGAAGAAACTAGAAAGCCAGATTTGTATATGAAACTTTCCAGAGCAATTTGTTCCAAAAAAAAAAGTCCAACATCTCTGTGGGCCACCAGTTTGCAACCTGTTTTTTATTGATTTAGGGACACACCTATAATTGACTTAAGAACCCTTCCACACACTAGATTGCCGGTTTAGTTGGTAGGTACGTCTTAGATTTCCATCACGGCCCCTTCCCGTATCAGCTAGGAAAGTAAGAGCAAGGAAAGGTCTTCAGGACCCAGCTGTGTGGGTTTTTGGTGGATCACCTCAGGCTCTTCCCTAAGACCGTTCTGAGACTCTATGAGCAGCATGGACCCACGGCCCTGGAAAAACATACACATATGTAAATGCAGAGACACACAGTTTCAAAGTCCAGGTGAAGAACCCCTCCCCAGGTGGAATATTTGCTTTTAAACCATGAGAGCTACCTTCCCCCAGACACAGGCGGCTCTCAGGCCCGCACCTGCCTCGCCACATTGCCACGCGCCTAGGGCTGCCTTGGCGTCGTCCTTCTCTCTGTGTGTTTTTTGTTTTTGTGGAAATCTTTTACATTAAGAGCATTTTCTCAAGTTTTTAAAAGCTTCTGTTTAAGCTCCTTTTCCCCCTCATATAATCAAAATATTGATACTTGTACATGAAGGTAATAATGGTAATTAAGAAACTTTCACAGCTCTCTTATGAAAAGCTCTAGAAGCAGGTTTATATGAGACTGAAAAATCAGACACCCAGTTTCCCACTTTAAAGCAGTACTGCCGTTAAATTATTTTTATCCAGAGCAACCCATTTCCCCTTGGATTATTTTCAATAGTAGTTTCTCTCATTTAGCAGAAGGGTATCTTTCCTCTTGGCTCCTAAGCCAAGCCCACAGCCCTTTGTCATGGACTGTAACTGAAGGCAAATAGAGGAAGGTGAACTTTGATGGATTGTTTCTTTTCATCTCTGTTCTAGTGCTGGACATCAGTATGCTCTCTTCCCAAGACGTGGTCCGCATGCTGCTGTCCCTGCAGCCCTTCCTCCAGGATGCCATCCAGAAGAAGCGCACGGGCAGGACCTGGGAGAACATCCAGCACGTGCAGGGGCCGCTCACCTGGCAGCAGTTCCACAAAATGGCGGGACGGGGAACCTACGGTAGACCGCCTTCCCGCTTTAAACTCCTCCTGACTTCCGCTCACTGGAGAGCAGCTTTAGTTTCCCTCAAATCCTTGCTTCACTGGCAAAACGCATTTGTTTTCTTCATGCCTATTAAGTTTTATGAGATGCCCTGGTGGTACAGCGGTTAAGCGCTCAGCGGCTAGCCGGAAGGTCGGCAGTTTGAACCCACAAGCTGCTCCTCGGGAGAAAGATGTGGCAGTCTGCTTCCGTAAAGATTACAGCCTTGAAAGCCCTATGGGGCAGTTCTACTCTGGGTCCTATAGGGTTGCTACGTGTCGGAATCTGAGTCAACTGTGACGGGTTATTAAGTTTTCTAATCTCTTTGTTTTTCTAAAGTCACTTGTGGAGTCAGGTTTTCTGAACATCCTTGGCATAATCAAGGTCAGTGAGAAAATCTTCCCTAAGAGCATATCTATTAGATCCTCCCCATCTTCCTGATCCTCCTCACATCTGGGAAGGACTTCTGTACTGGTTCTGGTTGCTTCTTCATGGTCAGGTTCATCATAGTGATCTTAAATGAAACGAAGTAGTGCTGACTGGAAAGTTAACTTGAACTTGTTGTGATCTGTCTTCTGATCTTATTGTTCTGACTCATTTCATTGAAGTTATTTATCAGGCTGCATTTTATTAGAATATTTGAAAAAATGTTTCTAAGAGTATCATGCAAATATGCAGGGAAATTTCTGATGCCAGAATTAAGACCAAGGCACCAGGAACATCTAAATTGTCCAGGTCGTGGGAAATAGGCCCTCAAGCACCCTGCTAAATGCAGTGTTGTGTTTAGGTTCGGAAGAATCTCCTGAGCCGCTGCCCATCCCCACTCTGCTGGTGGGCTGTGACAAGGACTTCCTCACCATCTCGCCATTCTCCTTGCCATTTTGGGAGAGGCTGCTGTTGGACCCATATGGGGGCCACCGTGATGTTGCCTATATTGTGGTGTGTCCAGAAAATGAGGCCTTGCTCGAAGGAGCCAAAACTTTCTTCAGGGACTTGAGCGCTGTGTATGAGGTAAGAAAGATATTATGAAAATCATTTTTATGACGTGAATTCTCTGATGGTTTCTAATTATGACCAAATTTGAAAGAGCAAATGTCTTCAGAGTAGATGCCCAAGAAAATTGGCAAATAGTTGTAGGATGAAGAAAAGAATTGGCACATTTTTCCGGAAGTAAATTGCTTTCCCATCTTGGTGTTATATTTTGTTAGATTTCAAAGACTTTTCTCTAATCCAGCCTCACCACACATCTTCAAATCCTGTCGGCTCTTTTTTCCCCATTTGTGTGCTCAAAGTTTAAGAGTATTGCTCACCAGGGTAGAGTGGCTATTTAGAAGATGATCGTTACAAAAACTCTCCCTCTCTCCCTTTTTTTGGGTGAGGGGCCAGTTCCTGACCTTGAAATGAATCAGGTCTCTGTGATTTTTTAAAAATTTAATTTTGTTGTTGAGAAAATATCCACAGCAGAACATACACCAGTTCAACAGTTTCTCCATGTCCAATTCAGTGACATTGGTTACAGTCTTCGAGTTGTGCAGCCATTCTCACCTTCCTTTTCTGAATTGTTCCTCCCCCATTAACATAAACTCATTGCCCCCTAAGGTTCCTATTTGATTTTTTCTAGTTACTGTCATCAGTTTGATCCCATGTGGGTAGTTCTTAAAAAAGATGACAATGCCCAAGAAAGACATTCTTTGTTGTGATATTTCATTTAACACTGTATTCATCTTAATACTAAAATTTTGAAACAGTAATTATAATAATTAAAAACCAGGTAAATAATTTTATATCTTTAATCTTTAGGTATATAAATTCTTACTGCTTTCAAAAAGTTGGAATCATGTTTGTCTTTGAAGAGTAATTGCCACGTTTCTTCTGCTAAAGTACATGTACACTAAGTTCTTTCGACACTTCTAATGTCCTTACATTTGGCAAGATTAAAGGGAGTTAGTATTTTTTAAGTACTTAGAACTGTCACAGGCAGATCGTAAGTGTTAGAAAAGTGTGTGGTAAAAGTCAGAAGCTAAGTTGGATTTCAAAAATATTGCAGAACAGGACATTCACTCTTCATCAGTGAGTAAACTATCTAAGTGGTAAACCTGTGTTTTGCCACAAACTCCCGACGAGATACTAATGTGTGATATCGTGGTATCAGTTAAGCCCCTGAAGGAACCTTTGGAGACTAATTTCTGAACAGGGTTTGGTCCATGAATGCATACTAAAATTATAATTAACTCAACACAGAAAACTTGTTGAAGCGATTTTAAAAGCCTAGTCATTCCCTCAATCAAGCCTTCAACACAAGCTACAGAATATACAGGGATTGCAGATTTTGTACAAGATGCAGGCTCTCTTTTCAACAGCTTTGCTACAATTGCTCACTTGGCAGTAATTCATACCTGCTTAAGAAGAGTGGACACTAGAGAATTTTGTAGGGCCTTGATAAGCCTTCAGTTCGTCCACTCAGTAAGGGAGAATGATATGTCCTTTCCTGCTGGTGAACAGGTAGTTAAGTAGCTTACCTTTTGCAGGTACATTATATTAATTCTCTGCTGTACACACCCATTTTTTTTTTTGTACGCACCCATTTAGTGTCCTGGAGATTAATAGCCGAACCTTGTTGTCCTGAAACAACTGTTTACTTAGAAGAAGCGATAAGCATGTTCCCTGCTTTAGCAGGCCTTGCTACTGGTGATCTCCACATGTCTGCATCAGTGAAACAGATGGCCCATAAAATGTTAATGTTATCTTATGGGAAAACATTATGAGGAGGGATTACTTAAGAGGTTTTAGTGGACATATGTCTCAGTCAGCCTTGGTAGCAGAAATCTGGTTACGGCTTTATTTGACATTAGCAATCAGGTAGTGCTCAGCAGGCTCTTGCCATGCAGGAAAAATGGACTAGGGTGAAGTAACACCTCATTTCTTTTTTTTTTCCAAGGCTTAGTCCAAGGTTTGGAAAGACAGATAGCAATTTCAGGGTATGTTACAACGGCCAGAAAGGGCCGGCTTATAATGTTGGGTTTTTTTTTTTTGTTTGTTTTTGCGTGTGACAAAACGAAAAGAAAAAGGAAATGGTTCTGTGTTTGTGGTAAAGACTCTCCCTTGCTAAGTGTACGTACTGGACAGGACAGGACTGGACCCTGTGGTAAACGATGATCTCGTCTGTGGTCGCAGATGTGTAGGCTTGGGCAGCACAAACCCATCTGCAAAGTGCTCCGAGATGGGATCATGCGTGTGGGGAAAACCGTGGCGCAGAAGCTGACCGAGGAGCTCGTGAGCGAGTGGTTCAGCCAGCCCTGGGGCAGCGAGGAGAATGACAATCATTCCAGACTCAAACTGTACGCGCAAGTTTGCCGCCATCACCTAGGTAAACGCACGTTTGTCCATCAGAGTAGGGTTTGAGAAATAAAACAACACATTTCCTCTTTTCCTAGCTGGTTGTGATACAACATTAGGTTTCTTTTGCCTCCAGTAATGTTCTGCATTTATTTATTAGGTTCAATTTTTGTGTTTTGGATTGTTAAATATTATCATGTAGACATACATTCTTTTAAAAACTATTGAAAGTTGCTTGAAGAAGTCATATCTAATTTACTCCACCTGTTGAAATTTAGCAGTATGTCTTGGTATTAACGGTTGAATTTTAACCCAGTTCTCAAGAGAATTTTGGAAGTTTGTAAAGCCGTATACACAGAGGAGCACAGCGCAGCATCATGGCTGTAGACTGTGTACGGCCTCCTATTTGTCACTGAAGGCATATGGAATCAATCTGAACGGAGAATGTTACAGATGATTAATTCTCTCTTCCAATAGAACTCTTCTCCAGAATGTATCATAAATCGCTCCCTGTTCACTTCCCTGTTTGCATAATGTACAAGCGTACTTACTTGTTCAGTTGTGGAGCTAGCGTTCTGAGCAACGTAATTGTAGTACTGCAGCCTGAAGCCATACTTTTTTTTTAAGTGAGCATTCTAAATTTCCGATTCAGCCTGACACCGCCACAGACATCACTGATGTCACCTCTGTGCATGTCCTTTCAGCACCTTATTTAGCCGCTCTGCAGCTCGATAGCAGCCTGCTGATACCACCTAAGTACCAGAGCCCACCAGCAGCAGCACAGGGACAGGCTACACCTGGGAACGCTGGGCCTTTAGCTTCAAATTCAGGATCAGCAGCGCCCCCAGCTGGCAGCGCATTTAATCCCACCACCAACGGTAGTTCTGCGAACCCTGCAGCAAGCAGCTCCGCACCTGGCTCCTCTATGCCACCGGTCTCGTCCTCATCCTCTGCCCCTGGCATCAACCAGATAAACACTACCTCTTCTTCGGGATTCAGTGGTAGTGTTGGCGGGCAGAACCCCAGCAGTTCTGCAGACAGAACGCAAGGGAACATCAGCTGTGGGGGAGACGCTGAGCCTGGGCAGAGCTCCTCTCAGGCCTCACAGGATGGACAAGAGAGGTACGTTACTCACTGATTAAAGCACGTGGCTTCAGCACAGACTCCTCTGTGCTCTTGTTCTGCTCACCTGTCCTCCCCTTGGCCTCACTAGTCTCTAAATCCAGTAATACTCTAGTTCTTTTCTTCCCAAAAGAAAAGGACAGCCATCAATGTCCAGCTACGGTCTTAAGGAATGTGCGACTTTTGGTATGATAGCCAAAACCAAACCAAACCCGTAGCCATCGAGTCGATCGGAGTAGAACTGCTGCATGGGGTTTCCAAGGAGTAGCTGGGGATTCAAACTGCTGACCTTTTGGTTAGCAGCTGCCCTCTTAACCGGTGTGCCACCAGGGCTATCTGGTGTGATAACTTACTGTAAAACATCTCTGTAGAATATACCCACAGAAAAGAAAGAGGGGGTTGAATAAGAGACCTCCCATTATAGAGGACTATATTGTCATTCATTTCCCATCTGTCCTTGGTGCTAACTGGCTCACTTTACCTTCACTTGGATAATATGATACATGTCAGTTACATTTAATCTGTAGTCATGGCCCAGGGAGCCAGTGTGTTCTAGGACTGGTTTATTTTCTTTAACTTCTTTTTATTTGGTGCATCTCACAAATGCCTCTGTCCCCAGTGTTACAGAAAGGGAGAGAATAGGCATCCCCACGGAAGCTGACTCCGCAGACAGCCAAGCCTACCCTCCGGCTGTCGTCATTTACATGGTGGACCCATTCACCTACACCTCTGAGGAAGACTCCACTTCTGGAAACTTTTGGCTGTTGAGCCTGATGCGCTGCTACACAGAGATGCTGGATAACTTACCCGAGCATATGAGGAACTCTTTCATTCTCCAGGTAGCTATTTCCAAGTTTATTCTTGCTTTTTTAATTTCGTTTTGCTATAGGTGAAAGTTTATAGCGCAAATTAGTTTCATTAAAAAATCTGTATACAAATGGTTTTGTGGCATTGATTGCAGTCCCCACGATGTAGTCTTTATTGTTGTTTTTACGAATGTGAATAAAGGCTCATGCTTACAAATTTTTTCTGTAAGTATCAGAAAATATAAAAGATTCATAATTCCACCTTCTATATTGCCATGATTATCAGGTGGTTTCCAGCCTTACAGCTGAGATCGTATTTTCCATATATAGTCTTTTTTTTCTAACTTCATTCATGAACACTTTTCCTTGTTACTTTAAATTCTTACAGCTTTTTGACGACTGAATATTTTCCACATTTAACCATGTCTAGAAAGTTATTTAATTTGCTTCCACTTTGCACTATTATAAATAGTCGTAGTAAAAACCTTTACTTATAATCTTCCAAAATTCAGTTCATTTCTTGAAGTGGATTCTTATATGTAGATACTGCTAAATTCCTTTCCAAAAAGGTTCTGCTGCGTTACGTTACTTTCTGCCATGAGTGGGCATTTCCTTTTTCACTGCACCATTGCCAGCTTTCTAGTAGCATAATTTAAAATATTTTATGATTTAGTAGGTAAAAGGTGATGCTTTAGGTTTTGGTGTTTTATTTAATATCACTTTAACTAAAGCTGGAGCCCTGGTGGTACAGTGGTTTATAGCTCAGCTGCTAACCGAAAGGTTGGCAGTTCGAATCCACCAACTGCTCCTTCAAAACCCTATGGGGCAGTTCTTCTCTGTCCTATAGGGTCGGTATGAGTCAGAATTGACGCAATGGCAGTGGGTTTGGGTTTCTTCTTTTTGGTTAACTAAACTAAAGCTATGTTTTAGAAGTAAAAGCTTGGAATTAAAGTTGTCAGAATTGGCCACTGATCGTCATTGCTTTGAAGCTTGCATCACAGACGCGATCAGACAGTAACTCCAGGGATGCGATGCACGGTGCATACACATGATAAAAATGAGAAACGTGTTAAAATGCACCTGTTTAAAACTCTGGGTCTTGGCAACAATACATTGAGAAATCTTTCTTCAAATGGGAACGTGGTAATTTCTAAATGACACTATAACTTGATGAACATCATGTACCTCTTCTTAAATTTCGGGTGACATCTGGAATATAACATTTTATGTCACTGGGAGGAATTAGGATTGAATGGTACTGTGTTTGGCGTGTACATATTTAACGCTAAGGTTTAAGTGGAGAATTCGTGCCCTTTCACGTTCCATCACACTAGACTTCTGTTTCTAGTTGCCTTCCTGTTTGTGCCTTAGATTGTGCCTTGCCAGTACATGCTGCAGACAATGAAGGACGAGCAAGTTTTCTACATTCAGTACTTGAAGTCCATGGCATTTTCCGTGTACTGCCAGTGCAGGCGACCGCTGCCCACACAGATCCACATTAAATCCCTCACGGGTTTCGGGCCTGCAGCCAGCATTGAGATGACCCTCAAGAACCCGGAGGTGGGTGTTGGCAGGGCTGAAATGTGGGGAAAAAAGAAAAAAAATTCAAGCAGGGAATTGTATCTAATCCAGAGGTTGGCCAGTTAAAACAGAGGAGATAATTATCTGAATTTTGAAAGTTTTTAAGAACCTAGGCAAGTAAGCTCTTGCTATATAGTACCCCAGGCAGCAATATACTTACCGCTTTTAATTACGAATGCTTGACTTTCCCAAATTTGTCTTGTTCTTTATTTTCTGAAAGTAACCTGTGTCTTCCCTTCCCTCCCAGCTCTGGTTTACATGCTGACACTGCAGTTGGGCCTGTGTCTGTCTGGCATCAGCCCGTGTTTTCCAGCACAGGCCCCTAAGGGGAGCTGCCTTCTCCTCTCTCTGTCTTTGTGCGTCTGCGAATAAATTACAGTTTTTTCCTGTGTTTTCTCCTCTATTTAAACATAAGCCTATTTTCCACAGATAACATACCTCTAGGAGAACTGAAACACCAAAGCAAAAAAAATTTTTAATCAAAAGTTTTACACTTTATTTTACTGGTCACCTTATGTTGAGAATACGCATACAGTAATGATCAGAATTTTCAAAAACCAGTTCCAGCAGCTTTACTGCATGACAAGATTGCCCATTAATACAAGCCAGCAAACAGCTCTTTGTTGCAAGAGAGCTTCTTAAAAACACAACTGCTGATTTTACTTGGTGAGGTGAGATTCTCTGGGGGACTCTCTAAAATGGCTACCCCTTCTGTAAATAAGAGCTAGGGAGTGACTGCTGATGCGGTAGGTAACAGTGAGTCTGCTGTGACTCGGTTCAGGTCAGCTTGGCCCCAAGAGAGAAAGCTGCTTTGCTTAGCTTATGACCTACATTCACTTGGAGGAATATATAAAATTTCTGTCTTGACAGCTTTAGGTTAGTTTACCCTTTGAGTTTGAATATTTCCGTTGTGTGAGCAGTTTGTTTTCTCTATTAGCCTTTTATAGACTTAGAAAAAACAGTTGTCTCTACCTGCTTCTTCTTTTGTGTCCAGAAATGAATTATTGCCTTGCTTTATAAACTCAGAATCTTTCAGTTCTCTATTTCTTTGTGGTTATTCTGCAGTTCAGATGCAATCATTCCTTGATACTTTGGTAAGAAGTGATCACAATTTCAAATACCGATAATGAAGTTATAGTAAACTGGCAGAACGACATCAGGAACTCATGAGCTGAGTGAGGCTTAGATTAAAACAAATGGCAAAGAGACGTCAAGTAATGTGCTCCCCGCCCCCCTCTGCTTTGGAAAAGGAAGAGAGAAATAAATCACTTTATGAAAAACAGAAACGTCTGTCCCTGAGCCTGCAGCTAGGGTGTCGTGCGTTCAGCAGATGCAGCCGAGCGCCTGCCACGTGCCAGGCACTGTTGTAGGAGCTAAGGATGCAGCGGGGACAAACAGTCATGTCCCTGCTTCTTCCATGGAATTCTGATTCTCTGGGGTGGGGCAGTGTCTTGTGCAAGCGGATTCCCACAGAAGAAAAAACGTTTGAGTATTTATCATTCAGGTTTTAGAAGAAACCCTATTGCTGACATCAGTTGTGCTTTTCCGAGAACATCCAGCATCTGAAAAATACAGTTCAGGAAATACTGCTTTACACAGAACTTTTCAGAAACATCTGGATTCTTTTTTTTTTTTTTTTCTAATAACGGTTTTATTGGGATATAATTCACATCCCATAGTGTTCACCTTTTTAAAGTGTCCAGTTCAGTGGTTTGAGTATATTCACAGAATTGTGCAACCATCACCATGATCTAACTTTTAGAACGTTTTCATCGACCCGGAAAGAAATTCCATACCCGTTGGCAGTCAGTCTTCATTCTCCCCTCCCCCCAGGCCCTGGCAACCACTGAACCTACTTCCTGTCTTTTTTGGTTGGCCTCTTCTGGACATTTCATTTAAACAGAACCATGCGATACGTCCAATGCCTGACTTCGTTCACTTAGCATGAAGTTCCCAAGGTTCATTCATGTAGCGTGCATCAGCACTTCACTCCATTTTATAGCTGAGAAATACTTCATTATACCGGTGTACCTTCATTGTTTATCCATTCACCACTGGACGGACCTGTAGGTTGTTCCTACTATTTCGCTACAATGGATAACGCTGCTGTGAACACTCCTGTTCAGGTTTTTGTGTGGACATGTGTTTTCAATTCTCTTAACCTAGCAGTGAATTGTTGGGTTACATGGAGAGTGAGTAGATTGATACTAGATTAGCTTTTAGCAAGTCATTAAATATCTCTGGACCTGAGTTTTGTGTCCCTAAAATGAAACAATTAGATTGGATGCAACGTCTCTCTTAGGTTTAACGTTTTGTAATTCTGTCACTACTATGTCTTTTGCTATGTAGTTTAGGAGTCGGCAGCTATGGTTTTGGGCTTAATCTGGCCCGAAGCCTGTATTTGTATAGCCAGCAGGCTAAGAAAAATATGCACGAGACCCACAAAGTCTGAAGTACTTACTGTTTGACCCTTTACAGAAAGTTTGCTGACCCCTGCTGTAGTTTATTAAACATTTAAATGTGTATGATAGCTATAAACAAAGATGACAATTAAAATCTGTCACGGTGTATCTAAACCATTTCTCTTAGGTAACAGCTAACACTTTGATTTCTTACATCGTGTGTGTGTATGTATATATATGCCTATATGTATAGGTACAAATGTGTGTGTATGTATACGTATGCATAATGTATATACTGAGAAGTACAGCTTGATAAATCTTCAGGAAGTAAAAATATCATGTAATCAGCACAGGAAACAAAAACAACCCCCTATCCAGAAGCCCCTTCTCAGCCACGCCAAGGTAATCACTCCTCTGACTTCTAACAACACAATTTGGCCAGGTTTTTAACTTTATATAAATTGAATCATATTGTTTATACACTCTTGTATGTCTGGTTTCTTTCACTCAGCATTGAAATTCATCCATTTTGTCGCTTGTAGTTGTAGTTTGTTGATTGTCTTTGCTGTTTAATATTCCAGTTGTGTGACTGTACCCTGATTTAGAACCCATTTTACTGTTGATGAGTACTGAGGTTATTTCCAGTTTGGAGCTATTGTATTACTATTGTGAGTCTTCTTGTCCCTGTCTGTCAGCAGACAGAGGCATCTCATTGGGTGTTAGGGCAAGCACTTGTTCAGCTTTAGCAGCTACTGCCAAACACTCTTCTAATGGGATCGTGCCAGTTTACGTTCTCACCAGCAGTGTGTGGAAGTGCTAGCTGCTCCGCATTCGCACCAGCATTTGGTGTTTCCCACCTTTTTCAACTTTGGATACTCGGGTGGATGAGCCGTGATATCTCATTGTGGTTTTAATTTCCATTTTCCTAATGACTACTGAAGGTGGGCTAATTTACTTTCTAAAATAGTAATTTCTTTTAATAAGGAAATATTGACTTGATAGGGTTGCCCAGCTTATATCACTTACACAGTACTCTTGTTTTCATTCCATATATATATATATATATATATATAAAAACTGGAGAGAGGGGGGAAACAGTCTATTGTCATTAATCGCTGTTGGTTTTACTCAGTGCTGTCTGGGTTTGGTTGTAAACATTATGTTGGATGTCCTCGTGTTGATACTGATTTTGTTTTTGATTTCAGCGGCCCAGCCCAATCCAGCTTTACTCCCCTCCTTTTATACTGGCCCCAATCAAAGACAAGCAGACGGAGCTGGGAGAGACGTTTGGTGAGGCAAGCCAGAAATACAATGTGCTCTTTGTGGGCTATTGTCTGTCTCACGATCAGCGCTGGCTTTTGGCTTCCTGCACCGACCTCCATGGGGAATTATTAGAGACCTGCATTGTAAATATTGCTCTACCAAACAGGTGAGGAGCCTCGGTGTTCGTGGTGTATGTCAGTCCATGCTGCATCTAGCTTTCCTGTCTAAATGCAGCGGGTACAGTGTGGGTGGGGTTTGGAATTGTCTTTTTAAGCGATAACTGACTCACTTGGGGACCTCTCCTCCATGTCTCTTTAGATCACGGAGGAGTAAAGTATCTGCACGTAAAATTGGACTACAGAAGCTATGGGAATGGTGCGTAGGGATTGTCCAAATGACATCTCTACCCTGGAGAGTTGTAATTGGGCGGCTTGGACGTCTGGGCCACGGGGAGCTTAAAGGTGAGAGATTTCTGAAACAGAATGTACCAGAAACAAAGGGAAAGGCTGAGCCAATCCCATTAATTGCTCTAAGAGAGAAAATTTAAAAGCTGGTAGAAGGACTAAGTCAATTATATTTTCTGATGCTTTTATATGTACATGTACGTCAGTGGTTTTCAAACTTTTCTCTAGCAACAGATTGATGCAAATAAAATCTTAACTATTGAACCCAACATATAAAACAGTAAGAGTATTTTTTTAAACATAAAATACTCAATAAAACAAGTTTAACATTTATTTATATATATTTAATCAGTGAGGAGAACTAGTTTTAATACAAAAATTTTGTATCAGAGATTATGGTAGTTGAAGCCATACAAAAACGCCTGCAATTTATTTCTGGTGCTTTTTTGTTTCTTTTTGCAGTTGGTGCTGTTGATTTTTATATTTTCCTTATTTTGATTTGGTGGTACCATCACAAGAGAACTGTGATTCCCAAGGCTGAGGAGTTACAGATAAGAACAGACTTTCTTCACCTTGCCCCTGGCTGGCATCCTTCAGTCTGAAAGCCTGAGAAAGAGGAGAGGTTTTTTTTTTAAGCTGAATTCCCAAAAATCTCTTACCAACTGCTTATATTCCGTACCCTAACAGTCGGTCAGGCACTAAAGCTCACTGTCACAGAACCCGAGCGACCACCGCAGCTGTGTGCGCCTGCCTGGGCACTGGGCCCAGCGCACTTCCATCCTGGTGCAGCTACGCGTACAGTCTGACGTGAGCAGGGTGAACAGGCCTCCATTTTTAAAGCCTTATTAATTAATGGCACGTTTGTAAGAAGTTCAATATGTGCACAGAGTTGGCAGACTTTTTTCCTAAGGTCTGAACAGAAACAGGGCTCATCTCCCGAATTAGCTTGGTGGTTTTCAGAACACAAGTACATTAGAGCAGCGTAGCTCGTTGTGAAGGCCACAGAGTAAATACCCAGCTTTTCAGGTTATAGGGTCACTGTTGCAGCTACTCAGCTCTGGGCTTACAACATCAAAGCAGCCATAGACTAGACAGTACCTCACCAAATGGGTGTGGCTGTGTGCCAATAAAAACAGGGAATGGGAAGGATCTGGCCCTCTGACGGTAGTTTGCCAGCCCCTGCGTGAGATGTGCAAATTATTTCTTTACAAGAAATTCCCATCAGGTATTTGGCCAGAAACCAGTCTTCATACCTATACCTGTCATCACAACAAATGCCTAAGAGTTATTTTTTTAGGGCTTAACAGCAGTTTATACAAATATTATATATATAGTTAGGCATCTGTCTGTACACTTTTTTTTTTTTTAGTAATAGTTCTGTAGACCAATAGAAAATATCCTCTTCTCAATTTTTACAGAACATCATACTGATAATGAATCTTGTATCAGCAGCCTGGAGGTCTAACACATTAGGGGATGCCTCATTTCATTTCTGTCAGAATTCCTATCTTTCTCCCAGCCTGCTTTTTAGTCAATCTTATTTCTTAAAGGCTTTGGGCTATTCTTAACCCTTAGGGAAATTGAGAATATAATAGACAAGAAGAGAAAGGGAATAAAAATGTGGTCTAGTAGTCTCATCACTCGGTGTTCTGGACAATTACGAAGGCCATCGCCTTCCCTTTGGGGGCGCTGAGGTCTGTACCACATTGCGTCTCTGTGGGATGGTATCTGATACAAGCCTTCAGAGTCAGCCGTGTGAATTTCTGTTATCTCCGACATGTGTGTAATAAAATACTCAACGCCGCCTTTCATTTGGTCTGAAATATGGAGCTCACTGCTGTTTGGTTTTCTAACATGTTCTTCATGTTCCTGGCTACTCTTATTTCAGCCACTTCAGTTTGAGGTTTGTTAATTAGCCACTTCAGTTTGAGGTTTGTTAGGAATATGAAAACCTTTTTTTCTTTCACCTGGTCCCTAAAGGAGGAAAGAGCTTGTTTGGGGGAAAAAAAAAGGAGGTAAAAAGCGTTTCGTGGCGTGGCCTTCCCCCAGTGGGACGGGACGCGGCATGGCAGCGCTTTCCCGCTGCAGGAGTCCCACCTCCCTTGTGTGTGTTAGAAACCCTGGTGGCGCAGTGGATAAGAGCTACGGCTGCTAACCAAAAGGTCGGCTGTTCAAATCCACGAGGTGCCCCTTGGAAGTCCTGTGGGGCAGGTCTACTCTGTCCTATAGGGTCGCTATGAATTGAAATTGACTTGATGGCAGTGGGTTTGGTTTTTGTATGTGTGTGTGTGTGTGTGTGTGTGTGTGTGTTAAATAGGAAGGTGAAAAGAACAGACAAAAGAGCTTTCCCTTTCTGGAGTAACATAACCCCTCCTCAGTTTTCTGATTACACAGAGTGCTTTTGTTTGGAGGCAACAAAGAAAAATTGCGCCACCTTTTTTATCTGTACGATTAGTGTGGCACCATTTGGAGCACACTCTCCCCCGCACAACCCCGGACGAGCTCTTTAGGGGGCTGTAAGATCTGTTCCTTCCCTGGAAATAGCCAGTCTGTAGCAGTCGACAAGCTGGACGCCAGCCCCCAGGTGTGCTCTGCTCCAAGGAAAATGCCTATGGGAGTGAGAGAGCAGGCCTGGAGGAGGAGGAAGTGTCGAACCACTAAGGCTGGTATCATCGTCTCTGCTGGACTTGCACAGGTCATTTCAGACATGTCTTCTGTCTACAGAATAGCAGGCCTTTGTTTCTTTATTAATGAGGTGGCCTAGAGCTCAAACAACATTTTCCTCCTAGTAGGGGAACCTGCGTAAAGCATTTTCCCATTAGGGCCCCATCGTGGGAAATTTCAGTTACCAGGCAAAGGTGGGTAGAGAGCTCAAACCTCACATCAGTCTGAATTTCTGAAGATCGTGTGTGACCTTGATATTTGATTTCAGATTGGAGTATCCTCCTTGGAGAATGTTCACTACAGACAATCAGCAAACAGCTCAAGGATGTGTGCCGGATGTGTGGGATCTCGGCCGCTGACTCTCCTTCTATCCTCAGTGCCTGCCTGGTTGCTATGGAGCCTCAAGGCTCCTTCGTCGTGATGCCAGGTAAGTCTCATGTCAGGTCAGTCCATCCAAACTCCAGTCCACAGACAAGTGTTGAGGATATCTTTATTATATTATTATCTTTATAAGAGAAGATTGCAGCTTGGGCTCAAAAATAGAAACCATTTGATCCTCTTCCAAAGAGAGTGGTTATGAGCTTATTGTCCTTGTAGATCATAGTTTGGGACAGAAACCGTGAGCTGTGGGTATAACTGAGAGCTCTCAGAGTCATGGCAAATGATCTGACCTCAGCTTGTTGTTAGTGTAGAAGATCAGCACCCTTCCAGAAACTTCTGAAGTGGGTACCAGCACAATACATAGTTGAATATCCTTGTGAAGACAAGTATTTGACCATCTCCAAGCAGCCTCAAGAGGATATTTAGAGTCTTTGTGACACAGTTGAGGACGGATGGTGAGGCGAGTAGGGCTACAGCGTTAGTGGCGCCGGGCGCACGGTCAGCTCTCGATAAACAGAAGTGCCAGCATGTGGGTAACCACAACATTGTGGCCACAGAATTAAAAAAAAAAAAGAAAATTTTACTATTTTTAAAAAAAACAAACCAGCCACTAAGCAATTTTATTATTTTGAAACTAAGCAATTTTATATCTTTCTAACTGCTTTTACCGTCCAGATATTTCTTTGGTCTATTCGGAGACCCCATCCGCTCATTCCTCATAGAAGTCAAGTGTGGCGGTATGGAAATGGGGTTCCTTGCCAGCGACCCAGTGAGAGAGTGACTCTGTACAGGCCTGCTCCTCAGACCTTAGGTTGGGTCAGCTGTGTGCACCACCGGGACAGATGACATAAGCTCTCTGTGCCATTCTCATCCGTAAAGGGGGGTACGCTTCCTGCCTTGAGGTGGCTGTGATGATTTAGCAGGAATCAGGGGTTGAGCACAGATTTTGGCCTGTGATACACAAAGTGTGAACAGTTATTTATTGAAGTTTTTAACAATTATTAATTGAATTAATGCTTTCAGAGAACAGTAATTTATAAATGATGAGCAACCATAGGAGGGAAGAAGGTAGGGGGTTTACTTTTGGAAATAGTTCTTATGTAAGTAATAACAACATACTTGGTGGACTTGATCCAGTTTTGTCATGATCTTCCCAGTATCAGATGAGGCTTGGTTCTCATAGCCCTGAGTCAGCTTCTTTAAAGATATTTAAATAATTTGGCTCAACTTTAAATGAGTATCTGTCATTGACAGTTGTGTCAGAGACCTATCGCTGCAGACTAGGCCCTCTTACACCTTCATTTTCGGGGTTAATCACTGCTGCATACCAAGAGGACTTGACATGACATGATTCCTTTTTTTGAAGACGCTGTCACCATGGGCTCCGTTTTCGGCCGGAGTACCGCGCTGAACATGCAGTCAGCTCAGCTCAGCACACCTCAGGACGCTTCCTGCACGCACATCCTGGTGTTCCCAACGTCGTCGACCATCCAGGTGGCTCCGGCCAACTACCCCAATGAAGATGGGTTTAGCCCCAACAACGGTGAGGGAAGGCCCCGTGTGAACAGAGCTCACCTTCCTCCACGTGGAGCCATGGAGCTAGAGCGTGGGGCCCCAGGCCGCTGCAGCTTCTCTGTGCTGTCATAAACAGGAAATAGGAACAGGGGTTGGAAAGGTTGAGTTTTTTTTTTTTGTTTTGAAGATTTAATTTCAGTCTGCACTGTTACGAAGACCCGATAGATACTTTCCTCTCTTGGGCAATTGACTTTCTCTTATTTTTCACTAAAGGCAAAAAATAACCCTCTCCTCCCTGGTGGTGTCGTACACGCGGGTGTCACTCTTTCAGTAAATCCTTGTTAATCTGACTTGAGGTGCATGAACACTACTAGGCGACAGCTAGCCACTGGGAATCAAATCCACTGTAAAGCAGCTCCCCATTAGATCATCCTTAACGGACTTTTTGGCTCTGAGTAGCTGTAAGGCATTTGTTAAGAAATGGTTATTTATACACAGTAGAACGTGCAGTATTATGCAGCTATTTCATTGCTTTTGAAAAATTTTAACAGCTGCCAGCATTTACCCATATTAAGTGGGGGAGGAGAAAGGCTACCACATTTTATATGTAGCCTGATCACAACAAAACAGCACATACATGAGAAAACCGTGACAAAAATGTCCACTTACTAATCCGTAACGAAAAGTTTCACAACTTTGGTTAGTAAGTAAGCACAAGTAAGCCCATGCTTACCTTGCTCACAGGGTAATCTGTCCTGTCAGGGATTGTAACTTTGAAAGGAGGCTTTGATTCTGTAGGAAGGTGCTGTGGGGTTGGGAGAGATGCCAGACATACCTAGAAGCAGAGTCTCTGATGTGGTGAAAAAATGTGCAATTACTCAGTGCAGATGGTCCGGTAAGCAAGGCCCTGTGCTCACGCTGCCCGTTGGATAATCCGCCCCTGGTTACGGGTAGTTGTTATCCCTCTTTATACTTTTCTCTCTCCAGTTTTTCTGCTGTGAGCACACCTTACTTTTTTAATGTGGGAGAGGGTTTCTTGATGAAGACATCACGCTTTGATCTGCCTTTGGGGATCTGCCTTTCAGGAAGAGTTCACACCCGTTAAACTGCACTGACGCAACGTCTCCAGTATTTTAGATGTTAACTGGATGCATAAACGGAGTCTACTGTTTTCTCATGTTCCCTGTTCTCCATTCTGTTCGCACTTCATACCAGGAAATCACTGGAGGGCAAAGTCAAAGGGTGACTTGTATGCAGCACCCAGTAGGCACCCATTAAATCTGACTAAGTTGTTAATGTGTGCAGGGCCTGGTCACAGGCTAACGAACAGTGTACTGGTTAAGTTAGGCCTAACTTCCGTGCCTGTTCCTCTCTCCCCTCTAGATGACATGTTTGTTGACCTTCCGTTCCCAGACGACATGGACAACGATATTGGCATACTGATGACTGGGAACCTCCATTCGTCCCCCAACTCCTCCCCGGTTCCCTCCCCAGGCTCTCCTTCTGGAATCGGGGTGGGCTCTCATTTCCAGCACAGTCGGGTAAGGATGACTTCACCTTAACCTTCAGGCACATAACCGCTTGAAGTATGATCATCTTCTCACTACACACACCTTGCTTCTTGATGGTCCTGGTGTCTTGGACGAGAGAGATAAGCGGGGGAAAGTGACTCTGTCAGTTATTCCATTTTGAATCAAAGGTAGGAATTTCAAAGAACTGTATGATATTTCCTGACGAGTAAGTTCTGTCAGAAAAACAGTGCTATCACAGCTGTAAGAGTTTTACACGTTGTAAGAAAACACTAGTTTGAGTTGCTTGCTGCTTCCCAGTCACTTTTTACGAAAATAGTGACTTTTGAGAAGCTAGTTATTACGTAGTTAACACGCACAGTCTGCGTGTTAATTGAAGGCCAGCGCATTGTTGGTTGTGCTCTTTCGCGTCCCGGTCTCTTGGCGGCCAGCCTGCAGCAAGGGCAGAGACAGCAGGAGGCTGATCTTAGAGGCATGCCGACGCACTGAGCGAAAATCAGAGCTTACAACTAGTTCCATCTGTAAGTGTTCCAGGGGTGTCGGAGGTGAACTTACAGCAGATTTAGGAGTGAAAAGGTCTGCCACAGCCGCGCTCGCTCTGCTCCGAAGCTACACGAGTTACCCTCATCACCGTATCGTACTTCTTGTTTAAAGTGTTAGGAGACTGTAAGGGCTAAGATGTAGAAAACAGTGCTGCCTGCTATCTGAAACTGGACATTCAGACGCCAGTAGGTGCTTAGGGGACTTGGGTTTCCGTCAGGTGGGACCTCTGCTGCCAGCACGAGGTCATTAAAGGACAGTCCAGGGAAAGGCAGTGGTGGCTGTTTAGTCAGCGGTGAAGCTGGCGACAGCAGCTCAGACCCTCCTGAGCTGCCTGCCCCCGTCATGCCCTTCTGGAAGGAAGAGATTTTAAATGCCTCTATTTCCCCACAGTTCGTTGCTGATTAATGACAGTGTACTTTCACTGGAGATCGTTGAGCTAGGAACCAAGAACATAAGTTTTACATTGGAGAGTTTTAATTTAGGATGGATGTGAATTCTGGGAGGGAGACAGCGAGCCGCTGAAAACGTACGCCCTGGAATCTGGCAGACCCAGGTCCGTGCTGCGGCTCTGTGGCTCGGACACGCTTCCTTTGCCTCAGTTACCTTCTCTGTGAAATGGCAATAACAGCAGCTGCCTCCTAGTACCCGTTATGGCCGTTTAGTTTACCCATTAAGAACTGGTAGTCGAAGTGTGGTGTTGGTTTTGGAAAGAACAGAGGTGTGCCGTATTTCCTCCCTGTGTTGGGGCCTCCAGCCCTGAGTCTTTAATTGGATGTCACAGTTCAAACGGTGCTGTTCTGAGCTAGGCAGGTGCCCTTCCCAGTCCTGAGCACCTGCAGCCAGGTGATGCCTGAGTGGCTTTCAGCATTTCCTCTTTCTGACCCATTAAACATTCTTTGATATCCAACTAAGACATAACAACAGGGGAACGTTTTTTGTTCAAGGCTGGAGGTAAAGCTTTCATTTTTTAACCAATTCAGAATTTTTACAGTTTGATATAGTAATCGGGGATTATTTTTTCTTCTAAAGAAGAAAAGAAGAGGTTTTTAAAAATAGATGGCTGACTTATTATTGCCTAAATGAACATTTTCAACTTTGAAGCTAACTAAAAGTTGAGGACAACGTCCATTGAAAATCCACAACACAGTGAAAGGGGTCGCTGCAGATGAGAACCCAGCTTCGTCTTCAGCAGGTGGCACCTGCTGGCAGTTGAAGGACTGGTGAGGTGCTGCGTTTTCCTAACCAGTGCTGGGTGACAGATGGTCAGGCACGCTCCGTGTGTTTCTGGTTGGTTGCCAGTAACAGACGTGGATGGCAAGGGGACTTCACCTGTCAGAGACCACACTCTCCATCTCCTCGTCTGTTACCTAATCATGTCACGGGACCGATTTTACATTCTACAAAAAAGAAACCAGAGCAAATAAATATCTACGTAGTGGAGTGATGTTTGTTTTGCTGACATCTTCCGCCTGACCTGTAGTTTTTGTCAGTCATCTGTGTGTTTGCCTTTCTTGGTTGCCTGGCATTTTTGAGTAAGTTGCTGCCAGAAAGGGGATTAGACCCTGCAGTGCAGAGTGAAATGATAAAAGTTGGTTTTCAAAGCTTTATTTGAAGTGCTAAATGGAACTTTGTTTTTCAGAGCCAGGGTGAGCGTCTCCTCTCTAGAGAAGCCCCCGAGGAGCTCAAGCAGCAGCCTCTGGCCCTTGGGTATTTCGTATCAACTGCCAAAGCTGAGAACCTCCCCCAGTGGTTTTGGTCGTCATGTCCCCAGGCTCAGAACCAGTGCCCCCTCTTCCTGAAGGTTGGTTTGATGTGATATTAAGAAATTAATTGCATTAACCCGGGGAGGAGCCTTTGTGGGGGCCGGTGCAGGGGTAATTACGGGATGGCCATAGGGTTCTAGACGACGACCTACCTCCACGTCCCCGTCACCTGCTGTCACGGAGGTGAAGCTGGCTTCCTCCTTCTCCCCTGCCGCGGGCCTTCAGGGATCTTCGCTGGAGAAAAGCAAGACGCTAACACACACTTGCTCCTTCTTTGTGTATTTCTTCTTTAATCCAAATTAAGGGTTAAAAACAAAATCTGATATTCTAGTTTAGGTGAAAGAACCGAGGCTTTGAACCAGTTCATTCTAGTTCAAAGCCCTGTTGAGAATTCGCGTTTCCACCGCAGATCTATGGAATCAGAACCTACAGTTCAGTAAGCTCCCCAGGTGATTCTTCTGCATGGCAATTTTTGAGAACCACTGCTCAGAATTGGTCCCTGACCCAGCAGCATTACCATCGCCTGGGAAATTGTTAGAAGTGCAGGTTTTCAGCAGGGCTTGGAAGCCCCAGAAAGAGCCTAGAATAAAGTCCATTCTTCACCGACAGACTGGCAAAAAATCCAAAGGTTTGACACGATCCTCTGTGGGCAGGGCCACGGGGAGGAGGCACACCGTGTGCTCTTTCAACCCAAAGGACGCAGCCTACACACTGCCCTTCTGTGCGGCAGCCCCACCTCCAGGGAACAAGTCCAAAGACACTACGGCAAAAAGGGAAAATGTCTAAATCCATCACTGAGAGGCCGGCTGAATCACCTGTGGTACACCCAGCAGAGTACTGCTCGTCCACAACAAATGAGAAACAGTTTATACCATCGTTCTGTGAAATTATCTTTAAGACAGGTATATGCATACATACGCGTACCTCCTACACACCTCTACTCATACTTCCAAAAAGATACAATGGAAGCGTAAACCAAAAACTAGTAAAATAGAGCAGTTTTCTTTTTTCAATGACTTGAACGTATCATTATGATCAAAAGATGTCATGTAAAGCCTTGTACCGTATTTTTTCACAAGTAACACACCCAAACATATATCACTTGAAAATTGGCATAGCATGCTCACAACAATGATGTGTGGACGGTTGTGCGAGTGGCAAAAACTATATAACGTGCATGTTATTTGCCTAAAAATATGGTAATTTTGAATTAGTGTGAACCTAGACTTTTTTCTCTCTATAAAAGTCTGCACATGTCCTAGCTGTGTCTACTGAAAAAGCTTAGGAGCAGAATACCTCTAACGCCACATTATGGTTCCTGAATACCATTTCTCACTCAACAGACCAGAGTTCTTTGAAGAAATGGCTGATTCCAGGCAAGAAATATTCCAAGACGAGCCTGGGAATCTTACCATGCTTGAAAGCAAGGAAGTTACCAAAGACTATTAGGGTCTTAGCAAAGGATCCAGGAGCCAGCTTGGAGAGGCTCTCATTGGCCAGAGATGTGAAAATCTGAGCATCCAAAAAAAAAAAAAAAAAATGACAGTAATAGATTGAAACAAACTGCTAGGTTCATCATTGTGCTGGATAAAAACGCCTACCCCTGTCTGAAGCTGCTCGAGCATCAACTCGTTAATCTGAAAACTGGCGAGGGAAAAGAGTGAAATGTTTCGATGGCCTCTCCTTTACTGTTATATTTCTTAGTTATTTAACAAACAAAATACGCTAGAACCTTTAGGGGGAATTTGACAGGAACTTTGTAATCGATGGAGCAGGCCATGCCAGTTCCACCTGAACCTAGTGATCAATCCTACTCAGGTGGGATGATCGGATACTATGACGCAGCGGTACCTATGAAGTAGTCCTGCCTCCCCGTCCCCTCCGCCAAAAAAAAAAAAAAAAAAAAATTGAAACTGAACCTCATGAAGCCTGTAGCTCTAGCTCTCAGTTTACGGGTACTGAGGAGGCTAGAGGAAGACGCTCACCATGGGGAGACACTCAGCCGTACCCAGACGGCGGGGCCGCCCAGAGCAAGATCCTAAGAGACACATCAGTTTTCATCGCTTGCCGTGTGTGGACCAGGTTGGCTCATGATTGTAATAAACCCAATGTAAAAAGACATTTTTCAGATCATCATGAAAAATTGTAGATAGATTGGTGATTACATGATACTGAGGAGTCATTCATTTTGGTTGGAATATTGTTGTTTCTGAAAGTCCTTATCTGTTGGAGACACCTACTGAATTCACAGGCAAAATCATACAATATCTAGGTTTTGTTTTAAAATAATCCAGCAAAACAAAAAAAGTGAAGGATGATGGTAATCGTTGAAACTTGGTGAGGTGGGTACAAGGGACTTCATTCTGTATTAGGCTATTTTTGCATGTAACCCAGAACCCTGTGCCATGGAGTTGATTCCGACTCGTTGCGACCCTATTTTCTGCATATATGTGTGACTATTGCCATTAAAAAAAGTAAAATTTAGGGGCAAAAATAAAAATAGGCCCAACAAGTTAGCTCCTCGCTGACTGGGCAGCCTAAAATTCATAGACTCGTAGAAAAGCTGATTGCTCAGGGCTCTCGCGCTCTGCTCCTGCAGACGCAGGCCTGTCTGTCCTGTGCCTCGGCTGTGTAGACAGGAAGGTACTCACCTTTGTTCTCTCACCAGGCTTCCCTGCATCACCACATTTCAGTAGCACAGACGGATGAACTTCTCCCTGCCAGGAATTCTCAGCGAGTTCCACACCCTCTGGACTCCAAAACCACGTCTGATGTTTTAAGGTAGAGACAGACCTGGGCAGTTTGAGATCATACTGCAGTTGTATGCCTGTACTCCTGTCCTAATGTCAGGGTGGTTCTCATGGAAGAGAGGCACCTCTTGTGCAGTGGACCACTTCCTGATGAGCCCGTGAGAGCTAGGAAAAAAAACAAAAACAAAAACCAGCCCGTTGAGTCACTTCTGACTTATAGCAACCCTATGGGAGAGTAGAACTGCCCCGTAGTGGCTGGTGGATTTGAACTGCTGACCTTCTGGTTAGCAGCCGAGCTCTTAACCACTGTGTCACCATGGCTCAGTAGCCCCGTACGTGCAGAGGACAGACAGTGTGACATTGTTGACTCTGATAGTTACATGCAATTACAATTGTCTTTGGTTCCTGTTTAGAGGCGGCCTTTAGTGGTGATGAGAACAGATCAGAACCGGGGAGTGGGTCGTTAGAGACTGAGTCAGGAACTTAGAGCACCTGGCAATGAAAACATTTTTAACCCTCCCTGGCATAAAAAAAAGCATAGTTGATATAAATAAAATTAACTAGAGAATGAATTCCACCCTTGGGAAAGGCCTCCCAGAAGTGTGTATCAACTATCTTGCTCTTTGGCAGGCCAGGCCATCCACATTCTTTCTATATAAAAGCTTTTTCTAATGGTTTCTAAATTTTAAGTGATTTGGAAATTATTGTTAAGCAAGAACCTGACAAACATGACTTTGGCTTCCAGGGCCTCTAGAGTAACGCTATCCAATAGAAACAATGTGAGCTGCAGATCTAATCTCACATTTTCTCACATTGTTGCCATCAGTCGATTCCAACCTGTGGCAACCACATTTCCTAACAGCCATATTAAAATAGTTTAAAGAAAATCAGTGGAGTTAGTTTTAGTCATATTTTCTTTAACTCTAGTTTGTCTGTATCTCAGTAGCTATAGATATATTAGAGTTATCTATATATTTAAAAAAAAAATCTAAAATATAATTTCTATATGTGATCAATATAAAAATATTCAGACACTTTACATTCTTTTTTAAAAGCTAAGTTTTTGAAATCTGGTGCGTATTTTATACTCATAGCCCATCTCCATCCAGACGTGCCCCAGTTCGAGGGCTCAGTAGCCACGCTACCTTATCCAGTTGGGTTGTGTAGTTCTAGAAGGAAGGGGGGACACCGGAAAAAGAACCAAGTGAGAGAGCGTAAGAACTTGCGCCAGAGGCCTCCCCCTTGGCTACAGCCTGGAACGTGTCTGGGTCTGAGAGCCAGTCACGCCTCACGTGGCCTGGCCCTGACTGTGCCTTCTCTCCTGCAGGTTTGTTCTGGAGCAGTACAATGCTCTGTCCTGGCTCACCTGCAACCCGGCCACCCAGGACCGCACTTCCTGCCTCCCTGTCCACTTTGTGGTGCTCACTCAGTTGTACAACGCCATCATGAATATACTTTAATGGACAAGCACTTGTGCTCTCGGGCTCAGCTCCTTCGCGTGCGGGCCCAGCCCGAGGAGCCTGCTACACTCCGCGAACACCCCGTCCTTCACACCACTCTCCACGGTTCTGCGCTGTGACCACGTCTCGGCAGGCACATGTCCATGCTGCAGTGTTCATTTGCAGAGGGACTCACCGACCCTTCTCTCACGGGCTGGACACCTCCATGAGCAGCGATCTCAGCCGGTGTTGTGGTGTGTGTGGCCCCAATGCACTGGTCCACAGGAAGCTCCTTCATTGTTGGTTTTGAAGAGGGCAACAGAAGAGACAATGTCCTTTTGCACAAGAGTCTGTGTTTTCAGTCTCTGTTTAAAATCAGGGCAGTTAAGCCCTTCGGATGAAATCCTTTAGTTATCGGTATATGACCTGTGGGTAACCTGGACTCCGTAATCTGGGACTTCTTAAGGGTAAGAGCCAGCTCACGTACATGACTTCACGGTGGGGCTCCTGTGTGTCTCCTCGCGCTCCCCTCCAGGTGGCACGAGAGCTGGGCGTGACCACATACCTGTGTGTAGATACGAAAGGTCTGGCGACATCTTCATTTTATTTATTTTGTTTTGTTATATGGATTTTTGTGATTTAATTTTAATTTTCTTTTTTTTTTTTTAATTCTTGAGGACCAGGTACAGTAGCTGAAACCGACTCAGAGCCACCCTAGGATTCTCTGACTACATACCTCTGTCCTAGAAGCCGGAAAAGGAGTGAAACAGATGGGGGAGATCATGTCTAAACAGTCACATACTCAGAGCCACCCAGCAGTAGGTTTGTTAAGGACAAACTGGGTTTTAAAAATGGCCTGCGTTGCATGATGGATAACATTTCTATACAGAAGGCAGTCAAGCTCTACCCCGAGCCATGGAGGCAAGTACCTTACCTGTTTTATACAGTCACATGGAAATCTATTTTCTAGTGAATTCTTATCGAAAGCCAGGTCTCTCCTTTCACTAGTTCAAACGGGACTCATGTACATATCACAATCAAAAGCGTTTGCTCAGAAAAACCTGTCATAAATATAAATATGGTGAATTTTTTCTGGACCATAGGAATATTATTTCAAAGAAATATGACAACTTACCATTAAATTAGTACTTGAAGTTGAGCCTTCCTGGTAGGACTTTTTTAAAAATGCCTTTTTAAAGCATCAGTGGCTGATTGAAGTATTTTATGACTCCTCATTCCAGGCCCCGAGAGGGTTGTCTTTAAGACTCTGCTCCTAAGGCTTGTGGTTGCTGAGTGTTTTTTTCTGAGGGGCAGTGGGTGTGGACCTGCCTTCTGGGGGCAGCTCTAATCAGGCTGCTGTGCTCTAGTCGTCTGTGGAGAGAATCGTGCAAATTTTAAAAGTTCTTCCAAGAGACTGCCACATCCTGGTTATTTAAAAAAAAAAAAAATGTAATAATTGATATGATTTTGTAAAAGTATTTTTCTTGAAATTATCTAACGTTTAAAACATTATATTAAAAACAAAGTTGTGTGGTGGGACTGTGTGGAAGCAGAGAAATAACTTGTAAATGGAGACTTCTGTTCTCTGCGCCACCAGTGGGGGGTTGACTTCTGCAATGTATAGGTTAAAAAAATCTGCTATATCCAACCATTTGTATCTAATGTGTACAGTGTAAAATTGACTTTAAAAATATTGCAGTGCTATTTTTTCTTAATCAGAAAGGAGAATTCTCAAGGCCTTTTGAAGAGCATAAGATGATGAAGATTGTAAACTTGTATAAAATTATCTTGGTGAGAAGACAAATTGTAAAGTAGATATTTGTAATCTTTTACCACTTTGGGGTTGCTTTTTTCCCAGAATTCATCAGAACTTTGAATTTTTTTTTTTTAAACAGGCTGTTTTTAACGCAGGGCCTTTTCTTCCCGAGAAACCCAATTCTAAGCAAAAAATGAAAAAAAAAAAAAAAAAAACTTAAAAAAAAAAAAACCCTACAAAAAAAAAAAAAGGCAGCAAAGGGTAGTTTTCATCTGGTGTCTTTTATTTAAGTTTTTTAAGTTAAGAAGAGCTGGTGACATATTTATACGTTTTTGTGCAAAAATAAATGAATGGCAATAGATTTTAAAAACTCTTATGTACTTCTGTGTGAAAAAAGTCTGTATAATATTTCCCTTAAATATGCATTATTTTACTTGTGAGTTTTTTACTGAAAATCTGAAATGTACAAGCCCTGGATTTGCTACAGAGTGAGAAGTTATTTTTTTTTTTTAATTTTTAATTTTGGAAATTCTGCAGAAATCAGAACTCTTACCATGGTTTGAACTAAAAAGGGGGAAGGGCGGGGAGTGGGGCGGGCGGGCCAGCATGCTTGTATGTATATTTCAGAACCTTTTTTAAATGTAAAAGCTGTACATTTCTGAGAAGTTCTGAATTTCTTTTGTTTTCTTTTTTCCTTCGAGCATTTTGCAGTGAGCTTCTTTTATATATAGCAAACGATTTGAAAGAATACAAGAATATGTGAAGTTCATTAAAAAAAAACTACAGTATAGCGCTGGTACAGTACACTAAAAGACTTTGATAAAAAGAAACAATAATAAAAGGCCTCCATTTTAAATGTCATTCATATATACCTTGTGGATGAGAGCTATATACTTTTACACACTTTTTTAGAGGAATAAATTATTGAATTACTGAAACTTTGAGTGGCTTTTTTCCCTCCCATCCTGCCTCTGTAATACACTCACCTCTGCCTATTCAAAAGGTGTACAGAGTCCACACTGAACAACCCAAGACATGGAGCCAGGCTCTGTCTTCCAGAGCTAGTAAACTGGGCAAAATATGCCTGTCCCATCCCCACCAGCTGTTCTGCAGTGGTATTCCCATACTCACTTAAAGGCACAAGGCCATCCCAGGGGTCAGTTTTTAAATGGCAAGGTCACCATTCTGCTAAAACAATATGCAAAGCATGGAATTCAGTTTGCAGTTCCGTAACTGTTTTGAGTAGATCAGATCTACCGGTGTCTCCCAGCTCTAGTTTATCCTAGAAAAGCAGACAAGTCTATATTTATAGTCTACTTCCCTTCTAGAATAGGAGCCCTGGTGGCACAGTGGTTAAGCACTAATCGGAAGGTTGGTAGTTTGAACCCACCAGCAGCTCTGCAGGAGAAAAGACCTGGTGATCTGCTTCCATAAAGATTACAGTCTAGGAAACCCTAGGAGGCAGTCGTACTCTGCTGTCGGGTCACTATGAGTCAGAATGGACTCAAAGGCAACGGCTTTTCCCTTCTTGAACCATCCCAGTCAGCTTCATCTTGGTGTTCCTTAGAAATACGATACATTCTCTCTGCTATTTTCCTGATTCACAGGCAATCCCTAGAGTAGGTGACACTTGTAGTATGGCCCTGAACACACCACCTCGAAGTAATCCCTCCCGGGCTGCCTCGAGTCCACTGTGGTTCTCTCCTGCGTGTGCTCACTCGGGAGGAAAATCCACCTGTCCTAGGAGTCCCCAGGGGTCACTGTACTGCCTTCGCAGAACCTCTTGCTAAAGATGGTACGCCCCAGGACGGTCCTGAGCTTACAGTAACCTTGCTTTTAATTTCCCTCCATCTACTAATACACATTGTTCTCAGTGTAAGACTGTCTGAATCTAGAGATAAACTCTTGAGACTTCTCAGCCTCAGTTATTTCATCTGCAAAATGGGGATGAGGGTGATACCATGAGAAATGCTTTGCAAACTAACAAGCTGTATCCATGTTGTTACAGCTGTACTGGTGAAGGAAGGCTGAGAAAAGTGAGGTCAAATTTCCTGTGAAAAGAAAATACTGACCTCTGTCTCACCCAGTCTCCACTGCTGTGTATTGTGATAGTTTGTAAGTCAGCCTGCCAAAGGGAGTACTGAAGACTCACACGTTTCCCAGATGCTGTGTGATCAGGTTAGCCTGACCATTCCTGTGTCTCCCAGGCAATCAGAATTAGATGGTCCTTGTAGTGTTCATTCGCTAGGATACTTAGCTCACACACTGGGTGCTTTATCCCATTGTTGGTTTTATTTATAGTTGGAATATTGTTTTCAGAACCACCACTAACTGTACCAATTTGGCAACTATAGGTAAATATCTTTGAGGAAGGAAAATGTGTTGAACGCATTTCACTACTTTGCAAATTAAACCCCAAAACCAAAACCAAACCCAACTGCCATCGTAGTCAATTTCGACTTGGCGTATCAGGAACCATCGGCTGTAGCCATCTGCGTTGCTCAGACACTGCCTAGCCTAACTCGCCCCTTCCACAGTTTTATGTCATTGCTAGTCATTAAGTCATGGGGTAAGCGATTTGTTACCAACCAGTGTCCAAGAGCTCATACACTCTTTCGAAAGAGCACAGTTTGTCAGTAGACATTTTCAAAAGTAGGCTTCTCACAGGATTTAATGCTGCAGCAGGAGCGACATACTGAAAACCATCTTTGCTGCTTGTCATTTACACAACACCTGAGTGACTACGTAAGGGAAGTTTCCTTCACTTTTGAATCCACCACATACTAAAATCCTAGCAAGATGCAATTTTAATGTATTGTCAGGTTATCATAGTGTTAAATGGTTCTCTTGTTTATATCCCCTTAACAAAAAGGTCACTTGACCAGTAATTATTTCATGTCATTAATACCTAATGAGACACCATTAGAAACGTCTGCCGTGCCAGGTAATTAAACGGCTGTAATGTTTGCCGCAGGCATGTTACTCTGCCGGGAACCAGATTGGCCAGTCTTCCTCTACTTCGTTTAAAATTCTCAGGTCAAGTTTAAAAAAGAATTTTGACACTTACTGCTTCTGGCTAGAACTCCGAAGCAGTGAAGCAGGTAAGAAATAGAAGTTGATGAGGAAGACAGTTTACGTAATCTCCAGGAAGGGGGTTGGATTAGACTGAAGCATTGATTTTTCTATGTAAAGGTTATTTTCTCAATGAGCATTAGGTTGCCAGGTGACAGGGCAACCCCAACCCCACTTTTTTTTTTTTAACAAGTAGGGCAGTGAGGAACGTACAACTTTGGTTTTACTAACCTGCTGACATGGCATCTGTCTGAGCTGTCAGTCCGTGGCCTGTCCGTTGATACGGGTCTGTCACAGGGAGCTTCAGATCACCCAGCACTCACTCACAACAGGCAAACCTCTGGAAACTGGCAGCACTCTTGGCCTTTCTCTGGCTTTGGTGCCTACTTTATGCATCCACTGCCTTGCTAGCAGATCTGGCACGTTTTAATCTACCAAATTCACAAAACCAGACAGAGATTCAGTAAAACCGGCCGTCACAGAGCTAAGATTAGAGGCTCACCCAAGGAAAGTTTGCTCTGGGATCGAACGAATCAATTTAAACAGTTCAACACGTGTAATACTCAGTGCTGTGTTATTTAACTTGAGCCTGAATGAGTTCCAGCAAGCACTTACTAGGTCAGCTCTTCTGGGTGTAAATCGTTCTCTGCTCGCTTAGAGGTCTTGTTGTTAATGTAGGTGCCTCACTTACATACATGATTACCTGTCTGCTTCCTTTTAACTTTAAGTATGTTTTTAAAATTGTATAGTAGATGACGTTTATAAAGGCATATATACACACACATTATTTTTTCCTGTTATTTCTTCTGTCACTGAAAACCTAACAAGTTACTTCCTTTATCAGCTCTAGGAATCAAGGTCACGTTTGCCCCCCTCTCAGGATGCACTGCTGTGCTTCCAGTCACTTCCTGTGACACTGAAGAATGGCTTAGTAAGTCAGGAGCCAACCTGCTGCCATCGAGTCGATCTGACTCACAGTGACCCTACAGGACACGGGAGAACTGCCCCATTGGGTTTTCAAGGAGCGGCCGGTGGATTCAAACTGCCGACCTTTTTGGTTAGCAGCTGAGCTCTTAACTACTGCGCCACCAGGGCTCTGAGTCGAGAGCAGGCACCCGGAAAAGGCAGGAACGAGTGGAATTATTTCACCTCCAAAATGTGAGATCATCAGGTCCTGATGCCTTTTGAGGGGTCAGTGCAGAAAATACAGGCTTCTCTTTTTTTTGGTGTTGTCGATTTATATACATATATATATTTTTAATTCCTTCTGGCAATTTCGGTAATTTAGATTTCAACAGGAAAAAAGTGAGTTTTGCAAGCTCAGTACCGCGCAGCTGTGCAGTCCTTTAACCGCTGAACTGGTTGTATTTGGTGATGGAGGCCCTTTCTTGCTTCTGACAGTATTTATGCACGTTTCTCCTTCCAGATTATTCTTTCTAGCAATTCGCTGTTTCTAGTTTTGATTTTCCTAAAGACACTGGTCATGGGTTTATCACTCCTGCCATTTCTATCCTTGCTTTTATCTTGCTGATCTTTTTTCCTGGTTCCCTTGATGGCTGTGTTTCATTCTCCCTAACCCTTAATTGCCGGCGTAGTTCATTTATTTTTACTTTTGATGAGACAGGCACTTACAGCCTGGGGGCTTCTGGGTGGGGTGGCCCTCCCAAATCAGATGCAAAATTCGTCATGAATATGCATATTTCTCCGGAGAGGGTCTACTGCATTAGATTCTCCGGGGTGTCTGACCCTAAAAGGGATAAAAATTACGACTTGGTGCTGTGAAGTTGATTACATCCTCCAAGGTTCGATGTTTGTTTTCATTTTTACTTGTAGACGCTTAGTTCTTTCTTTCTTGACTCACTCTTCCTTCTAAAGGAAGTTGTCTTTGGGTTTATATTTATATCAGCCTCTTGTACTATAATTTTCTCTTACTATGATGTAATTTAGTAATGATTGGTTTTTGCAAACACTCTCTGAAACATGCAACACAAGGTGTGTCCTATTCTTGAATAGTGCTCCCTAAGAATGGAATTTTATATCTGCTAGTAGCCACGTTAAAAAAAAGTAAAAAGAAAACAAGTGAAGTTAATTTCAATAATATACCAAGTATATCCCAATTATGTTTCAACATAATCAACAAATATGATCAGTGAGATTATTCGGCATTCTTACTTTTGCACTGAGGCTTTGAGACTCACTATCTATTTCATGTTTATAACACATCTTAATGCGGATGCTAAGTTTGCGATGGTGAAAGTTCACGCAGTTCTACCGAAATGATACAGCTGGGTTTAATGGAAAAACATTTCATACTGTTACAGTTTTAAATTTTAATTAACTGAAAAAAAAATTTTTTTTCACTGAAGTGAAGCAAAATGAAAAGCTCAGATCCTCAGTCCAAGCTCACCACACTTCAAAGTGCTCCAGGGGCACCGGGGCTGGCGGCTCTCCTGCCGGCCAGACGGCAGCCCGAGGGCGTCAGGGAGGCGAGCAGTTCTGTCTCACCTAGACCCCCGCATCTCTGCGCTCTCCTTGGGCCTCAGACTCTCACAGGCAGAGAGCAGGGGCGAAGATTTCCCACTGCAGCGATGATGTCCTTTTTCCTTTGTACATAATTGGTGCATAAAGGTTTATTAATGTATCTTCGTTATGTTATTTATCTCTGTATAGCGACCCTTTATTTTACATAATATTTTTTGCTTTAAATTATCCTTTGATATTAATATTGCCACCCTTCTTTCCTTTGATTAGAATTACAGTGTTGTATCTTTGACCAACCATTTATTTTCGACCTTTGTCATTTTGTGTTAGCTGTACTCCTTTGTACAAACTGTTGCGTTTTATTTCTTAATAGAATAATAATATTTTCATTTGAATAGGGTATTTTTTACCATTTGCGTTTCCTGTTCTGCGTTACACTTTGACTTGTTAATGAGTTTTTATAAATATATATACATATATTTGCTTTCTTTTGTTCTTCAGTTTTGCCTTTTTGTGTGTGGACTCTGCAGTTTGCTTTTATCTTTTAAAACATTTTCGAAAGAAACCTCTGTTTTCTGATTTTACTAGTGATTACCTTAAAACAGTCCACATTGACATTCCTCTTCTTAATCCGTGTGTGCCCATTCCAGCAAAAAGATCACCTCTTAGCCACCAGCCCGGACTCCATTCCCATCCTCGTGATCTCACGAGTGTTTAACCAAACTCTGCTCTGTCCATCTCAGAAGCCACAGGGAAACAGCTGCTAATGCAGCAGATCTGTTGTCCACTTTTTTGTCCCCCTTTTGCTTGGATGCTGCCCTTCAGTTCTATGCGGGTTCCTAGCTCACAGGCTTCTCTCCCCAACAAATGAGAAGCCATTACCACCGGGCACCCACAGCTCCTGTTATACAGAACCGTAATATGTTTGCAGAACAAATTTGTTGAGTCTGTCAACATATGTTATGTGCTTCTAAGATGCCAAACGCCGTTCTAGGGGAGAAGGAGAAAAATAAACACCCACTCTGGTCCTACCTTCAAGACCAGGGACCCAGTCAAGGAAATCAGTGCCTATGACACAGGACTCGCCTCTCAAAGAGCACAGCCATGAACACATGCATGCCTTTCTCAGTCTGGCTCTGCCCACCCAGTTTCCATCAGCTCGCCTCTATCACAAAAGTGCTTCTCCAGCCCAGTTCTATTACTGCGCCTGAGCCACCCATCGCCTCAGCCACTGTCTTGCTGACACCTTCAGTATTTCACCTACTGCTCAGTCTTCACACCTCTTGGCAGTTTCTCAATCCTTCATCTCCTGGAAGCTTCTTAGCATTCAGATTCCCGTGTTACCCCCAGACTCTGATCCAGTCAGTTGAGCATCAGGGGTGGGGCTCAGGAATTTGCATTTAATGTCCCCCCTCCCCAGATGACTGAACTAGGGGTCACAGGACCACACTTCGAGGTACATTTGTCCAACTCAACTTCTACCAAGGCAATATGGTCAGACAGGCAGCTAGTAAATGGTACCTCAGTACATCTAACCGCCATTACTGTGTTAAAACTTGGGATCTTCTTTTCTCCTACACGCTTTCGTTAGGTAACCTTCTCCTTCCCGGTGACTCTCAAATCTGTAGCTGTAGACTGCATACACTCACCTGTCCACAACACACTTTACCTGGAAGTCAACAGTCACTCCAGGCAAAGCGCTAAGTTCATCCTTCTGTCAAACTCCGTTCTTTCTCCCTCTCCCCATCAACTCCGTCATCCATGTCAGCCTGGACTTTGCCGACTCTCTCTCCCTCATCCCCCGTGTCCTGTCACTCACTGATCCTACAACCTCAAAGTCATCAGGTCTTCCCTGGGCCAGGTACTGGGGTTCTACAAATAAGTCAGATAGACACCATCCCGGGCCTTAGAAATGTATACTCCAGTGGGGTATGTAGGTGAGAAAACAGGCCTGGTGCGGTGGCTTGCTAGGACAAGAAAAATGCTGTGTGCTTGGGGGGCTCAGGGAAAGCTTTTTGGAGAAATGATACTTTTAATTAGATCTGTAGAACCAATGGCAGGCAGCCGTTCCAGGCAGGGGCCACAGCATGTACAAACGCTAGAGGCCGGATGGAAGGGAGAGGAATTCAGACTGCAAGGGGACCAGGAGGCAGGAGGGTGCAGAGCAACCCTTCCAGATTCTTGTTGCTGAACAAGTGACAACAGTCCAACCCACGAAGGCCCGCAGAGGGGAAACAAGTTGTCATGCATCTTTGGGCAAGAATACCACAGAAGCAAGAGCCAAACTCCCAAGTCATACATAAGACTTTCTGAAGCATTAAGATGCTTCTGAGAAAAACAAGGACTCATGAGGAATTTTAAGCAAGTTAAACACACGGTCATATCGGCCTTTTAGAAAGATTATTGGGGCTATCGGGTGAGGGTTTAAGAGTGGGGGCAAGAGGTGATGGTCGCCTACACCCCAGGATTGGCAGTGGGGAGGCAGAGACAGTGGCAGGTTCAAGGGCTATTTAAAATCGAGAATCAACAGAACTTGGTGAGTGGTGAGGTAGGTTTTGGGGGTCAGGGATGACAGGTTCCTGGCCCAAGCAATTGGGTAGATGTCAATGCAATAGTGAGAGTAACAGGAGGCTACTGGCGACCTTGCTGAGGAGTTAAGGACAGAGGCCAGACTGCAGAAGGAGAGGGAGGAGACGGGTCACAGAGCAGGGCACAGCTGGGTTTGTTTTTAGTTTGGGAGAATCTTGAGCACGTTCAACTGCCAGGACAGGGTGGAGGTAAGTGACAGAGTGAAGGGCCCAAGGAGGAGGCTCGAGAGCCTTGGTTGACAGACAGCCTTGGTCAGTGGCTTTTTGTTTTCGGTGGGTAGGGTAGAACATGGAGGGGAGTGTGCTTCAAGGGTCTTCTTGTGAAGGAGAAGAGCGCTAAGCTCGAGGGGTGGCGTAGGTTTGAGATGGTGTGAAATAGCTTTGGTGTGGATGGGAATGAGAACTGACAAGAGACACATGGAAGGGGTCTGACCTGTGAATCTACAGAGGCCCCAATCCGTTCTCCCTGCCCCAGGATGAGAACAGAGAGGACGGTTCTCAGCTCCCATGTCATTTCTACCACCAGCTTGAGAGCACTCAACTGGGCATCAGAAGCTGGAAATATACACCTTCTAGCCCTCTCCAGAAAACTCTGTGAGATAAGTCACAAAATGAAGGTTTCAAATCTTCAGGGAGGGCTGAAGGGGGAGGGCACAGCTAATAGGACAGACAGAGAGCTGGTGGGGGGAGCCGAGAGTAATTGTATCTGCTTTCAACTCCTGTTACGCCCTGTCCATGCTAACAAAGTGTCATTTGTCCTGAATATTCTTCAAGCACCATTTACAAACAAAGATGGAGGCTGGGAGAACACAGTAGAACTGGTTTACAGCCCGAACACTTCCAGACCCTGCCAAACCACCTAAAATGGGCCTAGATTTGGGTTCTCTCCTGGCCTTCTAGAGCAAGACCCAAATGACCCTGGCAATGACACTGATGTCACCCTATGTCTCCACTAGCTCTTCTGATGCCAACTCCCAGTCCCTCTCAGATCCGCCCCCTCATCTCTAGCCTGGATCTCCAAATAGTCTCCTTGCTCACCCTCCCGCCTCCAGGCCTGCTCCGCTTCGGTCCGTTCTCTAGATAATTTAGTGGTGTCGGTCAAGTCCAAATTCCTTGGCATGAAACGTGAGACCCCTCACGGTCCCGTCTTGGGCAGCCTTCTCAGTGCATCTCCCCTGCAACACGTGGAGTTGTATCTGACATCCCCAGGCCTGGCTTGGAAGGCAGCTCCCCTCCCCGCCAGTGAATGCACACACCTACACAGACAGGCCCTTGATTGACCTACATCTCCCCCCTCAGCGGAGCACATCTGGGAGATGGGGCGTATCTTACCCTGGCACAGAGTGACCCTTCCAGATTCTTGTTGCTGAACGAGTGAAAACAGTCCAACTCACTAAGGCCCAGAGAGGGGACATAGCTGTTACGCACTTTGGGCAAGACTGCACAAAAGCGACATACCCTTTCCAGTGCCCACGTCAGGGGTGCGTGCTGTTGCTATGTCTCGTCACTGGTGACGTTAACAGTGACCACTTGGACGAGGCAGTGTCTCTCCACTGTAAAGTTACTGCCCCCTCCTCCCCAAATACTTTGGATTGAACCAAAAAAAAAAACCCCAAAATCAAACCTGTTGTTATTGAGTCGACTCCGACTCATGGTGACCCTACAGGACAGAGTAGAACTTCCCCGTAGGGTCTCCAAGGGGCAGCTGGTGGATTCAAACTGCTGACCTTTTGGTTAGCAGCTGGGCTCTTAACCACTGAGCCACCAGGGCTCTGCGGATTCTACCAAATAACACAGCAGCACGACATATTTTTGTTATGTCCCAGATTTTCCACCAGGGGGCAACCTTCACCGACAAACCTATGGGAGTTCTGCAAGCAACCAGTGGAGGCTCTTGGGGGCCTTTCAGGAGAGCTGGTTTGAGTCACCCAAGCAAGGGTGAGCAGCCCCAGGGGACAGACTCTGGCTAGGCATCAGGGCCAGGTGTGGGATTGCTTCAAGGGGAATCTGGCTCTTACTTGGCAAATTTATAGTGCGTAGAAGAGTGAGCAAAGAGGCTTGGCAGTTGCTGGTATGTGTTGGGCGGGGGAAGGTTTAATGTTGCTCTCAATACCTGGGCAGCTGGTTAGGAATTAAGAAGCCAAAGCCAATGTCCTTCCTTTGGTGCCTTCCACCCTCTTCCCCACAGACACCTTGGAAAAGCCCTATAGGCCCAGGATGGGAAGAGACCCCATGTGTGAAATAGCTCCTTCTGTTGTCAGCTTGGAAAAGCCCCCAGGGCCATGGGGATCTCATTCCTACTTAATTAAATTTTAATTCAGCAGGCTGTTTAAAAACAGTCTAGACTGCAAAGGAGCATTAAGAGAACTTTCTGGAGTGAAGAAAACGTCTACATTTTGATTTAGGTGATTATTAAAAAAAACAAACCAGTTGCCGTGGAGTCGGTTCTGACTCACGGTGACCCCACGTATGCAGAGCAGGGCTTCCAGCCGGTCCAAACCAGTTCAGTCATGGCCGATGACGGGAAACTGGAACAGACTTGAATTTCTACAGTTTGGGTGACCTGGAACCATAACTGGACAGAAAGAAATTGCAGGTTGAAGCCCTGGAATGGGAGACTTGGAAGAGGCAAAGCGAGCCCTTCCAGGGGCCTGACGTGGGAGACTGGATTACTGGCAGGACTGAGGGTGACACACGCTCGAGGGGGTGCAGTCAGCGGCCATCTCTGAGCGGGCAACACTGTTTCCCACTCTGCACAAAATCTGGCCGACGAGATTTGGCTGCTACGCAATGCATATGCTGCCTTTGTTTTCTAAGACGGGGACAACGTCTCGAGCAGAGCTTTGGACTGTAGTTTTTCCCGTTCCGGTTACTGTTCTGGTTCACCCAACTTCTAAAAATTCAGGTCTGTTCCAGTCACTTCCTCGGCTATGACTGAACCAGAAAGAACTAGTTCGAAGCTGTGGTGCAGAGCAGAACTGTGCTCCAGAGGGCTTCTGGGCTGCAGCCTTTCGCCAAGCAGATGGCTGGCCTTTCTTCCAAGGTGCCTCTGTGCAGGTTCAAACCTCCAGCCTTCTGGTTAGTAGTTGAGCGCTTAACCGTTTCCACCACCCAGCGTGGTCATTACACAGATATATACTTGTCAAGGAAATCCTGGTGGCATAGTGGTTAAAAGTTATGGCTGCTAACCAGAAGGCTGGCAGTTTGAATCCACCAGGAGTTCCTTGGAAACTCTATGGGGCAGTTTACTCGCTATGAGTTGGAATTGACTCGATGGCAATGAGTTTGTATTTGTCAAAGCACAATGAACTTGACACTTACAAGGGGTACTTTTTTTTAGTATATTATACTTCAATGAATTTGATGAACAAAAGCAGATTTTTTAAAAAAAGGCCCCGTTTGCTGACTCTCAGGAAACAGTGATGGAAGACGTACCCTGACCATTGGCAAAGGCAGAGCTTTTCAGTGTCCCTTCCGTGTCCTTGTAGCTCCAGACCCATTTTTGGTTCTAATTTTGCTGTCTGAGACCTACAGGAAGATTAATAGGCAGTTTTTAATGACTCCCCGGCCTCAGGCCCCCCAAATAAAAACAAACACCCCAATCCTGGGCTAGGGCTAGCCCTGCCCAACTGCCCCACCCTGCCTCCTGTGTTCTTGTGGCCATGTTTGGAATTGGACACCCCCAGGGAATGTTGCCTCAGACAGCTGGCAATGACACCGTAACAGGCTGGTGACTCCCTCCCCTCCATCTCGGCCAGGAAGAGCAGCTGTGAACAAGTGACCTCACCTTTCTGAAGGTGTGACTCAGAGGGACCTGGCCTCCAGAGGCTGAGATGGCTTTACCAGTCCCCGGACTGTGGATCAGGCCATCTGGAGCTGCGGGAAGGACACCTTGTGTCCCCCAGTCCAAACCGAGAAACCCGACAACTCACTTGTTTCAGGGCAGGTGACAAAACTCCTTCCCAACGGGAATCCCTCGGCCAAGGCCTCTGAAGCTTACAAAGGCTCATGGGCTGAGGATGGGACCCACTCCTTTCTGATTAGTTTTCTTTAACTTTTCATCAGCCTGTGGACTTTCACGAATGGCAGAAAACCAGTCCACTGAGGGCAAGACCCCAAATCATCTCTGTGCTTTTGCAAATTACTAACACGTTACTGCACGGGAAAAGGAAAAGTTTAACATAGGGCAGAGGCGGCAAATGGGTGGCTGTGGCTCTAACGTGGCTGGTGGCCATGTGTGATGGGGTTTGGACTGTAAAATGTTTTTAAAAATTTCAGTAGCCAACATTTCAAAATTGGGTAATTCACTTTTTTAAAAAAGCCGATTTCCAGCTTCTCTTGAACAATCATTTAAATTTGGGAACAGCAGGCCTGCATTCTCACCTGGTAAGGACTGGCTGGAGCCAAGTGGAGGCCAGCCCACCCCAGTCTCCAGGCTGCTGTGATCCGTAACGCCTTACTCTGGCTGTTGCTTTATCCATTCATGTTATCTGCCTGGTCTGCTTAGATACATGAATCCGAGAAACCTAATACAGAGCTAGGCAGGAGTGCCTAGGTGGTGCAAAAGGTTAAAACACTTGGCTATTAACCTAAAGGTGGAGTTTTGAGTCCACCACACAGAGGTGCCTTGGAAGAAAGGCCTGGCAAACTACTTAGAAAAAACCAGCTCTTGAAAACCCTGTACAGTGCGGTTCTACTCAGCCACACATGGGGTCATCGTGAATTGGAGTCAACTTGACAGCACCTGGTTTGGCTTTTTGGAATACAGGTAGTCCCCGAATTACAACAGGGTTCCATTCCAACGATGACTACGTTGTGAGTCGGTTCTGAAGGCAGCTGAATACCTCATTTTATTTTTTTAGTTCTCATTACCGTTGCCTTTTACTCTCAGTATCTGTATAAATCTGGGAGTGTTCGAACAGTAATCATAAAACTGAACATCTGTGAGTAAACATCTGAGAAAGAGAACATCAGCAAGTTACACACTGCAACATACTACAAAGAAAATGACCGTTAAGTGCGGTTCGTGGTAACTCCAATGTTTTTTAAGTCAGGGGCTACCTGTATAGAGCTAGTTCTCTGATTTGCACGTTTTCAGAGTTGAAAGAGCTCTTGAGGTCGGCAAACTACAGCTGAAGGGTCATGCCCAGCCCGCCACCTGTTTTTGTAAATAAAGTTTTATTTTAACACAGGCAACAGCAGAGTTGAGTAGCTGCAAGAGAGACCATGTGGCTTACAAGGCTGACGTATTTCCTGCCTGGCCCTTTATGGGACAACTTTACAGAACCGACCTCATCCAAATGCCTGGCGCCATCCCTCATTACAGATGAGCAAACTGGAGCCCAGGGAGAGAAAGGGCTCGTTGAGGTCACAGCCAGGGTGGGCTCACCGGACTGAGTGCCCACTAGCCCCCACGTGGAGGGGTTTTACACCCCCCCCGCCCACTGCTCCCCCCATACAGAGGTCCTCACAGGCTCCACTTGCTCTCACCTGACAGGGATTCCTGACTCTGACCACTGCTCCTCCTTGAGAACGTCAGGCGCTCCTTCCCCTCCCCGCTCTGCACCTTCTCGGCCGTGAGCTCCACAGGGCTGAGGGGTCTGGTTCACGTCACTGCTGACAATCCGCCCTCCACACCCAGCCCACCGAGTGTGTCTGTGAACCCTGACATCATTAACACGCCATCAATCACGGGCAAGCGCTGCCAGCGGGCTGCTGAGGGCTCCATCTGGAATTCGGCCGGGAGGGGTCAAAGTCCGGCAGTCTGGAGCTCTGCTCTGGGAGCCCAGGCCGGCTGCCCACGTGCAGCACGGTGCCCGGGCCCCGGAAGGGCCAGTCCCGCTGCAGCTCCTGGGCTCGCTCACTCTCGAGAAGAGCTGCACCGCTTTGAGGCTCGGCTGCCACATCCGTACAATGGGGGTTACAGTGCCCACCTCTGAGGGAGGGCCACTGGGTATGCAGATCTCTTAAAAGTTGTAAAGCTGGGTAAAACGATGTCTGGAAGTGGTTTTAAAATACTTGTGTAGGGGAAATGGAGCCCCTAGCACTTGGCTACTAAACGCAAGGTTGGGGGTTTGAGTCTACCCAGAGGTGCCTCAGAAGAAAGGCCTGGTTGATCTACCTCCGAAAAATCCACCATTGAAAACCCTACGGAGCACAGTTTCACTCTGACACACGTGGGGTCGCCATGAGGTCAGGAGTCCCGGTCAACTTGAAAGCAACTGTTTTTCTGGTAGCAGGGGAAACATCTGTTCGTCTGCAGGGGGCGTGAGATACAGATGAAACAAGGTTGGCAAGACTGGTAACTGCTAATCTGGGTAATGGGTGCGCGGGATTCTTTCTATTCTTCTTTCTACTATTGAGAATGTAGAAAATTTCCAAAATAAGATAAATAAATAAAAAAAAGTGTATATGCGTGTGTGTGTGTATGTATAGATACAAAGTTAAAAACATGGTTAAATTAAAAATCTGTAAAACTCTGTAGAATTTTTCCTTCTGTACCGTTTCCTTTCCTTGCTTGTCTTTCAACTGTGAAAGGTGGCCTATTTCCTCACACCCCAGCTGACCTCCCAAACTCCTGCTTAGTTTGGGGAGGACAGGTCAGAACTTGAGGCACGGTGTCTGTGCGTGCACGTGTACCTGTGTGTGTGCATGTGTGTCTCTCTGTGTGTGTCTCTGTATCTGTGTGCGTGTCTCTGTATGCATGTCTGTGTGTGAGCATGTGTGTCTGTGTGTGCGCACGTCTGTGTGCATATGTGTCTGTGTGTGCATGCACGTCTGTGTGTCCGTGTGTGTGTCTGTGTCCAGAGGCGCATCTGTGTCCATCTGCATGTGTGTGTGTGCATGCATGTGTTCAACTGAACACACCTTTACTGTGGGCCGTTACATGCTAGACCCTGAGACAGTGCCCCTGTCCAAGGTGACGTCCCCTACATGTCCTGTCTCCTCTAGTTGTGACTGCCTAGGGCCCTGGGCCTGCCTCCTTTCATATATCATCCTCCCCAAGAGTCCCTTTGTGGGGTCAGAGGCACAGGGGCTGACCCCTCTCTCTGGTCAGATTCCTCAGGGCCACACTCCTGAAGGCACCGTTCTTGCTACCACGTTGCCTGTTACTTGGCCTCTCTGCCTCACCACCCCTTCCTGTAACTGCGGCAGGTGCCTCTGGTACAAGGTGGCCAGATTTAGCTGATAAAAATAACAGCACGCCCCACTCAATTTGAATTTCAGATGTAGTATTTGGGACATACGTATACAAAAACATATTGGTTGTTTATCTGAAGTTCAGATTTAACTAGGCATCTTGTATTTTATCTGGCAACCTGACCCTGGTGTCATTCTATCATTCATTCATTCCTTCGAGCGCCTTCCAGATGCCCAGCACTTGGTTCAGAGTGGGGTTCAGAGATGACTAAGTTTAGTTCCTGCCTTTGAGGAACTTTCCAAGACTGTCCAGGAAATCAATAACTGCCAATACCAGCTCTAAGAGAGATCCAAGCAGAGTACATTGTTGTGGTGGTTAGGTGCTACAGAGTTGGCTCTGACTTATGACATTATGTATGAGCAGTCCACAGTATATTCAGTATTCTTTGCCAACACCACAGGTCAAATGCATCAGTAGTTCTTCTGTTTTCCTTTTTCATGTACTTTTGCATGTATATAAGGTGACTGAAAAGACCATGGCTTGGGTCAGACCCACAGAAAGTAAAGCCCAGAGATGAGGACGCCACTGGAGAAGACAGGCCTGGGCTTGGTGGCCGTGGCCTTGGCTGTGGCTGAAGGGATGTATGGCATTTCAGACGTCTTTCTCTGTGGTTCTCCGTGGGCGCTGGCTTGTGGCCTGAGGCTATTTGGGGATTCCCTGAAATCAAATCACCAGCAGCTTCTCAGTCACTCACACACTTAGCAAACATCTACTGAGTGCCGCTATGTGTAAGGCGCGGAGACTACATTGTAATGAATGAAACAGACAAGGTTCCTGTCCTCATGGTACACATAAGCTGGGGAGCGGGGGACATAAACAGGTGTGCAAACGAATCAGTATAGTTCCAGGCATGGATACGGACCATAAAGAGCAGAAAATACGCCACTGTAGCAGAATGTGGCTGGGGGCAGTAAGACAGTTAGATTCGGAGGTGCTGTTATAAGTACTCTGCATATATTAATTCATTTACTCGTCGCTGAAGCTCTAGGAGGTTGGTACTATTATTATCCCTGTTAGACAGATGAGGAAACTGAGGCACAGAGAAGTTACCTTATTTACCCTCTCGGTTTCAGTTTTTTCATTTTTAAAAGGAGGGACTCAGTTCAAGACAACAATAGCTAACACATACAGCCCTGTATGCGTTCTCCTAAAACGCTTTGTAAAATGGTGGTGGACTGATTTGGAAAAGGATAGTGGTGATGGTCGTACAACGTGATGGATGTCATCAACATCACTGAAGTGCACGTGCAAAAACTGCTGAACCAACAAATGTTTTGTTATAGTTTTACCACAATAAAAAAAAAAAAAAAGCATGCTGTAGAAGATAAAAAACAAGAACGGACTCAGTAGACTGCTGTGAGAATGAAAGTGACTTGTAAACTATAAAGAGTTTTTCAGGTGATGTATCACTGGTGACACCTACCACATTTCAACTTTGATAACAACTGGTGAACAACTGGGTGCCTCACCTCACCCCTCAAATTAAAGTGGCCCTCTCCCTTACTGGACTGTGAACTCCCTGAAGGAGGGTCCACACCTCACACATCTGTCTGCATAGCGCCTGGACCAGTCCTTGGCACACAGTAGGAGTTCAGTCCCTACTCTGCCCTTCCTTAGCACTCGGTCAGTCATGGAGGATTCTCTTGCAAAGGAAACATCTTTGGGTTCTTATCCAGTTATCCCTATGACTGTACCAGTTATCTCATCTCCCATGTTCTGTTCAGCTAGAGAGTCTACCTGAAGGCCAGGCTCACTTGGTATCTAGGCCCTGGGATCCTCCTGATGCTATCTATCCCCATCCTGCCAGACTTGGCCATGACCTCGGGGCCAGTCTCTTCATGTCTCCTGAAATGCTGGGGACCCACTTGAGTCCATTCTTGGTTTTTTTTTTTTTTTTTAAATCTTCTACAGCACACTTTTTTTTTTTGTGTGGTAAAACTATAACAAAACATTCGTTGGTTCAAGAGTTGCTTTGGCTTTTGGTCCCAGCAATACTGTGAACTATCCAACTCAAACCCCTCTACTTATAAAACACCTAAACATTCTGGATCATACATAAAAACCACTCTCTTAGATCAGGGTCTCAATGTTTTTTGCATCATGATCTTTTCGGCAGTGGGGAAGCCTCGGGATCCCTTCTCAGAGACATCATCGTAAGTGCCTTCAATGAAATACAAAGGATTGTAAAGGAAACAACTGTATTTTAATGTAAGTATTAAAAACGCATTTCTGATATAGTGATATATGAGCTTCTTTATTAATGCACAAAACAGCCAACTTGAGCAGAAGACTTAACAGTTGTAGCCCTGAAGTAAGCAGGACAGTAGAAGCGCATGCTAGTGAACTGGAATAAAGATCTGAGGAAACCCAGAATGCTACCCAAAAAATCCAAGAAACAGAAAATGCTAAAAAGAGAAGGTCTGACGACATGTCATAGGAATTTTAGCAGGAGAGAGCTGAGAAAACAAGATAGGTGTTATTATTCCAAGAGTGTTTTTTTTCTAGCTGATGAAAGACATGAATCCTTAGATTCAGGTTGTACAACTGTCCCTGAGCAGGATAAAAAGAAATCCATGCGACACAACTGCAGAACACAGAAGTCAGAGAAACTACCCTAAAAACTGAAAAGAAGATTGCCAACCAAGGCCTGACTTCAGACTTCTCAACAGCAACAACAGAAGATAAAATCACTTACCTTCAAAGTGTTAAGGAAGCAATGAATGACGGTCTAGAATTTGATACCCAGTTAAACTAGCATGCAAGACGGGGGCTCAAAAGGGACTTGCTGGAATAAACAAAAGTTTTTATCACCAATGGACTAATGTATGCACTTTGGGAAGGAGAACACCAAATCCAGGAGAAAGTAGTACCATGCGGGAAGAGGTGGTGAAAAGGAATTGGTAAATATGTGGGTAAATCTAATAACTGTAGAAAACAACAGTGAGTACTTCTGAGGATATAAAACCATGTGGAAATAAATTCTGTCCCAGAATAATCTGTATAAAATTGTTCTGTGTCTTCATATTGCCATAGAAGAAGGCATAAGTATTAACACAATTATCTACAAGTAGCTTGAAGTCAAGCGATATATTATAATTTTAAAAGTAGATACTAAAATCACAGGACCAGGATGCATAGCTTCCAATCCAACAGAAGGGCAAAGAGGGAAATAAAGAAAACTCAGTCAATCCAGGAGAAGGCAGAAAAAAGATGCATAGAAAAAGCATGGTAAATAGTGCAAAAATAAGACGTCAGAAATAGATATAATCACAATTACAATAAATTTAAATGTACTAGTCATATCAATAAGAAGGCCTTGTCTAGTTGGATTAATAGCAAAAATAAGGACAATATCCAGCTATATATTGTTCATAAAAGACACAGCTAAAACATTAAGGGCAGAGAAAGATTAGAAGTACAAGGATTTAAAAAAAAAAAAAAAGCCAAACACTAGAACAAGCTTGCATGACTATATTAGTATCAGACAAAAACGACTTTAAGGCAAATGGCACTGTCATAAATAAAGAGGCTTTATTATAATGTTAAGAGATTCAATTCACAAGAAACTATAATGAATTAAAACTTGTATGCACTTAGCCTATCCCAAATCCACAATTACAGTGGAAGATTTTAACATGTCTCAGTAATTGAGAGATGGAACAGATAAAAAGTAAGTTAAGAACATCGAAGACTAGAGCACCACAATTAACAAGCTAGATCTAATGGACATATATAGAACCCCACAATTACAGACCATACATCCTTTTCAAGCACATGGACATTTACAAAAATTAATCACATCACTGGGTCACAAAGCAAGCTTCAACAAGTACCAAGGAACTGGTGCTAGGCAGGGAGCACAGAGGATTCTGGGAACACGGCAACCTGAATACAGCTTCTGCTCCCTCACCTCCTAACCCCAACCTATTTGCTAATCCTGGACAGAAACAGCTGTTCATACCTAAAATCCACTGGGTCTCCAGGAGGCCTTGGGCCCCTCTGGGAGCCATCAGACACGACTGGTTAGGGGCTTTCTCTCTCATGAACCAGGCAAGCACCTTAAGATCAAAAGTCTCAATCTGGAGGCAAAATCAAGGCAGCTTTGGACTCTGGAGCTTCAGCAGAGGACTGGTGATCTGCAGGCTTCTCCATGATAGGCTAATGGATGTGAGAGGGGCTGAGAGATTCCTGCCATACAGGAAAACTCAAAAACCAAACCTGAGCCTCAACCGTCCAACGAATAAAGTAACAGAACTAGGGTAGCCCAGCAGTGCAGGCAGAACAGTCAGAACCCCAAACCAAAAAACCCCCTGCCGTTGAGTGGATTCTGACTCATAGTGACCCCACAGGGTTTCCAAGGCTGTAATCTCTGTGGAAACAGACTGCCACATCTTTCTCCCCAGGAGCCGCTGGTGGTTTCGAATGGCTGACCTTTCGGTTGGCAGTTGAGCACTTTAACCACTGTGCCACCAGGGCTCCTAGTCAGAACCTGCATCTAGTGAAACAGAGCAGGGGTTGGCAAACCCTGCCGGCAGGCCAAATATGGCCCACCACCTGTTTTTGTAAATAAAGTTTTACAGGAACACAGCTACTCACATTTGTTTATATATTGTCTATGGTTGCTTTCGTGCTACAATGACAGAACTGATTCCTTACGGCAGAGACTATATGGCCTGGGAGCTTAAAAGTTTGTCAAGCCCTAAAATAGAACATCTGGAGGAGAAAGATAAACACATGAAAAGAAAATACTACGGACACGAAAGGAGGGATAGGAATAGTATGAAAAAAAAAATTTTTAATTTCTGAAATTAATACAGTTTTGGAAAATTGTTTTACACTATCTAGTAACGTTGAATATAGAAGACCGTAAAAATATCCACCAATTCCTCTATCCCTGTATTATGATTTGCAATGTGATTTCTCTAGCTCCTTTTTTTTCTTTTCCTATCAGGAGGTGGAGTCAATTCCCCACCCTTGAACCTGAGTGGGCTTTGGGCCCCATGTGAAAGGCAGCGCAAGTGACATTGTGAGAATTCGCAGGCTAGGCCTCAGGAAGCCTCGTAGCTTCCTCTTTTACTTTCTTGCTTCCTTGAGACAGCCACGTGAACATGTCCAAGTTAGCCTCTGGAGAGGCCACATAAAGGAGAACCAAGGGGACCCAGCCAAGAGCCAATAGCAACCACCAAACATGTGAGTGAGGCCATCCTTGACCATCTAGCCCCATCTGAGCTGCCAGAGACCTGCCACTGTACATGTGATCCCAGGTGAGGTGGTCTCACAATGCTGACCCACAGAATTACGTGCAAATGAAACTGTTGTGGTTTTAGGCTGCTAAGTTCTGGGGTGGTCTGTTTGTTATGCGGCAAAGACTAAAACTGAAATACTACAGAACACAACTCCACCAACCTAGAGAAACGAAACTTATGTACCTGCAGATGTGTTTAAGCATGTTCATAGCACCGTTATTTGTAACAGTTCCAAAACAGAAGTAACTGAAAAATCCATCAACAGTAAACTGAGGTGTAATCTCGCAACGGACTACTACGTAACTCTGAACATAAATGAACTGTAACGAAACTCGCCAACGTGGCTAATGGCGGGAAATGAAATGTAAGAACTGTTTCAAACCCCAGAGAAGTCATGGGGTAGGTGGGTATCCTGAGCGAAAAGATTCGGGGATGGAGGGTGACTCCAGGAGACGTAATACACAAATCATGAGAATTCTAGAAGGAGAAGCAGCAGCAGACAGGAGGGAGAAAGAGTTAAACCGCATTACAGGAAATTTACCTAAACTGAAGAAACACTGGAGTCTATACCCTGAGAAAACTCAGTGAGTTTCACGTTGGATTGTTACGAAAGACATCATATTAGGTATATACTGGCAAACGTTCCAAATGGTAAGAGTGAAGAGAAGTATCTTATAAGCTTCCAGGAAGAAAGAAGAGAGTGGGCTACAAAGGTTTAAAAAAAATCAGACTGACACCAGCCAGGAAAAAATCCATACACATAAACAGGCAGTCCCCAGCTTATGAGTGTCTAACTCACATATAACCCGCAGTTACGAACCAATCCTTGTAAAGCCTGTCACATACATGAAAAATTCGAGGTATATACAGTGGTTCGTAATAACAAATGGGCACTACACTTTGTGACATGCATGAAAACATTATTACTGTATTATTTCGTTAAAGATGTTTTAGTGTATTTGGAAGTGTTTACTTAATCTTTTTTATGCATAGAAAGTTACATTATATACTAAATACTAGGATAAACATTTAACTGACGTTGGCTAGGAACCATACCTAATTGTTCTGACTTACGTACAAATTCGACTTAAAGACAGATGTAGGGATAGAACACGTTCGTGACCTAGGGACTCGGTGTCTGTGGAACTCTAACATGAAGGAGGAGCAAGGCAGAGGAGTTAGGGTGGGGAGTGGCTTCAATACTTGACGCTGAGACTCTTGGCTATCTGGACTGGAGAAAAAATGAACACGTACCCATACTTTACATCAGACACTAAAAATCAAACATAGAAGGATCCAGCTTAGATTTAAAGCAAAACCTGTTAACCTCTGGGAGATAGGATTCCTAAAACATGACTCAAAAAATAAATTTATCAATCTTAACTACGTTAAAATTGATTTTAAAAAACTTCATTAGAAAACTAGAAGACAACTCTCTAACTGGGAGAAGATATTTGTGATATAAAAGACCATACGGTAACTTAGTATCTAGAATATACACAGCAAACCTACGTAGCAGGAAGACAGAAGCAAACAACCCAATAGAAAACTGGGCAAAATATAATGGAAAAGTTTTTCACAAGAGCTAAAAATACACATTTTGCAAAAAAGATAAAAAATTACAAGTTAAGGTCAAAATAGCATGATATTTTATAGCCACTGGACTGTCAAAAATTAAACAGTTTGGCAATACTAAATGCTGGAGAGGACATGGACCAGGGGACACGCTTGACATACTTAAAGAAGTTTGCCAGTATATACCTAGTGCAATGTCTTTCTTGACAATCCAATCTGGAACTCACGGAGTTTTCTCAGTGTATAGACTGTCATATTTCTTCAGTTCAGGTAAATTTCCTATGATGCAGTTTAATTATTTTCTCCCTTCTATCTCAGCATAAACTGGAACCACCACTTTGGAAACGATGTATAACTGTGCTAAACTAGCGAGCTACAGGGCAGAGATGGTCACCCTGGATATAAAAGCAAAATTTAGCCAAATGCAGTTTATGGAACAGCTAAACAAAAAAGGATACAGAAAACCTGAAGGCAAAAAGATACACAAAGCAAATACCAAAAGAGGGGGTGAAAAAATACTTTTAGATCAAATTTTACAGCAAAAACAATATTAACTAGTGTTGCTAAATGATGATAAACCCACTGCCATGAAGTCGATTCCTACTCACAGCAACCCTACAGGACACGGCAGAAGGACCCCACAAGGTTTCCAAGGCTGTGATCTTCTTGGAAGTAGACTGCCATGCTTTTCTCCCACACAGTGGCGGGTGGGCTCAAACCACTGACCTTTTGGTTAGTAGCCAAGCACTTAACCACTGCGCCACCAGGGCTCTTTAATAACACTTCTGAGTACATAAAGCAGAAATTGATGGGATAATAGTGAGAAACTGACAAATTCACAACTAATTATCAACCAGATAACTAATTAATAAGGTGAATGAAGATTTGACCTTAATGTGCTTAATCTAATGGACGTAAATAGAACTTTACCCTCAACAGTGAGAGAAAACCTTTTCAAGCATATTTGGAGAAATTACGAAAATCAACCATGTATTAGAACAAAAATTAAGTCTCAAGACATTCCAAAGACTCAATATCACACAAATTGTATTCATCTTAACTTCACAAGAGAACTCAAGAAGCCAAACCCATACTTCTGAGACTAATAATTAAAAACTATAGAAAACAAAAAGACCCCATAAAACATGAAAATATCGGCTATAGAGAGAAAATATTCACGACACACAAAATGGCTTAAAAAATAGCATCTAGAATATACTAAAAATCAATAGGGAGAAAGACTAAACAACCCAATAGAAAAATATGCAAAAGCTTTAAGTAGCCAACTCAGGGAAATAAGCCTGTTCTGCCCAGAAATACGAAAAGACACTCGCGATATTAAGGAAATGCAAATTAAAACAAGTGGACACCATTCCACACTTGCTGGATTGGCAAAAATTCGTAAATCTGAGTACTCTCCAGAGGCAGCCAGAACACGGGCAAGCAGGAACTCCTGGGATAGCAGTAGTGTACACTGGTTCCATCTCTCTAAAGAATAAGTTTGCAACACCCAGGTGCACTGAGGATGCCGGGTCACATAAAAAAAAAAAAGTTTTTTTTTTGGGGGGGATGTGCAATTCCACTTTTTTGGGTCTTGCTTAAAGAAACTCCCTCAAAGAGACATGACAAAGGATGTTCACTGCGACATGATCAGTAATAGTGAACGACCCAACTGCCCTTACCAGGAGAGTGGATACACCATGGATTGATTATTCACCAGCACGAAGCAAACAAAGAACTGTTAGGAGACATGAACTAGATCTACGTGCACCAACGTACGTAATCTCTAAAAGCGCAATGCTGAGTGAAAACAAGCTACGATAGAAAATGTGCACTCTGATACCACGTTTATGGCTAAGTTTTCAGAACACGCAAAACAAGTACGCATGTAGTTTACGGACACTTGTATGTGAAGCAAAATTAGAAAAATATACATGAGGATTAAAAAACCAAAACTTGTTGCTGCCGCGTCGATTCCGACTCACAGTGACCCTACTACACAGAGTAGAGCTGCCCCAGAGGGTTTCCAAGGTGGTAAATCTTTACAGAAGCAGACTGCCACATCCTTCTCCGGCAGAGCCGCGAGTGGGCTTGAACCGCTGACCTTTCTGTTAGCAGCTGAGTGCTGAGCCACTGCGCTACTGGGGCTCCAAACTCTGAAGATTTCCCCCTAGGAAAGAGGGAGGGTTAGAGCTTGAGAAAAATATGGCAACATGTCCAACCTCGGTCTCAACTGTACAGCTACCTGTATATTTTGAGCTTAGTTCTATATCTGAATTTTTTGTTTTAACTAAAACAATTTGGAATATCTTCAAGGGTCTATCAGGAAAGGAATGATTAAAATATGGTACACAGAAAGTCATACGGTCATGAAATAATTTATTGGTATATTTTGTGGCATTGGAGTAAAACCGTCTTAAATTGCATATACGTATACACACACTAGGATGTATTTATGTGTCCTTAATAGGAAAAATCCACGTCAATATGACATAAGAAAAAGTCTAGAAGAAAATACACCAGCAAATTACTCGTTTCTGTCTGTGGAGTAAGACTGCAGCTGTATTTTTTCATTACTCTTTTTGTGTATTTTCTGATGTTTTGAAAAAAAATACGAGCATGTTTGCATTAGCCTCCTAGAACTGCCAAAACAAATGACCACAAACTTTTCCGCAGGAGAAAAGACCTGGCCGTCTGCTTCCGTAAAGATTACAGCCTAAAACACCCTACAGGGCAGTTCTACTCTGTCATATGGGGTCGCTGTGGGTTGGAAACGACTATAGCACACAACTCCCTGCTCAGCATATCCCACGGGTATACTGAAACCAGCGTGAGATCAAGGCCTCTGTGGACTACACGATGGCAGAGAGGGCATGAACTGGCACAGCCCTTGTTAAAAACACAGGCTGACGGGTTTCTCCAGGTCTTCTCTCCTCCACCACAAGTTCTAGGTCTTCAGTGAGCAAGAGAATCACCTAGAGGGCTGTGAGGGCAGACTGCTGGGCCCTGCCCCAGAGTTTCTGATTCAGAACGTCCATTTCTAACAAGTCCTCAAGTGATGCCGATGCTGCTGGCTCAGGGACCGCACTTCTGTGACGCAGTGGACTAGAGAGTCGGGTGAGTAGTCTGGCGGTGGGCATCCGGAAACCACAGCTGTTACTATGGGAAGATACACTTCATCCCTTCCTTCTTTCTCTCAACCTCGCCAGGTGGGATGAATCCCACAACCACCTGTACTCCCTCAGAATTGTAAATTACTTCCAGTTCGGTGTTTCTATCACACCAGATACAATTATTTGTTTAAATACCACCTGCTTCTGTGTGCTGTTCAAGGGAGGCCTTGACCTTGGGTCCCAGTTCCAATGCTGGAACAAGGTCAGTGCTCAATAAACTTTCTTGGGTTAATAAATCAGTGGCTGTGAGTGCTGGTGCACAGTGAGTTCTGAATGATGATGACGATGAAGAGGATGATGACAGTGATGGGTCACACTAGCCCCATCAGCTTGGCCTGGGGGATGTGTGTTGATGATCTTCTTGGAGAACGCTGGTCTGAGAACTTGAGTGAAACCCTACGCCCACGCATCTGTTGACAAGTCCTCTGAGCTTAATCTGGCCACCAGGATTCTCTCATCTCAGTAGAAGGTCAGTTTAGTGCCCCGACTCAGTCCCTCTGTGACCTTGTTTTCCCCTGCTGCAAAAACTGGAAATCCGTGGAGACTGAGATTGATTTCAAATAAGTTGTCCCTATGGTGTGCTTTGAAGAGTGCTAAAATAGCACCTCTACTGATTTCTACTTAGCCCAAAGTCCCACTGGAGACTCACTCCTATGGGTTTGTCTTGTGGGTGAGGCAGAAATGTGTAAAACTTCTTGGGAGAAGAAGCCTTCTCCAACCTTCCCAGTCACCTTGCCCTCACTAGGTTACGAGCACCTCAAGGCATATATCTCACCATTACGTCCTAGGTGCTTAGCACAGATCTTGGCACGTTAACAGATGCTCAATAAATGCTTGCTGCATGGATGCTTGGACACCAACAGCAGACATGTGGCATGGAGTGCTAGAGAGACCCCAGGACTGGTAGTCCACGAGTTCTGGCTGTCACTGCCTTACTCTGTAACGCAGAGTAAGGCCCTCCTCCAGTTCTGTATCCCTGTGGCAACTGTGAGAGTACAGCTGGAGGGTCTCTGGTTTCTGCCTGCTTCACTTCACACCACCCACTATGGTTCAGCCTCCTGGTCTTTTTTAGTTCCTCTAAATTGTCAGGTTCCTTTCTGCCCCAAGACCTTTTCACAGGTCATTTCCCCACTGTTGGATTACTTCCACTCTCTTTCCATTGAGGGTTTCTTAGCTTTGTTCAAATCTCCCTGAAGTGCTGTCTCTTCAGAGAGTTATCTGCCCTAACAACCTCAACTAAAGTGATTCTATAGCTGAGCGACAAATGATACAATTTGCATCTTGTTACCTGTCTGTTTGCTTAACTGCTCTGTGTCTGTATTTCTGGGTAATCTGTATGTTCCAGGATAGCAGGGGCAACGGACAGTAAGTCTCTCGGACACCTAGCACCGTACTAGGCACGTAGTAGGTGCCCTGTAATTAATTTATTGAATTGATGCAATGTGTGATGGGAGCAGAGGTGTGTCTGAGAGCAGCCAGCAGGTGGCGCCACAGACCGGGAGGAGGTAAAGTGGGTTGCAGACTGGCCTCCACCTGGCGGTTGTCCCACCTGGTGGCGGACCGCCCCACCCCCTGCGGAAGCCAAGCTCCCAGCCCCTGTCGTCACAGGGGCAATTGGGAAAGCAGTGCCTGGAGTCATGGAGATAAAGGCAGGCTGCAGGCGTGGGCCCCTGCAGCACCAGGTGAGGCCTGGAGCCCCGCCTTGTGCCCCAGGACCAGGCTGAGTCAGGCCGGAACAGGGTGCTAGTGCTGTGGCTTTGCCTCTACCCAGTCGGGTGACCGTGGCAAGTCTCTTCCCTCTCTGGGTCCCAGCTTTCCTGGTCTCCATAAACTCCCTGAGAGGCCCTTCTGTGGGCTCAGGGTGATGATAACTTGCATTCATCAGTTTATCACAGGCATTTTCTATTCAAGCCTGACTCACCGAGGGCTGCGGTTTTATTACCTCGATTTTACAGAGGCACCTGGGGAAGAGGCTCAGAAAGATGCAGCCACTGGCTCAGGGTCACATAGTCCTGGTAAACAATTTGCAGAGTGGGGACTTGAGCTCAGGTCTGCATCCAGAGGCCGGGCTCTTACCCTGTGTGCCCCTCCTAGGCCTCAAAGCTCTCACCTTTGAAAGGTACTTCTTCTTTTTTTTTTTTTTTCCTATTTTTAATGTAATATGTATGGCTGGATGGATGAATTTACGTATTATCTTGTTTTTTTTTTAGTGTGGTGAAACACAATACGAAACTTCCTACTTGAATCACTTCAAAGAACAACTCAGGGCATTCAGTACATTCCTAAAGTTGTGCTGTGTGGCCATGACCTCCTTCTAGCTCAACAACTTTTTCATCACCCCCAAAAGGAAACTCCGCACCCGCCGAGCAGTCACTCCCCAGTTCCCCCTTCCCCCGGCCCCTGGCATCACTAATCTGCTGTGTCTAGATTTGCCTATGTTGGCTATTTAATTTTTGACTCAGTGCCTTGGTTCTGTCCCAGGCCGGCCAAATTGCAAAGGCCAGGAAGTCGGAGTTCTTAGACCAGCAGGGCTCCCAAACTTTGCTGCACACTGGGATCACCTGGATGCCTTCAAGATGATGCTAATGCCTGGCTCCCATCCCCGGGTACTCTGATTTAATTGGTCTGGGATCCCACCAGGACACTGAGACTTTGAACAGCTCCCCAGGTGTTTCTAACGCACCTTTGAGCTTTGTAGCTCACAGAGCTCTCTGCATCCCTTTTACAGATGGGGAGGCCCAGGGAGGGGAAAGGACTTGTCCAGAGTCACACGCAATGTTTGTGACCTAGCCACCTACGATGGTTAATTTTATGTGTTAACTTGGTGCTCAGTTGTTTGGTCAAACGCTAGTCTAGGTGCTGTTATGAGGCAGCCACACGTGATTTAATCAGGTGGCCTTAAGTAGAGCGGATTAGCTTCTACAATGCGGGTGGGCCTCATCCAATCAGGTGAAGGCCTTAAGAGCAGAAAGGGAGTTTCCCTAGAGTGTGTTCTGCCTGAGACTACATTTTGCCTGAACTCCTTCACTCTGCTTCACAGTCCTGTCACCTGACTCACAAATTTTGGGACATAAGACTGCAAGAGTCTTCAGCCTTCATGTCACCTATAGATTGTAAACTTGCCCATCCTCCACCAAACCAAATCCGTTGCCATTGAGTCGATTCCGACTCAAAGCAACCCTATGGTACAGAGTAGAACTGCCCCACAGAGTTTCCAAGGAGCCCCTGGTGGACTCGGACATCCTCTACAACCCTTAAAATAACTCCTTAGAGAATCAATCCTAAGACACCATTCAACTGGAACCCCCCTCCTGACATATGGCTTCTCTAGATCTTTAAAGTATTACATTATTTTTTTTATTGTGATAAAATACACATAAAACTTACTAATCACTTTAAAGTGGCATTTAGTACTTTGGCTGCTAACCAAAACGCTGGCAGTTCCAATCCAGAGTCGCTCCTTGAGAACTCTATGGGGCAGTTCTACTGTCCTATGGGGTTGCTGTGAGTCAGAATTGACTCGACAGCAACTTTTTTTAATCACTATCTAGTCCCTGAATATTTTCATCCCCCCCAAAAGGAAACCTTAAGCCTATTAAGCAGTCACTCTCACTCCCCCGACCCTAGCCCCTAGGGTTGGTTTATTACTACTAGTAATAATAATATTGACAAAGAGTAACGTTTTTAAGCACTTTCTCTGTGCTAGTGGGGCCCTGGTGGCGCAGTGGTTAAGAGTGCGGCTGCTAACCACAAGGTCAGCAGTTCGAATCCACCAGCTGCTCCCTGAAAACCCTATGGGGCAGTTCTACTCTGTCCTATAGGGTCGCTATGAGTTGGAGCTGACTCGATGGCAACAGGTCTGGTTTTGGGTCTGCTTACACCATTTCACAACATGGAAACGGAATCCTTTTGGGTTCGATTCTGACCGAAGCACCTCATGCGCCGCCACCACTTGTCAGTCAGCACAGGCTTTTGTGCTGCCGTGATGCTGCAGGGGATTCAGCAGGGTTTCAGGCTGTGATGGACTAGGAAGAAAGGCCTGGTGAGCCACCTCCGAAAATAAGCCCATGAAAACCCTATGGATGGCAATGGGTGGATCTGCAGTTGATCATGGGGATGGCGTGGGACCGGGCAGTTTTGTTTCACTGTGCACGGGGTCAGCGTGAGTTGAGCACTAACTTGGCAGCAGCTGACAACATGTGTTACTGTGCTTTGTGCTTTAAGGACATTTATCTTATTCAGTCCTCACGGCAGCCTCATAGGTAGATATTCCTCTCCTGCTCTGATTCATGAGGAAGCTTTGAGAGAAGTCACGTGATTTGCCCAAGCTCCCACAGCTAGTAAGTGCCAGAGACAACTGGACTCCAACGCAGGACCTTCCGGCTCTAAGGTTCAAGTGCTTTCTCTTACCAGTTCCTCCCTAACATCAGAAAGCCAGGCACATGGAGTTCCTATGGGAAAGGACACCCGTGATGTGGGCAGCAAAAATACATTGCTGAGAGAAGGCAATGAGTGAACACAGTATTGCTATTTTCACTGCCGTGAGAACCAGTATTGATGAAGTGCCAGCTGGGCCTAAGCTCAGCATTTCACATGCCCTATTTAACCCCTGGAAACCCTGGTGGCATAGTGGTTAAATACTATGGCTGCTAACCAAGAAGCTGGCGGTTCGAATCCACCAGGCGCTCCTTAGAAACTCTATGGGGCAGTTCTACTCTGTCCTGTAGGGTCACTATGAGTCAGAATCGACTCAATGGCAGTGGGTTTTTATTTTTTTTATTTAACCCTTGAATACCCTATGCTGTAGTTACTAGACTGGCTCTGTTTTACAGATGAGGAAACTGAGGCCCAGCAGGGTAACTAACTTGCCAAGGTCATAAGTTCATTGCGAAAGAGCCGGCATGTAAACCCAAGTCTTCCTGGCCTCAGTCCCAAAGCATTTTTACCGCCCTGGTGTGTAGGTAAATCAGTTCTCCAGAAAAAAAAAAAAAATTTGTGTGACATAAATACTCCTACCGTGGCCAATTTCAAGCTACCGACAATTCAACAACTAGCTCACAAAATTCCTGAGTAACCATCAGCTCCTGCACACTCCTACATAATATTTCAGATTGGAGGGAATTCCCAGAGTAGACCAGCTGTGCTCGCTGCTACAACATCAAGAGTCTCTTACACATGGACAGCCCTGAGGGCTTACGGACCCTTTCGTGTAGTAGACTGATCTCATGTGCTGTGCTGCTCAGACTTGATGAGCCCTGTCTCTGAAATGGGTCTACAGTTCTTGGCTTTGCTCCTGTGGTGTAGCTGTGGTTCTAAGGGTTCCTTCCAGCAGGTGGATTCAGGCTGTCGCTTAGGTCACTGCAGGGACTGGGGGTGGCTGGTTGGCGCACTCTCTGCTCCTCCCTCCCCTCTGCTCCAAAAAGCTTTCAGGGTGATTAGTTCCCACCATGCAAGGATCCTGTTACGGTTCCACCAGGGGGCCTCCACCGAATCTCCTACCTGAGATAAGACCACAGCCTCTCCTTTAATCTCCCAGCTTAGTGGCCACGTTTTAATATTTAAGAAATGGTTTGCAGGCTTGGGAGCAGGGTGGGAGAAGTGGTAGACAAAGCTTGGGCTAGCTGTGGTTTGGATACAAAATTATCATTAAAAGGCCCTTCCTGTCCATCAACCATGTGTCCTTTCTCTAGATTGGGTTTCAATGGTGCTTGCCCCTCGGGGCCTGACAAGGGCTGTGTTTATGGAGAAACCCAGCTGAACATGGGGCTGTTGGCTGAAGTGGCACCAAGTCCAATGACGGGCCCGTGCCTGTCCTGCGACCTGTGACCGACCCCTGGCTCTCTCCCCTTTCCCTCAGCTGGCATGCTCCCTGCAGGAGCCACTGGGAATTAAAATGGGAAGAAGGAACCAAGCTTGAACAAGTACCTCTAGGTCAGGTGCTGAGTGAGGAAGGCTAGCCTGCTACCTGAGCTGTGTGTCCATTTTGTCTTTGCTCCTTTTCTGCTGTGTGTTCCTGTGTTACCTGCTCTGAGCTTTCCTTTCTCCTCTGTGACGTGGGGGATGCGGTACCTACTTCACATGCCTGTTTTGAGGCCTCAGCGCTCAGTAGTAGGTTATTATTTTTTTAATAAATGAATTGAACAAATATATAGTCACTGTAACACTTGCTGGCTGGAACCCAGACCTGGAGCCACTGATTTTTTTCTGATCCCTGCAGGGAGAAGGTGGCCAAGGCCTAGAGGCTTGGTTCCTGAATTCTTCTGGCTTAGTCCAGAAGTCAAGACTTTGTGAAAAATCAATAAGGGTGTTGATTTGCCCTACAATCACAGAAGAAAATGGATTTTTGGACAACGATATGATAAAAGTAATCACCCAAAATAACTTAGGTGAGTTTTACTTCAAGCTACACCATCTGTAGTGGGTTGAATGGTATCCTCCCCCGCCCCTCTTCCCCGCCCTGAAAAAGGCATGTCTACTTCCTCCTGACACCACATTTCTGTGAATGTGGCCTTATCTGCAAACGGGGTCTTTGCAGATGAAATTAAGGATCTCAAACCAAAACCAAAGCCAAACCAAACCCACTGCTGTCAAGTCTATTCCAACTCATAGTGACCCTAGAGGACAGAGTAGAACTGCCCCCAAATTGTTTCCAAGAAGTGCCTGGTGGATTCGAACTGCCAACCTTTTTGGTTAGCAGCTGTAGCACTTAACCACTACGCCACCAGGGTTTTAAGGATCTCAAGATGAGATCACTCTCGATTTAGGGTGGGCCCTAAGTGCAATGACTGGCGTCCTTATATGAGAAAGGAGAAGATGAGAAAGGAAAGGAGGCCATGTGAAGACAGAGGCAGAGACTGGAGTTACATGGCCCCAAGCTGAGAAATGCAAGGGTTCTGGTAGCCATCAGAAGCTAGGAGAGAGGCACGGAACGGATTCTCCCTCAGAGCCTCCAAAAGGAGCCAGCCTTGCTGACACCTTGATTTTGCACTTTTGGCCTCTCCGGCTGTGAGAGAATAAATCCCGTTGTCTCATGTCACCCAGTTTGTGGGAACTCTGTTACAGCAGCCCTAAGAAACTAATACACTGCCCAAGAGTCCTTAAAGATAACAACTTCTCCTGAGACAATTAAATGTAATGTAATACTGCAAAGTAAAAGTTTATTTTCTGCATCTGAAAAAGAAAAAAATGACTAAGTTTTGATTTTTTTTCATCACTAAGCTGCCAACTCTTCTCTATGGGAAAGACTGTCCTTTATGCCGAGATGGTTTCCTTTTTATTTTTCCCTTGGTGATTACCCTCTCTTATGACATGATACTGATGGCAGTCTTAGGATTTTTCAATTTATGTCTGAATAGGCAATACATGTCCATGGTTCAAAGGGTAAGCAGTTAATACTCTGTATCCCTCCTTGCTTTCTCTTCTTCCCACGCCCCTCCGGCCCTCCTTGAAGCACTGACAACTTCTTGCAGATCGTGTCAGAGATAACCTAGTCCATAGCTTCTCATGGAAAGTGGGCAACATCATCCCCAAGGGGGTGGAAACTGGTTCTGGTTGAGGAGGGGGCAAAAGAAAAAAACCCAGCTTAGATGCTATTTAAATGTTCTAATTGCTGCATGAGCGGTGCCCTTTGTTGTATTTCAGTTTGCTTAAGGCCCAGCCATTGGCCAGTACGCCAGTTGTAACATTGTTCCTATGGGGAAACCGGGTCTTCTTGGTGATAAAGTCATTGTTCTGTCTTTGATGTCATCTATGAGGACCTTGGAAACCCTGGTGGCGTAGTGGTTAAGAGCTATGGCTGCTAACCAAAAGGTCTGCAGTTCGAATCCACCAGGCACTCCTTGGAAACTCTATGGGGCAGTTCTACTCTGTCCTATAATGTTGCTATGAGTCAGAATCAACTCGACGGCAGCAGGTTTGCTTTTTGGCTTATGAGGGCCTTACGTGAGCTGCTTTCCTGCAGTGGGTGGTGAGTATTAGGATCAGCCATCCGTAATCCCTCTCTGGTTGCCTTGGGGCATGCTGTGAGCTGGCTGTTCCCATGTCCACAGTGTGCTCTGTGGCCATGGAACTGCCTGGGTCTCAAGATCAAACCTATGAGTGTGGGTATGCTGCTGAAGATGCTTGTTAAATATGGCAGACATAGGCCCACTCCTGACTTCTTGCCCCCAGGAAGACATCACTAATCGATTACAGTGCACATTCCCATGAGATCAGACAGAGCCTCAGAATCCTACTCAACACAGTGCTCCAGGGTGTGGTCAAGGAGATGAAACCCATTCAACAGCATTACTATAGTAACTTAGTACACTGGTTCCCAGGCTTTGGGATCTTACAGACCAATATAATTTTTGACACTTCCTCTCTGTAATGAATATCTTTAAAACCATGAAATGAGAGCTGGGTGTAATAGAGAGAAATACTCAAAGAACAATTAAACCTTCTCTGAAATATGTACATATATCTCTCTATATATAGATCAGGAAAAAATTTGATAGAAGGGTTAGAAGAGAAAGTTGAGAAAATTTTTCAGAAGTAGAACTAAAATATCAAGCAATTATAAAAATAGGAATGAAGAGAACATTAGATAATTAATCCACGTAGTTCAAAATCTAACCAACAGAAGTTCTACAAAGAAGGAAGAGAAAAAATTAAAGTTAGAAGTTAGCAAAGAAATAGTATAAGAAAATAAAATATTAATGCTCAGCTAAAAAGTGCCCACCCAGTGCCCAGCACCACAAATGAGAAAAGGCTCATACCTAGGCAAGAAATTTGTCAAGAAATTTCAGACTCTAATAATAATATAATAGAACAGGGGTCAGTAAACTTTCTCTATAAAGGGCCAGATATTCAATATTTTAGGCTTGGAAGGCCATATGATCTCTGTTACAAATATCCATCTCTGCCAATTTAGTCTGAAAGCAGCCACAAACAATATGTACACCTATGGGTATGGCTATGTTCCAATAAAACTTTATCTGCAAGAACACAGTAGGCAGGGTTTGTCCTGTGGGTTGTAGTTTGCCAATTCCTGAAATAGAAGATCCCAAAAGCTTCCAGAAAAAACAAGCTAACAAAGAAACAAACAAACCTGGTTGCATTCAAAGAATGAGGAATCAGAATGTTATTGGGCACTCAAATGTTAGCATTGGAAGCAAGAAAGACATTGGAAAAATGCCTTCAAAATTTCAAGGGAAAATTTAACCTACCATTCCATACACAGCCAGATAATCAATGAAATGTATTGGCAAAATAAAGACATTTTCAGACCAACAAGAACTCAAATTTATCTCACTTTCATATGATGAGTTCTGCTCAGAGGAATATGCCTAGAAGTGACATTCACCACTTCCGGACCTGACCCAAAAACACCTGTACTGTGGTCCTCCAAGCTCTCCCTTCCTCCTCTTCCTTCTCAGTAAGAGGGAGGAGCCAAAAGATGAAGGAGCCTGGGTCCCTGAATCACTGTGTGGAAGCTGCCCAATGAACATGTGCATTGAACTGTTAAGTTAAAAAAAAAAAAAAAAGAGAGAGAGAACACATTATTATGTTAGGCCAAAGAAATTTTAGGATTTATCTACTACAGCAGCTTAAAAAAAAAAAAAAAAACCAAACCCATTGCCATAGAGTCAATTCCAACTCATAGCAACCCTACAGTACTGGGGTAGAACTACCTCATAGGGTTTCCAAGGAGTGCCTGGTGGATTCGAACGGCTGACCTTTTGGTTAGCAGCCATAGCTCTTAACCACTATGCCACCAGGTTTCCGTTATACTTAATTCAGACTTCTGGTAAAATGTCTAGGGATGAACTGATGATGTATATATGAAAAATACACAAAAGAAAAACTTGACGCAGTTATCAATTTCAGCAGGGGAAAGTGGCCAAATATTATACTAAAATAGAACCATGGTGTACTTTGTGACTCACCTGTAAAACAATACACATAGTCGTCAAATGCTAAATTTAATCTCCTCAAGATGTACCTTACATGAGGCATTGAGCCCGATGGCTTAAAATCAGGAAAGGCGTGCGTCAGGGTTACATCTTTTCACCATACTGATTCTTTCTGTATGCTGAGGAAATAATCTGAGAAGCTGGATTATATAAACAAGAATGTGGCATCAGGATTCGTGGAAGACTCATTAGCAACCTGCGATATGCAGATGACAATCTTGCTTGCCAAAAGCGAAGAGGACTTAAAGCACTTACTGATGAAGATCAAAGACTACAGCCTTCAGAATGTATTATGTCTTAACATAGAACAGAAATCCTCACAACTCAACGAATATGCAATATCATGATAAACAAAGAAAATATTGAGGTTGTCAAAGATTTCATTTTACTTGGATCCATAATCAATGCCCATGGAAGCAGCACTCAAGAAATCAAACAATGTGTTGCACTGGGTAAATCTGCTGCAAAAGATCTCTTTAAAATGCTGAAAAGCAAAGATGTCACTTTGAAGACTAAGGTGCACCTGATCCAAGCCATGGTATTTTTAATCACCTCATATGCATGCAAAAGCTGGACAGTGAATAAGGAAGACCTAAGAGCTGATGCCCTTGAATTATGGTGCTGGCGAAGAATATTGAATATACCATAGGCTGCCAGAAGAATGAACAAATCTGTCTTGGAAGAAGTACAGCCAGAGTGCTCCTTGGGAGCACTGACGGCGAGACTCGGTCTCATGCACTTTGGACATGTTACCAAGAGGGACCAGTCACAGGAGGAGGAATCACGCTTGGTAAAGTAGAGGGTCAGCAAAAAAGAGGAAGGCCCTCAGCAAGATGGACTGACACAGTGGCTGCAACAATGGGCTCAAACAAAGCAATGACTGTCAGGATGGCGCGAGCAGTGCTCTGTTTCGTTGTACATACCTAGGGTTGCTATGAGTTGGAGCCAACCTGACAACACCTAACAACAACACTGAGCTTAGTAAACATTTTCACACAGTATCTAATTTAATAAAACAATCCTATAAAGTAGGCCCTATTTTTCCCATTTAACTGAGGCTCACTGAGCTTAAGGAGCCAAGGTGGCACAGACAATTAAGCACTTGGCTGCTAACCGAAAGGTTGACGATTCAAACCCACCCAGCAACTCCATGGAAGAAAAACCTGGCGATCTGCTCACGTAAAGATTACAGCCTAAGAAATCCTATGGAGCAGTTCTAGTCTGTCACATGGCGTCACCAGGAGTTGAAAAAGACTCAATGGCACCTAACAATAACAATGAACTTATCAGCCCAAGCTAACTAGGTAGGAAGTGGCGAACTCTGATTTTGAAAAGTTCTATTTCCAAAGCATGTGATCTTAATGCCTGTGAGATAAACTACAGCTTTGAATTTAATGAGATTGTTCCAGTGACCTGTGCTGAAAGCATCCTCCCTATTGGTCCCGAGGGCTCTAGACCTACAGAACCCCCAGCTGCAGGGACGGAAAGCACAAATTCCCGAAGTGAGACACCAGGAGGTGGGCAGGGTTACTCCTACTTCTGTCTTCCTACCGCTAACATGTCAGATTCTTGAGTTTAGGTACTGTCTTTTTTACCACTGTATCTTCAAATGTATGGTCTTTCCATATGGAGGCGAAAGCTGGACAATGAAAAAGGAAGACAGAAGAAGGATGGATGGATTCAAACTGCAGTGTTGGTGAGGAATATGGAACATACCATGGACTGCCAGAAAAGAAACACATCAGTCTTAGAAGACATACAACCAGAATGCTCCTTAGAAGGGAGGGTGGCGAGACTTAGCCTTGCTTACTTTGAACATGTCATCAGGAAAGACCAATTGCTAGAAAAGGACCTCATGTTTGGTAAAGTGGAGGGTCAGTGAAAACGAGGAAACCCTCAATGAGATGAACTGACAGAACAGCCTCAACAATGGGCTCGAACATACCAGGATGACGAAGATGGTGCGAGACTGGGCAACATTTTGTTCCATTATACCCAGGGATGCCCTGAGTCGGAGCTCACTGGACAGCAACTAACATCATCTTCAATGCTGAAAACAGCAACTGGCACATATTTTTTTTTAAACTGTTGTAAAGATGTACATATAACACAACATTTGCCATTTTTAACATTTTTCAGGTGTGTAATTTTGTGATATAAATTACACTAATCACATTGTGCAACCACTACTCGCAATCATCGTGAAATTTCCCGTCACCATAAACAGAAATTCACTGCTTCCTAAATAATGACTCCCCCCACTCCCCACCTTGGTAACCACTAATCTACTTTGGTCTCTATACATTTGCCTATCCTTATTTCAAATAAGCGAAATCATACAATATTTATTTTTCTATGACTTATTTCACTCAACATAATGTTTTTGAGGTTCATCCATGTTGTAGTAGGTATCAGGACTTCATTTCTCTTTATAGCTGAGTAGTATTCCATTTTATGTACGAACCACATTTTGTTTAGCCATTCATCTGTTGACGGACGTTTGTGTCATTTCCACTTCGTGGTTATTGTAAACGCGGCTTCAGTAAACACTGGTATACATGTGTCTGTTCACGTTTCTGCTTTAAGTCTCTTGGGAATATGCCTAGGAGTGGAATTACTGGGTCAATATGGTAGTTCTGTGTTTAACTTTTACCACCAAACTGTTTTCCACTGTGGTGGTACCATTTTGGATTCCCACCAGCAATGGATGAGGGTTCCAATTTCTCCACATCCTCACCATTTTTTTTTTTTTTTAACCTTAGCCCGGCACACATTTCTGTTGTTGTTGTGGCTAGCTACCGCCGAGTTGGCCTCTCACTCCTGACACCCCATGCATAACGGGATCTGTAAGGTTTTCTCTGACTGACTTTCGGATGTATATCACCAGGCCTTTCTTTCTAGTCTGTTTTAGTCTATAAACTCTGCTGAAGTCTGTTCAGCATCATAGCAATATGGAAGCCTCCAGTGACCGATGAGAAGTGGCTGCACTGGAGGGGCACTGGCCAGGGACTGACCCTGGGTCTCCCAAATGGAAGGTAAGAGTTCTATCACCGAGCCACCAATGCCCTTGGTGCGCATTTAGCACTTGATAAATAATTATTGGCTGATTGCCAAAAAATGGCTTACTGCTTTACAGGATGTGTTTAAGCAATATCAAGCAAAATTTGTTTTCTTTAAGACATTCCATTCATTTTATGATTAAGAATGTTATCCATGTTCATCAGAGAATATCAAATACAGAAAAAGCAAAAGGAAATCAAAATCACCTGGAGATAACTTGTGTTGACCAAAACGATATCATTAACTTGGTCTACACTAGTGGCTTTCGAGCAGCTTTCTGAAGCCCTAGTGTTTCAGAGAAGGTACCCTGAGAACTCTCTTGACGGTAAAAGCTGGACACGTCTTCCCTAGAACAAGAATCCTTCTCAATGCTTTATTTGAATTTTGTTTGGAGAAAAGGGTTTGGCACCTAAACAATAAAAAGGTTGGGAACCCCAAGTCTACACTGTGGAAGTGACAGTTCTCACTGAGCTGACATCCACTTTGGTATCACCATCAATAAGTAGAGCAGATGGTCTGGGATCTGCTATCAGGTATGGCAGATGCTGGCATGGGACCAGCCCCCAGTGTAGACTCCTTTCTCCTAAGAACACCGTGGAGTCATGTGAAAAGACAAAGGGAACTTTTTACTGCAAAAAAACAGATGTTGCTGACTGGAGGAGACCAGTGGTGGTTGAAAACAGAGCCATGAATGAGTCATGTTCAATCATCTCAGACAAGCATAAAAGTATATAAAAGATTAGCACAGAAGAGAATTTATACCAGTCTCTCTGCTGTCTGGGAACATGATTTAGATTAAAGGAGAAGGAAAAAAAAAATCTCTCCAAGCCACCTGGAGCACTGTAGTCAGAATGCTTTTAGAATTTGCATTTCAATATCCATAACTGTAAAATCTTAGATTATTTTTATTTTTTGAAAGCCATTTTAATGCCTATCAAAACAATGAGACCTAAACAAAACTTTATACGGGTCTGATTTAGGCAATATGTCGAAGAGATGGGACCGTCCACATCCCCACAGCTCTGCAGATACAGTGTGCAGCCACGTCCAAGATGGCACATCCATTCGCTGCTCTTTCAAATCCCAAAAGAGATGCTCGTATTCCACTGTGCTTGGGTTTATTACCTGAATCAGGAAAACTGAACTGGGTGAGGAGCTGAGGCAGTAGACTGGAAGGATGGTGAATTTGGCCCTGTCTGTATTAAAGAGCTGCTATGGCGATTTCAAGTCTCTGAGCAATTGCTGCCATTCTTGGCTTCCTTTGGTTTTGGACTATGCAACTAACTCCTCACCCAGGAACCTGGTTACCACACAGGTGGACTTGGTGTGAGAGGAATGCTGTTATACCATATCCTCACCAGCACTTGGTATTGTTCAATTTTCTAACTTTAACCATTCTGGTGAGTACATGGTAGTATCTCATTTTGTTTTTAATGGGCATTTCCCTGATAACCGATGTTGAGCATCTTTTTGTGTATTTATTGGGCACTTGGAGGAATTCTTTTGTGATATGCCTCTTGACCCAAATATCCACTAAAGTAGAATAGAAAACGTCGGTATACTTGCCCATGGAATACTATACAGCAATGAAAAATGAACCAAATAGAGCTATTCACAGCAACACAGATGAGCCATACATATATCATATATGACACATACATGTCATATCACATATATGATACATGCATATATATATACAGATATAATATATAATATATAATCACACATATAATATCTAGGGAAAGAATTCATACTCAAAAAATATATACTCTGTGGGCAAAAGTATATAAAATTCAGAAAGAGGCAAAACTAAGTAAGAATGTCAGAATTCAGGACAGACAAAAGGTCAGCTTTGTGGAGAAGGGAGAGGACAGGGATTGGGTGATGGAACGGAGGGTGCTCTGGGGTTTCTGTTGATGCTTTATTTCCTGACCTGGGTGGGTTTTTGCTTCATAATAACTTACTGAGCTGTACACTAACAATTTGTACACATTTCTGTATACTTTTGGTGATACGAAATGTGATACTTTAAAAATGAGAAAAAGGGAAGCAAGAGAGAGGGGGAGACAGACTGTAGCTGGGACAAAGACTCCAGGATGGGGCCAAACTGGGGTGTGGCTGGGGGCCACGCTTGGCCCTTCTTCTCTGGCATCCCACAGCCTGACTGCCTGACCACTGATGATCTGATCACATATTGCATGCGCCCCCTCATGCTGTCCTGGGTTGGGTTCTCTAGGAAGCAGACTCTGAGAGCTCGGCGTGCAGGACTTTTATTATGGGTCTTATAGGATATACACCAGAGGAAAGAAGGGAAAGGAACCAGCCTTGGGCAAACAGGAAGCCAAGGTGTGATGTGGCCCCAACGACAGCCTCGGCCCAATGACCCCACAGGGTCTGGAGCTAGAATGGCCCTTTCAGCATTGTCCGCCACAGGGCCAGGATCTCCAGGCCTTTATACTCTTGTCTTGATTGCTCACTGGATGTGGGGCGCCCTGGAGGAGACGGCTCTCTGCAGCTGAGGCCATCACTGCAGGGCTGACAGCTGAGGACTCTCTGTCAACAGCACTCCCAGCAGCTGGACAACAAAGCCTTTCCTGAAGGGGCTGGTCTGTGGCCTCTTCAGATGTCTTTACATCAAGCTCTAAATAACACTTCCATCCACGTCCAAGACTAGGGTGATGCAAGTGAGAAGTCTAGGGAGCAAAATTTAGGAGACGCTCACTCTCTGGGTCTTGCAAATGCACTCGCTCTCAGGGTCAACCTTGGGTGCATCATGGCTCATCCTAGTCTGAGGTCTGCTTCTATCTGTTTTCTACCTAGCAACTAGAGAGATACAGTGTCCCTTCTCTGTCCAAAACTCTCTGTGGCTCCCATCTCACTCAGAGTAAAAGCCATTGACCATCCTGTGCCTTCCTAGATCTGCCCTTCTTTGTCTGTCTTCATCTCCTGCTGGCCCACCCCTCTGTCTGCTTCTCTGGTCTCCTCACTGTCCTACCTCAGGCCATTTGCATGTCCTTTGCTCTCTGCAGGAATGCTCTTTCTCTGGATCTGCCCATGGCTCACTCTTGTACCATCTTCAGGTCTTTGCTCAAATGTCACCTCCTCCTTGGTTTCCGGCTCTAAAATACCAACACTTTCTCTACCCCCTGGCACTTTCTATCCCTCTTCCCTACTTGATTTTTTCTCCACATAATATACCACGTATTTTACTTTTTGTTTTATTTCATGTCCACTTCAACAAAAGCTCTGGGGGTGAAGGGGGGGATTTTTGTCCATTTTGTTCACTGTTGCGTCCCCACTGCCTGGAACACTGCCCAGCACAGAGTATAAAAAAGACTTGTTGACATACAACGGGATATAATTCAGCCATAAGGAGAAATGAAGTCCTGATACATCCTACGACAGGGATGAACCCTGGAATACTATGCTGAGCGAAGTAAGTCAGACACAAAACGTCACATAGCGTACGATTCCACCTATATGAAATATCTAGCATAGGCAAATAGGAGAAGGGGGAACAGGAGGTTACTACTTAGGGGTTCTGAGTTTCTGTTTAGGGTAAAGAAAAACTTTTGGAAACAGTGGTGATGCCTGCCCAACTTCATAAATGTACAGTAACAACTGCGAAAGCTGAAACCTGTATAGGGCGCAAACCTGTCAGACAAGGAAAAAGCAACTATCTCCCACTAAAACGAGGGATAAAAGAGTAGTAAGACCGTACACTGTCAAAGGCGGAAAACTTTCGAAACCCAGAAAAGCAAGGGAGTCTCGGTGAGTTCTGGCTTTCACAGGTTTCGCTGTGATTAATGTCACTGAAACGTACACTTCAAAATGGTGAAAATGGCCAAGTTTCTGTTACACATACATTGCCACGATAAATTTTTTTTGAAAAAGCATTTGTTGAATGAATGCAAAGGCATGTCATCTGGAGAGGGTGTTCAGGACTGCACCTCTGCCCCCCTACCCCCTGGAAAAATCCTGCCCCAACACCCAGAATTTAGAGTTTAATGAAAGAGGCATCTTAATTTCACTCTCTCTGCTCGGCCATATCGGCCATATCTGTCTTTCATGTCTCTCCTTCCCCTCCCTCTCCTCTTTCATATCCATTTTCTTTCTTTCTTCCACTCCTTCCCGCTTTTTGGTACTTGATGGAATCACATTAAACTAATAAACCTTTCATTACTTGACTGTACCCGTAATTACACACACTAAGAGCTGGGTCTGTTTTGATTTTCTGTGGGCTTTTGGCCAGTGATGCTTTTGAACACTTGCTTTTATTCCTCAGTTGCCACTTGACCCCCTGTTTTAAAAAGGATGAAAAGCTTAGAAAAACATCAGAAATGTCCTTTTATTTTTTTCTCCCGCAATTGATTTGGAGGGTTTTGTTTTGATTTTCCTTTTCGAAGCGGTGGGTGTTAAAAAGAATCGCACGTTTCTAAACTGGCCACCAGACAGATAATTCTGATAGGGAGAGGATAAAGTCCCATGTAGTGGGGGCTCAGAAAGAGTCCACAGTAAAGGCAGAGTTTCCTATAATCCCCCGCACCACCACTGAGGCTGGGGGAGGGAGGCTTAGAGCAGGGTTTCTCAGTCTCAGCACAGCTGGCATTTGGGGGCTGGATCATTCTTTGGTTGTGGAGACTATCCTGTGCACTGCAAGATGTTTAGCAGCATCCCTGGTCTCTACCCACCAGACACTAGTAGTACCCCACAAGGTGTGACACCCTAAAATGTCTCCAGACATCATCAAATGTCCCCTGGGGGGCATGGGATTAGAAGATACTTTGTTGTTGTTATGGTCCAGCGTATTCCAACTCATGGTGACCCCATGTGTGTCAGAGTAGATCTATGCTTCATAGGGTGTTCAAGGCTCTGACCTTTGAGAAGATCACCGAGCCTGTCTTCTGAGGTATCTCTGGATAGATTCAAACCTTTTGGCTAGTGGTCAAGCGCTTAACCATGTGCACCACCCAGGGGCTCCACAGAAGAAACTTTACAAGGATATATTGTTCTTAAAGATTTTTACTAGTGGCCACTCTATAACCTTTAGTTAACCTTCTTGCTTCTAAAGGAAGAGAGGGGAAAAATTTGGAGATTATGCACACATCAAAAGGAAGGAACTGCAAAAAGCATCCCTTACAGATAATCATGGAAATTTCTCAGAAATGATTGTGCAATTGACTAGCTTCTTTTCTGAGGGAAGAGAATGTTAAATCATGAAACTTCAAGTTCTGGGAGACAGCTTTTGTGACTGACATCTCCCAACCCCCTCAGGTAAACAGATGAGGAGGCTGGAGTCTGGAGAGGGGACAGGGCTTGCCCAAGAACACACAGAAGATGAGTTTCAGAATCAGGGCTAAAGCCTATATTTCTTCTGACTCTTCAGCCAAGCCACTTGCCCCATAGCCTGGTAACTGCATGGCTTTGTCTGCAAGTGAAGGTTGCAAACTGATGGACCTCAGGTATGTTTTGTTTAGTCCCCACAGTGGTTTTTTTTGCTTTGTTTTATGTTTTGGCAGTCCTCATTTAGTTTCTTTCGCTTAAAAAGTGAAAGAATTCACACAAGAATAGGGATTTCTGGGTTCTCTTAAAAAAGCGAAGAAGTAGCAAACCGAGTCCTCAAAACTGCATGGTAACAAACAGGTGGATCTGGGCAGTGGCTGTCCCTTTAGAAGGAACACGAGCTCTCCAGTAACCACAGGCACACCTAACCCTCTTCCTTCTTGGAGGCAACCTTGCCGGCTTATGTAGGCACCTGAGTTTGCAGCCTTTGATCTATGTGAGGCAGATGTGACAAGCTCTCTCAGCAGACAGTTGGGCAAAACGGTTGTCCAATTGAGAGGAAAGAAACAAAATTCATCCTGTCAATATTTTCTTTGGTGTCTTCTAGATGTCTTTCTGGGTACTGATCCTCTCAATGCCTTTTTCATAGAAGTTCAGGACAAGATGGGACAAGGAAACCTAACAGATTTTATTGCTCCAGCTCCTTGGTACACTTGATAGCTCAGGTCTTGTAGACACCAAAGAAAGCCTAGATTCTCTCACTTGTTCATCTGTTTTTCACTCTTTAAGAGTTGTATTAAAAAGTCTACTGATAATCCCAAGGGGTTAATACATACAGATAAAGTGCTGTTGTTACTGTTAGCTGGCATTGAGTGACCCCAGGCACAATGGAATGAAACGCTGCCTGGTCCTGTGCCATTCCCATGACTGATTGAGGATCAGACTATTGTGATCCATAGGGTTTCACTGGCTGAATTTTAGAAGTAGATCATCAGGTCCTTCTTCTTAGTTCGTCTTTGTCTGGAAGCTCCGCTGAAACCCGTTCAGAATCATAGCAACACACAAGCCTCCGCTGACAGATGGGTGGTGGCTGCACATGAGGTACACTGATGGAAGAAGAATCCAGGCCTCCTGCATGGAGGGCAAGAATTCTACCATTGAACCACCAGTGCTCTGTATACGCGTACACCCACTTCTCACTCACTGACATGGTTAGCTTCCAAAGACCAGGTCATTATGCAAAAATCGTCATGTGAAAATGGAGGGTGATCGCATCAAATCATAAAATGGAGGATGACTACATCATTACATAACCGCCAACGCACTGAGAATCACAGCCCATCCACGCTGACACATAACCTGAACCATCACACCCGGCATTATTCTCGCACCCTGGCATTCGTTACTGACAGATGTATGACGGATGTCGTTCACGTGCAAAATAGACAGATTTTTTACTATTGAAGTAAATGCAAAGTGTCGGATAATGAGATAGTTGGTAAGTGAGGAGTAGGAACACGTTGTTGATGTTAGGTGCCATCAAGTTGGTAACAACTCATAGCAACCCAATGTACAACAGAACGAAACACTGCCCGGTCCTGCACCATCCTCATAATTGTTGCTGTGTTTGAGCCCATTGTTGCAGCCGCTGTGTCAGCTCATCTCATTGAGGGTCTTCCTCTTTTTTGTTGACCCTCTACCTTACCAAGCATGATGTCCTTCTCTAGGTACTAGTCCCTCCTGATAACATGTCCAAAGTATGTAAGATGAAGTTTCACCATCCTTGCTCTAAGGAGCATTCTGGCCATACTTCTTCCAGGACAGATTTGTCTGTTCTTCTGGTAGTCCATGGTATGTTCAATCTTCTTTGCCAACACCATAACGTAGGTGCACACATAGGAACTATGATGATGAATTCAGTGATTCCTCCGCTGAGTTGGTCCATACAATTTGACTGAGGACATAGAATCTTTTTTGTGCTGGTGTGGGTGTGGTCCCATGGGAGGTGAGAGGATTGTTATGGATTGAATTGTGTCCCCCGAAAATCTGTGTCAACTTGGCTAGGCCATGATTTCCAGTATTGTAAGACTGTCCACCATTTTATCATATGATGTGATTTCCTATGTGTTGTAAATCCTACCTCTACGACGTTAATAAGGCAGGATTATAAGCACTTAGGTTAATGAGGCAGGGAGCAATCTACAAGATTAGCTTGTATCTTAAGTCAATCTCTTTTGAGATACAAAAGAGAGAAGCAAGTAGAGAGACAGGGACCTCATACCAACAAGAAAGAAGAGCCAGGGTGCAAGTCCTTTGGACTCGGGGTCCCTGTGCTAAGAAACTCCTAGACCAGGGGGAAGACTGATGACAAAGACATTCCCCCAGAGCCGAAAGAGAGAAAGCCTTCCCCTGGAGTTGGTACCCTGAATTTGGAGTTCTAGCCTCCTAGACTGTGAGAGAGTAAATTCCTTTTTGTTACAGCCATCCACCTGCGGTGTTTTCTGTTATAGCAGTGGTAGATAATTAAGACAGGGATGAACATGTTCATCTTCTTAAGGCCCCATACAGTCATATGGTCCTATATGGTTGACTAAATTGTTATCGCTAACAGTGCTGCATTTAGTTAAGTGATTCCACCTAACACATACGGCTTATATCCATGAATCCTGGGGGGGATGTTGCTCAGAGACAGCTTCTTGGACCACCTACACGAGGATCACAAGGCTTGTTTGTTAACAACATGATTCCTGCCTCCCATTCCCTGAGCTGCCAAATCAACATCTTTGGATGTGGGTCTAGGGGTTTGCATTTTAACAAGCTCCCCAGCGATCCCTGACCACACTAAAGTTGAGAACCACTATCCTAGCCCCTCACGTTTGTTAGTTTATGTTGCGAATCTTGGAGGCAGCATTTGTAGTGGGCAAAACCCCCAGCTTTAGTGTCACTCAGATACACGTTCTAACTCTCCATCAGCTGCTAGCGGAGTGACCTCTGATTAGTTGTTTCTCTCCTGAGGACTCAACATTTGTCTGTAAAACTGGGACAATGATATGGTGGTTGTTCTCTTTTATCTCCCCCACCCCACATCTGTTCTCTACCCTTCTCCCCCTGCTTTGTGCCTAGGGGGCTGACTGGCAAGGACTGAATCACCAGGTTTCCTTGCTCTCTGGCTTCCTGTTGGGATTGGCCAGTGGAAAGTACTGATGAGAGACGGGAGGGTAGGAGAGTGACTGGGATGTTCTAGTTCTCTAGTGCCCTCCCAGTTCCTCCACAGCTCATATTAGTGACGTCTCTTCCATGGGACCAGACCTCCCTCACTCCGGGAATACTATTCCCACCCTTTTGGTTAAGGGGTGGTAACAGCTCCTCTCTGTTGCTGGCTCCTAGGAACTTCAGCATTCCTTGCTGATTCCTTTAAGCTTATCCACATCTGTGCAAAGAGACTATTCTCAATCAAACTCTTTGAGTGTGCCAGCTCTGTCCTGCTGGGACCCTGACTGATACAAATATATCTTAGAGCCTTAATGGAGATCCTGAATATAATGTCTTTAACACGCAGCTGGCACTTGGCAAATGATCAATATACTTGTTGCTATTGTTATTATTATACCTACTAAATACTATTTTTTAGCAGCCTTGGTGGTGCAACAGTTAAGCACCTGGCTGCTAACAGAAAGACTGGCGGTTCGAACTGACCCAGCCACTCCTTGGGAGAAAGCCCTAGTGATCTGCTTCTGTAAAGATTACACCAAGAAAGTTCTGTGGAGCAGTTCTACTCTGTCACATAGTGTGGCTATGAGTTGGAACCGGCTTGGTGGCACTTGACAACAACATTATTATTTTCATTACTGTTATCTCAATGTAACTAAAATTATAGATGTTCCTAGTTGAAAGGACTAAGGAAATCATTTTCTACTCAGTGCTTGAAGAACAGCACCTGGTTTATATTTGCTGAATGAATAAATGACTTACTTCAACTGGGAACACCTCTCCTGTAACACATCTGGTAATGGAAAGGTTGCTAGTGGGAGAAGTAGCTTCTTATTTCATTGGACAACTTTGGTAATTCTCCCAGGAAGATCAGCAAACAGGGGCAAGGGGTGAGCGTTTTGCTGCTCAAGGATGGGGTGGGATGGGGTGGAGTGGTTCCAAGGTAGGAGTAACTGGGACACAAGGGTAAGAATGAGGAAGGTGGAAACTAAAGACTCTGTCTCGACAAAATCATCTACCCTCCCAGGAGCCTCACGTAGACCAGGAGGAAGAAATCCACCCGATTCAGTCTGTAACCAGAACCCCAGGTCCCCAAGATGACAAAGCCTTTGGAGATTTGTGTACCCTCAATGTTTCCATTTGGTCTCAAACATACCAATGATCATGGAGGACCAGGCAGCATTTCCTTCTGGGGTTGCCATGAGTTGGAGCCAACTGGATGGCAACTAACAACACCAGTGCTCTAATTACTGCTTTTCCCACCTTTTGTCACGCCTGCCCGGAGATCTACACCGCAGATGCTGGGGCCCAGAGGGAAATAAGCACATACACAAAATAAAACACCAAGGCCGGTCCAGCTGCCGGCTCCTGTGGCCCCAGGTGCAAGGGTACGGCCCATCCTCTTGCCTTTGGACCACAATCAATGAATGCAGCGGGCAGGAAATGAGAGGAAATTAATTCTTCCCCCTCTTCTCTTTCCCTCCCCTGCCGTCCCTCCTGTTTTTACACAAGGGCCTTTTAAAATGTTGGTTACTCTCTGATTACAGTGCAATAGAGGTTTGCAACAGCCTCTTCTTGACTAAACTCCCTCTGCCCTTAACCAGAATGATTGGCCGGTTGCCTTGGTAATTGTCCTCATTCGCTGTGTAGAAGCCACAATTATGAAGGTTTTTCTGGGTACTGATCCTCTTAGTGCCTTTTTCTTAGAAGTTCACAGTAAGATGGGACAAAGGAGACCTAATAGATTTTATTGCTCCGGCTCCTTGGCGCATTTGGTAGCCCAAGGCATACGGACATGAGCTGTGAGTGGCATTTAAATTGGCTGGCTCGGCTTGGAGAGAAAGCTTTAAGCTCAAGAGAGTGGCTAAGGTTCTATTAGCTAGAGGGCCAGGGCCAGAGAATGAACCCGCAGACCCAGCTTCTCCTCCTCGGCCCATAATGGAAACCCGAGATGAGCCAGGCCAGGTGGCATCTGCGGCCAAGGGCCGGGGCACTTAACCTTTTGCTGATAATCGAAGGAAATGGACATGTAACTGCTCTCTTGAAACTTGAGCATGACTCAGGTTCAAGGCAGGAAAGCGTCGTGGGTTGTTGAAAAATCTAAGCTGGAAATGTTTTGGGCTGAGGCAGGCTTTCTACCCTCAAAAGGAAAACTCCATTAGCTGGCGCAGTTTGAAAGGAGAAAAAGGGAAATGATAAGAGTTATGATGACGCTGATAATGACGATCACAATAATGATATAATTTATCTGTAAAGGTTACAAAATGCTCATATTCATTACCTTAGCTGGTCCTCACAGTAGCCTGGCGGTTGTCAGCTCCTTTTTATAGATGAGGAAACTGAGGCACAGAGAGGTAGAACTTGTTTAAGCTAGAAGGTGACAGAGCTGGGATCCAAACACAAAGATAACAGGAGCTTTCTGAGGAGCCCTGGTGATGCCACAGTTCAAGGCTCAGCTGCTAACAGAAAGGCTGGGAGTTGGAACCCACCGAGAGACTCTGCAAGAGAGAGACCTGGCAATTTGTTCCCATAAAGATTACAGCCTAACACACAATGGAGTACTATGCGATGATAAAGAACAATGATGAACACGGATGAATCTTACGGGCATTATGCTGAGTGAAAGAAGTCAATCACTAAAGGACAAATATCGTATGAGACTGCTATTATAAACACTCAAGAAAAGGCTTCCACATAGAAAAAAACAATCTTTGGTGGTTATGAGGGTGGGAGGGGAAATCACTCACTAGATTGTGGACAAGTGTCAACTTTGGTGAAGGGAAAGATAACACACAATATAGAAGTCAGCACAACCTGACCAAGGCAAAGTCCTAGAAGCTTCCTAGACACACCCCAAAACCTTGATGGACCAAGTTGCTGGGGCTGAGGGCTTGGGACTATAATCTCAAGGGACACCTAGGTCAATTGGCATAACACAGTTCATAAAGAAAAAGTACATTCTACTTTGGTGAGTAGCATCTGGGGTCTCAAAAGCTTGCAAGTGGTCATCTAAGATACATCGACTTGTGCCATCCCGTTCAGAGCAAAGGAGAATGAGGGAAACCAAAGACACAAGGAAAAGATTAGCCCAAGGGACCACATGAACCACAGCCTCCACCAGCCTGAGCCCAGACCTAGGTGGTGCCCGGCTACCATCACTGACCGCTCTGACAGGGATCACAATACAGGACAGAGCAGGAAAAAAAAATGTAGAACAAAATTCAAATTCACAAAAAAAAGGCCAGACTTACTAGTCTGACAAAGGCTGTAGGAACCCGCAAGACTATGGTCCCCAGATACTCTGCTAACTAAGAACTGAAGCCACTCCTGAAGCCCATTTTTCAGACAAAGATTAGACAGGCCTAGAAAACACAAATTACAGGCGAGGAATGTGCTTCTCAGCTCAATCGAGTATACAAGACAAATCGGGCAACTCCCGCCCAAAAGCGAGGCGAGAAGGCAGAAGGGACAGAAAAACTGACACAGGAAACCCAGGGTGGAAAGGAGAAGAGTGTTGTCACATTGCAGGGATTGCAACCAATGCCACAAAACAATTTGTGTACAAATTTTTGAACGAGAAACTAATGTGTGCTGTAAACTTTTACCTAAAGCACAATAAATTAAAAAAAAAAAGACTGTAGCCTAGAATACTCTACGTGGCAGTTCTGCTCTGACATATAGGGTCACTATTAGTCAAAATCAACTTGCCGGCACCTCAACAGGGTCTTTCTGCCGTGTGGCATCCCCTTTCACTATAAAGAAGTCAGTTCTAAGTTTTGGTAGGGACAAAGGACAGAGGTCTTTGAATTGTAGTTTTAAGGGTGCTTACCTGGGTGGTTCTAGGGGCTGAAAGCCCTTCATTAGAAAGACTTTGAGTCTCGATGTGTCCCAACCGGAAAGTCCCTGGAGGGGTTCTATTTGTGGCTGTTTTATCCAGAGGGCCGATTCGGACTGCCAGGAGCTGTGTCGAGAAGGAGTCTGAAGTTGTATCTTGATTTACGGAGAAAGAAGGCTATCTTGATTGGTAATGTCTGCCATGAGGGAGGATGGGGGAAACCGCACGTCTGCTACCTCTGCAGGCTTGTCAGCTGATTCCCTGCTGGAGATCAGTTCACAAGACTGCTGGTCAGACACAACTCTTATCAAAAACCTAGAACTACAACATGAGGTAGCTCCAAACTCATCCTAAAATCTGCAAAAAATCCTTTTATTTGGAATTAATTTTAAATTTACAGAACTGTTTCCAGAATAAGAATAGTACAGAGAACACTCATATGCTCTTTACCCAGGTTCAACTGTTATGGATATTTTACTCCATTTGCTTTATCCTTTAAAAAAAAAACTCACTGCCGTTGAGTCGATTCCGACTCATAACGACCCTACAGGACAGAGTAGTACTGCCCCACAGAGTTTCCAAGGAGTGCCTGGTGGATTCGAACTGCCAACCTTTTGGTTAGCAGCTGAAGCTCTTAACCGCTATGCCACCAGGGTTTCCTTATCCTTTTACCTACATAAAAAAACAAAACAAAACAAAACCCACTGGTGTAGAGTCGATTCTGACTCACAGCAACAGTATAAGAGACTGTAGAACCGCCCCACAGGGTTTCCAAGGAGTGGCTGGTGGATTTGAACTGCCAACCTTTCAGTTAGCAGCCAAGCTCTTAACTACCGCACCACCAGGGCTCTTATATGTATATATCTACATATATATCCATACATATATAGATATATATGTATATATACACACACACATATACACACATACATATATACACCTATATATACAAACACACGTACATACATATAAAATATATATAAAATGGCGCATTGCATTAGGCAAATCTGCTGCAAAAAGATCTCTTTAAAGTGTTAAAAAGCCAAGATGTCACTTTGGGAACTAAGGTGTACCTGACCCCAGCTGTAGTATTTTCAGTCACCTCGTATGCATGTGAAAGCCGGACAATGAATAAGGAAGACCAAAGAAGAATTCACGTGTTGGAATTATGGTGTTGGTGAAGAATATCGAAAATACCATCTTCAATATTCTTCACCAACATGCATCAAGGGCATCAATACTTCTTTGGTCTTCCTTATTCGTTGTCCAGCTTTCACATGCATATGAGGCGACTGAAAACACCATGGCTCTGTCAGGTGCACTTTAGTCCCTAAAGTGACATATACATATATGCAGGAGCCCTGGTGGTGCAGTGGTTAAATGCTCGACTGCTAACTGAAGGGTTGGCAGTTTGAACTCACCAGTAGCTCTGCAGTAAAAAGATGTGGCAGTGTGCTTCCGTAAAGATGACAGCATTGGAAACCCTGTGGGGCAGTTCTACTCTATCCTGTAGGGTCGTTATGAGTCGGAATCCATTCAATGGCAGTGGGTTTTGCTTTGGTATGTATAGTTTTTTTCTGAACCATTGAGGGTTGAGTTGAATATAGCAGAGGATGGGTGGCGCAAACATTTAAGGACTCAGCTACTAACAGAACGGTTAGCAGTTTGAACCCACCCAGAAGCACTGTGGAAGACAAGCCTGGCGATAAACTTCTGAAAGGTCCCAGCCACGAAAACCCTAAGGAACAATTCTACCCTGCACGCACAGGGTCGCCAAGAGTCAGAAATGAATCGATGGCAACTCTTTTATTTTCTTACCTATAGCATGGCTTTTTATCTCTAAATATTTCGCGTGTTTATTTCCTAAGAATATGACTGGCTTCTTATGCGACCACATCACAGCTGCCAACTTCGGTGATGTTAACATTGATACAATACCTTTCTCTCATCCGCGGTCCAGTTTTGGCAACGGACCCCGCAACGTCCTTCTCAGTATTCCTCCAGGATCCAGCATCAGGTGCTGCATTTACCTGGCAGGTCTCATTGGTTCCTTTTACGACAGTGACCTATTTGACATTCTCTTAATTTTGAACTGCTCTGGCAGGGATGTTTAAAGTACACATTTATTTATTTGTTATTTTTGAGAACTCAATAGGTGCGCTGTGCTAGGTGCTGGGACTTACAAAAATAAATCGGATGATTTTTGCCCTGAATAAGATGAAGTCATTACAATAAAAGCTGACGTTCACTGAGTCCTTCAGATGTGTCTATCGCTGTGCCAAGCACTTCACATGCGTCATCTTATACAAACCTATGGCAGCCCTATTACATGTGGCCAGTATGATCGTTCTCATTTATAAAGGGCTCAGAAATGTTCAAGTGGCTTGACTAAGGTCACACAGCTGGTAAATACGCAAGATGTGATCCCAGGCAGCCCATGTCTAGAAACCACACTTTCAACCACTGCATTATGTTATTTTTGGGCCATAAGTTCAATAGCATGGTAGAGATTGCATGAATAATATATAGATGATTAACTGAATGATTCATTCATTGTTTCATTCACCAATTCACCAATTTATTAACTAATTCATTCATTCAATTATTCATTGGTTAAATGATCCACCCATCTTTCTACCTATCCTTTTATTCACATCTCCTGTGTGTAAGACACTGTGCTAGGTGCTGGGCATACAATGGTGAAACAGGACAGATACAGTTTCTGTCCTCATGAAACTCACTGCCCAGAGAGAAAAAGAGTATTATCGGGGTTATGAGAGCAAAAGCAACAGGAAAATCTAACCTCATTCAGAGGGTCAGGGAAAGCCCCTGACAAAGCAGCATTTAAACAAAGTCCTGAAGGCTGTGTGGGAGTTAGCTCAAAAAGGAGAAGGACTGCTGCTATGTAATAGAAAGCAAAGAGAGCTTCCTGGAGGAGGCTGCACTCGAACTGGGACTTTAAAGTATGGGTGGAATGTGAAAATTCAGTGGTGGGTAAAGCGTTTCCCAAATGGAAGAACAGCATAAGTGAAGGCAAGGTAACCGTGGGAATGCATTAAAGGAAGCCTCAACCAACCATTTTGGTCACTTCTCCCAGATTCAAGACTTCGTCAGAGGTCAGCCACGTCTGTGGTACCGTTGATTGGGAGCCTGTGAGATAATCTTGAATACAAACGAACTTCATGGAGCATCTAGATCTTTTGTTTTCGTGAGTCAGTCCCAAAAGGTTTGGGTGCCATTTTGGGTGCAGAGCCTTCCCTGGCCTGTGCCGACCCCCACCACCACTTAAGTTCAGGATGATTGCTCCAGAAACCTCATTCCACAAAAATGTGTTGAGCGCATACTGTGTGCAAGCTGCAGTTCTAGGAAAAAAAATCAGTGTCCTTGTGGAGCTTGTATTCTACACATTTGATTTGTAACTTAATTATAAATCTATTAACAATCTGATACGCAGATGACACAACCTTGCTTGCAGAAAGTGAAGAGGACTTGAAGCACTTACTGATGAAGATCAAATGCCATAGCCTTCAGTATAGATTATACATCAATACAACCTCTTGGCATCAAGTTGATTCCAACTCATAGCAACCCTATAGGACAGAGTTAGAACTGCCTCATAGGATTTCCAAGGAGAGGCTGATGGATTCGAACTGCTGACCTTTTGGTTAGCAGCCAAGCTCTTAACCACTATGCTATATCTCAACATAAAGAGAACAAAAATTGTCACAACTGAACCAATAAGCAACATCATAATAAATGGAGAAAGTATTGAGGTTGTTAATGATTTCATTTTACTTGGATCAACAATCAACACCCATGGAAGCAGCAGTAAAGAAATTAAACGACATATTGCATTGGGCATATCTGCTGCAAAAGACCTTTTAAAAATCTCAAACAGCAAAGACGTCACTTTGAGGAGTAAGGTGCACCTGACCCAAGCCATGTCATTTTCAATCAGCTCACAGGAAGGTGAAAGCTGGACAATGAAAAAGGAAGACCCAAGAAAAACTGATGCATATGAGTTATGGTGTTGGTGAAGAATACCGAATATAACACAGACAGCCCGAAGAATGAACAAATCAATCTTGGAAGAAAGACAGCCAAGATGCTCCTTAGAAGTGAGGATGGAGAGACTTCGTCTCACTTATTTTAGACATGTCACCAGAAGGGAGCAATCCCTGGGGACGGACATGTTTGGTAAAGCAGAGGACTAGCAAAAAAGAAGACCCTCAATTAAATGGATTGAGACAGAGGCTATGATGATGGGCTCAAATATACCTCCTGTTGTGTGGATGGTGCAAGACCAGACAACATTTCATTCTGTAATATGTAAGGTCACTATCAATCGGAACTGACTCAATAACACGTAGCAACATATTTATCAATAAAGGGCATTTTTGATCTGCAGATCCTTTGGTTTGTGTATAATTATCCAGATAAAGCAGAAAAATCTTTTGCACTGGAATCCAACCTGAAGAATGTCAGCCTCTGAGCCTGTTTCCTCATTTGTCAAATGGACAGGCTTGGTTAGACCTTTTAAGCCTTCCCAACTTTGAGATTCTTGAATTCCATGAACCAGAAGGGCAGACAGGAACTGCAGGCATCTGCATCTAGAAGACACTGGGTGCTGACTGCTTTTGTTCCGTGTTTTCACAAGCCCTTCCTGACACTTCACCCCTCTAAGGCTAATCAGAATTCTCTTCTGTCTGCCTTGGCTCTCTGCACTTTGACTTGCATCATAAATTATTCTTTTTCTAAATGGCAGGCGTAGGTGAGTTACCAAAAGGTCACCAAGAATCCCAATCAATCCCAGCTGCCTCAATTACTTTAGTGCTGTTTGGGCTTTTGTGTGTGTGTTGTGTCAACTCAGAGGAAAGGCTCAAAAACCATTTTCTCCAAAGGTGATTGAGTTTCCTTGAAGGAAAGTTAATGGTGTTGGTTTCTATGCATGTTGGGAGAACACTCATCCATACAGGCCTTAATACATATATGTAAATAAAAAAGATAATACAGTTGCTGAGGTTTATCACAGGTCTCTGACAGGCTGATGGCAAATTCTGAAACCAATGCAGAACTAAGATTAGAATAAATAAAAAACATCTATTTATTACAATTGGTCAGTTATTTTTTTCCTTTCACAGAGCTTTGTCTCAAAGCCTCCACTAAGTTCCTAGAGGTTGTGTTTCACCTTTATTAAGAATTTAGAGGAGGCACTGGTAAAACTCTCATCTTCTTTAACTGGGGCCCTGGTGGCAAAGTGGTTAAGCATTTGGCTGCCTTGAATCCACCAGCTGTTGCCTGGAAACCCTATGGGGCAGTTCTACTCTGTCTTAAAGGGTTGCTATGAGTCGGAATCAACTCGATAGCAACGGGTATGGTTTTTGGTTGGTTATGCAGGAGACCGGGTTTGATTCCAGGCCAGTGTACCTTAATTTTTTTTTAATCCCTTTTTCAGCTATTTGGTACCCTTGGTTTGCTGATACTCTAACCACTATCTTTTTAAACATTTCTGTTCACCAGTGCCTAGCACAGTGCCTGGCACATAGTTGGCACCTAACAAACACCCGTTGAGTGACTACATGGAGGAATTATATCTTCAGAACAGGTTGCTGTTATGTGCCGTTGAATCGATTCCGACTCACAGCGACTGTATAGGATAGAGTAGAGCTGCCCCATGGGGTTTCCAAGGCCGTAACCTTTACAGAAGCAGACTACCACATCTTTCTATCGCAGAACGGTTGGTGGGTTTGAAGTGTTAACCTTTCGGTTAGCAGCTGACTGCTTAACTACTGTGCCACCAGGGCTCCTTCAGAACAGGTTACTGATACCTATACAAGACTGGCTTGTACACAATGGGCCCAGAATTGGTTTGTAGTGAGAGTTGAATCTGTTTTGAGAACCAGGTCCAAATGCGGTCCCAAGATATCCCTTTATGGTATGGGGTTACTCCTTTACTCAAATAAGTGAATCCCAAATGGCCTGGGATTTGTTTGCAAATTCCTAGAGAGCAGGGACCTTGTCTTTTAAAATTAAGTGTATCCCAAAGTCTTCAGTTCTTAATCAGATTTTGTTGAATTTCATTATGGGAGGAAGCAGGTAACCATGACCTAGGGCAACAAAGCTATGGAGCAATGGAAGGTTTTGCTGGGCTTGATGTACACTCTCACCTGGAAATCTCCTCTCTCTCTCTGCCTCCCTCCTTCTTACAAGTTTGACTTGATGAGTTTTGAGAAATTCGCACTCATGCAACCGCTACTGCAGTTGAGGTATGAACATTTCTTTCACACCAGACAGTTCCTTCAGGCTCCTTTCCAGTCAACCTCCCCTCCTCCAAGACAACTGCTGTTTTGATTTCTAGCACTATGACTTAGTTTTGTTTGTTCTAGAATTTCATTTAGATAGAATCGTACAGTATACATGCTTTTGTGTCTGGTTCCTTTTACTCAACATCATGTCTTTAGAGACTCATCTATATTGTTGCTTGTGTAAGGTGTTGTTTTTTGTTGTGGAATGATATTCCATTGTATAGTTATACCACAATTTGTTTATGCATTCACCCACTGATAGGCATTTGGGATATTTCCTCAGCTCATCTCTTTTTATTCCATCCCCACTGCATACTCTACCAGTTGCTATCAAGTTTACTGTCACTCATGGCAACCCCATGTTTATCAGAGTAGAACTGTACTCTACAGGTTTTTCAGTGGCTGATTTTTCTCAAGTAGATTGCTAGGCCTTTCTTTCAAGGTGCTTCTGGGTGGACTTGAAGCATCAACCTTTCAGTTAGCAGCTGTGTTACTCAGGGACTGGACTTCCTACTCTAGCCAAAGACGTTCTTGCTGTTCTACAGATACCATTCTTCATCGCTCCCCTCACGCTTTCAGGTTTCCTCTGTTGGCATGCCTTTCTCTTCTTCATTTGGAAAAATTCCACTTATCCCTCAAAACTCAGCTCAAATAATAATCTCTTAATAGTCTTTGCCCAACCCACTTGGGCTGCTATTTGCTTCCTCCCCCACTACTTTTACATTGTGTTAAATTATCTGTGTGTCAGCTCTTTGATGGACTGGTGAGCTCATGGGGGGCAGGGAGGGTCTCATTCATCTACAAAATTGTGGGTGTTTACTCAAAGTTTGTTGAATGAATGCCACTCTACAGAGGGTACATAGCCTAGGAGATGTGAGTTCAGATTTCAGTCAGGTTGTCTAGGTTTTTTATCTTATCTGTGCCACTTACTAGCTGTTTGATTTAGGCAACTGACCTAATATCTCTTAGTCTTAGAACTTACCAATAAGGCTTTTGTGAGCAATAAAATGTTCTCATTCCAGCAGTTTCAATTCTAAGTATATACCCAAAAGAATTGAAAGCAGGAACATAAACAGAAACCTGTAACCAATGTTCACTGCAGCATTATTCACAATAGCCAAAAGGTGGAACAACCTAAATGTCCACCAACAGATGAACGGATAAACAAAACATGGTACGTGTCTACAATGGAATATTACTCAGCCATTAACAGAGATGAAGTCCTGAAACCTGCTACAATACGGATGAACCTGGAAACATCATGCTGAGTGAAATAAGTCAGTCACAAAAGGACAAATACTGTATGGTCCCACATATATAGTATTGCATAAGGTTTTACATTAATATTGTATTGCCTGTATGAAACAGACAAATGCATAGAAACCAAAGATCATTAGTGGTTACTGGGATGGGAGGGAAGGGGAAAAGGGGAGTCATTACCTGGGGGACACCAAGCTTTTGTTAACAGAGGTAAAATAATTTGGAATCAGATAGTGGTGGGCGCACAACATGATGAACGTCATCAATGTTGCTAAATTGTACATGTAGACGACGTTGAATTGACAAGTGTTTCACTATGTGTATTTTTACCACAATAAAACAATTAAAACTGCTTTTATATAAGATGCTTAGCTCAGAGCTTGACGCATAGTAAGCACTCAGTAAAATGATGACTGCTATTATTACTATTATTTTTTATTATTGTTGTTGTTAACTGAGAAAGCATTGTTGCAGGAGCCTGGAAACCAGTAATCCCTGTCCAAATTTGGGCAGGACGCCTTCCATCTAGGAGCTTCAGTTTCAACATCTATAAAACGAGAAGAGATTCTTCTTCTAAGTTGCTGGCCAACAAATTTCCCTCTCTGTGTGTTCCCCCAGCTATGAAACCTGCAGGTGTGGAGTCATCCATCTTTCCTCTAAGTCTGCCACTGTCTGACCAGTTCAGCCTGCCGGGCACCCTCTCCCCTGAACTGTGCTGGGAGAAACAAACAAAAATACACTTTCCGTCCAAGCTGGGCTTTCCCAAGCTTTCTGCCCCAACACCTCCATAATTCCCAGCTGCAGATTACAGCCATTTCATCCCAACAGAGTGGATCAGGCTGAGCTGGATTGAGGAGGCCTGGGTTCAAACCCTAGCCCCGCCTCTTAATGAGCAGATAACGTTGGGCGAGTGATGTAACCATTCTGAGCCACATGCGTAACATGGTGGTCAAAGTGTGTACCTCACACTCACAGGATTGTTGTATTAAATGAGATGATGCCTGTAGACTGTTTGGCAGAATGCCTGGTGTAAGCAAGTGGCTTAAAAAGGTTCTGCTTGTTGTGTTTATGTCATCATCATTCCTTCTGGTTAGACCCCAACCTCTCTTGAGGATCACGTGGTTCCAGAACTATGGCAGAATTCCATTTCTGTTGCTGTTCAGTTTTCCCCAGGCGGCAGATTTTCTAAGAAAGTTTCCCCAAGGCAGCCTCAGTTTCCCCAAGGTCAAAGTGGCCCAGACAAGGCTTCTGTTGAGGACAGTAGCCTAAGGGTGACTAGTCATCTTGGGTTGGAGAGAGCAAGTCTTTAACAGGCTGACCTCTGACCGCTGGGTCACATTCTCTTCTGGGACAAAGGACATTGTTGGTGCACGCAGAAAACCACTCTCACCCCAGACACTCTATTGGTCTGAATCCCAGCTGATGTGCCTTCCTGGGCCCCAGATTCATGACCTTTTAAATGCCCTGGAGCCAACCTGTCTGCTGCTAGCAGCCACCGCTCCACTAATGGGTAAACAAGGCCTTGTGATCTAAGAGGCACTGGGGGGGTCCCTCAGAGAAGCCTTCGGGGGCACCTCCGCCCATAACAACGCTGAGGGCTGACTGTGAGGGGCAATCGGCTCCAGCCTCAAGGACGTGTCGATGCAGCGAGAAGAGGGTGCAGAGAATGCATGTTCTGTGGCGATGTGGGAAAACTGTGGGCGCTGAATGCTGCGAGAGGACACCTGCTTTCCCCAACTCACCTGTCTGCTGTAGGAGACACAACAGAGCAGTCTGTAACCCTGAGAACTGCAGGCAGCGACCAGCATCTTTACCTTAAGTGGGACGCTGCTGCTTGCCTCATTAATTACAATCTCCTACAGAGTCATCAAGGAGCCCTGGTGGCACAGTGGTTAAGTGCTCAGCTGCTAACCAAAAGGTTGGTGGTTCAAAGCCAAAATGCTCCGAGGGAGAAAGATGTGGCAGTTGTAAACATAAAAAAACAAAAAAACAAAAAAACCTGTTGCCGTTGAGTTAATTCTGACTCATAGCGACCCTCAGGACAGAGCAGAACTCCCCCTTAGGGTTTCCAAGGAGCATCTGGTGGATTTGAACTGCCGACCTTCTGGTTAGCAGCCGTAGCTCTTAACCACTACATCACCAGGGTTTCCTTGTAAAGATTACAGCCTTGGAAACCCTGTGGTGCAGTTCTACTCTGTCTTACAGGGCTCCTGTGAGTCGGAATCAACTCTACGGCAATGGGTTTGGTACAGAGTCATCAAAGAGCCCTGGTGGTACAATGGTTAAGTGCTTGGCTATTAACCAAAAGGTTGGCGTTGAAACCCACACAGCAGCTCTTTGGAAGAAAGACGCGACGATCTGTTCCCGTCAAGATTATTGCCTAGAAAATCCTATGGGGCAGTTCTACTTTGTCACAGGTTGAAATCATCTTGATGGTATCTAATAATACCAGAGTCATTAACTTTACCTCATTTTGTATGATACCTATAGCACAGTTCTACTCTGACACACATGGGGTCACCATGAGTTGGGGTTGACTCAACAGCAACTGGATCTAGTGAATCTAGTTTTTGGACTCCTGGGTTAGAATTCAGAAACTCATTCATGAGCTGGAACAATGGCAGTCTTTTTCAGGAACTGCCATTGGTCAGAGCAGATCAAGTTGCTGGTGTCTAAGATCCACAGGACATAGCAGATAATAAAACTACCTTCCACGTAGGGTTGCTAGATGGATTAAATGAGGTCAACCATGTTAAGTGCCTTGCCAAAAGTCTGCCACAAAGTATATACTCAAAGAAAAAACCCAAACAAACAAAAAACAGTCGCCAGAGCTGACCCTAACTCATGGCAACCCCATGTGTGTCACAACAGAACTGAGTTCCACAGGATTTTCAATGGCTGTTTTTTGGAGGTAGATCATCAGGCCTTTCTTGCAAGGTGCCTTTGGGTGAACTCAAACTTGCAACCTTTCAGTTAGCAGCTGAGCACGTTAAGCATCTGCACCACCCAGGGACACCATAATCAAAAGGTGGTAGGTATTATTACATCATCATTATTTCTATTACTATCCGTAGTCATTACTATTCCCTATATATTATTACGAGTAACTTCCCTAGGTTAACAACCATGGGCCCCTTCTCTGCTCTGAGGCTGGCCCAGGTCACTCAGTTGGATATAGCAATGCTGCTTAAGCACCAGAAAACAGATGCAGGAAAAGGGTGCTGACATGAACAGGGCAGAGAGCCTGTTGCTGGGGCTTAGTCTAATTATACCTGGCAGCTCATTCCCCCTCACAGTGCCTGCCCACAGGAGCCCAGATCATGCTTCTGCTTTCTGAGTGAGCTGTGTCGTGTCATCTCTGAGTCCTGAGATGTTCTCACCCCCCATCCACTGCATTTTGGCAGCTGGCTAAGCTCTCTGTTGGGCAAGGGGAGGTGAATGGGGAGTGGATGCAAGATGATGGCTGTGGGTGGACTTTGAAGAGGGGGAGAAGCTGCTGAGCTCCTGGAAGCATCCTCTGGAATGGAAATAGAACGATCAGGAGTGTTCAGCTGTTTATGGGTCACTCTGACCTCCTCCCAGGTCAGGTCACACATGTGCTTCTCTCGGCCGCACACGCCAGCAGAAATTAGATACCAGACATACTCCCACCGCAGTCTCTCAGCTCCAGGCAGAACTCCATTTGTGCTCACTTGATCCCTCCTGACACATGGCTTGCTCTGTCACTCTCTCTGTCTTCCCTTATTTCTCTCTCACTTTGCAAGGTATGGAATCTTGTGCATGTGGCACTTAGAACACTCGGAATCTGGACCCAATGTCACTCGCATGCTTAGAAGTCTCTCATGGCTCCCTATTGCCCTTTGACTCCTATCCAAGTTCACTTCCATGGTCTAGGAAGCTCTGCATGATCTGACCCCAGCCTACCTCCCCAGCCTCATCTCTCACACTCCCGCCTCCAATGCTACACTCCAGCCAGATGAACTACTTAGTTTATTTTAATGCCCCACTGTCTCACTCCCAGAATGTTGGCCCTGCTCATCTACCTCTTCCATGACTCACTCCTCGCTTCCTTCCCATCTTAGGTAGGGAGCTCTTTAGGAAGTGCTCCCGATACCCAAAGCCGGCAGCTTGGCCCTTTCTGTGTGCCTGCCCCCCAGTACCCAGGACTTTCTCTGTCCTTATGTTTTGCCATGGCCTGTTGACTTGTCTGTGTACTCCCTTCACTGGGAGCTCTAAGAGGGCAGGGACCGCATCTGGCTCGTTTACCCGGGCACAGCATACGGTAGGTGCCCAGTAAATGTTGCTTATATGTTCTTGCGTAAGTCTCTTTTCTTTCTTCGGGTACTTAAACTTTGAATTTTTTTTATTGTGGTAAATATATAGGTAACAAAACATCTGCCATTTCTATAATCTTCATGTGCACAGTTCAATGACGTCATGTTTATCATGTTGTTCAACCGTCACCCTTAACTGTTCCCAAATTTTTCCATTGCCCTTGACAGAAGCTTAGTGCCCCCTAAGCCCTGAGTCCTCTCCTTTCTTCCTCCTTCCTGCCCACCCCTGGTAACCACTAATAAACTTTGTTGTCTACACACTTGTCTAGTCTAGATATTTTACATAACGGAGATCATACAAATAGGTCTTTGGGTGGCACGAATGGTTAGTGCTTGACTAATAAGCTGAAGGTTGGCATGTTGAACCCACCCAGTGGCACCACTGAAGAAAGGCCTAGCAATCTACTACCATAAAGATTATGGCCAAGTGCTTATGTATAAGCAAACACCCATGGCATTTGGTTCCTTGGTTTGGAGGTTTGTGGTTATGGTTTCATGGGACATCCCAGTTAATTGGCCTAATAACGTGTTTAGTCCTTTTATTCTACCTCCTAGTTCATTGTGTAGTGCCTGGAGTCCTAAAAGCTTTTAAGTTGCCATCCAAGGCGCAACAATTGGTCTCTATTCACCTGAAACAACAAGGGAAGAAAGAGAGTCAGGAATAGGAGAAGGATATGGAACCTGTGGCTAAACGCCTCCATGAACAACTACCTCCTTTGCCATGATACCAGAAGAACTGGATGGTGCCCAGCTACCATTACTAAACATTTTGATCAAAAATTCCATAGAAGAATCCTGATCAAAAGGGGGAAAATGCAGAATGGAATTTCAAATTCTTATGGACTCTAGACTTTCTAGAGCCATAGAGGTGGATGAAGCCCTGAAACTATTGCCCTGATATAATCTTTAAACCTTAAACCAAAAATATCCTGAGGTTATCTTAAAACCAAACAATAGTTTAGCTTAACTAATAAAAAAGGTCTGCCTTGATAACATAGTGTATAGAGAATATGTTCTCCATTCTACTTTGGTGAGTAGCGTTTGGAGTTTGAAAAGCCTGTGAGCAGCCATCTAAGACACCTCACTGGTCTCACCCCTTCAAAAGCAATGGAGAATGAAGAAAACTAGACTCAAGGGAAAGATTAGTCCAAAGGACTAATGGACCACAACTACCACGGCCTCCACCAAACTGAGTCCAGTATAACTAGATGCTGCCAGGCTACCACCACTGACTGCTCTGACAGGAATCACAAAAGTAGGTCTTGGACAGAGCTGAAGAAAAATGTAGAACAAAATTCCAACTCACAAAAAAAGACCAGGCTTATTGGCCTGACAAGAGACTGGAGAAATGCCGAGAATATGGCTCCCAGGTATCCTTTTAGCTTAGTAATGAAGTCACTCCCGAGGTTCACCCTTCATCCAAAGATTAGACAGGCCCATAAAATAAAACGATACTAAAGGGACACGCCAGCCCAGGGGCAAGAACTAGAAGTCAGGAGGGGACAGGAAAGCTGGTAATGGGGACCCCAAGGTCGAGAAGGGAGAATATTGACATGTCGTGGGGTTGTTAACCAGTGCATAAAACAATATGTGTACTGTTTAATGAGAAACTAGTTTGTTTTGTAAACCTTCATCTAAAGTACAACTAAAAAAAAGAGAATAAAAAGGTCTGCCTTGTGCTTTATACTCTTTTAAGAGCTATCTATATGGGATCCAATTGACAACAGCAATTTGAAAGATCAGACGGGAACTTTAGGGGGCAGTGAGTTTACCTTAATGAGGGAAGAACAGCTCAGAAAAGGAGGGTAAGAATGGCTGCACAACTCGAAGAACGTAATCAGCGTCACTAAACTGTACAAGTAGAAACTGCTGAACCGGTGTATGTTTTGCTGTGTATATTCTGAACAATAACACAAAATAAATAAAATTTAGAAAAAAAAGGATTACAGCCAAGGAAACTCTGTGGAGCAGTTCAACTATGTTTCAATATGCCTACAACACAATGAGGCCTCAGTAAGGAACAGTTGTTTCTAAAATTCTTATTGTTGTTGTCATTGCTGTTAACAACACTCTGAGCTTAGTGCAGCCTGATCCCTGGGCAGGACTGCAGGAGTCTGTGGACTGTGAGGGCAGAATCTCTGGGGTGCCATCTTCTTTGAACTGAGGCAAGTTTACCCACACTTGGGTTAGTCTTCCAAATAGTCCCTGTTCTCATCTCCTTAGCTGATAAACAAAGGTAAACCATGTCTTGCTTCAGTCTTCATATTGTGAAACGGAGAATATCTACTTATTTCAAGTACCCACTGTTCTTCAGTGAGGGTCTCTGAAAAAAAATTAGTGAGTACCGTGGGGTGTTAGGGGCAGGTAAGGCTGAAGAATACATCAGCCCTTTGAAGATATAAAACACTATATAACGAATGGCTTTTATCCATTTGCTTAAATAACTCCTCTTAGTGACTCGGCTTCACGAGGCCACAGAGCCCCAAATCATTCAAGATACATATTCCTGATTTTATCACTTCAGAAATTTCTTCATGCTTCAGCCCTGAAACAGGCAAAGAGTCTTTGGTTCTAGTTTTGGGATTTCACCTGACCACTAGTGCTCTTAAGAGATCTGGAGGCGAGTTCTTCTTCCTTTTTTTGAATTAAACTTCTCATTACTCTTTAATCCATTTCTTCTTTTATAGGTTGTTAGATGTAAACCTAGGTACTTTCTGGTTTGTGAAGGAAGATAAACAAAGACAAAATGAATGCTCTGGCCTTCTCTGATACTGGAGGTCTCAAAGTGCCTATAAACATTGATCTGCTGGCAAGGCTGAGTTCAAAGACTGCCCAGACCAAGACAACTCAAAGGAAAACCCACACGGACATCAAGAAGTCAGAATGTGAACAGTAGTTACAATTTACAGAATACTTGCTCTGCACCAGGTACTTTGCTAACTGTGGGATCATCTCGCTTAATTCTACTGGCCTGTGAGGTAGATACAATGATCCCTGATTATCTGCCCAAGTGAGAAAATGGAGGCTTAGAGAGGTGAAGTGATGTGGCTTTAGCAGAGGGTATAAGGTTCAGGTCACTACAGGTTCCTACCTCACTTCCTATACTCACCGGTTCTGTGACCATGGATATAGAACTTTCTACCTGGGATTTTCCTCTCTGTAAAATGGGGCCCGACAATCTCAAATGGGCGTCTTGGGGAGCAAAACGCTGAGCATGAGGTCTAGCGCTAGTACACTTTATTACTAACTTCACTCGCTATCTGCTGGCATGATGCGTAGTTGACTTAGACCTGATTCCAATCTTGTGTTTCTAGCCATTACCCTGTTGTTGTTGTGTGCTGTTGAGTGGATTATGACTGGTAGTCTCCCTACAGGACAGAGTAGAACTGCCCATACGATTTCCTAGACTGAAATCTTTATGGGAGCAGATTGCCAGGTCTTTTCTCCTGAGGAAACACTGGGGGGTTGAACCGCCGACCTTTTCAGTTACCTGCCAAGTACTTAACCATTGTGCAACCAGGGCTCCTTTATCCCTGGCCTAATTCTTCTCTTTTCATAGCAGGTATTTTGTTGTTGCTGTTAGCTGCCATCGAGTCAAGCCCTGACTCACGATGGCCCCATATATAACGGGATTGGATTGTTGCAATCCATAAGGCTTTCATTCGCTGATTTTTTTTTCGGAAGTAGGCTTCTAGGCCTTTCTTTTTAGTCTGTCTTAGTCCGGAAGTTCCACTGAAACCTGTTAAGCATCACACCAACACACAAGCCTCCGGTGATGGTTGCAGCTGTGCTTGAGGTGCACTGGCCGAGAACGGAATCCAGGTCTCTCGCATAAAAGGCGACAATTCTACCAACGAAGCACCGCCGCCCTCTACAGCACTTACTACAAGCAGTAACCCAGTTGCTGTCGAGTTGATCTCTGGCTCATGGTGCCCCACGTGTATCGAAGGAGAGCTCTGTTTCACAGGATTTTCAACGGCTGCCAGTTTGGAAGCATATCGCCAGGCCTTTCTTCTGATGTGGATTTGAACGTCCAACTTTTTGGCGAACAGCCACGACCCAGAGACTCTACGGTGTTTACTAGAGTGCTAACATCTAGCACTACGCTTACGTGATTGATCTGCGTCACTGGACTGTATGTTCTATGAGGGCAGGAACTATGTCTGCTCTGCTCAGTAAATACCTGATGGCTGAACAATTTGTGCAAAGTTCCTCTCCGTGCATTGATGCACAGTCTACAAACTGGGAAAAAATATCCCTACCCATCAGTCCGCTCCGTGTACCGTGTGCGCGGGGGCGACGCGTGTCCGCGTTGCCGCGTGTCCGCCTGCCCGCGTGTCCGCCTGCCCGCGTGTTCCGCCTGCCCGCGTGTCCGCGTTCCCGCCTGTCCCGCCTGCCCGCCTGTCCCGCCTGCCCGCGCGTCCCGCCTGCCCGCGCGTCCACCTCCGCGTCTCCCGAGCGTCCCGTGCGTGCGTCTGCTGTGCGCATGCGTCTCCCTGTTTCCGCGTGCTCCGGGCGTGCGTCCGTGTCGCCGGAGGACCCATCAGTGAAATTTACACACATCACTTATCCAACAAACCGGGAATCTGCCCATCCACAATAAATTATTTCGGAACATCCCTATGGATATCACTCCACTGATTTTGTATTTCATAGGTCCTTGAGTCAGGGTCGACTTAGTGGCAGCTAAGAACAACAACAACAAAGGTCTTAAAAACATAGCCAGGTATCAGGTCAAAACACATCCGAGTTGTCAGTTCCCCTTCAAGAAATTAACAGTATCACATTATTATTTGTGCTCCATTTTGCTTTCTCTCCTGTGTCCTTGCTTACTTTCTTTTCATCACTGTTATGGATTGAATTGTGTCCCTACAAAATACATGTTGTAATTCCTAATCCCTGTACTGGTTATGCAGAGCCCTGGTGGCACAGGAGTTAAAAGGTTCAGCGATCATCCAGTAATTCCACTCCTTGGAATATATCTAGAGAAATAAGAGATACATGCACACCCATGTTCACTGCAGCACTGTTTACAACAGCAAAAAGATGGAAGCAACCAAATTCGCTAAAGTAGTCATTCAGGTAGCTAACAGATACATGAGGAAATGCTCATGATCATTAGCCATTAGAGAAATGCAAATCAAAACTACAATGAGATTCCATTTCACTCCAACAAGGCTGGCATTAATGCAAAAAAAAAAAAACAAACACACACACACACAAAAGAATAAATGTTAGAGAGGCTGGAACACTTATACACTGCTGGTGGGAATGTAAAATGGTACTACCACTTTGGAAATTGATTTGCTGCTTCCTTACAAAAACTAGAAATACAGCTACCATACAATCCAGCAATCCCACTCCTTGGAATATATCCTAGAGAAATAAGAGCCTTTACATGAACAGATACATGCACACCCATGTTCACTGCAGCACTGTTTACAACAGCAAAAAGATGGAAGCAACCAAGGTGCCCATCAATGGATGAATGGATAATAAATTATGGTATATTCACACAATGGAATACTATGCATCGATAAAGAACAATGACGAATCCGTGAAATAGTTCATACCATGGAGGAATCTGGAAGGCATAACGCTGAGTGAATTAGTCAGTTGCAAAAGGACAGATATTGTATGAGACCACTATTGTAAGAACTTGAAAAATAGCTTAAACAGAGAAGAAAATATTCTTTGATGGTTGCGAGAGTGGGGCAGGAGGGAGGAGAGGGGTTTTCACTAATTAGATAGTAGAAAAGAACTATTTTAGGTGAAGGGAAAGACAACACACAATACAGGAGAGGTCAGCACAACTGGACTAAATCAAAAACAAAGAAGTTTCCTGAATAAACTGAACACTTTGAAGGCCAGTGTAGCTGGGGCTTGGGGACCATGGTTTCAAGGGACATCTCAGTCAATTGGCATAATAAAATCTATTAAGAAAACATTCTTCATCCCACTTTGGAGAGTGGCATCTGGGGTCTTAAACACTAGCAAGCAGCCATCTAAGTTGCATCAATTGGTCTCAACTCACCTGGAGCAAAGGAGAATGATGAATACCAAAGACACAAGGTAATTATGAGCCCAAGAGACAGAAAGGGCCACATAAACCAGAGACTACATCAGCCTGACACCAGAAGAACTAGACAGTGCCCAGCTACAATCAATGACTGCCCTAACAGGGGACACAACAAAGAACCCCTGAGGCAGCAGGAGAGCAGTGGGATGCAGACCTCAAATTCTTGTAAAAAGACCAGACTTAATGGTCTGACTGAGATTAGAAGGACCCTGGAGGTCATGGTCCCCAGACCTTCTGTTAGCCCAAAACAGGAACCAATCCCAAAGCCAACTGTTCAGACAGGGATTGGACTGGACGATGGGATACAAAATGACACTGGTGAAGAATAAGCTTCTTGGATCAAGTAGACACATGAGAATATGTGGGCAGCTCCTCTCTGGAGGGGAGATGAGAGAGTAGAGGGGGTCAGATGCTGGCTGAAGAGACATGAAAAGCAGAGTGGAGGGAAGGAGTGTGCTGTCTCATTGGGGGAGAGCAACTAGGAGTATATAGCAAAACGTATATAAATTTTTATATGAGAAACTGTGACTTGATTTGTAAACTTTCACTTAAAGCACAATAAAAATTAAAAAAATAAATAAAGATGGAAGCAACCAAGGTGCCCAACAATGGATGAATGGATAATAAATTGTGGTATAGTCACATAATGGAATACTACACAACAATTAAAAACAACCATAAATCTGAATCCGTGAAACATCTCATAGCATGGAGGAAACTGGAAGGCATTATGCTGAGTGAACTTAGTGAAATGAGGAAGGACAAATACTGTATGAGACCACTATTATAAGAACTCAAGAAAAAGTTTAAACAGAAAAAAATATTCTTTGATGGTTATGAGAGTGGGGAGGGAAGGAGAGGGGTATTCACTAATTAGATGGTAGACAAGAACTATTTTAGGTGAAGGGAAAGATAACACAAAATACAGAAGAGGTCAGCACAACTGGACCAAACCAAAAGTAGTTTCCTGAATACAGCTGAATGTTTTGAAGGCCAGAGTGGCAGGGACTGGGGCTCGGGGACCATGGTTTCAGGGGACATCTAGGTCAGTTGACATAACAAAATATATTAAGAGAAAGTTCTGCATCCCACTTTGGTGAGTGGCATCTGGAGTCTCAAACGCTACCAAGTGGCCATCTAAGGTGCATCAATTGGTCTCAACCCACCTAGGGCAAAGGAGAACGAAGAACACCAAAGATGTAAGGTAAAGATGAGCCCAAGAGACATAAAGGGCCACATAAACCAGAGACTACATCAGCCTGAGACTGGAAGAACTAGACGGTGCCCGGCTACAACCAATGACTGCCCTGACAGGGGACAGAACAGAGAGCCCCTGAGGCAGCAGGAGAGCAGTGGGATGCAGACCTCAAATTCTTGTAAAAAGACCAAACTTAATGTTCTTACTGAGACTAGAGGGACCAAGGAGGTCACGGCCCCTGGACCCTTTGTTACACCAAGACTGGAACCATTCCTGAAGGCAACTCTTCAGATAGGGATTGGACTGAACTCTAAGACAGAAAATGATACTGGTGAGGAGTGAGCTTCTTGGCTCAAGTAGACACATGAGACTACGTGGGCAACCCCTGTCTGAATGTGAGATGTGAAGGCAGAGGGGGAGGAGCTGGTTGAATGCACACGGGGAATACTGGGTGGAGAGGAGGAGTGTGCTGTCTCATTAGGGGGAAAGTAGCTAGGAGTACATAGCAAGGTATATATAAGTTCTTGTACGAGAAACTTGATTTGTAAACTTTTACTTAAAGGCATGGCTGCTAACCAAAAAGGTCGGCAGTTCGAATCCACCAGCCACTTGTTGGAAACCCTATGGAGCAGTTCCACTCTGGCCTGTAGGGTCGCTATGAGTTGGAATCAACTCGATGGCAATGGATTTTGGTTTTTATGGTAGTGGTTATAGTCCCATTTGGGAATGGGTTTTCTTTGGTATGTTAATGAGACAGTATTAATGTACGGTATGTCTTAAGTCAATCCCTTTTGAGATACAAAAGAGATTAAGCAAGCAAGGAAGAACAGAGATGGGGGAAAATAGTTGCCACACCACATGAAGATCACCAAGGAGCCAAGAAATAGAAACAGAAGAGACAAAGGCCTTTCCTCAGAGGCAACAGAGAGAGAGAGACTTCCTTTAGAGCCAGCACCCTGAATTCAGACTACCAGCCTTTTAGTTGTGAATGAATAAATTTGTTTATTAAAGCCATCTGCTTGTGGTATTTCTATTATAGCAGCACTAGATAACGATAACGAAGACAAAATTTCACCAAAGTTGTGTTCATATTTGGATTGAGGAATGGGGCAGAGTGTGTTTGCTGTCCCCCTCATAACCACTGTCCCTTCCCCCTTGCTAACAGTCCACGTTTTGCTCAGGGAAGCAATGAGTCCACATCCAGGCTAAGGGTCCTGGTTGGTCAGTTTCCTGCTTCCCCAGCCTCTCTGGCAGCTACATGGGTTCGTGACCCAGCTCTGCCCAAAGGTCTATCGCAAAAAAAATTCTGGGGGAAAATTTTACTCTCCTGAAAAAAAGGGGATAGACAAAGCAGTGCTTTCTTATTCCACTTTTATTTTTTGTTTGTTGTTTTGAATGAGGATGTGATGGCTGGAGCTGTAGCAACCATTCTGTCAATTCTTGGTGTTGACATGGTTGAGCTGTTCAACCCAAGCCTGCAGCTGACATACCTCTAGAATTCTTTTCATGTATGAAAAATGAACCCCTATTAATTTAAGGCACTGTTGTGAAATATTCTATTACTTGAATCTGAACATATTACTAATGGATAAAAGAATGACTCCTGACATTTTCCAGAAGGCAAAATAAAGTCTCAATATTTGTATTGCCCCAGTCCCCCTTACCCCAAAGACTTAAAGGCTTTTTACTCTCAACCAGGATAAAACACTGCTGCACCCATTTCAAAGATGATAATGCAGCAGAATAAGGAACAGAGATCTGACTTTGAAAATTTCAAAGCAGATCCAAGAACCTTGAAGTATACACGGTGGCTTCCATTCAAAGACCACATGCTGTCTCTCATCGGCTTAACACACCATCCATATCCCCTGAAAGGATGAAAGGGCCAAATTGATGCTGCCAGAACCCCAGACAGTGGTTCCAGGGAGTCTAGAGGGTTGAAATCCACCACTTAACGCTGCCATGCTGTTCTTCTGGTTTGGAAATTTACGTCACAGCTTTGAAATACTGGAGTTTATTCGACAGTGATTTGTGACTCCATGTAAGGGGTACTTGTGCAATGATGTTGCCTGTATCTTTACTAAGATGATGGGCAAAGCTCTGTGCCTCCAAACTGCTAATCTTCCAAATACTGCTCACGAGCACACAGTGCTCAAGCAGGAACATGAGGCTGACAGAGGATGTCTCTGAGGACAAGGGGGTAGGAAGGAAGAATTACCAGGAAATGTCAAGATATTTTCTTCCCCAAAGGAAACCACCAAGTTCATCAATTCCAAATGTTGAACACAGTGGAGCTTTCTCTAACAAAGAGGCTGACTTATGTTCAGTCTTTCAAGCCTGGCTTCTATATGCATTTTCAGCATCTTTTCACTCAGAAAAACCATTTTAACTCAATTTTATTGGTTATGAATATCTCCGTCCAAACCATAATCTCACCATCGTAAGACTCTTTATGTTCAGATTTCGGATTTCCCTTTGCTTCTTTGATGCTTTATTTGCTTCTAATTTCAATGAAGATGATTCGTATTGCTTTTTCCCCAAGCTCTTTGACCATTTCATTTCTCATCTCACTATTTCTAGAAGTTTCCTGACTTTATGTCCATTATAAAAAAGAGGGGGAAAAAAACCTCACAAATTAGCTAATTTTTATATAATCTTTACCTTATAGGAAGGACTGTTTTAATTGCTTTGTAGGTATTCTTCATTTAATCCTTATGGACCTCTATGAGGTAAGTACTATTACTTATTGCCCTTTTATAGGATAGGAACTGAGGCACAGAAAGGTTAAGTAACTTACCTAAGAGCACACAGCAAGCAAGCGGCCAGGTCAGGATTCAAACCTGGCAGGCTGGTCGCAGCTGATGACGACAATGACAGTATCAATAGCTAGCATTTTCGAGTACTTAATCCATGTCAGACTCTCTCCCCAATCATCCTCATAACTTTACAGGGTATTAGTGATTACTGTCACCATTTTATACATGAGGAACCCGAGGCTGACTCAGTCACTCAGCTAGTAAATGCAGACAACTGCAATGCCCATATTCTTCCGGAATGGCCTCTCTCCCCCCAACCTCAACTTATCTCCCTTGCTTATTCCTGCTCATTTGTCCTCTCTCTGGGGACCCTTCAAAGCCCCCAACCTGCACATACATTACCACATACGACTCCTGATTTCCTTATCTGTTTCCCTCACCAAACCATGAGTTTCTTGTATGATATACACTCACAGTAAAACCAGTATGAGAAATACTGAAAAGCATAAAGATGAAAACCACCTCAGGTCCCCGGTAAAATTTAAAAAAAAATTTTAGGCACCTCTATTAAAAAAAAAAAAATTATCAGAGTATAATTTAGACTAAGATTTACCCTTTTTAGTGACCAATTCTATTAGAAATACATAGAATTTGGTAACCACTCCCACGATCAACATATAGACCACTTCCTTCACCCAAATTCCATTTTTTTCTTTCAATTAAAAGAAGTAAGACTGGAAGCTCAGTGTACTTACTGTTTTGTAACCAGGCTTGTCCATGTAATGATGCATCACACACATCTGCAGGGCAATGACTTCACCCCAAGTGCTCTGTCATCCTTTAAAATAAATGCATTTATTTATAATGGGGGTTTCTTGCAGGCTAGCATGCGCTGTACTTAACTTGAACCCTCAGGGCCCAGCCTAACGCCTACCAGATAATACCAAACCATATCAGGACTCTGTCTCCTGGTGGCCTCGTGTATGTCAGAATAGAACTGTGCCCCAGAGGGCCTTCAACAGCCATGATCTTTCAGAAGTAGATCTCCAGGTCTTTCTTCTGAGGTGCCTCTTGGTGGGTTAGAACCGTCCACCTTTCAGTTAAGGGCTGAGCATTTAACTGTTTGCACCACCCTGGGACTCTTAGCACAGAATGGGTGCCTGATGTTTGTTGAATGAATAAATGAACAAATGACCTTCCAGTGGGCTGTGAGGCCGCTGCCTCTGGCTGTGGCTGGTCTGGGCTCTCAGGATTCCTGAGCCCCGCTGCCCTTCCTAGGTGTGATCTGCATTGTCCAGCCCCACCTCTTGCCGTGATGACTTGCTCTCTCGCATTCTCAAAAGCCCACCAGTGACTTTGAAGCCGGTGGCCTGGAGGGTTAGAGGTGTGTTTCTCCCCACTTTGGACTCCCCTCCTCGAGGGTTTTCATTCCGGCGGGGGCTAAGTCAACCCTCTCCAGGTTTTACAGGCTGACAGAACAGGGCTGTCAAGTGCATTTTATGGGAGAAGAAACAGGAAGATGGTTTGTTTTGCAGACAGCAGGTTATTGGGTAATTACATTTTTATAGAGCTGTTGTGGGACAAATCACGGCCCTGCTCTCTCCTTTGATGGTAAAAGGCAGACGGCCCCATAAAGATCAGAACAAGGGAAGGCGAAAAGGGTCAGGGATGGAGCTGGCCCTTGGGGATCAGCTTCTGCCTGGAAGCTCCCCCACCAGGTGCCCCTTCGGGAAATGTCCTCTTTCTTTTGTTGCGGGTTTGGGTTAGTTTTGTTCATGTCAGCCTCCCCTACCTGTTTCTTCAAATGCCAACACAGAAAGGAGGAGAGAAAAAATATATTAACAGGGCCACCCTGAGAAAGCTTACTACTCATTTATTCACTCTTTCACTCATTCATTCACTCACATTCTCATTCATTTATTCACTCAGTCACTGATTTATTTACTCACTCACTTATTCATCCTTTGTTCAAGTGTTTACTTTCCTCAGAATCTGAAGTATCCTCATGTACTCTTCCTGAGAGTTCATTTATTCATTCGACACGCATTAACTGAGGGCCTACTACGTGCCATTGTGGCTACAGCAGTGAGCATGGCAGATATAATAGAGAACACAGGCAATACGCAATCACATCTATATAAAATGGAAAATGCCAGTTGTGACAAACACTGGGCAATGCACAACTTGGAGGATGGTGGCAGGGGGACATGAGAGGCCATAACAAGACAATTGAGCATGTCGGTGATCAGAGAAGGCCTCCCAGGTTGAGCTGAGATCTAAATATTGAGGAGTTGGCCAGGCAAACAGTGATGATGGTGGTGGGGAGAGAACATTCCAGGCCAAGGGAGGAAACACTACACAGGCTGCAAGGAAGGAGAGAGCAGCTGTGCCTAAGCCAGCCTTGTCCTGGGGAAGCCCGATCCTGGATGATCTGCCCAAGGCTGTGACCAGGAAACCCCCATTCAGACCTTGTCTTGGCTCCATTTCAAAGACTATCTCCCTTTGCGGAAACAAAACCTACTGTTGGGATAATATCTTAGCCGCAGCCAAAAATTCAGAGAAAGCCATTTGAGCCTAAAGGGTCTCTTAATTCCTCATCTTTCTTTTGGCCATAGAAGGTTCTAGAAAGTTGTTCAGTGCTATTCCTTTTCTTGGAAAGTTTAGAACCAGACTGATGGCCTGAGTTTTTACTGGTCCCATCTGGAGACAAGTGTTTCAAATCAAGAGCCTTCAGGGAGACTTTGCCCCCCACCCCCAATGCTGACTTCCTGCTGTGGAGACAAGAACCTTAATAAGTGATTATTTATCTGGCTAGGCAGCCCCTGCTGTGTGTTTGGTTTCCTGCTGTGACCTCCAGCCAGAGCCCAAGGTGTCTCTCTTAAAGGAGTATGGGTGATGCAGGCCCTTTCCAAGTTTCTTTTTGTTCATTTACTGGGAGCTGTCAATAGATCCACAAGGCAGCTTTCTTCTAGGAGGTTTTTTCCCCAAAAGTCTTTCGCTCGTTCTGTTAGATACCGACCCCCTAAAGCTGCTAGCTGGGGCTGAGGATGGGCCCATAGCTGTTGGTGTCCGTACCTATAGCCTTGGGGCTGCAACTAAGGCAGCAGTGGCCCCAGAAAAGGATGAAGGGCAGTGAGTAGGGTAGGAGGAGAAAGGCTCAGATGAGTTGTCAGCCCAAAGCTTTTAGGTAGACTTCTAAGGAATTAAAGAATTAGAGATCCTTGGTGGTAAGCTCCCCCACCCCACCCTGGGGCACAGCGGTTAAGAGCTCGGCTGCTATCCAAAAGGTCGGCAGTTTGAATCCATGAGCTGCTCCTTGGAAACCCTGTGGGGCAGTTCTACTCTGTCCTATAGGGTTGCTATGAGTCAGAATGGACTCGACAGCAACGGGTTTTGTTTTTTTGGTGGTAAGTAGAAGCCACTTCCAATAATTGAGGTGGTGGGGTCAGGTCAAAAGAACTACTTAGTCACTAAGCACATAAAAAGATGCCCGACATCATTACTCATCAAAGAAATGCAAATCAAAACCACAATGGGACAGCATTTCATACCCACTAGGATGGGTAAGAAAAACAAACAAAAAAAAAATGGAAGATAACAAGTGTTGGTGAGGATGTAGAGAAACCGGAACCCCCATCCACTGCTGGTGGGAACGTAGAACACTGCAGCCATTGTGGGAGAGTTTGGTGGCTGCTCAAAAATTTAAACAGAATTACCACATGACCCAGCAGTTCCATTTCGAAGTATATACCCAAAAGGCTTGAAAGCAGGGACTCAAACACATACTTGTACACCAATGTTCACTGCAGCATTATTCACAAGAACCAAAAGGTACAAACAACTTAAGGGTCCATCGACAGACGAATATGTAAGCAAAATGTGGTATATCCATACAATGGAATATTATTCAGTCATAAAGAGACCTGAAGTTCTGACACATGCTACGACACAGATGAAGTTTTAAAACATTATAATGAATGAAATTAGGCACAAAAGGATGAATATTGTATGATCCCCCTTATATGTAATAGCTAGAATAGGCAAATGCATACAGACCACTCGTCAGTCAGTTTGTTATTCTGTGGTGGCTTGCATGTTGCTGTGATGCTGGAAGCTATGCCACCAGTATTTCAAATACCAGCAGGACTACCCATGGTGGACAGGTTTCAGCAAAGCCTCCAGACTAAGACAAGGAAGAAAGGTCTGGCAATCTACTTTCAAATACTGGCCAATGAAAACCATATGGATCACAACAGAACACTGCCTGATTCACTTGCTTTGGGCACATTAGAGGAGGGATCAATTGCTAGAAGGGGAAATCATGTTTGGTGAAGCAGAGGGCCAGGAAGGGCAAGGGAGGCCCTCAGAGAGACGGACTGGCACAAAAGCCACAATGATGGATTCAAACATTCTGGAATTGTGAAGGTGATGCAAGATTGGGCAACGTTCCCTTATATTGTACATAAGGTTGCTGTGAGTCAGAGTTTATTCAACCACAGTTAACAACAACACAGGTGGAATAAGAGTGTAAAGAACGTAAGCAAGTGGTTGATGAATGTAAGATTCAGGATGACTGCCACATAAGGTATGGGAAGCAGGAAGGTGGGCTTGGGAGACCATGGTGTTGGATGTGAGTTCTTGGCAGGGTCCTAGGTTTTGTTATTTGCAGTGAGATCCTATCAGCTAATGACATAATTAAAAAATGACTAATAAAATTATTAAATACAGCCTGGTACTGGTGTAACAACAGACACTTAGACCAATGGAACAGAATTGAGAGTCCAGAAACAAACCCACATATCTATGGTTAACTGACTTTTAACAAGGGTGCTAAGTCTGTTCCATGGGGAAAGAAGGGTCTCTTCAATAAATACCAAACAAAAAACCCCACTGCCGTTGACTCACAGTGACTCTATAGGAGAGAGTAGAACTGTCCAATACAGTTCTCAAGGAGCAGCTGGTGGTTTTGAATTGCCAAAAGTTTGGTTAGCAGCTGAGCTCTTAACCACCGCACTAGGAAAACTGGACTTCCACATGCAGAAAAATGAAATAGGATCCATGCCTCACACCATATACAAACACAAACTCAAATTAAGGACCTAAATGTGCAAACTAAAAACCACAGAATTCTTAGAAGAACAGACAGGGGCAACACTGTCAGGCCCAGCTTTCAACAATGGCTTATCTAACATAAGAACAAAAGCACAAACAGCAAAAGAAAATAAATAAATGGGCCCTCACAAAAATTAAAAACTTCTGTTCGTCAAAAGACTTTACTAAAAAAGTGAAAAGACAAGCTACCGACTCAGAGCGTATCTTTGGGAACCATACATCCTATACGAATCTAATAACCAAAATATACATAAAACTTCAACAACAAAAAGACAAATAGCCAAATCATAAAACGGGCAAAGGACTTGAACAGACATTTCATTGGAAGACATCCAAATGGCCAGCAAGCATATGAAAAGATGCTCAGTTTCACTAGCCATCAGACAGATGCAAGTCAAAATCACAATGAGATGCCATTTCAAAAAAACAGAAAATAACATATGTTGGTGAACCCATTGCCATCCAGTCAATTTCAACTCATAGCCACCCTATAGGACAGAGTAGAACTGCCCCACAGAGTTTCCAAGGAGTGCCTGGCGGATTTGAACTGCCGACCTTTAGGTTAGCAGCCGTAGCACTTAACCACTATGACACCAGGGTTTCCAAGGTTGGTGAGGATGTAGCGAAATTGGAACCCTTATCCACTGTTGGTGGGAATGCAAAATGACAGAGCCATTTGTGGGAAATTGTGTGTCAGTTCCTCAAAAAACTAAAAACAGAACTACCATAAACCCAGTGCCGTCGAGTCAGTTCTGACTCATAGCGACCCTATAGGACAGAATAGAACTTCCCCATAGCGTTTCCAAGAAGCGCCTGGTTCCACTCCTAGGTATACACCCAAAAGGCTTGAAAGCAGAAACTCAAAAAGAGACTTCTACACCAATGTTCACTGGAGCACTATTCACAATAGCCAGAAAGTGGAAACTGCCTAAATGCCCATCAACAAATGAATGGATAAAGTATGGCACGTGCATACAATGGAACACTACTCAGCTAGGAGGAGACAGAAAGTCTTGATGTATGCTACAGTACGGATGGAGTTTGACATTATGTTGAGCGAAACAAGCCAGTTGCAAAAGGACAAAAATTTTATGACCTCACACAAAAAGATGAGAAAAAGCAAACATATAGAGAACAAATTTATTAGTGGCAACCAGGGGCAGGAGGGAGTGGTGGTGTGGTTAACAGTGATGGAAAAAATGCACTGATTAAGGGTAGGGTTGCACAGGCAATTATTGTAATTGCTGTCAGTAAGTTGTACACCTGTAAGAAGTTGAATTTGCAACAGTTGTGTGATATATTTACAACAACAACAAAAAGAAAAACTGCTGAGGCTTCTTATGTATAACCTAACACCTCATGGGATTTGGTTCCTTGGTTTGGAGGTTTTTGGAGGTTTAGGGTCATGGTTTCATGGGCATTGAACAAAATCCCTGACAACTTCAATCTTTTCTCTGTTCATCACGATATCGCTTATTGGCCCAGTTGTGCGGATTTTTGTTTTCTTTATGCTGAGGTGCAATCCATACTGAAGGCTGTAGTCTTTGATCTTCAATAGTAAGTGCTTCAAGCCCTCTCACTTTCAGCAAGCAAGGTTGTGTCATCTGCATAATGCAGGTTGTTAAGGAGTCTTCCTCCAATCCTGATGCCCTGTTCTTCTTCATATAGTCCAGCTTCTTGGATTATTTGCTCAGCATACATACTGAATAAATATGGTGAAAGGATACAACCCTGACACAAAGCCTTCCTCACTTTAATCCATGCAGCATCCCCTTGCTCTGTCTGAACAACTGCCTCTTGGGCTATGTAGAGGTCCCTCATGAGCACAATTAAGTGCTCTGAAATTTGCATTCTTCACAATGTTAACCATAATTTGTTATAATCCACACAGTCGAATGCCTTTGCACAGTCAATGAAACACAGTTAAACATCTTTCTGGTATTCTCTGCTTTCATCCAGGATCCATCTGACATCAGCACTGATATCCCTCGCTCCATGTCCTCTTCTGAACCCAGCTTGAATTTCCGGCAGTTCTCTGTCAATGTACTGCTGAAATTGCCTTTGAATGATCTTCAACAAAATTCTACTCGTGTGTGATATTAAAGATACTGTTCAATAATTTCCTCATTCTCTTGGATCACCTTTCTTTGAAACAGGCATAAAACATGGACCTCTCCCAGTTGCTTTGAAGTGCCTTGGCAGTTACGTAATGATGTAGCCATCTTCCATTTTCACATTATGCCAATTTTCACACAATGATCTGGTCTTCGGAATGATCTGGTCACGATTAGTGACATAACCATGGAATGATCTGGTCATGGTTAGTGACCCAATGATGTCACTTCTCACTTAATGAGGAGTGGGTATATATGTGCCAATATACAGAGATATCCATAATTCATTGTTAAAGAAGCTGAAAGACTATGATTTACATGATCCTTTTGTTGAATAAATTTTTTGTCATATAAAATTTGATATACAGTGTATGCATGTTATATATAATTATATGTGTGTGGGTAACCATTCTTAGTGTATGCACACAAACATATATTTCTCTTTATAGGAAAAATCTGCAAAGAGCTTACACAGTATTAACAGTGTTTTCTCTATGTGACAGAATTATGAAAAGTTTTAATCTTCTAGGTATACCCATATGCAGTGAATATTTTTAATCAGAAAAGCCAAAAAACACGAAGAGCCAAATGGAAAAGAATTGAGAATCCAGACATAAATCCATTCACATATGAACAGTTGGGAGAAAGTTTTTAGCTCTGACATCTCCAATCAGCGTCTGATCTCTAACATCTACATGATAGTGCAAAAACTCAATTACAAAAAGACAACCCAACTAAAAAAATAGGCAAAGGATACGAACAGGCACTTCACTAAAGAAGACATTCAGGTGGCTAACAGATACATGAAGAAGTGCTCACAATTGTTGGCCATTAGAGAAATGCAAATCAAAACTACAATGAGATTCCATCTCATTCCAATAAGGCTGGCATTAATCCCAAACACACAAAATAATAAATGTTGGAAAGGTTGTGGAGAGACTGGAACACTTATACTCTGCTGGTGGGAATGTAAAATGGTGCAGCCACTTTGAAAATCGATTCGCAGCTTCCTTAAAAAACTAGAAATAGAATTACCATACGATCCAGCAATTCCACTCCTTGGAATATATCCTAGAGAATTAAGAGCCTTTACATGAACAGATATATGCACACCCGTGTTCACTGCAGCACTGTTTACAACAGCAAAAAGATGGAAGCAACCAAGGTGCCCGCCCATCAATGGATGAATGGATAAATTATGGTATATTCACACAATGGAATACTACAGAAGGATGAATCCGTGAAACATTTCATAACATGGACGAATCTGGAAGGCATTACGCTGAGTGAAATTAGTCAGCTGCAAAAGGACAAATATTGTATAAGACCACTATTACAATAACTGGAGAAGTAGTTTAAACAGAGAAGAAAATATTCGTTGATGGTTACGAGAGGGTGGAGGCAGGAAGTGAGGGGTTTTCACTAATTAGATAGTAGATAAGAATTACCTTAGGTGAAGGCAAAGACACCACAATACAGGCAAGGTCAGCACAACTAGACAAAAACCAAAAGCAAAGAAGTTTCCTGAATAAACTGAATGCTTCAAAGGTCAGCGTAGCAGGGGTGGGAATTTGGGGACCATGGTTTCAAGGGACATCTAAGTCAACTGGCATTATAAAATGTTAAGAAACATTCTGCATCTCACTTTGGAGAGTGGCTTCTGGGGTCTTAAACGCTAGCAAACAGCCATCTAAGATGCGTCAGTGAGTCTCAACCCGGCTGGAGCGAAGGAGAATGAAGAACACCAAAGACACAGGGTAATTATGAGCCCAAGAGACAGAAAGGACCACATAAACCAGAGACTGCATCAGCCTGAGACAAGAAGAACTAGATGGTGCCTGGCTACAACCGATGACTGCCCTGACAGGGAACACAACAGAGAACCCCTGAGAGAGCAGGAGAGCTGTGGGATGCAGACCCCAAATTCTCATAAAAAGGCCAGACTTAATGGTCTGACTGAGACTAGAAGGACCTCCGAGCTCATGGTCCTCAGACCTCCTGTAGCCGAAGACAGGAACCATTCCCAAAGCCAGCTCTTCAGACAGGGACTGGACTTTGGACTACGGGACAGAAAATGATACTGGTGAAGAGTGAGCTTCCTGGATCAAGTAGACACCTGAGACTATGTTGGCATCTTCTGTCTGGAGGGGAGATGAGAGGGCAGAGGGAGTCTGAAGTTGACAGAATGGACACGAAAAGAGAGTAGAGGGAGGGGTGTGCTGTCTCATTAGGGGGAGAGCAATTAGGAGCATATAGCAAGGTATATATAAATTTTTTATGAGAGACTGACTTGATTTGTAAACTTTCACTTAAAGCACAACAAAAATTAAAAAAAAAGATGAAGATCAAAAAAATTACATAGGCCTTAAATATATATAACTACAGTCAGTTTTTTTAGTTCTACGACTATTTTGTTGATGTTGTTAGGTGCTTTCGAGTCAGTTTTTGACTCCTAGCAACCCCATGTGACAGAGAAAAACTGCCCCATATGGTTTTCTAGATTGTAATCTTTATGGTTATGTCTTCCTGCTGTATTGAGCCTTTAATCATTAGTGTCCTTCTTTATCCTCTGTGGTGGATTTTAAAGTCTATTTTGTCAGAAATTAATAGTACTACTCCTGTTCTTGTTTGATTGTTCTTTGCTTGATATATATTTTTTTCCACCCTTTTAGTTTAGTTTGTTCATGTCTTTAAGTCTAAGGTGTGTCTCTTGTAGGTAGCATATAGTCGGATCGTGTTTTTTTAATCCATTCCGGTACTCTCTGTCTCTTTATTGGTGCCTTTAGTCCATTTACGTTTGGCGTAATTATTGACAGGTATAAGTTTAGTGCTGTCATTTTGTTGTCTTTTTTTGTGTGTTGTTGACAGTTTCCTTGTTCCACTGAGTTTTCTGTGCTTAGTAGTTTTTCTTTCTCTACTTTCTTTTCCTCTTTTTCATTGTTATTAATTTTGTATTTGCTGAGTCTTTTTTCTTATTTATTTTGATGTATAGGATTGTTAGTTCTCTTTGTGGTTACCTTAATATTTACCCCTATTTCTCTAAGTTTAAACCAGTCATTTATTTCTTTATATGATCTTGACTTCCTCTCTGTATGAGAGATCTATGACTACATTTTTTTGTCCCTCTTTTTTGTTTTAATGCTGTCACTCCTTACATAATGATGTCTTTGCCTCCCTGTTTTGAGCATTTTAGCTTTATTTTTGTCATTTCCCTACCTGGGTTGATACCTGGTGCTCTGTCCTGTGTCCTAGTCTTGAGTTGTCATCTGATGTTATTGATTTTCTAACTGGAGGACTCCCTTTAGTGTTTCTAGTAATTCTGGTGTGGTTTTTGCAAATTCCCTAAACTTCTGTTTATCTGGAAATGTCCTAACTTTGCCATCATATTTGAGAGACAGTTTTGCTGGATATATAAGTCTTGGCTGACAATTTTTTTCCTTCAGGGCTTTAAACGTGTGTCATCCTGTTGCCTCCTTGCCTGCATGGTTTCTGCTGAGTAGTCCAAGCTTAGTCTTATTGACTCTCCTTTGCAGGTGACTTTTCATTTATCCTTAGCCGTTCTTCTTTGGTTTTGGCAAGTTTGATTATGTCTTGGTGACTCTTTTGGGATCTACCTTGTGTGGGGATAGATGAACACCTTGGATAGGTATCTTCTCATCTTTCACGATATCAGAGAAGTTTTCTGCCAACAAATTTTCAACAATTCTATTTTCTGTTATCTCCCCCTGTTCTGGTACTCCAATCACTTCTAGGTTATTCCTTTTGATAGTGTCCCACATAATTCTTAGGGTTTCTTAATTTTTTTTAATTCTTTTATCTGATTTTTCCTCAAACATGTTGATGTCAAGTTCTTTGTCTTCAATTTCACTAATTCTGACTTCCATTGCTTCAATTCTGCTCCTTTGACTTTATATTTAGTTGTCAATTCTGTAATTTTGTCGTTAATTCTCTGGATTTGTTTGTTGTCTCTACGGATTCTTGCAGTCTATTAAATCTGTCATCATGCTCTTCTCTAATCTTCTTCAGTTCCTCTATTGTTTTGTCTGTGCACTCTTTGGCTTGTTCTGTGTTTTTTCTGATCTCCTTCCTGATCTCTTAAAGAGTTCTGTATATTAATCTTTTGAATTCTACCTCTGGTAATTCCCGGAAGCTCTCTTCATCCGGAGGATCTCTTGATTCTTTGTTTTGGGACCTTGCTGAGGCCCTCATGGTCTGTGTCTTTATGTGATTTGACATTGACTATTATCTCCGAGCCATCAATAAGTTATTGTATTGATTTTATGCTTGCTTACTGTGTCCTAGCTTATTTTGTTTTGATATGCCCAAATAGGCTGCTTGAGTGAGCCAGTTTGATTACTGGTGCCTTTGAAGCTCTAACGTCCTGTCACCAGGTGGTTAGAGCTGTTACTATGTATGTGAGCCCAGGAATCTGTTTACTTTTCTTGTATGGATTCAGCTCAGGTGTCCGCAAAGTTGGTAACCAAGTGTGTGGTGCAGGTGCTCACCTACAGTCCTAGGTGAGTAGACATGATTGGTGTAGGCACAGGTATCTGGCTGAAGTAGGCAATCATGTGCTGAACAAGGCAGGGGGCTGACAGCTGCCCTGAGAGTGTGGGAGGAAAGCGTGTCCCTCTTCCCTAGAGCATGTAGGTTGGTGGGTTTTGCAACTTGACTATGGGCACCCAATGCTGTGGGCTGTAAGGACTAGGGCGGGTCCAAGGTGGTCTGGGTGGAGCTACCAGTCCTCAGGCCCGTGACGTGGGTAGGTGAGGCCCCTGCTTAATAAGCAGAGCGGTGTCAAATGTCACGAACCTACCTCTCCACCACATAGCTGAAGTTAGACGTCAGGTATATACCCTGTGGTACCGTGCTAATAAGGGCCTACACTGTTGAAATAGGCCCACACACATCTATGCAGGAGCGAAAGGCATTCGAAGTCCGTGGACCCCTTATGCCTGTGCCTAGGAAAAGGAGCTGTTTCTCCCGTCAGTTCCTGGCTTAGGGGAGCTGGCAGATTATCTCTTCCCTGTTTGTTAATTTGCTCCCTCTCCAAGGCAAGCAGAATGGCTCAGGACGCGTGATGGGTTCTACTTCTAGCCCAGGGGATGCGGCCATCTCTGAAGCCGGCTCGGACACAGTGCAGAGCAGGAAGAGGGCAGGTAAGTGGGAAAGAGGTTTTTCCCAAAGGGGTGTTTTTTGACCCTCATGGTAGGTTAGGCACGTGTACTTATCTTTTGCTGACTGAATGCCACTTTTTGCTGATTCTGGAAGCATAAGTAGACTCTCTGCCGCTCAGTCTCCCCTGAAGTGGAAAATGAGTCCTGAGCACGACTGCTTGTTCACTGCGCACAACTGATTTGGTGTGCAGAGTGCTGGTTCCCACTGGGTCAGGTCTGGCAACGCCTCTCTGTTTCTCAACTGTCTCTCCCTCCCCCTGCCGCTCAGTCCGATTCCTCAACTTTGCCTTTGACGTTCAGGGGTCCTAGGTTGTCATATATAACCGATTCACTTGTTTTTTGGGTCTGTGTTGTGAGAGCAGCACAGGAAGCATCTGAGCACTCCACCGTCTCGGCCCCGCCTCTCTAGGCTGTAATCTTCATGGGAGGAGATCATTAGCTCTTTCCTCCGAGGAGCCACTGAGTGGGTTTAAACTGCCAACCTTCCCATTAGCAGCTGAGTGCTTAACTGTTGAGCCACCAAGGGTCCTTCTAGACTCTGCAAAGTATACCCTCAACCCTTCTCTCTTTAGTTCATGAGTGTGGAAAAAACCCACAGTGTGTTTTAAATTATATTGCTTTCACCCACAGAATTCACCTTTTATCACTATCTTAGTTAACTCGTGCCCCTGTAACAGGAATACAAGTGAGTGGCTTTAAAAGACAGAAATTTATTTTCTCATGGTTCTGGAGGCTACAAGTCCCAACCAGGGGCCCGGCCATGTCAATTCCTTCCTTGTAGATAGCCCTGGGTGTTCCTTGTCTTGCCGATGATCCTCACATGGCATTTGTCTTCCCCCTGTGTGTGGGTGTCTCTGTGTCTAATTTGCTCCTTTTATAACTTAGAGGTAATCAGACTTAGAACCCACCACATTGGGTATGATCTAATTAACCTAACAAAGAAATCCCTATTTCCAAACAGGATTACATCCATAGGCATGTTATTGCTGTTGGGTGCCCCTAAGTTGATTCCGACTCCCAGCATCCCCAGGTGACAGAGCAGAACTTCTCCACAGGGTTTTCTTGGCTGTAATCTTTACGGTAGCAGATCACCAGGTCTTCCACCCGTGGTGCCGCTGGTAGAATTCGAACCGCCAACCTACCGGTTAGTAGCCGAGCACTTTACCTGTTGAGGCACCAGGGGTCTTTCATCCACAGGTACAGGAATTAGGATTCTAACATACATTTTGGGGGGATACAATTTAATCTGTAACAATTTACCAATGACTCTTCCTCCCCTTTTTAAATGCTCTTTCAGAAACATTTACCCCTTCCTACTTGATTCATTTTCTACACTCTTAGCCAGGCCTAAGGATCCTTGTTGGTGCAGCAGCTAAGTGCTTGGCTCCTAACCTATCGTACAGGGTCACTATGAGTCAAAATCAACTCCACGGCAATTTTTTAAATTTAATATACTGTCAAGGAGCCATGGTGGTACAGTGGTTAAGCGCTCTGCTGCTAACTGAAAGGTCAGCAGTTTGAATCCACCAGCCCCTCCATGGGAGAAACATGTGGCAGTCTGCTTCTATAAAGATTACAACCTCGGGAACCCAATGGGGCACTTCTACTTTGTCCTATAGGGTTGGTATAAGTCACAATCAACTCGACGGCAATGGATTTTGGTTTTGGTTGGCCAAGTCTAGGTCCTACAGACTCAAGTGACCTGAAGTTGCTAATTTTTCTTCCTTTTAGACCAGTTGCTGTGAAATATGATGTGTATCTGTGACACAAATAAGTGTTAACGGCACTGGTGAGCACTATGTCATCTGATGTCTGGGCTCTGGGTGATTCTCTACAGTAAGGAGTCTTCTCTTCTGACATTTGAAAACCCAGAGATGTAGCCATTTTGGACCACTGTTCTGTAGCAACAACAGAAAAAAGGAAAAGAACTCCATATCTTGTGCTGAGTAGTTATTGTTCCTTGCTTTGTCTTGGGTGGAAGGATTTCTTCCTTACATGTCCCTTGGCAAACTGTTATTTTTCTGACTTGGTTTTAAGACTGGAGCTTTTCTGATGATGGTTGAAATGGTGAGGAAATTAGACACAACTGTTACCCTATTTGTGTATGAAAAGCACTCGGGGGTCTTTCTCCCTGTGGGCTATATTTTTGGGCATCTCATTGACAGTCTGGGAATCCTTGGTGCTAGAAAATTTGAGTTACAGATAAAATGTGCTTTTAGAATGCCTCATCTGAGTAAGCCATTTATGTAAATTTCTTGCCCTGTTTTGGAAGTTTTCTCTCTATTCTAAACCATACAAGGAGCCCTTGTGGTACAAAGGCAAAGCACTTGGCTACTAATGTGAGGCTGGCAGTTTGAATCCGCCTAGGAGCTCCATGGGAGAAAGACCTGGTGATCTGCTTTTGTAAAGGTTTCAGCCAAGGAAACTGTGGGGCAGCTGTGCTCTGCGACACATGGGATCACCATGAAGCAAAACAGACTCAATAGCAATTAACACCACCAACTAACCATACAAAAAATGTTTGAAAATCTTCTTTTTTTGCCTAAAAGTGAGAACAAAAAGGTTTACTTTTGTCTGCATGAAGAATAAAAGATGTGTGTCTCTGACTTATTGGTATCATCTTTCTGAAATTTCTTCCAGCCCATTTTTTGACACGCTGGTTATTAGCAAACGTGAAGTCTTGGTCCATTTAAGTGTGCCTCATTCTGAGAAATAAAACCATTCTTTAAAACTTGTACACACACATCACCACCTATGGTGAAGTCTTGCCAAAAATAAACTACTGGTGCCCAGCTACCACCATCTACCACTCTGAAGGGATCGCAACAGAGGGTCCTAGAGAGGGTGGGAGAAAAATGTAGAACAAAATTCAAATTAAAAAAATAAAAAAGATTAGACTTACTGGTCTGACAGAGACTAGAGGAAGCCCTGAGACTATGGCCCCTGAACACCCTGCTAACTCAGAACTGAAGCTATTCCCAAAGTCTATCTTTTGGCCGAAGATCAGACAGACCTACAAGACAAATAGCAATACATGTGAGGAACATTCTTCTCAGTTCAGTAAAGTATACGAGACCACATGGGCAACTCCTGCCCAAAAGCAAAGGTGAAAAGGCAGGAAGGGACAGGAAAACTGAATGAGCCGACACAGGGAACCTGGGGTGTGAAGGAAATGGGGGAAGTTCTGACGCGTTGCGGGGATTGCAACCAATGTCAAAAAACAATTTGTGTATAAATTTTTGAATGAGAAACGAATCTGCACTGTAAGCCTTCACCTAAAGCACGATAAAACTTAAATAAACTGAACCAGAATAGATTAAATCTCTAGATATAACTGCCAATTTACAGGAAGTACAAGGGAAAGGGGAACATGTAACTGCCAATTTATAGAGAATACAGATGAGGGAGAAACATGTTAAATGGCACCATAGGGATGCAGTAGCAAAATCTGGACCGTGGATAGTCTGCTTGACAAATGGAATGTCAGTTTGTTGTAATGTGGTGGCTTGAGCGTTACTACAATGCTGGAAGCTATACCACTGGTATTTCAAATATCAGCAGGGTCACCGATGGTGGACAGGTTTCAGTGGAGCTTCCAGACTAAGACAGACTAGGAAGAAAGGGCTGGAGATCTACTTCCAAATATTAGCCAATGAGAACACTATGGATCACAACAGAATGTTGTCCAATATAGGGCTGGAAAATGAGCCCACCAGATTGGAAGGCATTCAAAATACATAGCGGCCACAATAGACTCAAGTACTACAATGATCATGAAGAAGATGGCACAGGAATGGGAATGGGTGATGTTTTGTTCTCTTGTGCGTGGGGTTGCCAAGAGTCAGAACAAACTCAGGCCCTTAACAGGAAAAATAATACAGTGGTTATTTACTCTACCCTAAAGCCCTAGATACACAATGGTTAAGCACTCGGCTGCTAGCTGAAAAGTCAGTGGTACAAACCCACCCAGCAGGTCTGAGGGAGGAACACCTGGTGATCTGCTCCGGTAAAGATTACAGTCTAGAAAACCCTATACAGCAGTTCTACTCTATCATATAGGGTCACTATGAGTCAGAATAGACAGGATGGCAAACAACATTGGCACCTTCAAGCATACTTAGCTTCACTCCAATTAAGAAAACACCCTGCTGCTAGAATAACCTCCTGATTATCTGGCTTACCCCCCTGGATGCCCCATTTGCCCACAGGATAAACCCAAACTCATTAACCCTGACTTGCAGGGCCCTTTCCCACCCGTTTTCCCATCCAGCGTCATCTCTCTAGGCTCCCTCTCTCTTTCTCCACCCCTACCGGTCTGAGTTTCTCTCCTCTCCTCAAAAGCACCATTTTCTCTCTGGAGGCCTCTGGGCCTTATCACTGATTGTTCCCTTTGCCTGTGTCATTGTTCCCCACCATTCTCTGCCCAGCCAACTGATTCATCTTCCAGGGTTAGGCATAAACTTCATCTCCTCCTCTTAGACGCCTTCCCTGATATTTCCACGATAGGTGCCTCTCCTCTGTCCTCCAGGTAGCCCTGAGTAATCTTTATTCCAGAACTCCTGAACCACAATACAATTGCCTCATCCTTGTCTGTCTCCCTGGGAGGCAGAGGCTGGGTCTGTTTTACTCACTGCTGTATCCATGGTGCCTAACACATCCATTCATCATAAATATTTGATGAGTGAATGACTGAAAGCAGAAATAAATGAATAAATGGGTCATCTGGGAGTCTCTGCTTCTCTAGGAAATGCCAAATCTATGTTGGCACATATAAGGGAGACCAGGAAAAAAGAAATGTACAAGGGAGTTTAAACTGAAAAACAAAGTCAGCTTCCCTGTCGAGCGCAGGCCTGGGTGGTATGCTGGGCAGGCATGTGCTGCTCTCCGCTCCCTACCTGTCCCCCAGGGCCACGCTGTGGTGGGGCCCAGGCACCATTTTATTAGTTGTGATCCACTGTGGTTAATTCCCTTAATCTAGACTTGCTTGTCCATAAAGCCCAGACCTCAGGTATTGGATTTCTCTGATCAAAGGACAGTGTGTGGGGGGTGCTGCCCAGGAGGGCTCGGCAAGGCTCGTAAACACGGTCTGAGACGCACACGGGCACCCTCCCAAAGATGGCCCGATCAATGGCCGGAGCAATCCCGTGTGAAATATGACTGCTGCTCAAATGCTGCTTCTGGGATTTACGGCCGGGTATTAATCTGCCCTGCTTAATGCATTGACCTCTGCTCTCCAGCAATTCAGGGGATGGCGCTGGTGGGGCCAGAAGCTAATTCTATGGATTAAAGCTGAAGGAGCTCCTAGCATTTGGAAGTGTCAGGGACAGTTTAAGTGCTAGCAAAATGCTTCCTGCTCTCTTCATCAAACAAAGGGATTTGAGAGGGAAGTACCTAGCTGTGGTTAAGAAGATGCTTTTGCTAAACAAAATCAGTTTCCCTATCTGGTTCAGGCCTCCAGGCCTTTGCACATCTGTTCCTTCTTCCCGGGATGCTCTGCCCTCCATGCATCCTCAGGTCTCATCTTGGATGTCACACCCTCCAGGAAGCCTTCCTAACCCCCAGGTCTTGGTTAATGTCCTTCATCATGCTCGTAAGATGGTACTTATCACATTGTCATTATGGGTTTTCTAGTCTCACTCAAAAAAAACCTTCTGGTACTCTCTGCTTTCAGCCAGGATCCATCTGACATCAGCAGTGATATCCCTGGTTCCACGTCCTCTTCTGAAACCGGCCTGAATTTTTGGCAGTTCCCTGTCGATATACTGCTGCAGCCAGTTTTGAATGATCTTCAGCAAAATTTTGCTAGTGTGTGATATTAATGATATTGTTCTATAATTTCCACAGTCGGATGGATCACCTTTCTTGGGAATAGCCATAAATATGGATCTCTTCCAGTCAGTTGGCCAGGAAGCTGTCTTCCATATTTCTTGGCATAGATGAGTGAGCACCTCCAGAGCTGCATCTGTTTGCTGAAACATCTCAATTGATATTCCATCAATTCCTGGAGCCTTGTTTTTCGCCAATGCCTTCAGAGCAGCCTGGACTTCTTCCTTTAGTACCATTGGTTCCTGATCATATGCCACCTCTTGAAATGGTTGAACATCAACTATTTCTTTTTGGTATAACGACTCTGTATATTCCTTCCATCTTCTTTTGATGTTTCCGGCATTGTTTAATACTTTCCCCACACAATGATTCACTATTACAACTCGAGGCTTGAATTTTTTCTTCAGTTCTTTCAGCTCTTTGCATGTGTCATTATAATACTTTACTTTGTCTTCTCCAGATGCCCTTTGAAATCTTCTGTTCAGTTCTCTCACTTCATCAATTCTTCCTTTTGCTTTAGCTGCTTGATGCTCAAGAGCAAGTTTCAGACTCTCTTCTGACATCCATCTTGGTCTTTTCTTTCTTTCCTGTCTTTTCAATGACTTCTTGTTTTCTTCAAGTATGATGTCCTTGACGTCATTCCACAACTCATCTGATCCTCAGTCACTAGTATTCAATGCATCAAATCTATTCTTCAGATGGTCTCTAAATTCAGGTGGGATACACTCAAGGTCATATTTTGGCTCTCGTGAACTTGCTCTGATTTTCTTCAGTTTCAGCTTGAACTTACATATGAGCAATTGATAGTCTGTTCCACAGTCGGCCCCTGGCCTTGTTCTGACTGATGATATTGAGCTTTTCCATCGTCTCTCTCCACAGATGTAGTCAATTTGATTCCTGTGTGTTCCATCTGGCGAGGTCTTTATGTTGGTGAAAGAAGGTATCTGCAACAAAGAAGTCATCGGTCTTGCAAAATTCTATCATTTGATCTCCAGCATTGTTTCTATCACCAAGGCCATATTTTCCAACTACCAATCCTTCTTTGCTTCCAACTTTGTTTTATTGACTATGCAAAGGCATTCGACTGTGTGGATCATAACAAACTATGGATAACATTGCAAAGAACGGGAATTCCAGAACACTTAATTGTGCTCGTGAGGAACCTTTACATAGATCAAGAGACAGTTGTTCAGAGAGAACAAGGGGATAGTGATTGGTTTAAAGTCAGGAAAGGTGTGCGTCAGGGTTGTATTCTTTCACCATACCTATTCAATCTGTATGCTGAGCAAATAATCCGAGAAGCTGGACTATATGAAGAACGGGGCATCAGGACTGGAGGAAGACTCGCTAACAACCTGCGTTATGCAGATGACACAACCTTGCTTCCTGAAAGTGAAGAGGACTTGAAGCACTTAGTAATGAAGATCAAAGACTACAGCCTTCAGTATGGATTGCACCTGAACAGAAAGAAAACAAAAATTCTCACAACTGGACCAATAAGCAACATCATGATAAACGGAGAAAAGATCGAAGTTGTCAAGGATTTCATTTTACTTGGATGCACAATCAACAGCCACGGAAGCAGCAGTCAAGAAATCAAAAGATGCATTGCATTGGGTAACTCTGCTGCAAAGGACCTCTTCAAGTGTTGAAGAGCAAAGATGTCATCTTGAAGACTAAGGTGCGCCTGACCCAAGCCATGGTGTTTTCAATCACATCATATGCATTGAAAGCTGGACAATGAATAAGGAAGACTGAAGAACTGAGGCCTTTGACTTGTGGTGCTGGCGAAGAATATTGAATATACCATGGACTGCCAAAAGAATGAACAGATCTGTCTTAGAAGAAGTACAACCGGGATGCTCCTTAGAGGCAAGGATGGCAAGACTGAGTCTTACATACTTCGGACATGTTGTTAGGAGGGATCAGTCCCTGGAGAAGGACATCATGCTCGGCAGAGTACAGGGTCAGCAGAAGAGAGGAAGATCCTCAACAAGGTGGACTGACACAGTGGCTGCAACAATGAGCTCAAGCATAACAACGATTGTAAGGATGGCTCAGGACAGGGCAGTGTTTCGTTCTGTTGTGCATAGGGTCGCTATGAGTCGGAACCGACTTGACGGCACCTAACATCAGCAGTCTCACTCATCCACCAAATTGTTAAGAGCCTTGAGGGCAGGAGCTGGGTTGTTGCCCACCACTTAGGATAGAGCCCAGGCCACAGCAGAAAATCAATGAATATTTATTACCTGAATGAACTCAAAGAGCACAGCAACACCCAAGAGTGTTGGTGACAGGGTTTACTTGTAAAGTAGTTGCAGGTGGTATGTTGTCTTTTGTCCAAGTACCTTCTCTTTTTGTGCCTCAGTTTCCTCTTTGGTAAAACAGGGATAATAAATAGTGCTAATTACATAGCATCATCATATGTTTACTCATTGAACAAATGTTTATTGAGTGTCTACTTTGTGCAGAAGCCCCCGGGTGGCGCAAAGGGTTTGCACTCAACTATTAACCCAAAGGTCAATGGTTCGAACCCACCCAGCAACATCACAAGAAAGACCTGGTGATCTGTTCCATAAAGATTACTGCCAAGAAGACCCTATGAAGCACAGTTCTACTCGGTTTAACACGTTAGGGTAACCATGCATCAGAATCAACTTGACGGCAAGAGGCCTGGTTCTGATTTACTATGTCCAGGCACTGATCTAGGTGCTGGGGCACAGCAATGAAGGAAATGACAAAAATCTCTTGCCTTGCTGGGGCAGTGACATCCTGGTGCAGGGGGACAGAAAATAAATCACCTAGAGATAACTGTTAAAGAGAAAAAACTAACAGGGCTGAAGTGTAATTTAAGTGTTAATGAAGGGTCAGGATGAAGGTGGGTTTGGGATTTTAGGTGGAGTGGCCAGGAAGCCTCACTGAGAAGGCAGCTCTTGAGTAATGATTAGGAAGTGAAGAAGTGAGACTTGAAGATCTGGGTGAAGAGCATTTGAGGCAGAGGGAACAGTCAGTGCAAATGCCCTGAGGCAAATGCCTGCCTGGGTTGTTTGAGGGCTAGATAGGAGGCAAGTGTGGATATGTGGCTATAGATGAGTGAATGAGGGGGAAGGGAGGAGGGAATAAATACAGGTGATTCAGGTTAAAATGAGTTAATACACATGAATTCTTAGCACAGGGGTTAGATAAGCTATGGTACAGCCTGGTGGCACAGTGCTTAAGTGCTAGGGCTACTAACCAAAAGGCTGGCAGTTTGAATCCCTCAGGTGCTCCTTGGAAACTCTGTGGGGCAGTCTACTCTGTCCTATAGGGTCACTATGAGTTGGAATAGACTCAACGGCAAGCGGAGAGAGAGAAATCGTACAGCCATACTATGGAGTTCTAGGCAGCCATTAAGACGAGGGGGTGGAATGAGTCCAAAAGACTAATGGAGTACATGAACCACAGCCTCCACCAGCCTGAGCCCAGAAGAACTAGATGGTACCCCGCTACTACCACCTACCACTCTGGCAGGGATTACAATAGAGGGTCCCAGACAGAGCGAGAGAAAAATGTAAAACAAAATTCAAATTCACACACACACACACAAAAGACCAGAGTTACTGGTCTAACAGAGACCGAAGGAACCTTCGAGACTGTGGCCCCCGACACCCTGCTAACTCAGAACTGAAGTCACTCCCGAAATCCCCCTTTCAGCCAAAGATTAGACAGGCCTATAAAACAGTAACACACATGAGGAACGTGCTTCTTAGTTCCATCAAGTGTATGAGACCAAATGGGCAACACCCGTCCAAAAGCAGAGAGAAGGCAGGGGGAGATGGGAAAACTAGATGAATGGACATGGGGAATCCAGTGTGTAAACGGAAAAGGGAGAGTGCTGACACACTGCGGGGACTGTAACATTGTGTATAAATTTCTGAATGAGAAACTCACTTGTGCTGTAAACTTTCACCTAAAACACACACACACACACACACACACAGAACAAAAGAAATGAGGCGCATCTGTAGAGCCTACAAGGGTAGGCTTCCAATGGACAGATCTCTAAGACATGTTTTTAGATGGCAAAAGCACCATATATATAGATTTACATCTATCTACTCTGGTAGTATAGTGGTTAAGTGCTACAGCCGCTAACCAAAGGGTCGGCAGTTCGAATCCACCAGGTGCTCCTTGGAAACTCTACGGGGCAGTTCTACTCTGTCTTATAGGGTTTCTATGAGTCGGAATCGACTCGACGACACTGGGTTTAGTTTTTTTGGTATCTACTCCCCTTGTATAAATGCCAAAAAAACTCACCCCAAATTACATTTTATGTGTGCCTGGTGCGCAATGATGAAGCATTCAGCTGCTAACCAAAAGGTAGGTGGTTTGAATTTACCCAGCAGCTCCGCAGGAGAAAGACCTGGCCATTGCTCCTGTAAGATTACAGCCAAGACAACTCTATGAGCAGGGATGAATTATCCAATAGGCAATTTTTTTTTTTTTTTAAGGTAAGCATGGTGCTTACCATGCTTTCCAGGTCATCTGCAGTGAACAATTTCACGAGTTCCACCAAGTGAAATTGAAATTGTTCACAACAGATTAGTACACAAGCACAAGTAAGCCCACACTTACCTTGTTTACTGGGTCATCCGCTCGTCAGGGATTATGAATTTGAAAAGAAGCTTTGATTCTGTAGGAGGATGCTGTGGGGTTGGGAGAGAGACAGATGCCAGCCATACCTAGAAGCAGATTTGATGTGGAGAAAAAATATGGAATGCTGACTTGGTAAGCAAGGTAAACAAGCAAGGTAAACAGTGCGCTTACTTTGCCTATCAGATAAGCCGCCTTTGCCTATGGGACAGTTCCACTTTGGTACATGTGGCTGCTGTGAGTTGGAATGACCCAATGGCACACGACAACAACATACAGCTGTATATAAATTCTGGAAGAAAACACACTAAAACATTCAACGTTTGCATCTGGAGAGGGGGAGGGACTGGGGAAGGCAAAAGAGGATTTGACTTGTTTTACTTATGCTTCTCCATTGCTCAGCTTGGAATCTCGGGGCGGGGGGGGGGGGTGCTGGTGCAGTGGATTAAAACGTGCTTGGCTGATAACCCAAAGGTTTTTTTTTTGGAAAAGGAGCTCAAAAACACAAGGATACTATCCATTCCCTCCCCCTTTCTGTGTGGTGGAGGTAGCTATTTTTAACTTAAGCTTAAAATGCTTCAGCCATTGTTATTCAGACACATTTGGGTTTTTCTGGTGAACTGATCGGAGAGGCTTCATAGAAGGCTTTTGGCATGAGTATAAAGGGTGCCTTCTGGGAAACGATGGAGGGCTGTGACTCAGTGTCTCTTGGGGGTGTGGGGGGCTCGACTGGTTCTGGCCAGGACACGCCATTTACCATTTTGGACTGAAAGCCTGGCCTAGTCCCATGAGACTCTGGAAATGACAAGGCTACTTTTTTTTTTTTTTTTATCAAGAAAATGGCATTTTCTCTAAAAAATGTTGTTGGCCAGGGATAGGACTGCTTGGATGTTTCTGTGACAAAGTACATAGACAACAATGACAAATCCTTCTGCTTGGAGCTCAGCCTAGTCTCTACATATTGAATGCACTAGAGAAACGCTTTGCAAATATTTTTGATTCCATATCTCTTTAAAAAAAAAAAAAATTAAGTTCCTGGGTGGTTCAAATGGTTTGTACTCGGCTACTTACCGGAAGATTGGTGGTTTGAGTTCATTCAGAGATGCCTCGAGAGAAAGACCTGGCGATCTTCTTCTGTAAGATTGCAGCCATTGAAAACTCTATGGACTGCAGCTGTACTCAGATAACACGTGGGTCGCCAAGAATCGGAATCCACTAGAAGGCAACGGGATCAGTAAAACTGCTTTTGCATACGCTCTGACAATGCACATATATTTACATTTAATTGCACAGATGAATAACGATGTTAATTTCATTACTTAGTCTTAGTTCACGGTCCTCTTTGAGCAGAGCCTATGACAAACTCTCGAGTACCCAGTTTCATCGGAGGTGATCCCAGGGGCCAGGTCTGAGGGAGTGGGAGAGGACGAGACAAGGACAGCGGCAAAACTAAGATAATCGTGTGCTAGAGAGCGGTTGCCACTCTGTACAGTGGGGCCTTGATTCTGTCTCCTGGAGTTGTCTACAAAGTGATGGGCCTGGGCATTTATTTACCGGCTTCGGTCTCCCATTACTAACAGCCACTTTGGGACGCCATCACCATGCCCACACTTCCGGTCACACTGCGCATGCTTATACAAGCCCGCCGGAAGTTAGGGGAAGGCCTGGGGGGCAAAATGCATACAGTTGCACTGAGCGATTTTTCAGGTATTTGCTGAGAGAACGGGAGCCTCAGCTCGCCAGGTGAGATCAGGTTGAGCCAAAGGTATGTATTCGAGGGCACTAGAATGCGTGCTACATTACAAATATCCAGCATGGACAGTACGCACGCACAAAATCAGAAATTTAAAAACAGCATAAAACGAGAAAAGTAAATGCAAGGGTTACTATTTTCCCGGCTTCCGGATGGGCCATCTCGCACACCTGGGAGCATGTGACCTGCAGCTTGGAGGCCTGCTCTGAGGAGCACTGTCCACCTTTACTAATCTATAACAGAGGTGCTGGTTAAAAGCAGGTGTATTTTTTTGTTTGTTTGTTTCCTTTTTGGGCAGACAAACATATGGGAGGAGTCCCTGACTGGCACAAATGGTAAGCACCCAACTCCTACCAAAAGGTCGGTGATTGGAAGGAACCCACCCTGGAGCACCTGGGAAGACAGGTGTGGTGATCTGCTTCTGAAAGGAGCAAAACTAAATAAAGCAGGTCTACTCTGCACACATGGGGTCGCCATGAATTGGAATCAACTAGATGGCAGTGGGAGCCCTGGTTGTGCAGTGGTTAAGAGCTCGGCTGCTAACCAAAAGGTTGGCAGTTCGAGCCCACCATCTCCTTCGTGGAAACCCTGTGGGGCGGTTCAACTCTGTCCTATAAGGTTGCTATGAGTCGGAATCGACTCGACGGTTACGGGTTTTTTTGTTTTTAAATTTGTTTGTTTAGATGGCAATGATGTATATTTATATATTTTAACAGAGTTTTCATAAGTTGTGAAGCCAATTTTGACTCATGGTGACCCCATGTCTGTCAGAGTAGAACTGCGCTCCTTAGGTCTTTGAATGGCTGAATTTTCTGAAGTAGATCATGAGGACTTTGTGGTGAGTCACCTCTAGGTGAACTGGAACTGCCAACCTTTTGTTTAGCAGCTGAGAGTTAACTGTTTTCAGTACCCAGGGACTCCTTGGGGCGGGGGGGGGGGGACCTAAAAAAAAAAAAAAAAACAGCAACCAGTTGATTCAGACTTATGGCAACACCATGTGTTGGGTTTTTTTGTTTGTTTGGGGGGTTGGGGTTTGGTTAGCAGTAGAATGTCAATCATTTATACCACCCAGGGGTTCCCTGGGGCTTTGTTATGGTTGTTAGTTGCTGTTGAGTCTATTCAGACTCATGGCGACCCCATGTGCGCACAGTAGCTGCCCCATAGGGTTTTCAAGGCTGTGACCTTTCAGAAACAGATTGCCTGGCCTTTCTTTCAAGGTGCCTCTGCCAGTTTTTTGGCTAAGTAGTAAAGCACTTAACCAATTGTACTACCCAAGGACTTTTTTTTTGGGGGGGGGGCCTTAAAAATTTATTGAGCTAACACTAGACATCAGGAGATTTCATAAAACAATTCCCATATTTCATTTAGCTTGAAAAAATGGAAGATCCATCCATCCTGGGCTCACATCCTGAATGGCAACAGTCAGCAGAGGGTGAGTAGAGGTAGCCCTTTCAGGTGGGGCATGCAGCTTCTTAGTTTGCTGCAGTCCCCACCTCTCCCATGTGTGTGCTTGTGTATTCATACCCAGATGCCTCCTTCGTCAGTTTGTGTTCCTTGCCTGGTATTGAGCTAGAGGAGGAAAACAAACAGAATGCAGGGCACAGCAGGCTCACTAGGGGGCAGTGCAGAGTGGACAGGACCACCCCCCTCCACCCAAGGATCCCCAAGCTCTTATCTCCCAAGAGTTGTCATTGGGCAGGGCACACTTGGTCCCACCATGGATCTTGCTCCAGGAAAGACACTCTGCCCCCCTGTGGCTCTACATAGTTATAGGGAGCAACTGACTGGACAGACAGGAGCAAAGGACATGCTGGAGAGAGAAGCGTGCTCATCTGAGATGTAGGGGAGTTTGCATCCAGGCCTGTATCCGCTAAACCTGCACTGTCCAATGTAGTAGCCACCAGCCATTCATCGCTATAGAGCTTTTGACATGCTGGTCATCCAAACAGCGGCATACTGTCTGTTTAAAACAAACTCTGGATTTCAAACACTGACAGATGACAGAAAATGTATAATAATCTCATAAAGATTTCTCCTATTGATTACAAGTTGAAATGACGTTATACCTTTGTGTAGGAGATGCTTTGGGACAGAAAGCCGTTCATGGAGCCAGGCTATGTGGGCGGCTGTGAGAATGGGATTATACTGGTGGACATCTTGCACACTGTAGGTGCTCACACACTGGTTGTCAATTCTGAATAAAAGACAAGGCACCCCATGGATTAAAAACTTAATCTTAATATGTATGGAGTACTTAGTATGTGCCAAGCACTATATACAGGTGATTTCCTTTAATCCCCCCAATATTCCTATGAGGAAGAACTATCCCCTTTTTATGGATGAGGTACAGAGAGGTTAAGTAAGTTGCCTAAGGCCACACAGCCCGGAAGTACAGGAGATAGGATTTGAACCAATGTCTGCACAGCCTTTCTATAAATCTTAGCTGATGCTGATATGCAGATCCTGGGAAGAACTGAGTTAAAGGTATTGGAAGGCAATGTGTAGTTTTCTCGTTTCAGTCTTGGTATGGTTTTAATGTGGTAGGTGGTACAGTCCAGATTGGTTTAGGTAAACCTTTATAAAAACAATTTAGGAACTATTTGTCTTCATCCTGGGTCTGTGATGGTGGTGGTGGATGACACACCCAGAGGGAAGTTCTGTGTCCAGGGTTATGGAAACTGGGACAAGAGCCTTCCTCAGTCCTTTCCCTGGACTATGCCCTGAGGACTTTACCTGGCAGCAGCAGTAGTCTCCACTAAGGAAATGAGTTTGGATAGTTGATATCCTACCTCCATGTTTAAGGAACCTCAGTGGCGCAGTGCTTAAGCGTGCAGCTGCTAACCGAAAGGTTGGTGGTTCGAACCCACCTGGTGGCTCCATGGGAGAAAGACCTGGTGATCTGCTCCCGTAAAGATTATAGCCTAGAAAACCCTACGGGGCAGCTCTGCTCTGTCGCGTGGGGTCACTATGAGCTAAAATCGACTCGAGGGTACTTAACAACAACAACCCCCATGGTTAAGACTCCTGAAGAGAGACCTGGGCCTTGGGGGTTCCAAACCCTCTTGGTTCCTTGGGGAAGAGCTCTGACTCAACTGTTCCTGGCCACCTTACATTGGTCCCTGAATGGAGTCAGGCCGACTGATGTGAAATGCCAGGTCTACTCGTTACCCGCTCTGTAAGCTGAGTGAATCACTTATCTCTCTGACCCAGATCCCTTATCTGTAAATTGAGTTGATAGTAATTTTTACTTAACTATGTTTTGGAAAGGATTAAAAAAATAGAAGGGTCATGTTTTCTTAATTCTAAGCCACCATCGATGTACCATTCCTTCAAAAAAATATTTGATTGCTGACTATGGCCCCGGCAGCATTTAGGTACTGAGGATACAGCAGTGAATAAGGCAGGCAAAGTCCCTCATCTCAGGGAGCTTACCTTCCTACTCGGGAGTCAGACAATAAGCAACTGATAAGTACTACGAAGTATAAAGTAAATTAAAGCAGGGTAAGGAGATGGGGGGCTGCTTTTTAGAAGAAAGTGGCCATACAACCTTTGGGGAATGCTCAGCTTTTGTTAACAGTGATGGAAAAATTCAAGAATGGTTAAGGGTGATGGTTGAAAAACGTAGGGAACATAATTAATGTCATTGAACTGTACATGCGAAGACTGTTGAAATGTGAAGTGTTTTGTTAGCTATATGTTTACTACAATAAAAAGAAAGAGAGTGGTCACGGAAGACCTCGTTGATAAGATGATGTGTTAGTTTTCTAAGGCTGCCATGACAAAACACTCCCAGGTGGGTGGCTTGTAAGAAGAGAAATTGATTGTCTCACAGCTCGGGAGGCTGGGTGTCTGAAATAAGGGTATCAGCAGGGCCATGTTCTCTCTGTCTGCTCTAGCAGAAGAACATTCCTTGTGTCTCCCAGCTTCTAGTAGCTTCAGGGGTTTCTTGGCATTCCTTGGCCATCTTCCCTCTGTGCGTCACTGTGGCTATTCTTGTCTTTTATAAGAAAAGCACTCAGATTGGATTAAGATCTACCCTCTCCAGTATAAGCCAAAAAAAAGACCCAAGCCTGTTACCATCTAGTCAATTCTGACTCATAAAGACCCCATAGGACAGACTAGAACTGCCCCATAGGGTTTCCAAGGAGTGGCTGGTGGATTTGAACTCCCAACTTTGTGGTTAGCCACCTTTCTCTTAACCACTACACCATCAGGACTCCTACACCAGTATGACCTCTGTTAACTGATATGATCTTCAAAGAACCTATTTTCAAATAAGGTTACATTCACAGGTACGAGGAGGTTAGGACTTCAGCATATTTTTATGGGGGCCATCATTCAACCTGTAACAGCTGACATTTGAACAGAGACACGGAGGAGGAAGTGAGGGAGTGAGAGTGTTCCAGGCAAAGACAGCCACAAATGTGAAGACCCTGAGATGGGATGTGTTTGGCCTCTTCAGAAAATAGGAGGCCCACATGGTTGGAGAAGAGTGAGTAATGGGAGAGAGGGGTAAAAGATGAGCCCAGAGAGGCCACTGGGGCCTGGTAGGACATGGTAAGGACTTTGGGTTTTATTCTGAGTGAGATAGGAGCTATGGGAGGGTTTTTTTTTTTTTTTTTGTAAAGGTGAGACCTAGTCTGACATATTTCATGAGGCCAACTCTGGCTCTGTGCTGAGAATAGACTGTGGGAGGCGAACATGGAGGCAGGGAGACTAGTTAAGAGATGATTGTGATCCTGATATACACCAAGTTTTAAACACTTTTTTAGGGAAATAAAAAAAATTGTATTAACTGTACATATGAATTTTAAGATATATTTGGATTTCAGAAAAATTTTTTTTAGATGAAGAAAATATAGCACTTAGTGTGTTTAATTGAGAGGGCCCATACTAGGAAGTCAGTGTTGGTTCCCTTCATTTCTAAGCCTGATCTCCTTTGGAGCCTACATTAGGTCAGTAGTAATAACAACATTTCTGTAGCATCATGTGGGGATGTATCTATATATATACACATGTATATGGGTTTTGGGTATATACGTATATACATACGCATACATGTATATATAGATATTTGTACACATATGCGTATACATGCATAAAGAGCTCTGGTAGTGTAACAGTTAATCACTTGGCTACTATCTGAAAGGTTAGCAGTTCAAACCCACCAGCCACTCCATAGGAGAAGAGACCTGGAAATCTGCTCCCGTAAAGATTCCAGCCTAGAAAACCCTCTGGGGCAGTTCTACTCTGTTCCATGGAATTGCTATGAGTTGGTATCGACCTGACAGCACACAACAACAGCATGCATACATATATGTAAGGGTGATGGTTGAGCAGCACGATGAACATAATTAATGTTGCTGAACTGTGCACGTGAAATTGTTGAGATAGCAGATGTTTTGTTGCCTATATATTTACCACAGTAAAAAAAAAAAAAAAAAAAAAAAGAAAGAAAAACAGAGTGGTCATGAAAGTCCCTGGGTGGTGCAGATGGTTAACAAACGTTGTAAGGATCACATGCTGGAGGCATCTGATGGCCTGTATAACTTCACAAGGGGAAAGAGAATCGTTACCAGCATGCGCAGCCCAAGGTTGAGTGCTATGAGTTAGAGGTCAGACATGCCTCCACCTTCAGCCTCTTTACCAGTATTGATAACCAACCGTCCCTCCTACAGCAGTCTCTACTTCCAGGGCCACTGGGATGGCAATGCTGCTCCCTCTGCTTTGGGCAGCCCCATTCTAGTCCTTCTGAGTGGCGACTCCACCCCCTCAGTCCCAGCAGGCCTCATTCTTCTGCCCCTTGGGCATGGCAGCCCCACTGCCTCAGCTTTGGGCGGCGGCCCCATCCCTCTGGCACACCTTAATGGCAGCCCCTCATCTGGAACCGAGCTGGCAGAGATCCGACTCTGAAACCTAGGAGGCTGTGGACCCATCTATTGAGTTCCAGAGACTGTGTTCCTACTCTTTGAAATTGAGAAAGCTCTGCTTCCTATGCTCCTTCCAACAGTTCTGCTGATCTTTGAGCTGCTCCAGGGATGGTCCTTTTCTTTTCTTGGAGGACAACAGATGTGTTGGCCTGTTTCCTGCCTGTAGAATTTCAAGAGGCAGACAGCGTTCTTTCGTTCTTTCTCTGTCCCATTCAGTCTAAGCTAATGGGTTTTCTGCTGTGGTAGTCAGTTAGAGCTATCAGCCACAGCTTTCAACCTCTCTAACTAAAAATTGTGTAGCCATATCCTTGGTGAACATTTTAGGACAAGTGTCCTTAGTTTGTACAACAGAATTTTCTAAATCTTTAAGTTCTGTTTTCATTTTGCACAGTTCTTTTTAAGTCCAGCCTTTTCCTCTTGCATTTTACCATTCGCAGCAAGGAGAAACCACATGGCCCCTTTAAGATCTTGCTTAGAAATCTCATCAGCCAAATATCCAAGTTCATCAGTTACACATTCTACCTTCCACCAAACATTTGAACATAATTCAGACAAGTTCTTTGCCGTCGCATAAGAAGCATCGCCCTTCCTCCATTGTCCAGTCACATGTTCGTCATTTTCCTTTAAAGCCTCCCCAGAAGCACGTTTAACGTCCACATTCTAACAGCAGTTGCTGGCACCATTTTGTGTTCTCTAATCCGGTAGAGACTTTTTCTATAGCACTTCTCACTTCTTCCTGAATCCTCACCTGAATTGCCTTTGTTGTCCATAATTCTGCCAACAGTCTCTTCATGGCAATCTAGGCTTTTTCTGTTTAAAAAAAAAAAAGTTTGGCACCTTCAAACTTGGATCCATTAAGAAATTTATTTTCTCATACTCTAGGAGGCTAGGAATCCAAACTCGGGGTGTCAGTTCTAGGGGAAGGCTTTCTCTCTGTCAGCTCTAGAGGAAGGTCCTTGTCTCTTTGAGCTTCTCTGCTCCTGGGTAATCTTCATGTGGCTTGGCATCTCTCTTCCCGCATCTCTGCCCTGCTCCCTTGTTTAATCTCTTCCATATCTCAAAAGAGACTGACTCAAGATACACCTTACGCTAATCATGCCTCATTAACATAACAGAGGCAACCAATTCTCGAATGGGATTATAACTGTAGGCAGAGGCTAGGATTTATAAGACATGTTTTTTGGGGCCACAGTTGAACCCACAACATTGTCTATCTATGCATGTATTAACTCATTTGATTGAAAAAGGGAAATCTCAAAGACCAGTTAACTTGGAATATACATGCTGAATGATGCACCCCCAAATATCATATTCTGATTTACTCAGTGTCCTGGTAAACTGGACCTTATGGTTTATAACATCTGGCAATAACATCTTAATCCTAATGATGTTGAAGACAGAGTGGGGCTTGGACCTTAAAAAATATTTTTTGATTCCATGACATTGTCTAGGTTCTCACTAAAGGTGTAATCTGAGGACCTGCAATGTCAGTATCACCTGGACTTTGTTGGAAATACAGAGTCTTGGGCCATGGCCCAGTCCTTGTGAACCAGAATCTGCATTTTAACAAGATTCCCAGGGGCTTGTATGCTCTTTAAAGCATGAGAAATGCAGTTCTGGTTTGAGAGCTCTAAGAACTGCTGTCATAGACGGGTCTCAATGGTGGCCATGCAATAGTGTCACTGTGGCAGACGGAGTCTCAGCTGGCCCTGTGATCCCTGCCTATTGGTGTTCAAGCCCTTGTGTAATCACCTCCCCTGAGTATGGGCAGAACACGTGACTTGCTTCTAACCAGTCTCATTGCCATTGAGTCTATTCTGATTCCTGTTGTCGTTGTTGTTAGGTGCCATCGATTCGGTTCCGACTCATAGAGACATTATGTACAACAGTAAGAAACACTCCCTGGTCCTGCACCATCCTTAAAATCGTTGTTATGCCTAAGCCCATTGTTGCAGCCACTGTGTCCGTCCATCTCATTGAGGGTCTTCCTCTTGTTCACTGATCCTCTACTTTACCAAGCATGATGTCCTTCTCCAGCGACTGATCCTTCCTGATAATATGTCCAAAGTATACATCTCACCATCCTTGCTTCTAAGAAGCACTCTGGCTGTACTTCTTCCAAGATGTATTTGTTTGTTCTTTGGCAATATTTTTCTCCAACACCAAATTCAAAGGTGTCAGTTCTTTTCCGGCCCTCTTTATTCATTGTCTAGCTTTTACATGCATAGGAAGCATTTGAAAACACCATGGCTTGGGTCAGGCATACCTTAGTCTTCAAGATGACATCTTTGCTTTTCAATCCTTTAAAGAGGTCTTTTGCGGCAGATTTGCCCAGTGCAGTGCATCTTTTGATTTCTTCACTGTTGCTTCCATGGGTGTTGATTGTGGATCCAAGTAAAATCCGTGACAACCTCAATCTTTTCCCCATTTATCATGGTCCAGTTGTAAAGATTTTTGTTTTCTTTATGTTGTGGTGTAATAGGTGTAATCCATACTGAAGGCTGTGGTCTTTGATCTTCATCAGTAAGTGCTACAAGTCCTCTTCACTTTTAGCAAGCAAGGTTGTGTCACCTGCGTTACGCAGGTTGTTACTGAGTCTTCTTCCTCCAATCCTGACGCCCTGTTCTTCTTCATATAGTCCAGCTTCTTGAATTATTTGCTCAGCATACAGATTGAATAGGTATGGTGAAGGGATACAACCCTGATGCACACCTTTCCTGACTTTAGACCATGCAGTATCCCCTTGTTCTATTTGAATGACTGCCTCTTGACCTATGTACAGGCTCCTCATGAGCACAATTAAGTGTTCTGGAATTCCCATTATTTGCAATGTTATCCATAATTTGTTATGATCCACACAGTTGAATGCCTTTGCATAGTCAATAAAATGCAGGTAAACATCCTTCTGGTATTCTCTGCTTTCAGCCAGGATCCATCTGACATCAGCAGTGATATCCCTGGTTCCACGTCCACTTCTGAATTGGCTTGAATTTCCAGCAGTTCCCTGCTGATATTACTGCTGCAGCTACTTTTGAATGATCTTCAGCAAAATTTTACTTGCATGTGATATCAGTGATATTGTTTGATAATTTCCGCATTTGGGAATAGGCATAAATATGGGTCTCTTCCAGTCAGTTGGCCAGGTAGCTGCCTTCCAGATTTCTTGGCATAGATGAGTGAGTACTTCCAGCACTGCATCCGTTTGTTGAAACATCTCAGTTGGTGCCATATGTCAATTCCTGGAGCCTTGTTTTTCACCAAGGCCTTCAGTGTAGCTTGGACTTCTTCTTTCAATACCATTGGTTCCTGCTCATATGGTACCTCCTAAAATGGTTGAACATCGACCAATTCTTTTTGGTATAGTGACTCTGTATTCCTTTCATCTTCTTCTGATGCTTCCTGAGTCGTTTAATATTTTCCCCATAGAATCCTTCAATATTGCAACTTGAGGCTTGAATTTTTTCTTCAGTTCTTTCAGCTTGAGAAATGCTGAGGGTGTTCTTCCCTTTTGGGTTTCCATCTCCAGGTCTTTGCACATGTCATCATAATACTTTACTTTGTCCTTTCGAGCTGCCCTTTAAAATCTTCTATTCAACTCTGCTAATTCATAGCTACCTAGTTTGTGAGGATAGTGCAGGTCTGGGCAGTGTTTTGTTCTGTTCTACATAGGGTTGCTATGAGTTGGAAGTAACTTGATGGAACCTAGCAATAACAGGACAGAGTAGAACTGCCCCACAGGGTTTCCAAGGCTGTAATCTTTAATGGAAATATCCAAGGCTGTAATCTTTAATGGAAACAGAGTACTACGTCTTTCTTCCATGGAGGAGTTGGTGTGTTTGAACCGCCAACCTTTCAGTTAGCAACTGAGTGCCGCTAGGGCTCCTTTTCTAATCAATAGAATATGTCAGAGGGGATGGGATGTCACTTCTGTGAATATGTTACATAAGATTGTAACTCCTGTCCTGCTGGCTTTGATGAAGCAAGTTCCCATGTTGGCAAGGCCCAGTCAGCAAAGAACCGAGGGCAGCCTACAGCTAACGTCAGCAGGGCACTGAGGACCTCAGTCCTACAACTTGTAAGAAGCTGAGCCCTACCAGTGGCCACAGGAGCTTGGAAACAGATCCTTCCCCAGTAGAATCTTCAGATGAGATCCCAGCTCTGTGGACATCTTGATTGTAATCAAAATGTCCACAGTCTTGTAAAAGACTCTGAAGCAGAGGACTCAGCTAAGCCATGGCCAGATTCCTGACCCACAGAAACCATGAGATCGTAAGTGTGTTTTTTTAAGGTGATAATTTTGTGGTGATTTCTTATACAGCAATAGCTAACTAGTACAGCCAAGGAGAAGGACAGCCATGTAACTAGAGGTTCCATTTATATTAATATAGACCATATATTTTAGACCATATACGTTATTGTGCCCTGATTCCTGTCCCACAGAAACTATGAGATAATAGGTGGTGGTGTTTAAGCTGCTATGTGTTGATAGTTTGTTATGTAGCAATTGATAATTTACAATATCACCTAAGGAACTTGAACACAGTAATAACTGCCAACATCCAGGCCCACCTTCTGGCCAATTAAATCAGATTCTCCAGGAATGGGTTCCAGTGATAGTATTTAAAATACTTTCCCCAGGGGATGCTGATGTGGAACTGGGATTGAGGAGCACAGATGCCACTCTTCTGAAAACAGTCTTCAGTGATTATAGGTTTACTGGGTACCCTCTGAACCCCTGGTGGCGTAACAGTTAAGGGCTCGGCTGCTAACCAGAAGGTCAGCAGTTCAAATCCACCAGCCACTCCCTGGAAACTCTATGGGGCAGTTCTTCTCTGTCCTGTAGGGTGGCTATGTGTCGGAATTGATTTGAAGACAATGGTTTTGGTTTTGGGGCACCCCATAAGGAGCCCCGGTGGTGGTGCAGTGGTTAAGTGCTCCATGCTAATCAAAAGGATGGCAGTTCAAACCCACCAGCCAGTCAGCTGGAGAAAGATGTGGCAGTCTGCTTCCATAAAGATTATAGCCTTGGAAATCCTGAGGCAGTTCACCTCTGTCCTGTAGGGTTGCTATGAGTCAGAATCACGTTGAAGGCAACAGATTTGGGTTGGGCACTCTCTCCTTGCACCCCACCTGTCACGTGGTCATTTGAGCTTTCTGGTTGCTTGCCCTGGGTTAGCAGGAGTTCAGTCTTTTCCCTAGCTTCCTCCCACTTGCCCCGTTCTTGGGTGAAGGGGTTCCAGTGCCCTTTCTGTCAAAAAGATAAAGGCCTTTGAGAAGATGGCGCCGTCACAGTGACACTTGGCAGAGCCATCCATCCATGGGAAGGAACACCTTAATGCAAAACCCGAGGCTAAAGAGGCCAGAGACTCCATGGAAATGGGCTTTGAAATAGGAGCTTTCATATCATATTCACACATCTGAAACAAATCAGAGGGTGAAGGACAACTGCTGGTAATGGCTGGGGGGAAGGGCAGGGATCTGGCAGGAATAGATGTCTTGGGGATTGACGAAAAAAGACCGATGGTGACGCTGTTGTGGCACATCTCTGGGTCAGGCCATTTGCTGGAGTTGGGGGGCTGGGCTGGGCTGCTGACATCACCTCGTTGGAATGTCAGGAACATAACCCTGGACACCCGATGTCCCCTGGTGGCTGCTTTATGACTTGGCCTGCCACCCCCTTGGATTATCCCGGATCATGTTTTCTAAAGATAAGTAGTCAAGGGGCGTGTTGGAGACAAGGAATTTATGGCCTTCGAAACTCTACTTCCCTGTCCTGGCTGTCCCCTGACCCTGCCTGTGCGGCTGCCAGGACTGATCTGCAGAAGAATAATGCTTATGAGAGGATTTCCAGGAAGCAGGGCAAAGGGTGGGTTTACACCTGAGAACTGTGCAATCTTTAGAGCTGAGAAGGGCTTGGACATCAAGTGGGGCTGTTGAGCATAGTGATTTAAGTGTGTAGGCTCCAACAGCCCAGGGATCAAAAGCCAGCTCTATCACTTGGTCAAAAGGCTTAACTTCTCAGAGCCTTTCTCCCAGGCACCTCTGGGTGGATTTGAACCATCAACCTTGCAGCTAGTAGCCAAATGCATTAACTGTTTGTACCACCTAGGGACTCTGAGAAGAGAAGAGAGGGTCCTTTTTCATCTCTTGTCTGCAGTCAGGAAAACTCCCTGGTCAGTACAAGGAGATGTGCCCAGCCAACCCAACAGTAAGGGCCAGCGAAAAAGAAGAAGACCCTCAACGACATGGATTGACACAGTGGCTGCAACAGCGGGCTCAAGCATAACAACGATTGTGAGGGTGGCACAGGACCGGGCAGTATTTCGTTCTGCTGTACACAGGGTCACTATGAGTTGGAACTGACTCAACGACACCTGATAACAAGCCCAACAATAAAAATTAAAATTAAAATGATATAATTTACTGGATGCTTCTTATATCCCTATCATGGTGCCTGGCGAACAGAAGGCCCCCAAACTATTCACGGAATGAGTGAATGAAGACCAGGCATTGTGTTAAATACTTTCTACACGGAATCTCATCTTATCTTAAGAACAAGGCTGCAAAGAAGGTTCTATTGTTATCCCTTATCAAATCACCCACTTTATAGGAAAACAAACTGAGGCTCAGATAGATGTGTAGATGTGTCTCAGGTGCTCTCAGAGGTATGTAAGAACTGAGATCTCTTTTTTTTCTTTTTTTTTTCTGTCCATTTCTTCTTCCCATTTCCAGGGTACCTGACAGCCCTATGTTATTAGGGTCTTTTCTGTTTTTATTCTGCTTGTGAGTATTATGGTTGCGTGTCAACTGGCCTGGGCCATGATTCTCAGTGGTTTGGCAGTTGTGATGTAGTTTGGCTGTCATAATGATATGATCACCTCCATGATATAGAGTGATTACCTCCATGATGGGATTTGCTGTGAGAAGCCAATCAGTTGAAAGGGAGTTTCTTTGGGGGTGTGGCCTACATCCAACACAGGTGAACTTTCTGGCCAAGCATCTGGCTCCTGTTTGTCTGACCTCCAGTTCTTGGGACTTGAGCTAGCAGCTTACCTGCTGTCTTGCCTGCTGATTTTGAGATTTGTCAGTCTTTGCAGCCTATGAACCAGAGCCCTGTTGTCTGACCTGTCAGTCTTGGGTTTGCCAGCCCCTGTGGTATGAGAATTAGGAGAAACCCCCAGCCTGACCTATGGACTTGAGACATTCCAGCCTCTACAACCAAGTGAACAATTCTCTAATAGAAATCTATATATATATATTTATTTATTTATACGCTACCCTGGTTTTGCTTCTCTAGAGAACCCAGCTTAAAACTCTGTCTTTTCTAGCTCCCACTTCTGTTGTAGAGTCCATAGGAATGATACATTGTACCCTCTTGTTTTCTGTCCCTACCCTAGACATTTGTCTAGAGGCATGGGGGTAGTCTATTTGTGGCCGTCCCCTCCATAGTTGATGGAATTGTAAGAATGACAATGAAAGCACTTATTGTTTACTGAGCCCTACCCCGAGTGCTTTGCATGCATCTTCTTGTTGACTGTTCATGCCAACCCTGAGAGCTGTGAAGAACTTTGGAGCTAGCCCTGTCCAGCTTTAATTTGCTGGGCTTGTGCTCGTGGTGGTGCAGTCGGTTGGATTTTTGTTGTTGCAATTGCCATCGAGTCCATTCTGACACATGGTAACCTCACGTGTGTCAGAGTAGAACTGGGTTCCATAGGGTTTCAATGGCTGATTTTTTAGAAGTAGATCACCAGGCATTTCTTCCAAAGTATCTCTGGGTGGACTTGAACTGTCAATTTTTTGGTTAGCAGCCAAGTGCATTAACTGCTTGTACCAGCCAGGGCTCCTAGTCAGTTGAATAGTGGCCCCCTGAAGAACCTCAGAACGTGACCTTATTTGGAAATAGGGTCTTAATAGATGTAATTAAGGTAAGAATCAGGAAATGAGATCATCCTGGATTTAGGGTGTGCCCTAAATCCAATAAGTGGTGTCCTCATAAGAGAAAGGAGAGATGTGAGACACAAGGGGAAGGCTGTGTGAAGACAGAGATTGGAGCGGTGCAGCTGCAAGCCAAGGAACTTCAAGGATTGCTGGCAGCCACTAGAAGCTAGGAGACTGGCATGGTATAGATTCTACCTCAGAGCTTCCAGAAGGAACCAGCTCTGCTAACACCTTGATTCAGACTTCTGGCCTCCAGAACTGTGAGAGAATAAATTTCTGTTGTCTTAAGCTGCCATGTTTGTGTGATCTGTTACGGCAGCCCTGGAAACATAATGCAGTATCTAAGACACAGTCCCTGCTTGTAGGGGTGAAGGATGGGGGAGGGATTGATACATAAACACATGACTGTACGATAAAGGATTTAGTGTCATGTCAGTCCAGCACCAAGGGAGCACAGAGGTAGGATCACAAAATTTTCCTAGAAGCAGAGCTGGAGGACTTCATGGAGGAAGTGACCTTGTGCTGCATTCTCAAAGGATGTGTTTTTCAAATAGAGAAGAGGGAAATGGCTACAGCGATAGGCAACAGAGCTACCCTGTACAAAGGCATGGAGATGTTAAAGGGCAAGGTGGATTCCTCTCTGGCTGGAGGGCAGGGTACTTGGGGAGAGATGGGAATGAGAAGAGGATTTCAGGCTGATGAGGATTCGATCTAGGTTCCGAAGACTCTTGTGAAGGATTTTAGTGCTCCTCTGGCAATAGTGAGGTATGTTGTTGTTGTTAGTCGCCGTTGAGTCAGCTCTGATTGATGGTGACCCCATGTAAACAGAAGCAAATGTTGCCTCATCCTGTACCATCTTTATGATCCTTGGTATGTTTGAGCCCATTTTTTGCAGCTGTTGTGTCAGTTCACTTCATTGGGTGTTTTCTTCATTTCATCCACCCTCCACTCTACTAACCATGATGTCCTTTTCTATTAATTAGTCTTTCCTGGTATGTATCCAGAGTAAGTGGGTCGAAGTCTCACCATCCTCATTTCTAAGGAATGTTCTGATTGTATTTCTTCTAGGACTGGTTTGTTTGTTCTTCTGGCAGTTTATAGAGTATTCGGTATTCACTTCCATCAGCAGAGTTCAAATGCATCAATTCTTCTGTCTTCGTTTTTCATTGGCCAACTTTCACATTCATATGAAGCAATGCATATGCAACAAATGAAAAGATCCACTTTCTACCTCTCTTACCCTGGACTACTGTCTTATCTGGACTGTACCAGCAGGGTTCCTTGCTTTCTGACTTCTGACTGGGTTCAGCTATTGAGTGTGATACAGGAGAGTTTGGGGAGGTTGAACTCAGAGTGTTTATAACCCAGGGCGCCTTCCTTCTACGACATCACAGGTTGGCTGTGTCCTACCACCAAAGCTCATTGTGTCTCTCAAGGACGCCTAATCTACAAGGCTTTCTCCTTTCATGTTCTATTAATTAACCCCCACCCCCCTGCCTCTTCATCACCAAGGGTAGCAGTGGCTCCCAGCTGTTGCTAGCCCCTGGGTACTGCACTATCCCTTGTCAATTCACCTTGACCCTGCCTACCCCTTTGTAAATAATCTCCTTATTTAAGCTCTCCCCAGTTACCCAGATGGAGTATGCCTTCTCTTTTCTCCCTGGGCCCTCACCAGTATAATGAGAAATTCTTCAAACATAGAGAAGGTGCTCAAAAGGTGATGGATGCCCAAAAAGTGTGTCAACATCCACTACAAAAAATGATATATTAGAACTACAGCAATCTGAATATATCCTTCAGGGCCACTCCCAAAGGGATCCTTGACAAAGAGGCAGATGAGATGAGCTAGTCTACCTTAGTATTCTGCCTAGGTGATGGCTTTTTATTACAGAATTTTTTCCTTTAGATTGTTAGAATCTTTTCTTGTATCTGCCCTCCTAGTGGAGTCCGTCGGTGGTGCAAACAGTTCGAGTCCACCCAGAGGCACCTCAGAAGAAAGGCCCGGCAATCTTCTTCTGAAGTATCAGCCATTGAAAACCCTCTGGAGTACACAGTTCTACTCTGACACACATAGGGTTGCCATGAGTCAGGGTTGACTCCGTGGCAACTGGTTTACCCTCCTAAGAGCCCAGAAAGTAGACAGAAAAATAGGGTTGGCAGTGAGAAAGAGGAGCAGGGCCATGCGGGGGTCAAGCAGCATATTCAGAGTCAAGAATAAATCTAAGTTTGGCGGATTCCTGAACTCTCACTCACATTTAACCCAGCGCTTTCCCTGCTAGAGAAGGGGGTCAAAACTTGTACCGTTTCCTCATTTCTCCGAGGTAATATGGTGCTATGGCTAAAAGTCAGGCTCGGGAATCAGACAGATCCAAGCTGGAAATCCCACCTTCCCACTTACTGGTTGTGCAATCTTAGGTAACTGACTTAATTTTTCTGAGCCTCAGTTTTTTAATCTGTCCAAAGATAATATTAACATTTGGCCTATTCTGGGGGTTAAAGGACCTGGCGTGTTGCCCTTGTTAAGCACTTGGCTGCTAACCAAAAGGTTGGCAGTTCGAACCCACCAGCCGTTCCACTGCAGGAAGCTGTGGCAGTGTGCCTCCATAAAGATTACAGCCTTGGAAACCCTATGGGGCAGTTTACTCTGTCCTGTAGGGTCGCTCCTTGGAAACCGTATGGGGCAGTTTACTCTGTCCTGTAGGGTCGCTCCTTGGAAACCGTGTGGGGCAGTTTACTCTGTCCTGTAGGGTCGCTCCTTGGAAACCGTGTGGGGCAGTTTACTCTGTCCTGTAGGGTCGCTATGAGTTGGGATTGACTTGATTGCAACGGGTAGGTGTAGATAGAGTGCCCTGTTCTGTGCCTGAAACATCAACAACACTCTAGAAATTTTAGTGATGGCTACTGTTATTATCTCCCTGTGTTACACCCTCTCATCCAAGTCGTCGTCATTTCTTTTCTCCTTAGAGGGGGAGTAAGGGGGTGACTCATGCTCTTTCTCCCACATAAATAGGGCAGCTGGCCCAAGTTCCTGGTACTCGATGTCCCTGTGTTCTGATCCCATCAAGAGCCCACGCCATCCATTCCCCATCTCATTGTAGCACGCAGCTTCCTCCTCTGCTTGTTCTTTCCTGTTTGCTGAGAGGTGATGTCATTAGTTGAACGCCAACTCTCAGACATCGGGGCCTATGTGTCTGTAATTTGCTTTGTATTTATATGACATGGATCCTTAATAGTGTTTGCTGACAGTGGTGTATTACAGATGACAAGGGTGCTTTCCCACTGGGTGGAACCAGCCAAAGGAGAGTTCACACCCAGGACCTTCTTGTCCTTTCCTTTCTATGCCTATTGTGAGGAGTCCAGCTCTTGGCCAAAAACCTATGTGTGATCTTCCAGACCCAACCATGTTGTTATTATTAGTAGTCATAGGGCTGGCTCCAACTCATGGTGACCTTATGTATCAGAATGAAACATTGCCCAGTCCCATGCCATCCTCTCAATTATTGGTATGTTCGAGCCCATTGATGCAGCCACCATGTTAGTCCATCTCATTGAGGGTCTCCTTCTTTTTCACTGCCCCTCTGCTTTACCAAACATGATGTCATTTTCTAGAGATTGGTCCTTTCTGATGACACATCCAAAGTAAGCAAGCTGAGGTCTTGCCATCCTCGCTTCTAAGAAACAATCTGGATGTACTTTGTCCGAGACTGATTTGTTTGTTCTTCTGGCAGTCCACACTATATTCAGTATTCTTCACCAACACCACAATTCCAATGCGTCAGTCCTCCTTTGATCTTTCTTTTTCGTTGTCCAGCTTGCACATACTTATGAGGTGGTTGAAAGACCATGGCAGCTATAAAGGCTTTACCTTGCAGGCCTCCTTAGGGAAAGCTGCCCTTCCCCCAGCAGCCAGTGCATTGTGTCTCTGAAGAGCCTTACAGTCAAGGACTCAGGCTCCCCTGGCTGGCTGCGCTCTTGTTCAGGCCTATGTTCCTAGCCCAACGCCTCTCTTTGGAAGCTTCTTTATGGGGGCCCTCGACCAAGGCTTTCCTCAGGTGCCTTTGCTGACACTTCCTTACCAAGGTGTGGGGGAACCTTGAAGACACTTTTTTCCACTCTGACCCAGTACTCCATACTTTTCTACTCTCAGGCGCACCCCACTGCTCCCCTTGGCCCCCAGGCCCGTAAAATAGGAGAAGTCCTTTGTTTAGGGCTCCCTTGGCAGTGAGATGATTTCCCCTATCTATGCTAACACAGCTGTCCCTTGCCTGGTGCCATTCCACGGGGGAAAATGGAACACTGGGGGTCTCTTGCTTATACTGTTGCAGTGATTAAAGGCTTTATGTCACTTTTGTTTTGGCTTGTCTTAGTTGACTGCTCCGGTACCCAGCAGCTCAGCTCAGCTCTTTTCAGCTCCACCCAGCTCTTCTCTGCTTACCCCTCCAGCTCTGCTCTCCACTGTTGTCTGCCCTCTGCATTCTGCCCCAAGAGCCGATAGGCTCCTTTGTCCTCTGGCTTCTGATTGGGTTTGGCCAATGGAGTCCCTGGCAGGAGGTGGAAGAGAGGGAAGAGAGAAAGGTTGGTGTGTTTACTCCTTCAGCTCCTTCCCTTCTGGGTTGCTTTGGTTTGTCTGTGTTCTTGAACTAAAGGTCACTGTGTCTGTCCAGGCAGCCCTTGCTGCACAACTGTCTTTCTCTGGGTTCTGGTAACCACTCCCATGCTTTCTTTCAGCCTTATGGGTAGTAAAACGTCTGCTTACTGGATACTTCACTCCCTACTGTGGTACTCTCTACCCTTCCTACACATTTTAGAATAGTCCTTTAATTAATACCTTCTTTAGTGGAGGTCCCTGGGTGGCACAGATAGTTCAGTGCTAAACTATTAACTGTAAAGGTTGTCGGTTCAAACCCACCTCAGGAGGTTCTGAGAGTCACCGCAGAGGAAAGTCCTTGCAATCCACTTCCAAAAGGTCATAGCCTTGAAAACTGTGTGGAGTGAAGTTTTTCTGTGCACACATGGGGTGACCACGAGTTGGCATCGACTTGACACTGGCTTGAATGATGGCCCCCAAAAGATATGTCTGTATTCTAACCCCTAAAACTTATAAATGTGACCTTATTTGGAAATAAGGTTTTTGTAGATATACTTCAGTGTAGGCTCAAGATGAGATCACGAGATCATCCTGGGTTGTCCAAGTGGGCCCTAAATCAAATGACAAGTGTTCTGAGAAGAGACACACAGAAGAAAAACACACAGGGAAGGGAGGAGACAGCCATGTGAAGACAGAGGCGGGGATTGGAGTGATGCAGCCACAAGCCAAGGAATGCCCGGAGCCACCACAGCTGGAAGAGGCCAAGAAGGATCCTCCCAGACTTTGGAGGGAACATGGCCCTGCTGATAACTTGATTTAAGACTTCTGGCCTCTGGAATTGCGGGAGAATAAATTTGTTTTTTTAAGCCACCAGGTTTTTGATAATCTAATTATGCCGGCCCTTGCTAGGAAACTAATACATCCTCTTCTAATTATCCAAATTTGAGTGTGCTGTTCCCTGCTGGACATCTTATGGGTATTTTAGTTAAGACATGAGTAGGCCTGGAGGTGTCATTTTTTATGGGAATGAGCAACAAAGTGGCAAAGGACCTGTGACGTTTTACTTACAAGCCTGCATTCCTAGAGGAGGCTGGCTTTTTATGTAAAAGCCTAGACTTCTGCTCACCTGGCACAGAATATTCATAAAGCACCTACTCTGTGACAGGCATTGACTGGTATAGCAGCGAATATGACAGACAGTGCCCTCAAAGATTATGGGGTTAGAGTGGCAACATCACAAAGACTATAAAGAGAAGCATAAAGTAGGGTACAGGTCTGGTTATCTAGTGCTGAGTAACTGTCCACCCCAAAACTTAATGACTTAAAAGTACAGCGGTCTTAAAACATTACCAACAACTTGGCTCATAAGTCTGCAACTTACGCAGGGCTCAGTGGGAAGGCTTGTCCCTGCCTAGAGCCCAGAGTCAGAATCTGGAGCCTGGAGTCCACCCTAGCTCAGCTGATTGTAGTCAACTCACAGATCTGTGAATTTGAGAATAAATGACTGTCCTTATAGTCCATGGAATTATGGGATAGTTTGTTATGCAGCATTTTGGTGGCACACTAGCTGGTACAGGTGGTTTGGATCACTTGCGCAATGGCTCTCCTAAGCAGCACTGTTGGATCACCATCCCTCGTGTGTTTGTTACAACGATCAACTCTCCCATTCCCACGTTGCAATCCTGTGCCTGTCCATGAGCCTCATACAGACTCAACTCTGCTATCGCTTTTCCTGGTAACCTCTGTAGTCCATGATGGCTGGGGCTTGTGAGCATGTCATTGGAAGTAGGACCTACGGGATAATGAGTTGGAAAAGCAGGAAATCCTTTCCTCTACCACCTTTCACCCCACTTTTCTGCTGCGCATTAAGCCAGGTGATTTAGGGTACCTCAGAGCTTTGACCGAATTGAAATTTATCTGGGGAAGGACACATGGATGGCAACATGTGGAAGAAGTTACTTATTCTATCCAGACGTCCAGTACTGATGATGTCATTGAAATGGAGGAAGACAGAAGCCCGCCAAACCAGTATGGGACATTTCCTCTAGGAAACAGTGTGCCCTGATGTATTGAGTGTCTGACTGTGTTCGGCATGAACACAACTTAGCTTTACTCTTTATGAAAGCAATAAGCATTTAGAAAACTCCACCCCTTCCACCCTTCACCTAAGTTATGAGCCCTTTAGTTATAACCTTCTTGTGACCTGCAACTTATATAGGCCCAAGTCATTTTAAACACAATCCAAAGTGAAACACGTTTCAGTCATGGTAAAATTAATTCCCTCCCTGCTCATTGGTCTGAGACCTCACGGGGGAATCTGTGGCTTTAGGGGGGGCTGGGGGAAGGAAAAGAAGGAGCGTTTTATGAATAGAAAGAGGCTTCTAACAGGAAAGATATTTATAAAGCTGCATTTGGGCACCGTTCAGTTTGGAAGGAATTTGTTATAATGGCAATATATAAATCTTCGAATGGTCACATGAATCATAGCCTCACACCGGCCAATCAGAAACCACGACAACCTGGCGCTCTGGAGGCCTCAGTTGTTACTAGAAAGATTCTGTGTGGCTCCTTGGAAGTATAATCGGAAAATCTGGCCACATTTGGGGGTGTATGGAATGTCTTGAATTACTTCTCAAACATTTTAGATTTGATAAAACCCAAGACACAGCTTTTCCAGCCCCATTTCCTTGCTCCTCCACCCCCAATAATTATTAAACCCATGTGTACATCAAGAGAAGCTTAATCCATGTGTTTCTGATTCATTTACACTTAACTCATCAAAATATTGTTTTTAAAGGGCTGTTTGTGGGTCCAAAAAGCCTTTTCCCCTAAGCTTGAAAGCTTAACTTCGCAGAAGCAGGAAGTTGCTTTTTGCCAAGAGTAAATGGGTGAGAAGTCCAAAGGGCTCGAGTTTGAAGTATGTGCAACGAATGTTCAAACAGGTTCTGAGTGGAGCCAGATCTATTTTTCTATCTCTGAGAAATCTCGAAAGAGCCACAGGGCGGAAGTTTCAAGGAAAACAGCATCTCTTCCCAAACCGCATGAAATTGCATTCCAGTGAGAAGCCTGGACAAACCAACAAGAAAATACAAAATCCAGGGATGGAAGGAGACCGAGGACAGTGACCTTGTGAAACGAGAGCGGATTGTCTTGAAAGCTAGTAGAAGCCACATGTTTAGTGTCAGAGTAAATTTGCTAACGGTGCTCTGTTTCATGATTCCCTGCCTAAAGAGCTCACATTATTGCATTCCTTCCAAACACCAGACACCGACATCCATTCTTCACATGTGTATTAACTCACTTGACACCCTAATGAAGTAGAGACCATTATTATCCCTGTTTTCACAGAGAGGGAAACTGAGACATGGGGAAGTTGAGTAACAGGTCCAAGATCATACAGCTAGGAAGTGGTGGAGCTGGGATTATAGCTCGGGTCACCTGTCTCAGAATCCTGAGCCTTTAAACATCACTAGCTCTGAGCCCTGGTGGCACAATGCTTAAGGCTTGGCTGCTAACCAAAAGGATAGTGGTTTGATCCCACCCAGCAGCTCCGTGGGAGAAAGACCTGGCGATCTGCTTCCGTAAAGATTACAGCCTAGAAACTCTTTGGGACAGTTCTACTCTGTCACATGGGGTCACCATGAGGCAAAATCGACGAAATGGCACCTAACAACAACACTGTTTGTGACTAGTTTGTGACTGATTCTCTCAATGAACAAAAATGGATAGACACTCTGCTAGGTCCCAGTCACTGTAAGGCTTCCTGGAGTACTACCTGAAAGAGGCAGTACCGTCCCTACCACTATGGAGCTTAAACAGTCTAGTAGGGGAAGACATATGTAAAACAGTTGATTTGATCTCTGAGAACAGCTACAAAGGAAAAGCACAGGTATAATGAGTAAGGGATGGTGCCACTTGGCCTGAGGCACCAAGAAGACTGTCTTGTGTAAGTGACATTTTACTTCACATTTAAAGGATGGGAAGGTGTCAGCCAGGTGAAGGAGGAGTGGAGAGTAGGAAGGAGGGTTATCTTAGTTATCTAGTGCTGCTATAACAGAAATACTGCAAGTGGATGCCTTTAACAAAGAGAAGTTTATTTTCTCACAGTAAAGTAGGCTGAAAGTTCAAATTCAGGGTGTCAGCTCCAGGGGAAGGCTTTCCCTGTCAGCCTTCTCATCAATCTTGCCCCAGACTAGGGGCTTCTCTGCGCAGGGACCCTGAGTCCAAAGGACATGCTGTGCTCCTGGCACTGCTTTCTTGGTGATATGAGGTCCCCCTGTCTCTCTGCTAGCTTCTTTCTTTTCTATCGCAAGAGATTGCCTCAAGACACAATCCAATCTTTTAGACTGAGTCCTGCCACACTAATACGACTGCTGCCATCCTCCCTCACTAACATCATAGAGGCAGGATTTACAACGTATAGGAAGATCACAATACGGGGAATCTTGGCCCAGCCAGATTGATACACACATTTTTGGAGGGACATAATTCAGTCCATGACAAGGGTGTCGTTGTTGTTGGGTGCCGTTGTGTTTCATAGTGACCCCATGCGACAGAGTAGAACTGCCCCACAGGGTTTTCTTGGCTGTAATCTTAATGGAAGCAGATTGCCCGGTCTTTCTCCCGATGAGCAGCTGGGTGCACGTTTAACCATCGAGAAGCCCAGGAAGAAGAAACAGCATGTGCAAAAGCTCTGAGGGAGGAAGGAACTGAGCATAGTTGAAGAAGTGGAACCAAGGAACAAGGGGAGATAAGGGATGGGAGATGAGGCAGGTTGAATCCAGACACTGGGGTCTCTAATAAATAGTGTGGTCTTTATATAGACAGTGTACAACCAGCCAAGGGTTTTAACTAGGGCACAGACATGACTGGATGAAACCTAGAAATGTTTCCCTGGTTGCTGTGTGGAGATAGAATTTGGGTGGTAGTGGGCAAGAATGGTGGTAGAAGTACTTACTGCAGCCTTGCCTAGGCAGTTTCAGCTTGATTCTTCAGGGATCCATTTTTTTCCAGTTGCCATTGAGACGATTCCGACTCATGGCAATCCCAGAGTCAGAGTAGAACTGTACTCCACGGGGTTTTCAATGGCTAACTTTTCTCAAGTAGATTGCCAGGCCTTTCTTCCAAGACACCTTTGGTGGACTTGAACCTCCAATCTTTCTGGCGACAGCCAAACGTATTAACCATGTGCATCGTGTAGGGACTCTCGGGATCCAGTTACTTCTCTTAAAAGGCCACTTTTGTCAAGTCAGTTCTCCACTCGGAAATGTGTATTCGTCTATTAAGTTGTCCATTCTTTACCCTATGCCAGGTTTTGAAGCTGTGCTGTCCAATATGGTAGCCAGTAGCCACACACAGATATTTAAATTGTAATTAAATGAAAATTTCAGTTCCTCCAGTCTATGTAGCCACAGATGAAATGCTGAATAGCCTCATCATTGCAGAAAGTCCTACCGCCCTGCCTTGCTTTTAGGTCAGTTAAAAAATCCCAGGTGTTTGGATTTCACAGACCAGTAAAATCATAATAGTTAAAAAAAAAAAAAAGAGAGTGGAAAAGGCAGTTCATAGAGCAGGAGAAGATATTTGCAATGCATATAACTGACAAAGGGCTCTATCCAGACTATGTAAAGAACTCTCCAAAATCAGTAATGGAGAGAGAGGACAGCCCAGTAGAAAACAGACTCAGATAGGCACTTCCTGAAGAAGGAGAATACATACACGGCCAATACATTTATGAAAAAGGTGCTCAATCTCATCAATAGTCAGAGAAATAACCAATAAAAACCACAAGGAGGGCAGTGAAATTGTTCTGTATGACCCTGTAATGGCAGACACATGACATAATGTGTTCGTTAAAACCTGTAGGACTGTACAACACAAAGAGTGAGCCCTGATGTAAACTGTGGGCATTAGTGTATAATAATATATCCGATGCAAGATGCTAGTAATAGGAGAAACAGGGTTTTGGGGGAAGAGGGATATATGGGAACTCTGTATTTTCTGCTCTAAAAGTAAAATCTGTTAAAATACACACACAGACACACATACAATGAGGTACTACTCATACCCACCCAAATGACTCAAGTGAAAAAGACGGACAATAGCAAGTGCTTTTGAGGATGTGGAGCCGCTGGGACGCTCATGCATCGGTAGGAAGTGTAATTGGCCTCTTTGGAAAGCAGTTTGGCATTACCTGCCAAAGATAGAGTGGACAGAGAATTTATTGTCCAAACCAACTCACCTTTGAGACTGAAACGGGCAGCTATTAACAGGGACAATCCTGGGACATAAGGTTAACCTCATCAAAGTTGAGCATATTCATACCTTCTTGTTGTTGTTAGGTGCTGTCAAGTCGATTTCAGCTCATAGCAACCCCATGTGACAGAGTAGAACTGCCCCATAGGGTTTTCTAGTCTGTAATCTTTATGGAAGCAGATCACCAGGTCTTTCTCTGGGGAGCTGCTGGGTGGGTTTCAACCGCCAACCTTTCCGTTAGTAGCCGAGCCGTTAACCTTTGTACCACGAGGGCTCCTGATAATCCAGTGGTTTCACGTCTAGATATTTGTGTGTGTGTGCGTGTGTGCGTATTTCCAACGAAAATATATGCACAAGTTACAAGACGCATGTACAAAACATCCGTAGCAGCATTGTTCATAATACCTCCAAACTGGCAACAACTAGGATCCCCGTCGTATGATGGAATACGACTCATACTACGTGGAACACGGATAAACGTCAAAAACATGTGGAGACACGAAAGAATGTATAATTCGTGATTCCATTTATAAAACCACAAACAGGACTTTTGTGTTAGGAACCAGGGTATTGGTTTCCTTTGGGAAAGAGGCAGATGGTGGTGATGGCAACGGGGCACCAGAGGGACTTCTGCGGTACTGGCAATATTTTATTTTTCGACCTGAATCGTGGATACACAGGTGCTCATTTCATGATAATTGAGCAGTTCCTGTGTGTTTTATGCTCTTTTCTGTATGTGTGCTGTATTTCACATTTAAAAACTGACACGCAAATATTATCTGGGTAATGTCATAGGGTTTCCAGGTTCTTATTTTGCCTAGTAAGTACATTTAAAAGAATGATGGTTACCTTCCTTTAAAACACTCATTTCATAAAAGAAAAAGGAATTCAACATCAAGGAAGTAGAAAAAAACATAATTACAAAATGAAGACAGAGCTTTAAATTGAATAAACTTCACATTTTGAAAAACTTCCTAGACTGACATTGCTTTGATTATTTCGCAGAGTACTGCTGAAAACTTTGACGTAGGTGGGCATTGGACCACAATCTGGCTTTTGGAAACGTCTAATTTGGTGGGACCCATTTACTTGCTCCTCTTCACTTACAGCAGGGTTTTCAAAGTGTCTCCTCTGGAACTAAAGATGCCTTGTAGAATAAATTAGAGAAGTCCTGGAGGTTGACAAGGTCCAGGAGGTTTCTTTGCTGCAGGACTTATCAGAGCCTTTGCTATGCTAATGTGCATTGTGACTTTGTAAGAGATGGATAGAGAGAGAATGCAGCACTTCCCAACCTTTTTTGCTGGCCTAACCATGCCTCATATCTAGGGACTAGTGGTCCAGGGAACATACTTTGACGATCCTAGGCAAACCAAGGGGTCAGCACACTAAGGCCCACAGGCCAACCACCTGCTCTTAGAAATAGTTTTATTGGAATATAACTACGGCTATTCATTTACGTATTACCTGTGGCTGCTTTTGTGCTGAGATAGCAGAGTTGAGTAGTTCTGATAGAGACTGTATGTGGCCTGCAAAGCCTAAAATATTTACTGTCTATCTTTTTACAGAAGAAGTTTGCCAACCTCTGGTCTGAAAGATAAAGCTTTACCACCTTCTCTTAGAGTCGCTATGAATCGGAATCAACTCGATGGCACTGGGTTTGGTTTTTTGGTTTCTTAGAGTTCAAGACCTTCCAAAATCTGACCCAGCCCACCCTGTTTTTTAGTGTTACCTCTACTCATCCCCTGGGTATGAAAAATATGTTTTACTTCCATGTGTTCCACAAAACCCTCCTGCTTTTTGCCTTTCCTCAGTATTTTCTTTGGCTGGACTGATGGACCCATTTCTCTCTCCCTTTCCTTCTCATCCCACCAGTCCTGGCTCTGATGAACCCTATTCTACGAAGCCACCCCTGACACTCCATTTCCCCGAAGCTCAGAGTTTTGAGTCCTGGATCTCCCTTTTTTAATATTTTTAATTGGTATGGATTCTGTATCACTCAGGACTAAATTGGTTATAACTGCAAAACCCATATTTGGCTTGCTTAAACCAGCTAGATATTTATTTCTCTCTCAAAAGCCCAGAGGTGAGCAGTCAAGGTCATGACCTTTCTAAAGTTACTTCATGGGCCAATATGGTTGCTATAGCTCAAGTCATCAGGATATCATTCCAGCCATCAAAAAAAAAAAGAAATGCAAAGCAGCACCTCTTTGTCCAGAACTTAGAAGTTAATTACATGGCCACACCTAGCTGTAAGGGAAGCTGGGAAGTGTTAACTTTTCTTCCCAGGTATCATGTGCCTAAGACTAGGCTATGGAGACAACCGACTAATGCATTCTCTGCCGTAGGAGCTCCTTGAAGGCTATGTCTGTGTCCACGTCATCTATGAGCCCAAGCACCTTACCTGTGGTGGCAGACATCTGTGACTTCTACTTGCTTATCATCCATTCCCTCTTCTCCTGGTAACATCACTCTAGTTTTCCTTTGAAGGAGCCACCCAAAGGTGGGGACGTCAATCAACGTGCTGTCCTCCCCTACTCAAGGGGTGGATGTGTGACCCAGGAAGATCAACTAGGCTCTCTGTGGAATTTTAAGTCTTGAATGTAGGGATGCAAGAACCTAAAATGATTGGACATGATTCATTGGAAATGATTCATGGACATGAGGCCCTGAAGAGGGTCCACCATTAGTTCCTGCTCCCTGATTCCAGCATCCCCAGTTCCTTTTCTGAGTCCATTCTTCAGGGTTCACGAGTGTTAGGATTAAATTGTGTCCCCCCAAAATGTGTGTCAACTTGACTAGGCCTTAATTCCAAGTATTGTGTGATTGTCCTCCATTTTGTGATTTTTTTGTTGTAAATCCTAACCTCTGTAATGATAATAGAAACGCTGGTGGTGTAGTGGTTAAGTGCTACGGCTGCTAGCCAAAAGGTTGGCAGTTTGAATCCACCAGGCACTCCTTGGAAACTCTATGGGGCAGTTCTACTGTGTCCTGTAGGGTTGCTATGAGTCAGAATTGCTGGAAGGCAATGAGTTTGAGTTTTGGTTTGATGATGTTGATGAGGCAGGATTAGAGGCAGTTATGTTAATGAGGCAGGACTCAATCTACAGGATTTGGTTGCATGTTGAAGCAATCTCATTTGAGATATAAAAGAGAGAGTGAAGCAGGGAGGAGAGGGACCTCCTACCACCAGGAAAGAAGTACCGGGAGTGGAGCATGTCCTTTGGACCCAGGGTCACAGCACTGAGAATCTCCTCGACCAGGGAAGATTGATGACGAGGACCTTCCTCCCAGAGCCAACAGAGAGAGAAGGCTTTCCCCTGGAGCTGGCACCCTGTATTCAGACTTCTAGCTATCCTCCTAAACTGTGAGAGAATAAACTTCTGTTTGTTAAAGCCATTCACTTGTGGTATTTCTGTTATAGCAGCACTGGATGACTAAGACAATGAGCTACCCAGTAATCTTCTAAGAATGTCCTGCTATGCTTAAGTTATCCAGAGTTGGTATCTGTTGCTTACAACTGAAAAAATCTTAATGAATACCCTGGTATAGTCAAGACTCAACAATGGATGGATGAGATTAAACAATAAAAAACCAAACCCACTGCCGTTGAGTTGATTCCAACTCATAGTGACCCTATAGGACAGAGTAGAACTGCCCCATAGAGTTTCCCCAAGGAGCGCCTGGTGGATTTGAAGTGCTGACCTTTGGTTAGCAGCTGTGGCTCTTAACCACTACGCCACCAGGGTTTCCAGATGAAACAATATGGATCACAAAATCCTCCCCTTGCCAGCTTCAGAAAGTGGCCATGTTTGAATAGGATCAGGACATGGGTGATTTATGTGACACGGGACACCACTCAAAGGGTCAACACCAGTGGAAGGGACTGCCGAGCTCATGATGTTTTAGATGTCATGACCCTGAGCCCACCAGCCCAAGAGCGTCTCATGTTTGACTTGCTGTTCAGATCCATAAATCTGAGATGAAGATGGTCAAAAAACTGAGCACACTCCCTGGGAGCTCATACAGAATACTTCTCTGAGATGGGTCATTTATCTTTGGATGCTCCTCACTCTGTATCTTTGTAATGGCTGCCCTCTGCTAATGGTGACATGTTTATTTCTGGACCATGGAAGTCATCCTAAAAAGTGAGACCATTAGGCAAAGCTGTTAAAAAATTAAACACCTTCGACGATTAGACTGCTACCTTTATTTCCCTAATGCTGGATGAGGTCAGTACTGTCTCTGGGATTCTGTCTGCCTCATCCCAGCCACCACCAACTCCCATTTCATCTTAAGCCCCATAAGCTCTTGGGAATTTCAGGCAAATGCCAATTTATGAGTAGTTTGTGTTCCAAAAATTTACTGTAAGCAAGTTGACTAAAATGAATAAGCATTTTACCATATAAGCAATGCTGTACCTATACCAGAGTGGCATGCATACAAGGATTCCATTTTTGTTAATCTCACCCCGCTCACACTCACACACTTACACAATAGTCTCAAATATACCCATGTCTAATTTTTTGAGTTTTGAGTTATATCTAGATATATAAAAATTTAGAAGGATATATAAACCCATCGCCATCAAGTCTATTGTGACTCATAGTGACCCTGTAGGACGGAGGAGAACTGCCCCATAGGGTTTCTCAGGAACAGCTGGTAGATTTGAACTGCTGACCTTTTGGTTAGCAGCCAAACTCTTAACCACAAGGTACCTTTGGGTAATGGGATAATGGGTAATTTTTTTTCCCCTCAATGAACACAGTTAGTTGTATAATCAGTAAAGAATTACATGCCTCTGAAAAGAGAAAAGATATTATCAAGGATGGTGCTCCCCTAGGTGCCACAACACAGTTTGTAATGGCTACTGACCTGGAGGTTGGTAGTTCAAACTCATCCAGCAGCCCACAGAAGAAAGGCCTGGTAATCTACTTTTGCAAAGATTGTGTTGTTATTGTTGTTAGGTGCTGTCTAGTTGTTTTTGACTCGTAACGACCCTGTGTACAACAGAACAAAATGCTGCCCGGTCCTGCACCATCCTCACAGCCTAGAAAACCCTGTGGGACAGTCATACTCTGTAACTCATGGGGTTGCCATAAGTCAGCACTGACTTCACAGCAATAGGTTAGGGTTTTTTTGTGTATGTCTTTTTTGGGGGGAAGCACCCATCAGGATAATACTCTTCTAATAAGTTAACTGAAGTGGATTTAAAATATTAATATTTTAGAAACCAATACAAACTTAAAGCAGATTCTATAGTAAGCTTGTTTACAAAATGGTTTCTGAGTGGAGCACCAGGCTGGAAGCTTCATGAATGTAGGGACTGTGTTGGTCTGTGTATAGTATCCCGGTGGCATGGATTGGATTCTGCCCCCCAAAAATATGTGTCAGCTTGGCTAGGCCATGATTCCCAGTATTGGATGATTTCTACCATTTTATTATCTGATGTGATTTTCTTATGTGTTGTAAATCCTGCTTCTGTGATGATAATGAGATGGAATTAGCAACAGCTTTTTTTTATGTTGATGAGGCAGGACTCAGTCTACAAGATCAGGTTGTGTTTTAAGCCAGTCTCTTGGAGATACAGAAGAGAGAAGCAAGCAGAGAGACATGAGGACTTTATACCACCAAGAAAGAAGCACCGGGAGCATAACGAGTCCTTTGGACCCAGGGTCCCTGCACTGAAAATCTCCTTGACTGGCAAAGATTGATGACAAGGACCTTCCTCCAGAGCTGACAGAAAAAGCCTTCCCCTGGAGCTGGCACCCTGAATTTGGACTTCTAGCCTACTAGACTGTGAGAGAATAAACTTCTGTTCGTTGAAGCTATCCACTTGTGGTATTTCTGTTATGGCAGCACTAGATGACTAAAAAATGACTAGATGACTAAGGCACCCAGTAATTACCATGTAATAAATTTTTGGTTAGGACAGAAGAAAGAGGTGCAAGAAGGGAGGGAAGGGCGGTGATCTGGCAGAGAGAGTACTAGACAGTGGAGTCAGCATTTTAGGCTTTTAATCTGAGCTCTGTCTTGACCAAGCTGCGACCTTGCACAAATCCTTGCCCACTTGAGCCTTGGTTTTCCCATCTGTAAAATGGGAAAATAGGACTCAATTGTTCTAGATCAGGGGTCAGCAAACTCTGGCCCATGGCTTGTTTTTGTAAATATACTTTTATTGGGACAATGCATACTTATACTTTTACATCTCGTCTGTGACTTCTTTCACACCACAAAGGCAGCATTGAGTAGTTGCCACAGAGACTTTATGACTTGCATAATTGAATATCTTTATGACCTGGCTCTTTATAGAAAAAACTTGCCACCTCCTGGTTCAGATGACTCTCTGTGGTGATCTTTATTGCACAGGGTTTGGTTTTCCACTCCTGTGAATTTGGGGTGAGGTGGTATTTTTCTCCTTGTTGCAGCCCCACCCCAGCCCTGGGGTAAGAACGGGCAGCCTTTGAACTTCCGTGGGCCACCCTAATGCGTAACTTACCTGTTTCTTTCGCGATCTGCTGCTGGGGCGTGGGCAGAATCAAGACACTTCAGAGAAGGAACTTGAGAGGTGGGAATTGGAAAAACCTAGCCTTTAAGATGATGCTATTAAAGACAGAGAATTGTCTGAGTAATTGCGCCATCAGCACCTTTAAACGGTTTGTAAAATTGATACTCAGCCCCTTCCTGTCCTGCCTAATCTGTTATCTCATGGATGCTTCTGAACAGTGTCCCTCATTGATTCTTGGAAACATTTTTCCTTCCTGGGCAAAATAATCATAATCATTTTCCTGAAGGCACTCAGGCGTCGGAGCCAGTTCTGCATGTGTGTGGTGTGTGTGTTTTTCCCTCTAATGTCGTTCTCTTGCTCTCCTTGGGCTCCTGAATTATAGATTATACCCTTCTCTTTGCCTTTGAATTTGACCTATGGATGCTGAAACCACTTCAACTGACCTTGCACTTTTCCCACTTAGGGCTTTGTAGGCACGAGGGCCCTCATTTTCTGGACAAATGGCCCCTTTCTGCACCAGCTGTGTCTAATCAAATCCCGGGGCTGCCTTCCCACCAAATATACCACTGATTTGAGAGTGTCCACCATCTGATTCCTCCAGGGGAAAGACAGACTTCTTGTCCGGAAGGCCTGGAGACCTGGAAGTAGGGTAACCAATGCTGGTAATTGCTCCCCTTACTGGGACATTACAAGAGCTTATTGCAAAGCACTCTGATCCTGCCCCCCATTAAAGCACACCGGCCATGACTCAGTGTGGCTGGCTGGCCTGGCTCCCCCCTCGGGAGAATCTGTCCCTATTTGATTTCTGAGATGAGCGGAACAAGAAAAAGAAAGAGCAAACGTTTCTGAGTTTCTTCCCTTCCAGGCCCTCCTGATTGATTAGCTCTTTCCAGATCCAGGTCTTTCTTCTGCATCTTGCCTCCGCAGCTCACATGGTCATTTCCTGTATCTGCGACGATTGAAAGAAGTTGGTATGACAGTCGTAGTTTGCATATGGTCCAAATCTTTTTATTTTTGTTGTTGTGTGCTTTCCAAAAGTTCCAAATGCTGGCTTTGTCCAAAAAGCTTCTTAAAAAGGCCATCCTCCCTTTTTATTCTGTAGCGCTGACATTTTATAACATTGAAACAGAACCGTTTTAAGCAAAGGTATGTAGCAGTTTTCCGCACATGTCCCCATAAAAGGTGAAATCTGGGAAATGTCAACATTGGACGGCTAGGGAATTCCTTTTTTTTTTTCCCCTCATTCGGAATTTTATATACAAACTGATTTTTGACGTTGGTTGCAATCCCCACAGTGTCAGCACTCTCCCCCTTTCCACCCTTGGTTCCCTGTGTCCATTCATCCAGTTTTCCTGTCCCTTCCGGCCTTCTCATCTTTGCTTTGGGCAGGTGTTGCCCATTTGGTCTCATATACTTGATTGAACTAAGAAACACGTACCTCATGTGTGTTACTGTTTGTTTTATGGGCCCGCCTAATCTTTGACTGAAAGGTGAATTTTGGGAATGGCTTCAGTTCTTAGTTAGCAGGGTGTTCAGGGGCCGTAGTCTCGGGGGTTCCTCCAGTGTCTGTCAGACCAGTAAGTCTGGTCTTTTTTTGTGAATTCTAATTTTGTTCTACATTTTTCTCCTTCTCTGTATCTGGGACCCGCTATTGTGATCCCTGCCAGCACGGTTGGTGGTGGTAGCCACCATCTCGTTCTTCTGGGCTGTCTGGTGGAGGCTGTGGTTCATGTGGTCCATTAGTCCTTTGGGCTAATATTGTCCTAATGTCGTTTATTTTTTTCATTCCCCTTTGTTCCAGACAGGATGGACCCAGTAGACGTATCTTAGATGGCTCCTTACAAGCTTTTAAGACCCCAGACACTACTCATCAAAGTAGGATGTGAAACATTTTCTTTATGAACTATATTATGCCAGTTGACCTAGATGTCCCCCAAGACCCCAGCCTGCAGCCCCAGTAACTCGGTCCCTCCAGGTGTTTGGGTGTGTCTAGGAAGCTTTGACTTTGCGTTGATCAAGTTGTGTTGTCTTTCCCTTCACCAAAGTTAACACTTGTCTACTATCTAATCAGTGATTTCCACTCCCCACCTATCCCCTCCCTTGTAATCATCAAAAAAATTTTTTCTGTGTGTAAACCTTTTCTTGAGTTTTTATAATCATGATCTTATACAATATTTGTCCTTTTGTGATTGACTTATTTCACTCAGCATAATTCCCTCCAGATTCATCCATGTTGTGTGATGTTTCCTCGAAACATTCATTATTATTCTTTATTGCTGCGTAGTATTCCATTTGTGTATGTACTGTCCTTTGTTTATCCGTTCTTCTGTTGACGGGCACTTAGGTTGTTGGTTCTGGATCTTTTAATGTCTGTCTTACAAGGGTAGAATAAAATAGTGGGTGGAAAGTGTTTTTTTGAGCAGTGAGTCTCAAATTTTTGTGTTCTCATGAATCTGTTAAAATGCAGATTCTCATTCTGTAGGAGTAGGTGGGAGTCCTGGGTGGTGCAAATGGTTAACATGCTCTTCTGCTAACCGAGAGGTTAGAGGTGCAAGTCCACTCAGAGGTGCTTTGGAAGAAAGACTTGGTGACCTGCTTCTGAAAAATAAGCCATTAAAAATCCTGTGGAACACAGTTTTACTCTGACATATGGGGGTCATCCTAAGTCAGGGTGGGTTCAGCAGGAACTGGTTAGGTCTGGGGGACCAGGGATGCTGTATTTCTCATCAGCTCCCAGATGCTGCTGCTGCTGCTGCTGAGCTCCACACTTTGAACAACAAAGTTGGATAAGACTTCATAAACGCCCAGCGGCTAAGCATTCAGCTGCTGACCGAAAAGTCTCCATTTTGAATCCACCAGCCTCTCCTTAGAATCCCCATGGGGCAGTTCTACTCCATCTTGTAGGGTTGCTATGAGTTGGAATCGACTTGATGGCAATGGGTTTGGGGTTTTTTTTTTTTTTTGGTAAAACTTTATATTGGAGAAATGTTGGTTCACCTTTCCGAGTACAATAAACCTTTCACTAGTTTAGATTCCACTCTGTGATAATTCTGAGTTTTGGCTGAAGGCGCTTTTGCCTGACTTTATATCTGCCTCAGGATATTTGCACTTGTGCCTTCGGTCTGAAATGCTCTCTCTCCAGATCTTGTTGTTGGTTGGTTTCTGCTGGGTATTTGGATCTCAGCTCAAATGTCACCCCCTCTTAGATACCTTCCCTGGCCATCCAGTCAAAAGCAGCCCCCAGCTGTTGTTGACCGTGTATGTCACCCTGTCTTATTTTCTACAGACCACTTACCACTCTTTGATGTCTTCTGGTTTATTTGTTTATTTTCTGTTCTCCTTACTAGAACATCAGCCTTGGGAGAATAGGACTTGACGCCTTGTGGCCTGGGGCCAGGCGTAATCCCAAACACAGGGTTGGTGCTCAATACGTGTTGACCCAGAAGAAAGTCATGCTAAACAACTTAACAGGGACGATGTTTAAACCCTTCCAAAAATCCCTTCTGCTCAATCTATGCCCAGCGGAATCTGTATGGTATCTACAGGTGTGGTGATGGTGGTGTTAGCTGCCATCGAGTCAGCTAATAGAGATGGGGTCGCTGTGAGTCAGAATCAACTCAACAGCAATGGGTTTGGGTTTATGTACAAAAGAACGAAACACTGCCCTTACTGTGTCATTTTCACAATCATTGGTATGCTTCAGTCCGTGGTTGCAGCCACTGTGTATTTTGAGTGCCAGCCAACCTAGGGGGCTCATCTTCTAGCACTATTCTGATCCATAGGGTTTTCACTGACTAACTTTAGGAAGTAGGTTGCCAGGCTTTTCTTCCTAGTCTTAGTCTGGAAGCTTCGCTGAAACCTGTTCACCATGGGTGACCCTGCTGGTATTTGAAATACCAGTAGCATAGCTTCTAGCATCATAACAGTGTGCAAGCCACCACAGTACAACAAGCTGACAGGTGGGTGGTGATCTACTGCCATACTGATGGTGAATTATTCTTATGGGCCCAATAAAACCTGCTCTCATAAAGACCTTTGTGATCGGACATTTTTAGCAGAGTCCCAGCTCTTATATATAGTTCAAAGTCACAAAATCAAACATTTTAAGAAACTCTGACTGACTTAGGCTAAACAAAAACCACCCAGTGCTGTCGAGTCGATTCCAACTCTACCTCAAGGTAAATGGCCTCATGGTAGGGAATGTAAAAGGAATCTAGGACAGCCTCCTGATGGAAGGAGTTCTGGGTCCTCAGAAGTCTTGGGTTATACTCCCGATTTCCACCATCGAGGTGACTTGGCTTTTCATGGAATATCTGCGTTGCTATCTCCTTTTTAACTGGACTCTTCCTGATCTCGGGAACATTTTATTTTTCCCCTTTCACAAGGCTTTTCACCTGTTACTGTAATTGCTTTTTTTAACTGTAAGTTCCCGAAGGTGGGAGGGACACACCGAGGTATTCCTGTCTGGTTCACATCTGCATTTCCAGAGCCTAGAAGGTACCCAGTAATATTTGCTGCCTTAAAATGACCACATGATCAAGGGCTACAATAGAAGTACGTACACATTTGTAAACTCCAGAGCTTAGCATACTACCCTGATTTCTTTCGTTTATGAAACCAACAAATACTTACTGAGAGTTGCCTTCATGCCAGGGAGTTGCTATGTTCTGGGAATACCCAGGTAAAGAAGAAAGACAAGGTCCCTGCCCTCAGGAGGCTGCATTTATTGAGGGAGAGAGACAATATACCAGTAGACAAATACAGGAAACAAATTACAGTGTAACTTTAGAGACTGTCAAGTGCACTGAAGAAAGCAGAACAGCATCATGTAGGATAAACATAGTAGGCATACAGGGTGTGTTCAATGAATGAACGAGAGAACACAAACTATACACAAAGCTACTTAATTGGTGTCTTCCGTTTCAAGGAACCTTCCCCATGCTGCAGAATAATCAGGCATCCCCATTAGTTCAGATGGTCTTGAACTGCTTTTTAAATGTTTAACTTTTTGAAGAATATAGATATCAAAAAGTTAAAACTATAAATGTAAACCAAAAAAAACCAGACCCGTCGCCGGCGAGTAGATTCGGACTCACAGTGTTCTTATAGGACAGAGTAGAACTGCCCCATAGGATTTCCAGGGAGCAGCTGGTAGCTTTGAACGGCCAGCCTTTGATTAGCAGCTGAGCTCTTAACCACTGTGCCACCAGGGCTCCTATGAATGTAAAGCTCGATGAAATTTATAAACAAAACACATGCAGATCAAGAAACAGAACATTACTAAAACTTCAAAAACTTTCCTCATACTCACTTCCAGTCATTATCACACTATCCTGACTTTAAACTGTGTCTGATTTTTGAACCAACAGGGCAAATAATTTTTATATTAGTTGTCAGCTGCCATGGAGTCTCCCGGGACTTATGGTGACCCCAATCACAATGGAACAAAATGCTTCCTGGTCCTGTGCTGTCCTTACGATTGGTTGTGGATCAGACCACTGTGATCCATAGGGTTTTCACTGGCTGATTTTTGGAAGTAGACTGTCAGACCTTTCTTCCTAGTTCATCGTAGTTCTGGACGCTCTGCTGAAACCTGTTCAGCATCATAGCAACACGCAACCCTCCACTGACAGATGGGTGGTGGCTGCATGTGAGGTGCCTTGGCTGGGAATTGAACCTACGTCTCCTGCATGGAAGGCAAGAATGCTACCACTAATGCTCCCACTGTATAGTAGAATAATCAAATCCCATGACTTCTTCTTTGCAGGGCACTCCGTTGCAAATACTGGATCCGAAACTGTGACATTTACCAAATAACATGAATTGGTCTTGTCCCAACAAATTTTTAAAAGTAGTCCTGTCCACTCTCTTAACACTGTCCTCACAAAGGCTTCTCTTCTCTCTTTTTGGTTGTGAGCAGACAATCTTTTATTTTTTTATTGTGCTTTAGGTAAACGTTTACAGCTCAAGTTAATTTCTCATACAAAAATTTATACATACAATGTTATGCGATCCTAGTTGCTATCCCTGTAATGTGACAGCACACTCCCCCTTTCCACCCCGTTTCCCATGTCCCTTCAACCAGCTCCTGTCCCTTTCTGCCTTCTCATCCTGCCTCCAGACAGGAGCTGCCCATTTAGTCTCGTGTATCTGATTGAACTAAGAAGCGCACTCTTCACTAGTATCATTTTATGACTCGTAGCGCAGTCTATTCTTTGTCTGAAGAGTGGGCTTCAGGAATGGTTTTAGTTTCGGGTTAACAGAGAGTCCGGGGCCATGTCTCCTGTAGTTCCTCTAGTCTCAGTCAGACCATTAAGTCTGATCTTTTTACGTGAGTTTGAGTTCTGCACCCTACTTTTCTCCTGCTCTGTCAGGGACTCTCTGTTGTGTCAGGGCAGTCAGCAGACAGCCTTTGATAGACAAGTAATTCCAAGGATACCCTCAAGTGGCAGATGCCTTGGCGTTAATTGTCCATCCTCTCCACATTCAGGGTTGTCGTTAGGATATTCTGGACTTAGTGGATTTCATTAAACACCTTTTTTTGTCTATTATTTTTATTTTGTCTTTACGTTTTCATCTTGACTCTTAACCCTCCTTTGCCACGTTTTAGTAGAGATGGGTGGATACCAGGGATTTTCAGATCAAATTCTCCACCTGTCCAAAATCTAGGAAAAAATGCAAAGAACGTCAGGTCAGAGGTCACATAACTAGTTGATTTCTGGCAAGGGAGTGAAAAACGTGGAGAAGTACATTTTCCAGAATCTACCTTCCTGCCCCAGCAAGGGCTTGGACCCTGCCCTTAAGTCTTAGCCAGAAACCCCGGGGTTAATCTTCCTAAATGACAATTAACAGGTGGGACGCCTTAAGATCCCTGTGGCAAGACCTCTGGGTCCATAAATCTGCAATGGGACCAATGCTCTGAATTCTTAATCAAGCCCGTTTCCTTTATTAATCTCCAAGGGCGGCAGTGATTTATAAGCCGGGCTTCCATTTGGTACAGAAAATGAAATTCATTTCACAAACCCATAAGTGTGGTCCAAATCAATTGGCCACGATACTTTCCTATTTCATGCTCTGCTGTCACACTGATCTTTTAACTTGATTGTTCTGTTACCAAGTATTCAGTTAAAAGCCCCGGCTGGGTTTCTGTTCCTCATGAAAATAATATTAGCCCCAGTGCAGTGGTCATTACTGATGCTAAGATTGGGCTTACGGAGGGCTGCAGTGGGAAATAGACAGGAGGTGAGCTGAAAAAAGAAGGGGTGGAGATGTGAATCATTGGGTGTGGAGGTTCCTAAACTGATGGAGCTGTGGCGTGATCGTGGGGTGGGGGGGCTCATTCAAATGCAGGTTTCTGGGCACCACCCAAGCCCTGCCAAATCAGTATCTCCTGGGATGCAGAACCAATGTCTTGAGAACCCGACAGCCGAAACCAAGGACTCTAGGAATACAGGGAGCTCCTCCTTTAGTCCGGCAAGTCCAGTTTGTTCATTCAACAAATATTAATTGAGCACCCGCTGTGTGCCAGGCACAGTGCTAGGCGCTAGGGATACAGCAGCGAACAGTCAGGAACCCCTGGCTTTGTGGATATGATGGCCATTTAATTTATTGTCGAGAAAATAATAAATAAAATAATAATAATTATTAATATTCTTAATAACAACATTATTATTACTAACACTCCACCACCCGTCAACTTGCTATACTGTGGTGGCTTGTGTGCTGCTGGAAGCTATGCCACTGGTATTTCAAATTCCAGCAGGGTCACCCATGGTGGGCAGGTTTCAGCAGAGCTTCAAGACTAAGACAAACTAGGAAGAAAGGCCTGGTGATCTACTTCTGAAAATTAGCCAGTGAAAACCCCGTGGGTCACAACAGAATACTGCCTAATTTGATGCTGAAAGATGAGTCCCTAGCTCGGAAGCCATTGTAAAAATGGCTGCAACAATGGACTCAGACATGCCAACGATCATGAAAATGGCACAGAAGTGGGCATTGCCATGTTGTGTTGTGCACAGAGTCACTGTGAGTCGGAGCCAACTTGACGGACACTAACAACAAAATTATCAATCCTCTTAGAACACTCACTAGAATATCTTATTTAATCCTTGCCGTAGCTGTGAGAAGAAGTACTTATTTCTACCCACACTTTTTAGATATGGGAAAACTGGGACCAGAAAGTTTGTTGTAACCAAGCTCACTGGCTAACAAGAAGTGGAGCAGGGATCTGAACCTAAGATGAATCTGAACCAGCCTGCTACAGTGCTCTGCAGACTTCCAGTGTACCTATGTCTCCTTGAGGGGACGGAGTGAGGATGGCATATGACTAAATCGGTGACTGGCTCTTCTCGTGTTCAAGCAACAAATGGTTATTGAGCATCTGCTGTGTGCTAGACCCCTTCCTCCGAGGCGGAGACCCAAGGTTGAATGAGATTCTACGCCTGGCATGGGAGACTCATAAAGACAATACAACACAGTGTAATAACAGGTGCAGTGGCATTACGGACAGGTTACCAAGAGCGCACAAGGCAGGGACGCCTAAGCAGGGATGGGTGGTCTACAAAGGTTTTACAGAGGAGGTAGAAGGGGCTAAGCTGAAGGACAAATGGAACCTGGCTGGGCAAAGCAGTGGGAAGGATATTTCCAGCTACGGGGACAGAATGGGCATGGAAGAACAGCACACACAGTAGTTCTCATGTTCTCAGCCTGGCAGGAGTTGGAGGTGGTCTGGTGGGAGATGAAGCTGGAGAAGGAGGCAAAGGCCAGGTCACTCCTAAGGAGTCTGACCTTTCTGAGGGCGTTAGGAAGACATTAGTTTGACAGTTGTCGATTTGCCATCAAATCGACTCCAACTCGTGGAGACCCCATGTGCAACGGAACAAGATGTTGCTCCACCCTGCACCGTATTCATAGTGTGTTTGAGTCCATTGTTGTGGCCATTGTGTAGCCCCTCTCATGGAGGTTTTGCCTTGTTTTCACTGGCCCTCCGCTTTACCAGACATGATGTCCTCTTCTAGTAGACTTAAATTTCGGAAAGAGCCCTCCCACTGAGAAGGATTTAGAAAATGACTTTAGGTGAAGCGAGGGGCCAACATTTAGGAGCCAAAGTCAGTCATCCAGGCCAAAGGTGCTGGGGAAGATGCATGCTTGAAGGACATCTCAATGACCTCACAGGTGTGTCTGTCCATGCACTGGGAAACTCCTCTTGGAGAAATGGTGTGGTGCCACTGAGCTGGGGCAGTAGCCATCAGAGAAGACTTAATTACACTTTGGAGTAACTTCCAGGAGTCAAGAGCCAGGATGAGGCAGGTGGCTGGCTCGATGATATCAATATTGATACCCTGGAGCCTTGTCAGGTGGTATTAATAAATATCCAGATAGCTTGGATCCACACCTAGGCAGTGGCCCACTTGATTTGGGCAAGTGGCCACGAGTGGGGCAGATTCAGGGTATGTCTGCTGGTATCAAAAGGAAGTGAAGAACGGGGTCATATAAGCAGAAGAGCAAGTGTTAGCTCTGCTAATGGGTGCCACCTGGTGACCTTTTGGTGATAATGGTGTCAGACACATGATAAAGACTTGTGATGGAAGGAAACACCCTGTGTTTACAGAGCCGTTTTCTCAGCATGAGGTCAGAGTGCAAATTGCTTGTGTTAATTTGGAAATCCTCAAAACAGCTCAGAAAGGTGAAGTATGTCTGTGTTAGCCTGCCTGCTATTGTTGGAGTGCTGGATACCAATCATATCACATCCTTGTCAGCACCACCATCATCACCATCTCCACCATCACCACCACCACAGTCATCCTCATCGTCTTCATCACCATCACTCCACTTCTCGGAGTCTTCTGTGGGCCAGGCTGTACTAAGTGCTTCACATGTTACTGCATTTACAGTGTCCACAAGGCCCTATAGGATCTGGCCCTCTGTTTCCTCTCTATCACCTCCTTGCTCTCTCTGCAACATCCACAGTGGCGTCCTTGGTGTCCATGACTACACCAGGCATGAAGTTCCCACCTCAGAACCCTCGCACTCACTGTTATTTCTGAAGAGAACACTCTTCCCCACATTCTCACACCCTCTCCTTCTTCAAGTCTTTGCTCAGATATGACCCTCTCCGTGAACCGTACCCTGATCATACTGTTGAGTACTGAAACTCTTCCTTCTCCCGTAACTAATTATGACTCATCGTGACCCCAGTGAGTCTGAGTAGAACTGGGCTCTGTAGGGTTGTCAATCGCTGATTTTTAAGAAGTAGATCACCTGGCCTTTCCTCCAAGTCACTTCTGGGGGGCAGTGAACCTCCAAACTTTTGGTTAGCAGCTGAGCACATTGACCGTTTGCACCACCAGGGACAACTCAAAGACCCTACGGGATGGAATAGAACTGCCCCATGGGGTTTCCTAGGCGGTAATCTTTATAGGAGCAGACCACTAGGCCTTTTCTCTTGTGAAACGGCTGGTGGGTTTAAACTGCTGACCTTTTGGTTAGCAGCTGAACACTTTAACCATTGCACAACCAGGGCTCCTAATGTCCACTACCCTCCTCTACTGTTTCCACCCATAGCATCTTTTCACAGTCAAAATAACTCACATTTCTCGATGTCTATTTTCTGTCTCCCCCTGTTCGATTATATGTTCCATGATGGCAAAGAATTTTGTTTATTTTGTTTTCTTAGGAATTCCCTAGTGCCTAGCACTGTGCCTGGCAGAGAATAGATGCTCAGTTAATATACGTTGAGTGTATGATTAATCCTCAGAACAATTCTATGTGGGAGAGGTTATTCAATCTCATTTTATAGATGATTAAACTCTTCACATGACTTGGGTGGAGTTGACCCCCATCAGACCCAGGACTGAGAGTGCCAATTCATGCAATCTATCCCTGGGCTCCACTGACTGGTTAAGGGGTTGGTGTAAGACACAAATGAGTCCAGTGAGATTCAGCTCTGGGACTTTGGCTGGAGCTCCCAGGAAAGAGATTTCTTTTCCACTGGGTTTCTGAACTGGCTGAATGTGAGTTTGGAGCTGCCAGTGGCCTTTTCTAGAACCATATATGGAGAACTTGCCTGGGAATGAAGTCAACAAAGAGAGCTGAGAGCTGGAAAGAGACAGATTGCTAACAACGCTATTTGAACCCCTGGATCCAGCTGTGCCTGAAACTAACCCTCTAAACTTTAAAGCTACATAAGCCAATACGTTCTCTTTTTTGCTCAGGCTGGTTTTGATTTGATTTATGTCACTTGCAATCAAAAGATTTCAGTAGAATACAAATGGGCTTGGGTTTTAAGTCAAAGAAGTCAACAAAGTTGCACTCTTTATGTATGACACAGTTCTAATAGAAAAGGTCACTGAAAGGGCATGGGATGGTTTCAGACCCTCCTTAGTGGAAGTGACGGATATTCCTGGTCACTTCATAGCCACCTATATGAGCCTGTGCTCTTACTACCTAGTCAAGGGAGCGAAGGAGCAATGACAGCCCAGCCTGGGCCTCTACCTCCCTTCCTGCACTCCTGTTCCGTAGGTCTGGGCATCCACATGCTGCTGACCAGGAGCCGAGAATAGCCTGGCACCAGTCCCAGACACTGTCCCCCCCACCAAGGACTTGAGGACAACAATCCATGCCCTGTAGCAGTAGGTTTCTACCTCTCACCCGATAAGCCAGAGCTGAGTTTAATGAAAGCCCATCAGATGGAACATGTTTTCAGGAATAAGACGCGCCTATCGGTCCCCAGCAGGGGCGGGGGCTGGGGAGTGATGGAGACATCAGCCAAGTTAATGCATTGCTGGCCCAGACCCAGGCTCTGTCAGCCCATTCCTCTCAGATTCCTCTGTAATCAGCTAAATTAGCCCATTGTTAGAACGGCTCATCAAGGAGCAGCTTGGAGGAGGAGGGATTGATGGACAGTCACCTTTTCAAGGAGCTCCGGGATAAATGGCCCATTTACTCATGACGTTGCAGTTGAGTGTTCTCCCGAAGTCAATATATTTTCCTTTCTTGCCTTCACTCTTCCAGGTCTGATTCCTTCCTTGAGCAAAAACGCTGGTGCTGAGCCCACTTATTCTCTTGGAGATGAAGTTTTCCCTTTATCAATACAGAATATGCCCAAATACACTGTGAGAGGCCCGTCCCCACAAACATCCTATAGGAAAGGAGTCGTTCATAAGTTCTGTCTTTGTCTCCTAGTGCTGCTGTAACACAAATACCAAAAGTGAGTGGCTTTAAAGAACAGAAATGTATTTTCTTAAAGTTCTGGAGACCAGAAGTCCAAATCAGCATCGTTTCCTTCTGTATAGACCGCTCTCCTAGTGCCTGGTGCCTGCCAGCAATCCTTGAGTTTCTTTGCTTGTAGATGAGCCTCACAGGTTATCTGTGTTCCCCTCTGTGCCTCTGTCTCTGTCTAATCTCTTTTTATAATTCAGAAAGGATTGGGCTTAGAATCCACCCTACTCTGGTATGATCTAATTAACCTAATGAAGAAAGTTAGCCTAATTAACCTATTTCTAAACAGAATTACATCCATGGATATAGGAGTTAGGATTCCAACATATATTTGGGGGTGAGGGCACAATTGAATTCAAGAAGCCCTCATGGTATAAGGGTTAAGTACCTGGTTGTGAACTGAAAGGTTGGCAGTTCAAACCAACCCAGCAGCTTTTCAGGAGAAGGACCTGGTGATCTGCTCTTGTAAAGATTAAAAAAAACAGAAAACCAAATCTACTGCTGTCGAGTCGATTCCAACTCATAGCGACCCCAGAGGGTTTCCAAGGCTATAAATCTCTACGGAAGCAGATTGCCACATCTTTCTCCCCAGGAGCCCCTGGTGGTTGTGAACTGTGAACCTTTCGGTTAGCAGTTGATCACCTAGAAAACCCTATGGGGAAGTTCTGCCCTGTCACATGGGGTGGCTATGAGTTGACATTGACTAGATGGCACCTAGCAACATAAACAACAATTTCATAACAAGTTCTGACAAATTCCCTCATATCACCCCTGCAGTGACTTCATTCAGTCTAAAAAAACGAAACCAAACCCGTTGCCGTTGACTCCAGTCTGACTCACAGGGACCCCATAGGACAGAGTAGAACTGTCCTATAGGGTTTCCAAGGCCAAAATCTTTATGGAAGCAGACTACCACATCTTTCCTGAGGAGCAGCTGGTGGGTTTGAACCACTGACATTTCGGTTAGCAGCCAAGTGCTTAACCACCGCAAGACCAGGGCTCCTTCATTCAGACTAGTAAAGTACTATTTGGGAATGACTTTACTATCAAAGCTAGCTCCCTGGGGGATTATAGCATTCGGCTGGCACAATCAAAGAAACCTAACAGCAATTCCGGGAGATTTGACCTCAAAACTACCAGTGTTTGATGTCATGTAAACAAGCCTTTTATAAAACTCACTTTATAAGCAAGTCTATAAGTAGTTATTCTCTAGAGGTTGCACATGTACACCTACGGGAATGACGAGGGAAAAAACACAACTGTCCCAGTGCTCTATTTGAGCCACTTGTGGCTCAGAACCACATTTCCAGTGATGGCATAATATGTGCATTAGAAATGGCTGTGTTCCCAAACAGCCTAGGCAGTAGGGAGCATCTCATGCACTGGGCACTGGATCATGCAAAAAGTGTCTTCCTTAAGATGAAGATACACGCAAAACATTGGAATAGAATTGTTTCTCGGCATGCAAGAGTGGGAGAAAATAGACGTCTTATTTTATTTTATTGTGTTTTAGATGAAGATTTACAGAGCATATCAGTCTCTCATTAAACTATTAATACACATATTGTTTTGTTACATTGGTTGCCAACACATTCCCCTTCTCGACCTTGGGTTCCCCATTTCCATTCATCCAGCTTTCCTGTCCCCCCCGCCTTCTCGTCCTTGTCTCTGGGCTGGTGTGCCCATTTAGTCTTGTATACATGGTGGAGCTATGCATATTATTGTTTGCTTTATGGGCCTGTCTAATCTTTGGCTGAGGAGTGAACCTCAGGAGTGACTTCAGTACTGAGTTAAAAGGTTCTCCAGGGCCGTACTCTCAGAGTTTCTCCAGTCTCTATCAGACCAGCAAGTCTGGTCTTTTTTTTTTTTTTTTTTTGTGAGTTTGAATTTTGTTCTACATTTGAGAAAGTAAACTTTGTACATCAACATTATTTTAAATTATATGTGATTTAAAATTTATGTATGTGTAAAATTAAATCAATAAATTAAATAAGTAAACATTTGTCTCTTTAATCTATTCCCTAAAAGTGTGTAAATTCAACTTGGTCAAGCAATTATTTTTAGACCTTCTTTTTTTTTTTCATTGGGTAAAGCGTGGATTCACCTTATTTATTTATGGAGTCATCTTATATTGGAGCTTGTCTTATATTCAGGCATGTAGAGGATCTTGGGTATTTCTGAAGGCACAGGGATGGTTTTGGCGGAGAGTTGAATAATTTCCTTTGTAGTTGTAAATTTAAACGTGTCTAACTTTTCTCCTTTTGTCCTGTGTTTGGAAAGGCAAGCAAGAAAAATGAAGGCATGCTTGTTTGAGGATAGCATTTCCCAATGTGAATTCTGTTCTAGGATATGCTTCATAAAGGGGGTCCATAGCTAAATAAGTTTGGGGGTTGCTGCACTCGATAGTACCCCTTGGGGAGTCAAATGCATTTGGCATGCTAAAGGCTCTGACAAGTCCTGCAGTAAGGGAACCTCCTAAACAAAAGTAATTTAACCTAGAACTCCATAGAGTTTCTAGACTTTGGAACCCTTTTCTTACAGAACACTCACTACCAACACACACACACACACACACTCAGTTGTAGTCTAAAAACAGTTTGGGAATACTGAACTATCACAAAAGTTCCAAGGAGGGGGGTCAGAAATATGAAAGAATTTGCACAATTTTTTGGTATTATTCAGTGAGCAGAGGGCATCTGTGCGCTAGTACCCCTGGTAAGGGTCCATCTCTTTTTCTCTATGACAGAGTACACAGTTCATTAGTGTGAACCCCATGGGAGGGTTACACTTTGTGGCCAGATAGACTTGGAATCAAACCCTTGCTTTGGTAGTATGAGCTGTGTGTCCTTTACCTCTCTGAGCCTCAGTTGTACCCTCTGTATAAAGGGGACCAACCAGTACTTACCTCAAGGGATTGATGGAGGAATATCTAGCACAGTCCCTGGCACATAGCATGTGCTTGAGAAATTACGGCTGTACCACCAAAGAATACATGAATAAACAAAATGCGGTATATCTGTACAGTAGAATATTGTTCGACCATAAAAAAGAATGAAGTTCTGATACATGCTACAGCATGGATGAACCTTGAAAACATGACGCTAAGTGGAAGAAACCAGACACAAAAGGCCACATATTGTGTGATTCCATTTATATGAAATATCCATTAAAAAAAAACAAAAAATCAAACCCGCTGCTGTGAAGTTAATTCCAATTCATAGCGACCCTATAGGACAGACTAAAACTGCTACATGGGGCTTCCAAGGAGTGCCTGGTGGATTTGAACTGCTAACCTTTTTTGGTTAGTAGCCGTAGCTCTTAACCACTACGCCACCAGGGTTTCCATGAAATATCCAGAAGAGGTAAATCCATACACGCAGAAAGTAGTCGTTGGCAGGGGTAGGGAGGGAGAATGGGGAGTGACTGCTTAATGCGTATGGGGTCACCATTGGGGATTGAAAGCATTTTGGGACTGGGCAGAGGTGATGGTTGCACAACACGGTGAAAGGACTAAATGCCACTGAATTGTACCTTAAAATGGTTCATTTTATATTATGTGAATTTAGTCTCAATTAAAAAAAGGTAATCTTCATCAACTAAATGAAAAAGAACTTACAGCTGCTGTTGCTTGTTCCTTCTCTTTTCAAAGCCCCTGACCTCTTGCAAAGCTTGTTCAACTTGCAAAGCTTCACCTGTTTAAGCCCGTTGCCATTCGAGTCAATTCCTACTCACAGTGTGCTACAGGACAGAGTAGATCTGCACTGTAGGGTTTCCAAGTCTGTAATCTTTATGGAAGGAGCCCTGGTGGTGCAGTAGTTAAGCGCTCAGTTACTAACCAAAAGGTTGGTGATTCGAACCCACCAGCTGTCCTGCAGGAGAAAGATGTGGCAGTCTGTTCCCATAAAGATTATAGCCTTGGAAACCCTATGGGGCAGTTCTACTCTCTCCTGTATGGTTGCTGTGAGTTGGAATCAGCTTGAGGGCAGTGGGTTTGCTTTTCAGTTTGGAATCTTTACAGAATTAGATTGCCACACCTTTCTCCCTGCAGAGCAGCTGGTGGATTTGAACCCCCAACCTTTCAGGTAGCAGCCAAATGCTTTAACCACTACACCACCAGGGCTTCTTTTATTTAGCCTGCTTAAACTGAACTGAAAAAGGAAACGTAGGGATTGTTGTGTTAGGACAGCCTTTATTGCTAAGCTCTATATCTTGGGAACTGGGAAACCCTGGTGGCATAGTGGTTAAGTGCTATGGCTGCTAACCAAGAGGTTGGCAGTTCGAATCCGCCAGGCGCCCCTTGGAAGCTCTATCGGGCAGTTCTGCTCTGTCCTATAGGGTCGCTATGAGTCGGAATCCACTCGACGGCACTGGGTTTGGTTTTATATCTTGGGAATATGAAAATGACCTCCCGACGCTCACCTAAGAGATTCAGCATGGGCGCTCACCTGCTCTCCCATAGCGGTGGAAGGCGCGGGAGGTTGACCTACCCCAGGAGTGTGGCAACATCCAGCTAGCTCCCCAGTGCTCCAAAATGAGACCCTCGGAAACTTTGGAACTGCTACTGCTGCGTCCAGGAGAGCAGTCATCTACACTCTTCAGAATCCACGTTGTTGTGCTTTAATGACGAGAGCTAAGTATATACACTGTAGAAACTTAAATACGATGTGAGTGAATGTGATGACGTGAAAAATGAAAACGTCCGTTTCGCTAGTTTCTCTCCAGAGGTGAACACTGAAAAGTTGGCCAGGTTTCCTTATAGATCCTTTTCAATGCAACAAGAAGAAGAGGAAGCAATTTTTGCGTGCTTAGTGTAAGGTCGCTGTGAGTCGGAATCGACTGGACAGCAACGGGTTTGGTTTTTTTTTTTTTTTTTTTGGCTCAATATGTGTCAAGGAGCCCTGGTGCCACAGTGGTTAAAGTGCTCAGCTGCTAATCGAAAGGTTGACAATTCAGACCCCCCAGCCGCTTCTGTAAAGATTATAGCCTCGGAAACCCTATGGGCCACTTGTACTCTGTCCTGTAGGGTCACCATGAGTCAGAAGGGACTGGACTGGACGGCAGTGGGTTTGGTTAATAGGTGCCAAGCAAAGCAGAAATGCTTTCCATGCATTGTCTCATTTCATCCTCACACCACGTTACAGCTAGGATGAGTCCTAGGTTTCCTCTCATTTTACAGATGAGGCAATTGAGGCTCAGCGAGATTAGGAAAACCTAAGGTCACACAGCTGGTAACTAGTAGAGCTGGGAATGTGAACTCTAGATGTTTGACTGGTGTTCACATTCTTAATCATTACACACGCACACACCCCCCACTTCTCTGTTACCAAATTGGATCGTATTATCCCTAGTGTTTTGCAGCTTGTCTTTTTTCCTTAATATATCGTGGATACCCATCCTTGAAAGTACCCATAGATCTAGTTCATTCTTTTTAATAGCCACACTCCTTCGTTATAGGGATGAACACGATTTATTTAACCAGTTCCCCACTGTTGGACATCTAGGTAGCTTTGTCTGCTGGGGACTCTCCCTTATCCCTCCTCAGCACCAGAAGGGCTGGGCTCCCTCCAGGTCTCTGGCTTGTAAGAGGAGAAGCAGAGGAGAATCAGCCTAGTGTCTCCATCAATGTAAGCTCTGTAGTCTTTAAAAATACATAGCCCCAAAAAATAAGGCTCCATTAAACAAACTTATAAAATATGAATGTATCGCTTACCCAGCCCTCTGCCCAAGAGCATAAGGGTCATTTCTCAGGAACTTAGAGAAGTGGAGCTTCTGAGGCCTCCTTCCATATATTTAAAGAGGGGTGTCATCCTGTCAGATATGGGGTCTTGAATCCAATTAAATTGTAAACCTCAAATGGAAAGGTCTCAAGTAATTTGCTGAACCATGAAGCATAGGCAAATACTCCTATCTGTTGTGTGTGTGTCTATGTGTGTAAACATGCTTGTATCAAATCTGCGAGGGCAAACGCTAATTTACATCCCTATCACTGTCAGTTTGTCCTATTGTGGTGGCTTGCTTGTTTCTCTGATGTTGGAAGCTATGCCACTGGTATTTCAAATACCAGCAGGGTCACCCCCAGTGGACAGGTTTCAGTGGAGCTTCCAGACTGAGACTAGGAAAAAAAGACTGGCGATCTACTTCTGAAAATTAGCCAGTGAAAACCCTATGGATCACAGCAGAATATTATCCGATATAGTGCTGGAAGATGAACCCCCTAGGTTGGAAGTCATTCAAAATACACAGTGGCCGCAGCAATGGACTGAAGGACATGATTGTGAAGATGGCACAGGACTGGACAACACTTTGATCTGTTGTACTTGGGGTTGTATTGAGTTGGAGCTGACTTGACAGCAGCTGACAACAGTATCACCTGTACATGAGAGCACCTGACTCACCTCCTCTTTATTCTTGTTGGATGTAGCAAGAACAACAACAGAAGCAAAACTTTGTTAGTTTGATAGAGAAAAAAATTGGCATCACAGTTGCTTCAATTTTCACTTGTTTGGTTTACACTGTGCTGTTGCATTTTCTTATATGTCATTTGTCTATATGTATTTATATGTTTTGCTTGGAATTGTCTGTTCATGTCCTTTGCTCGTTTTTCTATTATAGGGTTTCAGTTTTTCTTATTTATTTGGAAGTATGCTTCATATGGAAATCTTAAGAGCTATCTTTATTTTTATAGTGTTAACCTTCTGGATGCTGCAGATATTTTAGTACAGGTTTTTGCACCTGATTAACAGTTTTTGCTATTTTTAATCTTTTCTGTCTTAGTAGTTATTCTACCAACTCTCTTCCTCTTAATTATGTGTATCTTCTGTATTTTTTTCTTGATTAGACCCCTTGGAATTTTGTCTGTATCTTTCTTTGGATTTTTAAAATCCAAATTCATGTATTTTTCCTTTTCCCTTTGCTATTAGTTTTTTATTCTTTGTTTTGTTGTTCTTTTCTAACTTCCTGGGTTGATGCTCAACTCATTTATTTGCATCCTTTTAAATATAATAGTGGTAGCATTTTAATACTATGACTTTGCTTCTGATTACAGCTTTGGGCACTTCCTAGGAGATTATTTTAATATACAGTATTCTCATTATTGTTATTTTCTTTGTTTTAATTATTGGTTTTGATTTCCTCTTTGCCTCAAGTTATTTGGGAGAGTGCCTTTAAATTTCTAAGTGGTCAAGGTTTTTAAAAATACTTTAAAAGGTAATTCCTAGTTTTATTACCTTGTGGGCAGACAATTCAATTTTGAGCAACTGTCCACTGTTTGACATCTTGAGTTTAGACCCTCATGTATCTGAGATGGGTCTCAGAATACTCTTGTACTTCAGGAGGCTTAGAAAGGTCCCTGACCCGGGTGAAATTGAAGTAGCTGAACTCTCCAGAGGGTTTGTGTCTTTAGTCTTGACATAGCTTATAGCAGTGATTATTGAGAACTTAAAGGTTGGAGGGGGAGCTTCAGAATCTGCTTTTCTTCCCCTGTAGCTTGTAAGGCTGGGAAGCACCTGGCATTATCAGAGGCTAGAATTTTCTCTCTTTAGGTAGATGAGTGGAATCCTTGGGTGGTGAAAATGGTTGAGTGCTTGGCTGCTAACCAAAGGTTGACAGTTCAAGTCCACCCAGAGTTGCTTCGGATGAAAGGCTGGCAATGTACTTTAGAAGAATCAGCCATTGGAAACCGTATGGAGCACAGTTCTACTATGACACACATGGGGTTTCCATGAGTTAGAGTCAACTCAATGGCAACTGGGTTTGTTGTTTTTTTTCTTTTTCTCTTTTAATTTTTAGGTAGGTAGAAGTCTGAATGATTCAGGATGTAGTGTTTCCTCTTATAGGAATCTAGGGTTAAAAGCTGCTCATGTCCCTTCATCCAAAGTGAGTCCCAGAGTGGATTATGTTTTTGGGGGGACTTTACCTTGGCTTGTGCTGTGTTTCCATTATGCCCCCCAAAGGAATGCTGGTCCAGTTGATTACTTGCTGCCGTAAAACTTGAGTTTTAAGAGGGAGCCTCGCCAGTTGGTTGAAACCACCTTGTTGATTCACTGGAAGTGCATGCTGTTGAACCATGGATTTTAATTTGAAGAAAAAAGTGTTGCCCATTATAGGGTCCACTTAAAATCAATAAGTGCACTGGAAGGATTTTTATTTCCATATGGATTATGTTAAGGAATGTGTGTGTGTGGGTGGGTAGGTGGGTGTGTGAATGTGTACACATACATAACATAAGAGAGAGAAATGGCTCTATTATAGGAAGCCTCATTAAAGGGGCCTGGAAAAGGTTAGTCCATTTGCAGACTATACATCTTAATCTCCCTGCACAGCATACTAGCCTGAGAGGAGAGAGAATCTATGGCCAGAGAGACCCTGGCTTCCATCCAAGCCCTGAATCAAGTAGACCTGGCCTTCTCCTGCCAGCTACCCCTCATTAGCACAATATATTAACCTGGAGAAACTCTTCTCCCCAGAGGCTGCAAGAAATGGGAGAGCATGGAAGCCAGTTCAGCATGGTGGGGACCCCAGTCCCCGTTCTCGATGCTGCTTATTGGCTTGCAGGTGCATCTGGGGACTGGGCCCCTTGAACTTGGGGAGACAAAGCCAGGAGTATGTTACAACTTCAAGCAGTGCTGATAGGTAGAGCAGCCTTTCACCTGTTGCTGGCTGGTTCCCATCTGCGTTAACAGCTTCCAACTGGCCTTGTTATTTGAGATGCTGGAGGCCGTTGGATGAGGGCCCTTATGCCAGTTTTGCACACACGACGAAATCCTCCTGCAGCCTTTTTTAGGTCCTGCGTCACGACATGGAGGAATGGAGATAGATAGACAGGCATGAATTGGCTTCTGGGCTTGAATCTTTTCCCAGAATGCAACATGTGACCAGTTACTTACCCTTCCCAGCCTCAGTTTCCCCATGTGAATGGTGCATGTGGAGATGGAGGTGGGGGCGGGATGGGCGGATGGTAGAAACAGAAATTTCACCTAATTCATAGGGTCATAAGGATTAAGAAGAGAGGGAAGAAAGGGACATTTATGTCCTTTATGAAGAAAGTGCTGGGTGTCAGACTTTAGGAAATCTTCATTTCCATCCCTGTCCCTTCCTTTCACTACCACCCACATGTCCTGTGCCAATCTGCATCCCATCTCTTCAGTCCTCCTTTCTGTCTCCCTCAGCACCTCATCTGTACCATGCATTTGAGTCCTCAGTGATGGAGCCCCTTTTTCCCCAAAGTGTAGTCCATGGACCATCAGCCTCAGAGTCACCCAGAAGCTTGTTAGAAAAGCAGAATCTTAAGCCCTGCCCCAGATCTACTGCATCAGACTCTGCATTTTAGCAAGATCCCCAGGTGGTCCGTGTGCATGTTAAGATTGTAAGTGCTGCCCTAGCGGACTCTTCCCTATTTGTGTGCATGTGTCTGTAACCTCCAGGAATCCCTGTTCTTGGGTGGCTTCTGTTCTGGGGATTCCCATGAACAAAAGGAGGCAAGGAATATGCCAGTCCCAAAGATGTAGGCACAAGGGGATGGTTCTGGACACACAGTGTTGGGGGGTAGTTGCCATTAGTTCTCTTTGTCAGTGCTCTTTCGAGTGACTCTGTTTGGTACTAATCCATCCTGAACACCTTGGAGAATCCTTGGGCAAGAGCAGAGATGGCTGACCAAAGCAAGAAGGCTAAAGGTGGCCCTGGGAACTGAAGACAGTTAAACCCAGGGGAAGTGGGCAAGAGTCACTGGGAGCCTTCGAAGCTGAGAGTCCTGCATCTAGATGCTTTCCTGAATGTCTACTCTTCCCAGTTAAAAGCTCCTTGATAAGACAAGCACATATCCTGCTTCATTGTGTATGCTCGCTTGTCATCCTTGAGCGATTCACAGTATGTGTTCAAACACTGATTGCTTTGACCTGAGTTTTGGAATGTTAGAACAGGAAGGTGTCATTGAGATAATCAGTGATTTTAAATACATTAGGAGTCCTAGTGACACAATGGCTAAGCACTCGGCCACTAATAGAAAGGTCGGTGGTTCGAATACAGTGGTGGCTCTGCAGGAGAAAAGACCTGGCAATCTGCCTCCATAAAGAGTACAGCCTAGGAAATCCTATGGGGCAGTTCTGCTCTGTCCTATAGGGTCACTATGAGTCGGAATCATCTTGATAGTATACAACAACAACAGTAAATACATTGCCAAGAAGAAATAGCGTATTTGCGTAGTCTCAACTATAGTACCTCCCTCTAGATGCTTATCAATTACAAAAGGATAAAGAGTAGCTTTACAGTGGAGAATCCTGGCAGCCACCATATTAACCAAGTGGTCAAGGTTGACATCGTCAGCAATTAGACCTTCTAACATCATGAATCCCTGGAAGCCACACACCGAAGAGGACACAACATCACTTCTGTGGTGTTCTTGCCAAAAATGCATAACCTCAATGCAATTTGAGAAAAATCAGGCAAACCCAAGTTGAGAGACATTCTACCAACTAACTGGCCAGTACTCTCAAAAAGTGTCATGAACAACAAAGACAGACCATGTTATTGTCACATATTGGAAAGGATTAAGGAGATACGGCAACTACATGTAATGTGAGCTTCTGGAACAGAAAAGGGCCATTAGTGAAAAACTGGTGAAACCCGAATAAAGTCTGTAGTTTAATTGGTCATATTGTGGCAATGTTAGTTCTCTGGTTTTGATAATTGTTCTACGGTTATGGAATGACATCAAGGACATCATACATGAAGAAAGCTAAAGGCCATTGAAAAGACAGGAGAGAAAGAAAAGACCAAGACGGATGTCAGAGGAGACTCTGAAACTTGTTCTCGAACATCGAGCAGCTAAAGCAAAAGGAAGAATTGATGAAGTAAAAGAACTGAACAGAAGATTTCAAAGGGCGTCTCGAGAAGACAAAGTACGGTATTATAATGACATGTGCAAAGAGCTGGAGATGGAAAACCAAAAGGAAAGAACATACTCGGTGTTTCTCAAGCTGAAAGAACTGAAGAAAAAATTCAAGCCTTGAGTTGCAATAGTGAAGGATTCCTTGGGAAAAATGTTATACAACGCAGGAAGCATCAAAAGAAGATGGAAGGAATACACAGAGTCATTATACTAAAAAGAATTAGTCAGTGTTCAACCATTTCAAGAGGTGGCATATGATCAGGGACCAATGGTACTGAAGGAAGAAGTCCAAGCTTCTCTGAAGGCATTGGCGAAAAACAAGGCTCCGGGAATTGATGGAATATCAATCGAGATGTTTCAACAAACAGATGGAGCGCTGGAGGTGCTCACTCGTCTATGCCAAGAAATATGGAAGACAGCTTCCTGGCCAACTGACTGGAAGAGATCCATATTTATGGCTATTCCCAAGAAAGGCGATCCAACCAAATGTGGAAATTATAGGACAATATCATTAATATCACACGCAAGTCATTCAAAACCACCTGCAGCAGTATATCAACAGGGAACTGCCAGAAATTCAGGCTGGTTTCAGAAGAGGACGTGGAACCAGGGATATCATTGCTGATGTCAGATGGATCCTGGCTGAAAGCAGAGAATACCAGAAGAATGTTTACCTGTGTTTTATTGACTATGCAAAGGCATTCGAATGTGTGGATCATAACAAATTATGGATAACATTGCGAAGAATGGGAATTCCAGAACACTTAATTGTGCTCCTGAGGAACCTTTACATAGATCAAGAGGCGGTTGTTCGGACAGAACAAGGGGATAGTGATTGGTTTAAAGTCAGGAAAGGTATGCATCAGGGTTGTATTCTTTCACCATACCTATTTAATCTGTATGCTGAGCAAATAATCCGAGAAGCTGGACTATATGAAGAAGAATGGGGCATTAGGATTGGAGAAAGATTCATTAACAACCTGCGTTATGCAGATGACACAACCTTGCTTGCTGAAAGTGAAGAGGACTTGAAGCACTTAGCAATGAAGATCAAGACCACAGGCTTCAGTATGGATTGCACCTCAACATAAAGAAAACAAAAATCCTCACAACTGGACCAGTGAGCAACATCATGATAAACGGAGAAAAGACTGAATTTGTCAAGGATTTCATTTTACTTGGATGCACAATCAACAGCCATGGACGCAGCAGTCAAGCAATCAAAAGACGCATTGCATTGGGTAACTCTGCTGCAAAGGACCTCTTCAAAGTGTTGAAGAGCAAAGATGTCACCTTGAAGACTAAGGTGCGCCTGACCCAAGCCATGGTGTTTTCAATCTCATCATATGCATGTGAAAGCTGGACAATGAATAAGGAAGACCGAAGAAGAGTTGATGCCTTTAAATTGTGGTGTTGGTGAAGAATATTGAATATACCACGGACTGCCAAAAGAACAAACGAATCTGTCTTGGAAGAAGTACAACCAGAATGCTCCTTAGAGGCAAGGATGGCGAAACTGCATCTTACATACTTTGGACATGTTGTCAGGAGGGATCAGTCCCTGGAGAAGAACATCATGCTTGGCAGAGTACAGGGTCAGTGGAAAAGAGGAAGACCCTCAGTGAGGTGGTTTGACACAGTGGCTGCAACAATGAGCTCAAGCGAAACGATTGTAAGGATGGCTCAGGACCAGGCAGTGTTTTGTTCTGTTGTGCATTGGGTCGCTACGAGTCGGAACCGACTCGACAGCACCTAACAACAACTATGGTCATATAAGCTGTTAACTTGAGGCGAAGCTAGGTGGAGGGTATATGAGAACTCTCTGTACTGTTTTTCAACTTTTCTGTAGTCCTAAAATTATTTGAAAATAAAACATTAAAAATAATGGATCCTGCATCATCATTAATTTGAAAGGCAAGGGTGTGGAGAACTGGTATTTTCATATACTGCTGGTGGGGTGAGAAATAGATTGAGAGGACTCTGAGCAATATGTATCAAAAGCCTTACACACAAGGTATATATAAGTTTGTATGTGAGAGACTGGCTTGATTTGTCAATGTTCACTTAAAGCACAATAAAAATTAAAAAAAAAGCCTTACACACGTGAGCACCTTTGGGCTTGGCAATCACACTTCCAGGAATTGACTCCAAAAAATAATAGGATGGTGTGCCCAGATGTTCATTACAGTGTTGTTTATAATATTGCAAGATTGGAAACAACCTTAATGTCTGTTACTGGAAATGGGTTAAGTTATGGTATATCCAAACAATGGAAAGATAGTCAACTGTTCAAAAAGTGATGAAAGTATGTTCGTATTGCTGGAGAGAAGTGCTTGTTTTATTTATTTATTCTTGTACTTTAGATGAAGGTTTACAGAACAAACTAGCTTCTCATTAAATAATTAGTACACATATTATTTTGTGACATTGGTTACCAACCCCACAACAGGTCTACACTCTCTCTTGTTTTATATTTTAAATAAAAAATGTAGTTAACAGAATAATATGTGTAGTATGATCTTATTTATTAGAGAGTGCCTTAGAAAGTCTGGAAGAATACATCAAATGGGTAGCTATGGATCTCTGCATGAGGTGGGGTAAGAGGTCATTTTTATTTTCTCCGTGTTTGAATTTTACCAACCATCATATATTGTGGGGGAAATGGAGATAGGTATTTTTAAGAAACAAAGGCAGGGAACACTGATGTTAACAAATTGTGTCACTCTTCCCTCTGCTCCCTGTACCCCCCCCCCACCAAGTGGGGCTTTCCACCTCTGACTCCCCACTTACCAAACCTGTTATCTGCCTTCATTAGCCGGGGTGAAGAGTCCAGCCAGTGGGAGATAATGATCCAGTAAGAAAAGCTGCAGCCTTGCAGGTGCTTTCTGCTGACCGTGAACTCAGAGCAAAGGTGAAGGCGTGGGTCTCCCCTGGGTAATCTTGGGGCAGGAAGTGGCCTGGCCTTCCTGGGTTGGGCATCTGAGAGTACGAGACAGCTGTGCCCTGGGGAGCCCCTGACAGAGCCCTCAGTAAGGGCTCAGGAATGGGGATGGGAAAGGGTAGGGAACCCTAGAGGGATGGGGAGGAAGCGGGAGAGGTTTTCTCATGAGTCTCAGTTCCAAGAATGGAGCATCCTCACTTTCTTTGTCGCTGGAACATGGTGAATAGGAACCCTGGGGGGACGATGAACTGAGAAAGGGAAAATTGGGTAGCCAGGGACAGCAGTTACAAATAGCTGTAGCAGTAGAGACAGCGTGGAGTAACAGCATTAGAGATTTGCTCTTATTTGGTGTTTGGGCAAGTGTGTAATTTTCTAAGCATCAGTTTCTCCATCTGCAAAATGAAGCTAATACTACCCCACTCTGGGGCTTTGATAATGTAAAATGTACTGACACAGGTAAAGCACTTAACACTGTGCCCGGCATATACAAAACCCATTGCTGTTGAGTCGATTCAACCTCAGAGCAACCCTGTGGGACGCAATAGAACTGCTCCGTTAAGTTTCCCAAGGCAGTAATCTTTACGGAAGCAGATCACCAGGCCTTTTCTCCCAAGCAGTGGCTGGTAGGTTCAAACCACTGACCTTTAAGTTAGTAGCCGAGCACGTTAACCACTGCACCACTGAAACTCCTTTGCGAGTGCCCCCAGAATGGTGCCTGTTGTCAGTACTTAATGTCTGTTACTGAGCATCTTTCCATTCGTCTTGTTCCATAACCCCAGTCAACATGAACCTCTCTCTTTCCTTATTTACTGTTTATACCAAATAATTTAGCCCTGACTCATGTATTATCTTGGGTAGCTATTTAGTTGTTTTGCATGTGGTTTTATCATATTCCTGCTGTTGTGAGTTCTACCTGAGTTGAGACCTGGACTTGCACGTCTTTGTCATGCTTCTGATATCAAACATGGTGGTGAGCATAGAGTAACAACTTGGGCAATACTCATTCAATAAGTTGGTTGGCGTTTGTCAGTTTCTAAGTCATTCTGGGTGAAGTGCCCAGGTCTGGCATCCAAGCTGTAGTGGAGGGCCTTCAACCAGTGTTTCTCACTTTTCTCTGCAACAGTCACTTAAGGATAGAGGCAGGGGTGGATCCAGGTGTTCTGAGGCTCCAGGTGTATATAATTTGGGAGACCTTAGTTGAGAAGAAGGAGCTCCGGTGGTGTAGTGGTGAAGTGTTCAGCTACTAACCTAACGGTTGGCGTTTGGACCCACCAGCTGCTCTGTGGAAGAAAGACGTGGCAGTCCGCTTCCATAAAGATTACAGACTTCAGAAGCCCTGTGGGGTAGTTCTAGTCTGTCCTATAGGGTCCCTATGAGTTGGAATCAACTTGATGGCAATGGGTTTGGTTTGATTTTGGAGTTTGTTAAGAATACAAGCACAAAATCATGAATACAAAATTGCTAGGGTCCCTTCTAAGCCCTTGGAACAATCTGTGTGTGTTTATGTGTGTGTGTCTGTGCATGGTGTGTGTATGTGTGGTGTTTGTGGTGTGTGTATGTTTGTGTATGTGTTTTGTGTGTGTGACCACATACAACAGAGCAGCAGAGGGTGAGTCCAGGAAGTGAAGTGATAGAAAGTACTCATGGACTTGGGAATGAGAGAACTGGGTGTGGTGGATCTTGGGGAGCTATCTTCATTATCTATTCCAGCGTGACAAATTACCCCAACCCTTAGTAGCTTAAAGCAATACACATTTGTTATCATCTAACACAGTTTCCGTGGTCAGGATTCTCAGGGTGGCTTAGCTAGGTGGTACTGGTGCAGGGTCTTTCATGAGGGTGCAGTCAGATCTGGGCTAGGGCTGCCGTCATCTGAAGGAAGTCTTGACTGGGACTGGAGTGTCTGCTTCCAAGGTAGTTCACTCACATGGCTGACATGTTGGTACTGGCTGTTGATGTGAATCCTTCCATAGGGCTGCTTGAGTGTCCTCACAACATGGCAACCAGGTTCCCTCCAGAGCGAGCGCAAGATGGAAGCCATATTGTTTTCTACAACCTAGCCTTGGAAGTCACACTCTGTTATTTCTACAACATCCTCCTAGTTACACAGGGAGGCTCAGGGGTGGATTACCCAATATGCAAGGTAAGCATGGGCCTACTTACTAATCTGTAGTGGACAATTTCACATGTTTTTCAATCCCACTAGCTGTTCTGCAGGAGAAAATCCTGGTGACCTGCTTCTCAAAGATTTCAGCCTAGAAAACCATATGAGGCAGTTCTACTCTGTCCTATAGGATAACTATGACAGGGATGTCAGAATCAACTTGACATCACACAACAACATTCATATAACCTTTATTTTGGGGGCAGTCGTGTGTCAAACCTGGTAAACTGTCACACATCTATATGTTAATCACTGGTGGGAGGGGGTCTCTCATTGTCAGTTGATGGGAGCATAGGCAAAGTCAACTCATTAACATATACTAAAAATTAATTTGGATGGCACTTTAGGTCTCTCCCTACCCCCTCCTCTCTTTCTCTGCCTTTATGGTTAAGAACACAGTCTTTGGAGCCAGACTGACCTGGGTTTGGCTGTCCTTTACTCGCTGTTGATCTTGGGCGAGAGACTTAGCCTCTCAACGCCTCAGTTTGTTTATCTGAGAAATGGGGACAATTAGAGCACCTACCTCCTAGGCCTGTTGTCAGGTTAATAGAGATGAGGTAAGTAAAGGCACCAAGCACAGAGCCTGGAAAATAGGTATGTTCATGATGTTAACTGCTTTCTCCTTTGTGTACAGGTATGGGTACGTGTCTATCCTTCATGAGTGGGTAAAAATTGTAGTGGAGTGTGACTCCTTTTTTGAGTCATTTATCCACTTTGAAAAAAAGAAATGATTGAAAGTCTTCTCTGCCTGGTACCAGGCTGGACACTGAGGACACCTCTAACAATTTGCTTGAGGTGCTGTTATGACTCTTTATTTCTTGATTCAGTGAACAGTTTATTGACCACTTACTAGAGTTCAGGGATTTGGGGGCACAGAAGCCCTGGCCTCACAGCGATGACATTTTAGAAGGGAAGGCTAGTATTTAAAAGAACACCGAAGCGTTTTACGCTCCCACCAACAGTGGATGAGGGTTCTCATTTCCCCACATCCTCACCAACACCCATGGTTGTTTGTGTCTTAAATCATAGCCATCTTAGTGTGTGGAAGGGAGGGGATAAGGGGGACTCATTTCTTAGGGGACACTGAGCTTCTGTTAAGGGTGATGGAAAAACTTAGAAACGTATTGAACAACGTGATGAACATAGTGAACGTCACTGAATTGTACATGTAAATAATGTCGAAACAACAAATGTTACATATATATTTACCACAATAAAAAATGCTTAATCAATTATTTAAATGCATTTGTGGTAGATTCCAGAAAGGACAGGCACAGGGGCTATCAGAGTGTATAGAAGGGGTCCTTGATCTGCTGGGGTGGGGGGGGGGGCACTGAAGACTTTGCTGAGGAAAGGAAGATGAGATCTGAGAGACACACAGGAGGGAGGCTTTCCAGGCAGAGGGGATGGCTTGTGCAAAGACCCAGGAGCATGGAATGTTGGAGAAAAGGAAGGAAAGCCAGTAAGACTATAGCCCGAGGGCAAGGAGGAGTGTGATGTGGGATGGGGCCCGTAGGCCATTGTGAGGGGTCTGGATTTTCTTCCAGGCATAATGGTCCCAAGAAAGGGTCTTGGAGGTCTGAATGGGCATTTGGTGCCTCCTATCCCACTGGGGGAAACCCTGGTGGTGTAGTGGTTAAGTGCTACGGCTGCGAACCAAAGGGTCAGCAGTTCGAATCAGCCAGGCACTCCTTGGAAACTCTGTGGGGCAGTTCTACTCTGTCCTATAGGGTCGCTATGAGTCGGAATTGACTTGACGGCACTGGGGTTGGTTTTGGTTTTTTATCCCACTGGGAATGCTGGAATGCCCCTGACCCTCTCACACCTGGGACTCATCAGAGAAATACCTGAAGCATGGGACTTCCCACGCAAGGCCCTGATCTGTGGCCAGGTAAACAGAACGTCATCATCAGCCCCCATGATAACACAATCTGCAGAGGCATGGAGATTGGGAGTAGAGGACACAGAAGTGATAGAGACCCGTGGGGATTTCCACAACCTCCGTCATACGTGAGGGAAAGGCTGAACCAGCGGCAAGGGTGTTGGAGTAAGGAAGGGAATGACATCGCCAAGAACTGGTGGCAGTGAATGTGGTTCAGATCCCTTCCCTGCCACCAGCTAGGTGACCTCGGACATGTTCTTCAACTCTCTAAGCCTCAGTTTCTACCTCTGTAAAACGGCTTTAGGAACAGGGAGCAGCTCAGAGGATTCCTAGACAACATAAATGTTTAGCACAATTCCTTGTTCTTGGTGTGTGCTCAGTAACTCCCCCAGCTGGAGACTGCCATTTCCACTCAGAGAAAAACCCATAAACACCAGGCTATGGTTGGCTGTGATGTCACACGTCGTGGATTGAATTGTGTCCCCCCAAGATGTGTGTCAACTTGACTAGGACATGATTCCCAGTATTGTATGATTGTCTACCATTTTGTCATCTGATGTGATTTCCCTGTGTGTTATAACACCTATCACTATGATGTTAATGAGATGGATTAAAAAACCCAGTATTAGTGGCAGTTATGTTGATGAGATCTATAAGGTTAGATGGTGTCTTAAGCCAATCTCTTTTGAGATATAAAAGAAGCAAGCAGAGAGACTTGAGGACCTCATACCACAAAGAAAGCAGTGCCAGGAGCAGAGCGCATCCTTTGTGCCTTGGATTCCTGCACAGAGAAGCTCATAGTCCAGGGTAAGATTGATGACAAGGACTATCCTTCAGAGCCAACAGAGAAAGCCTTCCTCTGGAGCTGACTCCCTGAATTTGGACTTCTAGTCTACTAGACTGTGAGAGAATAAACTTTTGTTTGTTAAAGCCATCCACATGTGGTATTTCTATTACAGGAGCACTAGATGACTAACACATCACATAATTATTGTTGTTCTTTATGTCTTATGTCTAAGCATCTTTTTCCGTTTGTGTCATTCTAGCTTTGGAAAATATCTTTTTAACCTGAGGCATAAAAGAAGTGTCCTCATAGTGGGTGAATGTGGTTTCAAATCCTACTGGTGTAGAAAAGGGTTTTGTCCCTAACAGAGCTCCCCTCATGGCCCCACTCATGTTCTCTGCTGACTCTCACCCATGTGTTTGTGCTCTGCCCTCACCTGAAACATCTTTTCCTCCTCCTTCAGTCCAAATTCTACCAATTTTTAGGTCCAGCTCCTATCATGCCATTTCTCTACAGCCTCCCTTAAGTGCTGTACTTATTTATGCCTTCTACAAAGCTTTATATTTCTGTTAGTTTGTGGTTTCAGTTGGGTATGCCTTGTCTCCTCTACTTGACTCTTGAGGACAGGGAGATGAGTTCTTCCTTGTAGCTGCAAAATGGCTGCAGGAGCACTACACCTTGCATCCTCTAAGCTTTGTGTCCACAGCCAAAGAGAGAGTTGACTTTAATTAGCCAGATTTGGGTCCTATTTTATCTATGAACCAATCACTGTGCCCTGGTCTAGCCAGGGTTGTTGTTATCACTGGGTGCCATCAAGTTGGTTCCAACTCATAACAACCCTATGTGACATAGTAGAACTTCCCCCATGGCCTTTCTTGGCAGTAATCTTTATGGAAACAGATCACCGGGTCTTTCTTCTGTGGAGCCATGGGTGGGTTTGAACCACCAACCTTTTGGTTAACAGCTGAACATTCAGCCATTTGTGCCACCAGGGCTCCTAGACCAGGGATAGATAGGCTTCTTTTAGAGGATGTGATAGTTAAGATTGTGTGTCAACTTGGCTGGGCCGTGATTCTCAGTGGTTTGACAGTTATGTAATGATGTAGTTTGGTGGTTATGTAATGATATAGTTATCCTTCATTTTGGGATCGCCTCCATGATGTGATCTGATGTGATCAGCCAGTCAGTTGTAAGGGGAATTTCCTCAGGGGTGTGCCCTGCATCCAATGTATATGGACTTTCTGGCAAAGCTTGCTGGCTTTTGCTCACTCTGGATCCTGCAACTGGCGTGTCATCATCTGATCTCTGGTTCTTGGAACTTGAGCCAGTGGCCTGCCGTACTGCCTGCTGATCTTGGGATTTGTTGATCTCTGCAACCTGTGAGCCAGCAACTTGCTGTCTTATCTGCCAATCTTGAGTTCATCAGCCCCTGCATCATGATGAGTCAGGAGAAGACTCCAGCCTGATGCCTTACCCATGGACTTGGGACTTGCTGGGCTCCACAACCACGTGAACCCTTTTCTTGAGATAAATCTCTCTCTCTGTACTCTCTCTAGAGGTTTTGCTTCTCTAGAGAATCCAGCCTAAGACATTTGGTACCAAGAATGGTTCTAGAGAAACAAAATCATAAGGAGTAGTTTTCTAAATTTGTTCACAAGTTTGGTTGGTCTTAAAGTTGTTGATGACTCTGCTTTCGGTAGTAAAGAGAGCACTGTTAATCCATGGCATGAGGTGGCAATAGAAATACACAACTTATCGCCACCAATAGATTAAGTATTGATGCAAGGTGAGGCTCTGGGTGATCACATGTTTGAAACTTTTCTACAGTTTTTCAGAATAAGATGTATAAGGAAGCTGGTTAGTTGGTCTTACTTTCTCTGGACAGAGTGGGGAAAGAAAGGGATGAGCTCAGGACTTAAAAGTCACAGCTCAAGTGCCACATAAATGACCTCAGAGTTGCCACTTGTGCCCTGAAAGAAAGCCTTATTTCTTGTAGTAACAGAGCTGATTTTGCCAAAAACCAAACCCAGGGTCTTACCACATGAGAGTAGCTGAATTACACCATCAGTTGAATTCCCAACCTGGAATGCTGTCTGAAATTAAAGCGAGGGCATTGATTGGGAAGAAATGGGATCCTGAAACTTGGGATGGGGACATATGGGCAGATAATCAGGAAGCTGGGGACACTGAGCCCCTAAATTCTGTTGAATCACTCCTACCAACAGAACTAGCCATCTCACTCCCATCTGAAGTTATTCATCTTTGTCTGCTAAGCCACCCTCCCCAATAAAGCCATTAGCCCCTCCACCGCATCTGATGAGATTAACCCAGCTGTGTCTGAAGAGCCTTTTTCTGAGATACCATCTGGGCGTCTGCCTGAGTCATTCCTTGGGGCATCTCCTGAGACGGATGCCTTACAAGACATTGCTGAATGTTCTCAGAACACATCCGCACCACCCATTTTTATTTCTAGATCTGTAACTAAAGTTCCAGCAAGCCTCAAAAAGTGAAGTACAAAATGTGACCCAGGAGGAGGTATGCTATACTCCAGAAGAACTGCTTGATTTTTCTAATATATACAAACAGAAACCTGGGAAATATGTGTTAGAATGTCTATTAAGGGTGTGGGATAATAGTGCAAGGAACATAAAGTTGGATCACTCTGAGTTTATTGATACGGGCCCACGAAGCACATATTCTTTGCTCAGTGTTTCAGCTCAAGGGGTTAGGAAAGGATCTAGCAGTTTATTTGGTTGGTTCATTGAAGCATGGATTACTTGATCTATTACACTGAATCAAGTTGAATACCAGACCTGCCTTGGTATACTATAGAAGAAGGTATCCAAAGGCTTAGGGAAAATTGGCATGTTAGAGTGAATTTATCAGGTTTGACCCACAGACCCACACACGGAGTGCCCAGAGGACATTTCTTTTATCACGATGGTGAGGAACAAATTTGTGAAGGGATCCCCAGCATCCTCGAAGACTGCTATGATTGCTATTTTATGTAAGTCAGATTTGACGGTGGGAATTGCCTTAACTGAATTAAAAACCAAAAAAAAAAAAAAAAAAAAAGACACCAATATACAGTGGGGCTGATGGGACCCTGTAGTGGTAGGGGCCAAGTGGTGGCACTCAGTTGACAAAGACGGGGTGGGTGTGTTACCATAATGGACAGTGGAGTCAAAGCAGCAATCACAATGGTCTGACTCATATGGACTTACGGCAGTGGCTGCTTAGTCATGGTGTCCCTAGGAGTGAAACTGATGGGAAATCTAGTAAATAGTTACTTGATATGTAGAAGCAGAATTCCAGGTCAAGTGAACAGCAGTCTAATTCGAATCACCAGAATAGAGTCACAGCCCCTTAATCAATTCCCGGACAGGAGCGAGTTTACAGACACATAACACCTTGAATTAAGGGAAAGCCAGGTCACCTTGAGGAAGGACCCCACTACACTGCTGTAATTTTATACTGTTAATCTTCCTCTCAGCCTTCTCCAAAGGGATATATGGCCTTTTATGCGAGTGAATGTTCATTGGGGAAAAGGAAATAACCAGACTGTTTGGAGATCACTGGATTCTGGCTCTGAACTGACACAATTTTCAGGAGACCCAGAACATCATTGTGGCCCACCAGTCATAGTGGGGGTGTATAGAGGTCAGGTTATTAATGGAGTCTTAGCTCAGATTTGTCTCACTGTGGGTTCAGTGGGTCCCTAAATCCATCCTGTAGTGATTTCTCCAGTTCCAGAAGGCATAATTGGAATAGATATACTCAGCAACTGGCAGAATTCCCTTGTTGGATCTCTGACAAGTGGAGTAAGTGCTATTATGATAGGAAAAGCCAAGTGGAAGCCATTAGAACTACCCCTACCTGGGAAAATAGTAAACCAAAAGCAATACTGCATTCCAGGAGGGATTGCGGAGATTACTGCCACAATCAAGGACTTGAAAGATGCAGGGGTGGTGGTGATTCGCACCACATTCCCATTCAACTCGCCTATTTGGCCTGTGCAAAAAATAGATGGATCTTGAAGGATGACAATGGATTGTCATAAGCTTAACCAGGTGGTGACTCCAGTTGCAGCTGCTGTTCCAGGTGTGGTTTTATTGCTTGAGCAAAGTAATGCATCTCCTGGTACTTGATGTGCAGCTATTGATCTGGCTAATGCCTTTTTCTTAATTTCAGTTTTACAGGAACACTAGAAGCAGTTTGCCTTCAGCAGGCAAGGCCAGCAATACACCTTCACTGTCCTACCACAGTGGTATGTCAACACTCTAGCATTATGTCATAATTTAGTCTGCAGGGACCTTGATTGCCTTTCCCTCCTTCAAGATATCACACTGGATTGATGATGGTATGCTGATTGGACCTAGTAGGGAAGAAGTGTCAATGACTCTGGGCTTTTTGGTAAAACATTTGCATGCTAGAGGGTGAGAAATTAATTCCACAAAAATTCAGGTAACTTCTACCTCAGTGAAATTTCTAGGGGTCCAGTGATGTAGGACATGTGAAGATATCCCTTCTAAAGTGACCCATACCTGTTGCTGTTGAGTCAGTTCTGAGTCATAAGGATAAGTTATTGCATCTGGCCCCTTCCACAGCTGAAAATGAGGAAAAATGCTTGTGAGCCAGCACCCTGACATCTTACCTGCTGACCTTGGAATCACCAGTCTCTGCAGTCCATGAGCCTGCACCCTGCCATCTGACCTGTTGATCTTGGATTCATCAGCCCCTGTAGCTACAGGAGTCAGGAGAAACCTCCAGCCTGACCTCTAATCCACGGACTTGAGACTTGGAACTTGCCAGCCTCTACAACTGCATGAACCATTTTCTTGAGATAAATCTCTCCCTCTTCTCTCTCTTTATATATATATAAATAAATAAATATATATATATACACTTTTGGAAACCCTGGTGGCGTAGTGGTTAAGTGCTACAGCAGCTAACCAAAGTGTGGGTGGTTTGAATCTGCCAGGCGCTCCTTGGAAACTCTATGGGGCAGTTCTACTCTGTCCAACAGGGCCGCTATGAGTCAGAATAGACTCAACGGCACTGGGTTTGGTTTTGGTTTTATGTACACTTCACTGGTTTTCTTCTCTAGAGAACCTAGCCTAAGACAGAGGGCCAGATAGTAAATATTTGAGACTATGAGCCATATGATCTCTTTCGTAGGTACTCAGCTCTGCTATTACAGCATGAAAGAAGCCACAGGTAATATGTAAATGAGTGGGTATTACTGTGTTTGAATAAAACTTTATTAAAACAAGTGACTGACCCATGGGCCATAGTTTGCTGACTCCTGGATTAGACCAATTAGATCCCCATCCTATAATGAGGGTGAGGTCACCAATTCTTCCCAAACCAGATGGACTAAGTTTGCAGAGGGCCCCTGTCTTAGATATCTAGTGCTGCAATAACAGAAATACTACAAGGAGTTGGCTCTAATAAAGAGAAATTTATTCTCTCACAGTTCGGGAGGCTAGAAGTCTAAATTTGGTGTGTCAGCTCCAGGGGAAGGCTTTCTCTTTCAGTTCTGGAGGAAGGTCCTTGTCATCAATCTTCTCCTGGTCTAGACGCTTCTAGCCGGATCTATCCTGGGTCCAAAGGAAGCATGCTCTTGGCTCTTCTTGCTTGGTGGTTAATGGGCCTCCATGTCTCTCTGTGCCCTTTCTCTTTTATATCTCAAAACAGATTGGCTTGAGACACAGCCTAATTTTGTAGATTGAGCCCTGCCTCATCAACATAACTACCACTAATCCTGTCTCATTAACATCATAGAGATAGGATTTACAACACCTAGGAACATCATACAAGATGCCAAAATGGTGGACAACCACACACTACTGGGAATCATGGCCTAGCCAAGCTGACAGATATTTTGGGGAGATGCAATTCAATCTATAACAGCCCCCCAAAAAATTCAGGGTACAATTTTACCATGAGAAAAGTTAAAGATTGATGGGCATTAAAAACATGTTGATTGCAAGGTCATTGTCAAATAAGTATCCCAAAACCATCAATGAGTCTCCTTCAGTGCACTTAAGTAGCAAGAAGAGAACTAGATTTGTCTGCCTAAAGAACCAACTCACTCCTAAGGGGGTTCCTCTCCTCTCAGGAAGAGGAAGAATTTGGCTAGAAAGCTGTCACATTCACGTATACCCTGTATCTTTTCAAAGTACTTTCAAATTTAGAATTTCAGAGTCTTCCTGTGAGGGTGGGAAATCAAGCATATTATAATATTTTTTTTTACAGATGAGGACACTTAATCTCCAGCTATTAAATGGACCACTTGGAGATAGAAACAATATATTCTAAATACTGGCCATATAGGATTAGCAGCCTACATACCACTCTCCCGCTCCCATTTTCATGGCAGACATCAGTAATCTATCACCACACTCCTTCCCACTGAACTGAGGTGGTGTCTCAGAATCCTTGTCATGACAGTGCTCTAAGCAGTCTTTCCTGATTAATCAGAGTTGGCATACGAGAGGAGACCATGATTTGACCATGTACTACTTGTGTAATTACCAAGTTGTTCCACACTACTTCTTGTTGGTCTTATTTATTGAGTGCTTACTGTCTTCCAAGGGCTGTACTTGTTTCATTTATTTTTTGCAAGAATTTTTGGTAGGCGTCACAGATGCTTTAGTACCGCGCTTTATATTTCCACCCTATTCTGATTTCAGCTGCAGCAGCAGACGACGATTCCCCGTGAACTGAGGCTTACCTTATGCTGACAGCCTCAAGTACTTGCTCCCTGTGCTTATGCCTTTTAACCCAGGGACTTCTCTGACATCCAAAGAGTCTGCTAGGTAGCACTCAAGTTCTGTCTAGAAATGCAGGGATTTAACCATGGATAGAGGATAGGAGCTATTGGATAAACACTTGAGCCTCCTGTTCTGCAGGAATATAGTTCCGAGAGACTTTTTATATATAGGAGGTCCCTACAGTGATCTTGATAATGCACTCATAATGTGGCTTTTTCTTCCTCATTTGCTCAGTCCTGCTTCTTGGGATCGTCTTCCAGGTAAATTACCTGGACACAGGTTCATGGCTTCTCTGTCATGCTTCCTGGAGAACACAAGCTAGGAAAGCATGTATTGCGGACCCCCATCTTACGTATGAGAAAACTAACCCTCGAGAAGTCAAATAACTTCCCCCAAGATCACACAGCTGGTTTTCTGATTCTAACATTCATGCTCTTAACTACCAGGCAGTCCTGCCTCAGCGGTATGACTTGGGATCACAGGTGGGCACCAAGCATTGGTGTTCTGGTACATTTTGTGCTGCATTTTGGTTGGTGAAAGACGCTAATTGGATTTGACAGAGAAGAAATGAGCCAGGTTTCTCTCCTAAAAACAGTTCTGTTTTCAGTCAGCCCATCCATGAACAAGCAGACTCACCCAAGGAAACCCCACCAATGCTTCATAGTTTGTAGATAATTAAAATACTCTACTAAATCAAACCCCGTGAGAGGAGTATGGCAAAGATAAGCATCTCAAACCCCACAAACTGGAAATAATTAGCAGGCCTTCCTCTGCCTTTTACTGTAGCAGTTTCAACTTAGGCCAATCCATAGATACAGAGAAGGGCAGAGGATGTGGCAAAGTGATGCTTCCCTAAGGCATCATGGGAAATTCCTGGCTAGCTGGGTGGAGGTTGAAAAAAATGTGCCTTTCCTTGACTGTTTAGTTCCCAGTGCAGGACTTCTTGGTCAGAGGCCAGTGCGGCTGGGTCCTCTTCTTATGGCCCATAGATGCCCAGTTTCCAGCTCTTCCAAAATGCAAGAGGGACCCTAGGAGAATGAAGGCAATTGTAACTACAAAGCCAGATTCTGAAACTCCTCCCAATTGGACAAACCCAATGAAGATGGGAGGCAATGGCTAGAACTCAAATTTAAAATTCAGGGGAATGGCCACTCTAAGAATTTCTCAGCTTAAGAAGTTCAACCTGGATGGCTGCCAGTTTCCCCAGATGAGTCACATGACCCAAGTTAGGAGATGGACCCTCCCCCAACCCCATCTCTGCGCCTGTTTTTCCAGCTTACTCGTAAAAGAAAATGGGTGAAAGATGTGGCAAGCAGCTAGCTTCCCCTGCCCTCCAATTCAGCAAATCTCTCATTCACAATAAAAAGGAAACTATGTTATATGTTGGTGAGATTGGTAAAGCTATTATAGCCAGTCCACTAGCTCCCAGTGACCGTGATGGTTGCGCTCGTAAATAAATAAATACCCAAAGGGGTATATAATTCCTCCTGGACTTCTTCCGAACCCATTCCCAAGACTGGTTTTGGGATTATGCTAATATTCTTTAATTGTGCCCTTTCCCCAGCCATTCTCTGACCTTCTCTGCCCTGCCCTGGGCCCACTTTCTGTTGGGTTTGGCCAATGGGAGGCACCAGCAGGAGATTGTAGGGCAAGAGGACAGAGAGGCTGAGGTTTTTATTCCCCCTTTTCACTCCCTGTCTTACCATGATTCTTGCAATGGCTGCCTGTTGAGTGGCCCCAATTCTACGACTCCATCTCTCACCAGGCTCAAACACCATTCGAGCTCTTGCCTCTTTAGACCTAGTGGTAGTAACTGCTCTCCAATCTTATTAGCCCATGGGTGCATGAAAAGAACTGTGGGCTCCCTCCACCCAGCCCACACCTCTGCAAGGAGTGCCTTTGTTCAACTCTCCTCGGGGAAACTCTGTTGAGGGTGCCACCTGTTTCCTGCTGGAATCCTGTCTGACACAGGGGCCCTTCCCATAGTGTCATGTGCATGTCCCTTCTAGCGGTACCATTCCAAATGGTAATTCAAGTGGCTCTTTAGCAAACTGGTTAAGAGCTTAGGCTTTGGAGTCAGGCAGACCTACATCTGAATCCTGGTTTTACCAATTACTAACAGTATGACTTTGGCCACGTGAATATTATCTGTCATATCCCTCATCCTCTCTGCTTTCAAAGGCTCCTGTCCTGCTCTATGTCATATCCATCAAGACACCCACGTTTTCATATCTTCGCCTTTGTAATGGCTAGTGGCCGTGCATGCGCTGTCCTGACTGCCCTCCACCAAAGAGGCACTCATTCCTGGAAGGGAAGGCAGGTACCTGGGAATATTTCCTCCTAGGTTCAAGCTTTACCTACAAGCCCAGGTGCTGCTGAAAGGAAACATCCCCACATATCACTATGTTCCTGGGGTTAATTCCAGACCTTCTAGGCTTAGCCATATTAGTGCTTCAGCATATCAGAGCAGGAAGAGAATGGAGAAAACTGCATGCAGAGTTGTGCCATTTAAACCAATGTGTCATCAATAGAGACAGTCTAATGTAAAGAAAAAAAAAAAAAAGGAGAGGCTTTAAAGTCACATGGAGCTGGTTTCAAAATGCCAGGTTCCACCGCTTAGTGGTTGTGTGGCATCCTAATTGCTTTATGCCTCAGTTTCTCCCCTGCTGCAAAAAAGAGGAAGATCCTCAACAAGATACAGTGACACAGTGGCTGCAAAAATGGGCTCAAACATAGCAACAATTGTGAGGATGGCACAGGACGGGGCGGTGGTTCATTCTGTTGTACATGGGGCGCTATGGGTCAAAACTAACACTACAGCTAACAACAACATTCAATTTTATAAGGTTGTATGAGGATTAAATGAAATACAGTAGAAAAAATGGTTGGCATGTGGTAGCTGTTCATTAACGAGTAGTCATTTCCTTAGAAATTCAAGCCCACATTGCTTCGACACGTGAGCTATCATAAGGGTCAGAGTTGGGACTGGACGGAGAAGAAGTGGCATATTGGCTGTTTTTTTTCTCATTGATCCTCCTCTCTCATTTCTTTTCCTCTCTAACACCCTTTTCTAGACGATATTTCAAAATTCTAAGTAGTAGATATAGTGTGTGTGTGGCGGGATATGTCCACAGTCGAGTGACATATATAACTCCAGTCAAAATAACTCCATTAATCAGGACTTTGCAGACTGCAAGTGACAGAACGCCAGGTCAAACACCTGCTCAGTAGCTGGGAAGGGCAGGCATGGAGTTGGTTTCAGCAGCCCATCAATGGGGTAAAGTCACTGTCTCCCTCTTCTTTACTTCTATTTTGGCCGCATTCTCCCCTCTAACATGGGACTTCCTTTTCATGGCAGGGTGGGATGGGGCAGGGGACAGTGCTGCAAGAAACTCTAAGCTTCTAATATCTCAGTTTAGTAATCCTAGAGAGAGAGAAAAAAAAAAAGCCTTTCCACTTCAGACCAAGGGAGGGCTTTGATTGCCCTGTTTTGGGTCACGTGCCTACTACTTGACCCAATCACTGCGGCCAGGGGATGGAGGTATTATACTATGATTATGCAGGTTGGGTCATATGGCCCAAGTGACACATGACTGGGGCCAGTGAGGGGGTTCTGTGGTTGTTGGTTTTATCAGAACTACATGGAGTGGGGGAGAAGCATGCCCTAAAACTCTGTATGTGTGAGGGGTGTTTCTACCAGAAAAAAAGGAAGAAAGGATATTTGCAGACCTCGATAAGTGATGTTATCATCTCAAACATTCCTCTTCCCCTTTTTTCCCTGCCACACTGATGAGGGAATCTGTACTTGTGTTTGTGTGCGGTAAACACCATGCCCTGCCAGGACTTGCCAGAGCTGTGGAGAGAGGTGGGGACCGTGGGCTTTAGAGTCACACAGGCCCTGGACAACCAAATTCCAGCTTTTCCCCTTAGTGGCTGTGTTTCTTTTAGGCAAGGTATACAACCTCTCTGAATTTTGGGTTTCTCATGTGTAAAGTGGAGATCATATACCTACCCCATACAACTGTTGTGGGGATTAAATAAGAAATATTTCATTCACTGGCAGCTAGTATAATAATAATTACTATTATTATCATAATAATTATTATTAATATTTTAGGGCTGAGGTGAGTAGATAGGAGAGGATTCTAAGAAGGGAACTTAAGAGAGACAGTGTTAGGGTTGGATTACAGATAATCTAACCTAATGACTTCCTTTTGCAGATGGGGAAACTGAGTCCACCGGATCGCTTGACCTGTTTTAGTTACATGAGGCTGAATTGAGGAACTGCAAAGACCGGATCTTTGCAGGAGACTGAGCCTGGAGCCAGTTAGCCTTGCCAAGAGCTTTCAGAAATTACGAGGCCACAAAAATGCTTTTTGGCTTGGAGCGTCCACATGGGCCCCACCCGTCTTGCTTAGAATCAGGCCTCCTTCCTCTTGCTACTGGACCCTGCATTGCCAGGCTGGTGAGTCTGAATCTGTTTTATCTTATTTTTTTAATACTTTGTTTCTGAAATGATTTAGCATGACTGGGACGTTTTGTATGGGAATTAGAGCTTTGAAAATCTTGGCATATGGCATGACCACTTCCTGACGCTCACACAGAGTATGTCCTTCTCTCCTTCCTTCCCTCCCTCCCTTCTCCCCTCTCTTTTTCCCTCCCTCCCACCTCTCCTTCAGCATTTAAACATCCATTGCATTGTGCTAGGCACTGTGCCAAGGGTGGGGTCAAAGCATCACTCATTTGCTCATTCGCAATGTTCCTCAAGTTCATCTTATGTGCCTGGCACAGTGCCAAGGACCCTGAGCACTGGGGATGCAGCAAGAGATAAGACCAACTGAGTTTCTGCTCTTACGGGGCTTACATCCTAGTGTTTTCCATTCTCAAAACCGGACATTTAGGCTGCATTGAGTGTTTTCAGCAAGAAGGCTGGTGCAGGGCAAGGCTGGAGAGGTAAGCAGGGCCAGAGCAAGGAGAGAAGCTTAGAGTTGATTTTAAGGGCAGGGGCAGCCAGCGGAGGGTTTGGGCAGGTGGGGCTCACGCTAAGACGTATGTTTGAGATGGGAGACTGCTCCAGTCACTTGAATTTTTCTCATGTTCAGGAATATGCTGTGCTTCTACCCACCTGCAGGCCTTTGCAGAAGCCATCCCCTCCACCTGGGAAACCCTTTCCCACTCTTTGCCTAGTTAGTGCCTCTTCATCCTTCAGTATTCTGCTCAAGTGTTACTTCCTCTGGAAAGCAAAAATACCTACCCTCAAATTTCCCTACCAGACTCAGCCCAGTCCCAATTACGCTCTCAAAGCGTTCAGTCCTTATTCTTTGTTGCAGTGATCACAATTCAAAAGAAATAATTAGTTGTGTAATTGCTAAATTTAGTTTTTTTCTGTGAGACTGTAAGCTCCATGTCAGCAGGGAGTGGGTCTGTCTTGTTCATTTTTATGTTTCCAGAATCCAGGACAGTGGCTGGAGCACAGAATACACAGCAACTAAATACTGGTTGAGTTAAAAAATGAACTACTGACGGAATGAGTGAGTGAATGAATGATTAATGCAGTAAATGAGTGAGGAGGTGAATGCATCAGGGACTGAATGAATGGTTGAGTAAGTTAATTGGACAGTGAATGAATAAATGGATAAATGGATGAATGAATGAAATATCACCCATAATGTCTGGAATGTGATCAGGCTGGGAGGCCTAAGTCCTGACTGCTGCTACCTGGGTTTTACATGACTTGGTAGCCCCTAACCTGAACTAGTCACTTAATGTTCTTTTCAGAATCATTTACTGGGCTTGCTTCCACATAAAATCAAAAAAAAAAAAAAGCTAAACCCGTTGCCATCGAGTCCCTTCAGACTCAAAGCGACCCTATAGGACAGAGGAGAACTGCCCCACAGGGTTTCCAAGAAGCACCTAGTGGATTTGAACTGCTGACCTTTTGGTTAGCAGCCATGCCCTTAACCACTATACCACCAGGGTTTCCACACCATGTGGGAAATCATTGGAGCCACCCTGATCGATTGCTCATGGCTGCCTAGAGCTCTGTGTTTGCGCAGCATGGCTTTGGGATTGTTGGAGAATGCCACTATCTGTTAGTAATGTCTTCCCTGGAAACTTAGGCAAACAGTATCACCTATTCTTATTTGTTAGCCTTGGGCTCTTGGGGCACCTGTTCCCTGAGGATATGGCTCTTTTGAATCCCAAAACCAATTTCTCTGTCATTATTAAGAAAAGTTAGTACTCTTCGGGGATCTGTGTTGACCTAAAATGTCAATTTTGCTGCTACTACTTGGCATGAAATGTATGTATTTTTCCCCTCTCTCGCTTCAGCTCTGGTTTCTCACAGGCTTGATCACAAGCCACTTGAGGGACCACTTAGCCCCATCTGGAAAGCCAGATTGACAAATTGAATATATTATTTTGTCTCTTGGGCTGAAACCAGAAAGTAAACCAGTTCCCCTAGGGAGAATTTCTCAAAACCCAGTGTGGGATTAGCCGCAATAGAATCAGTGGGAGCTACTGGTTAAAAAGCAGCTTTCCCAACCTCGCCTTCTTCCCTTACCGCTCAGTTAAGTATCAGAAGGTGGCATCATCCAGAAAAAGCAGTGAACGAGGTCTGGTGAGGACACAGTGATTTCTCTGGCATCGTAAAACAAGTAGGGGGTGGAGGGGAGGCCAAAGCCTGCTGGTTCTCAGCCCTGACCAGCAGTTCCCAGTTTCCTTTTGCCAAATCCTACTCCACTTATTTTTAGCATGGGGCAATGGAAAAAACAGTGGGCCAGCCCCCAGGAGATGTATTTCTAGTCTTAGCTAGGCTGGTTATTAGCCTCTGACTTTGGGGCCTCTGTTTCCTCAGCTATAAACTGAATAAATTATCACTACCATCATCATCACCCTCACTATGAAAAATCATTACCTTCGTCACCATCATCACAATCCCGTTTTTACAATAACTGCCACCATCATTATCACTTCTATCATTATTATTATCTTCACTATCATTGCCATTGTCGTCATCACTATTAAAACTGTCATTACCATCATTATCATCACCAGCATCACCATCACCACATCACCATTTTTACAATAACTACTGCCATCATGGAAACCCTGGTGGAGTAGTGGTCAAGAGCTGTGGCTGGTAACCAAAAGATCGGCAGTTTGAATCCACCAGCCGCTCCTTGGAAACCGTATGGGGCAGTTCTCCTCTGTCCTGTAGGGTTGCTGTGAGTTGGAATCAACTCCATGGCAATGGGTATGGTATGCGGGTACCACCATCATCATCACTATCACCATCATCATTAACATCTTCGCTGTTATCACCATTGCCACCATCACTATTAAAACCTTCACCTTCATTATAATCACGAATAGCCATCATCACCACCATCACCATCATGACTATCACCATTTTGGCAATAAACACTACCACCACCGTTATCATCATCCTGTCATTATCATCATCACCACCATCACCATCATCCTATCATTACTGTCTCCATCATCACCATTGTGACTACCACCACTGTCAATACAACCATCACCGTCATTTCCACCACAATCATCATCATCATCATCATCATCAGCTCCACCACCACTACCACCATCTTCATGGTCTTTATTCTAGGTACCACTTACTAAGCACTAGCTGTGTACCAGGCACTCTACCATTCACTATTCACAGTATAAGCATTTTCTTATCTAATCCTCACACCAGCCCTATAAGGTATGTGTGTATGGATTATTATTATTAATGCTGTTATTCTACTTTTATAGGTGAGGAAACTGGGGCTCAGAGAGTTGAAGCCCCATCTGTCCAGTGAGTGGTAGAGCCTGAATCAAACCCAGGCTGGCTTTACTCTTCACAGCTCAGTCACGAAGGCTTCTAAATGATCTCTTAAGATCCATTACAGATTAAAAAAAAAAAATCCTAGTGTCTTTTAAAGTTTTGTCATCTTCTGGTACAGACAGAATATCTGTTGATTTCTTAAAAACATGTTTTCGGGTAGAGCCAGGAGTGTTACATAACAAGATTACTTTATAGAATCACTTTGCCACTGTCACAGGTTCTCCCTGATTTTGTCCTGAGGAAATCGGAGCTGAGAGAGACATGTCTTATCGATGGCCACTCAGCAAGTCAGGGTCAGTCCAGGAAGCCCTTCAGTTTTTCTCTAACAAGAAGAAAATTGGCAACAGACTCCTTGGTTAATTTTCTCTGTATTCATAGAGGAGAGGAATTGGAAAGCAGGTTTGACTCCATGGGTCTCGGTTTGAAATCTAACTGTTTACTGTTAAATGATCATGGTTGGGTAAGTGACTCAACTCTATGGGCCTCAGTTTCCTCACCTTTAAAGTGGGAGTCTTAGTATCTCCTCTTTGTGTGATCATAAGGATTAAATAAGGTAATGTATTCAAAATGCTTACTTACCACAGTACCTGTTTTCGTTAGCTGCCATTAAGTTGGCCACTGACTCATGGTGACCACATGCGCAATGAGTTTGGACCATTGTGATTCATAGGGTTTTCATTGGCTGATTTTTTCAAAAGTAGATTGCCAGGCCTTTCTTCCTAGTCTTTGTTAGTCTGGAAGTTCTGCTGAAACCTAGTCAGCATCCTAGCAACACTCAAGCCTCCACTGACAGACAGCTGGTAGCTGTGTATCAGGCACATTGGCCAGGAATCAAACCTGGGTCTCTGCATGGAACACAGAAATTCTACCACTAAACCACCACTGCTGCTCAGCACAATACCTAGCACAGTAAATATTTCATACAGCATGATTGTAATAAAACTATGTTATTATTACACAATGTAGCTTATAAATATATAATATTATATAGAATATGGTATTGCTATATCTTGTACTAAATTAATTCTCTCATAGCTTTTTTCTTTGGCCATCATATCCCTGCATTATCCTGTCCCACTAGGGAGAAAAGGCCTAGTATGAAGTGAACTGACCCTAGAATTTCCTTTTTAACAGCCTACAAATTTTCAGTGCAACGAGATATTTCTGGAATTGTGTAGCTAGATGCCTCAGGAGTCCTCTGGCTTGCTCTTCTGTAGTCAGCTGAGAAATTGACTTTTTTCCCCAGTCAAATTATTAATTAGTTGCCTTATTGACTAATTTCTAAGCACTCAGTCAAATTGGGAAACCAATCCAATTTGGGTGAGGGAACAGCAAAAAGCTTTGGTTCATCCATTTTTCATTCGGGTGCATTTCCTTGTCTGGACAAGAGATTTGAAACAAGGCCTCATAACCTCGCTTTGATCAGAGAAAGTCAGGGGACGCTACATTTTAGCAGTCTTATCTTACCTTCATTTCTTTCCACCACTTGATTTCCTACAGTAAAAGAGCAAAACATTTTTCCAAGTTTAAAAACCGGAAGAAAGAGTTTGAAAGGCTGTCGTCCCTATTAAGCTTAAATACGTAATATTGAATGTCTAGTGTGTATGAGGCACGTTTACTTATTACTAATAATTATTAGACAGTATTTGTACATTTCTCGTTTATATCCTTCCTCATCCAGCCTAACAAGATGTCAGGAATGGGATGAAGGGAGCTGTCATAAAATTTTTAAAAATCTCTATTTTATATGGCTGTTTGCTGTTAAGGATTTCCAACTCTTTTGCAAACATGTCCCCTGACATCTTCTAAGATGGACAGTCATGAATACTGCTCCTATTTTACACCAAGGCGCAGAAAGCCGGAGCTGTTTTCTGAAGAGTAACAAACAGTTCCCCAACCCTTTGCATTGGCAGGGATCCTAAAACAGCCTTTGAGAGGGAAACAAAGACAGCAAGTTTGCCAGTTTGGTGACCTGGCTACGAGGCAGGTATTTCTCCTTTTTGAATAATACCGAAGGGGCAGTTTAGCTATGTGGACAAGAGCAAATGAGCCCCCCTCTACCTCCCCTATCAGAATGGGGGCCTAGGAGGTGGCCCAAACCTCAGTTCTCTCTCTGAAAATCCTCTTAGGGGAAAACCAAAACAAACATGGCTAGAAAGTTGGCTTTTCATTTGGGGGGATTGCCTGGTCCCACCACTCCACCCCAAACATGCTTTTGATTTGGTGTTATTGGCTAGTGAAAAGAATCATTTAATAGTCAAGAGCCCACCAGTGACAAAGGAGTTCAGGTAAATTAGTTTCAGTTCTTACGTAGACTGTTCTTCTTTGGAATTTGAGCTTTAGAAAATAAAGCCTCCTTTACCTCTTATTCTCTCCACATCCCCACCCCCCTCCGCTTCCCCTAAGCCTTTTTAAAAGGATTTTTCTTCCCCCTTTCTAAATCTCCTCAAGAAAGAGTTTCTTTTCTTTCACCCAGAGGGGCCGGGAATTAAACTCTCCTAAATATCCTAACATCAGTGTGTGCAGAATGTTCAATGAAATCCAAATTAGGTGCACTAAAAAAAAAAAAAAAAAGTTGTTCTTGCTTGGACCCTTAAAATATGCAGAAATACACCGCCAGAGCTTCAAAGCCCATTTTAATAACTAACTATTTACCTGCTGAAAGCGTTTACACACCGCTCCCCCTTTCAACCCCAGCCCCAAATGCTTAAAACACAGTTAACGTTTAAGCTTGTCGTCCCTGAAAGTGCCAACAATCACTTACTTGCGCAGAAGCAGCGTCCATTAAAACCTACAAGCCCAGTTTTCCATTACTCCGTTGTAATTAACAATCCAGCAGCAATTAATGATCTGGAATCCGCAAATTGTGTGGAACTAGAGGGCTCAAACCTTTAGGAAGGGCTCCTGACAGCGCGTTGGGTTCCGCCATTTGATTTTATAGCTGAAACTTTCACAAAGGCGTGATTCCCTGACGGTTAATGTCTTCCTAGGCAAAGCCCAAGATCTCTCCCTTGACAAGTTGCCCCCCCTCCACCCCACCACCAATTCCCACCCTTTCATTTAATCTTTTTTCCTTTGTATTTGTTATATATCCATGATTTCTCTCGGCTTGAAAACCCTATGACTCTGTGATTCTCCTCTCTTGTTAAAGACTCTTCTTATTGTGGCAGGACTTCAATTTCCCCATCAGTAACGGGTTAAAACATGATATGTACATTTCAGGTGAGGCGAGACAAGGACCAGCAAAGATATTAAAAAACATGCACAGGGGGAAACAAAAGGAAAAAAAAAAAAAAAATGGCAAACCTTCCAAGGCCGGCTAATGCTGAAAAACAACTTGGTGTTTAGACATGAGAAACTGGAAGAGAGGAAATGTGAGGTTTGCCCAGACATCCTGGGCTCCTAAACCTGTTGTTGGCCAAGAGGGCACAATGGTGTGGATTTTTCACCGAGCATCAGGATGGATTTTGAATTTCCTGGGGTTTTGTTGGATCGTGTCACAGTGAAACGTTATATTCTTTCCCCCCAAATATAGATCTAATTTCCTTTACAAAGAGAAAAAAAAAAAAATTTTTTTTCCCACCAAGTTACAAGAAAACACGTTGTCTTTCCCAATAGGGCATTTTCTATTATTGGTTTTTCAGAGAGCTAAGAATCATGCACCAAAACAGCCCTTCAAACCAGTTTATTGTGTTTTGTCACATGGAAAAAAACTGATTTTGATTTATTATTTCATGTAGATATTATGTAGACGTTTGTGTTAGGCATTTCCTGAGAAATATTTCCGTCCCTGGGATCTTTAAAAAAAAAAAAATAATAATCAAGTTTTGAAAGACTTTAGTTATTTTTGTGCAAGTGGGTGTGTACGTGTGGTGGCAATGGGGGGGTGCTTTCAAAGTTTTTCGCGTTGAAGATGTTTATTAACTTAAATGAATTTATGGGGAAATTATGAACTTTATAGAAGACATTCCTTGAGAGCCAATTACTTCCAATAGCCTTTTTTTTTCCTAAAGCCATTTTTCTATTCTTTCTTCCTATAATTACAGAGTGTTTTAAATATGAATAATTACACCTTGACGTATGTTGTGATTTAAAAGGGACCTTTGAGACATGACAGTAAAGTGGTCTCTGGATTTTGTAGTTCAATACAATCAAGAGCAGTTAAAAAAAAATAAGTGTACAACTGGATTTGTTATTCTTTCGAAATCAGCCATAAATACAGTCCTTTTCTGAGGAGGCCGTCGGGGTCGGTGAAATTTCAGATCGGAACGAAGTTATAACCCCCATCAGGAACATCGGTGCTTTAATGAGAGAAACGAAAAAGACTTAATCACTAAAACCCCTCCAAAGTGACACTTCAAATTACATCAGAAGGCTACACGGTAATGCAGAAGGAGAGCCTTTCGTCTGAAAAATGAAATACTTAATGATTTCAATGAGTTCCTACCTCCCCAATCTGCATAACACCTCCAGTGCCTCGGTTTCTTTCCTATCTCTGAAATATTTATGGAAACAATCCCTTCTTTTCTTTTTCTCCCTCCCCCCTCCCACCCTTCAACATGAAGGTAATTTGTTTTCTCTGGAAGAGTCGGTGGGGTGGAGAAGAGCAAAGCAGTTCGAGAAAATCCCAAATGGTATTTCCAAGCTATCTGAGAATATTAACTTGGTTGAGTGTGTCAGATCTGCCCCGCGGCAGAAAGCACATTTTCAGATCATTTTTCTCAGCTGAGTTTTAATGATTGAATGTATTCATCTGAAAAAAGAAAAGAAAAATAAGCTTTACATTTACAGAGAGTGCCTAATGAACTAGTTAACATTCTTACTATCAGGAAAATCGAAACCATTCATAAATAAACAATTTTCAACCACTTCTACCCACATGAACACATGCTCTTTGAGTTCCTTTTAGCAATTTGGAGTACAGGAGATTAAAGTCTTTTGGAAATTTCCAAGGTCAGACCTCAACTAAAATAGGATTAAGGGGGTAAGGGGTGGCGGGGGGAGGGAAAAAAAATGAAGACAAGGATTATATCCCCCCTTCCCCCTTCTTCTAACTATCCGAAATAAATCGGAAGTTATTTCTCGAAATCCTCCTCTCCTCCGGCCAGTGGCAGCTCTTCAAAGGTTCTGAGGTTGTTTAAAAATTTACCTACCCGCCGCCCCCCCCACATCCACTGTAAGAAAAACAAGAGTGAGGAAGAGAAGTTAGAGGTGGAAGTTAGGGTCCCTTCCAGGTGATACTCCAGGGGGCACTGTGACATTAAGAACTTTTCCTGAAGGCAGCCGCTAGTTTGATAAATTCAGAAAGAAGAAAAATTCCCCACCTTTGCAACTGTTTTCTCCTCAGAAATTCCAAGCCAGTATTCTAACAAAGGAAATGAGAAAGGAAAACTCTTTTCCTGTCTTTCTTCTGTTTTCCACGTGTAATGTTTAATTTCTGCACCAAGGACATACAGCCCTGAATAGGAAAACACACAAAGATAAAACAACCCTCTTGCCCACATCTCTCTCTCTCTCATTCCCCTTCTTTCCTTCTTCCTTTCCCTCTTTAATTCCTTCCTTCCATCTTTCTCTTTTCCCTTCTTCATAAATATTTTCTCTGACTTTCTCCCCTTCCTCCTCTCTCCTTTCCACTTGCTCTTTTTTCCTTCCTTTTCCTTCCCCTCCCTCCCTCCTTCCCTTTTTCTGTCTCTCTTTCTCACGCCCCTACTCTATAAATGTTTTTTTCTTTCTTTTTCTTATTTCTCTTCCTTCTCCTTCCCTCCTCCTTTCTTTCCTTCTCTTTTCTAACACTTCCCTGCAGGTAATCCGTAACAACACAAACCGTAACGTCTTTCAATCTACCTGGGTTGCATTTGTTCTTGTTCCTAATTTGATCCATCCTTTTAAAAAAGTCTTCCTGGATGTTGCTTGCTTTTTCCTTCATCAGATTCAAGCTGGGAGCGCTGTCTCACAATACATTTTGGTAGATCTTAACAGGAATTATGTAGGAACTTCAAAGCAAAACTATTTGTGCTCTCTCTTTTTCTCTCTGTCTTTTTATACACACACACACACCGTTTAAACACACACCCGTTAAACCCAAACAAAAAAATCCTTTTCAAACAGGGCAGAAAATTGGGTGGAAATTAGCAGCCAGTATTTCCAATGTACGACGATTGCAAACCCTCTGCCCCCCGCCAAATATCTGAGAAATAATGAAAGGACCCCATGAAGAAATAGAACTTCTTATTTGACTAGTTTCAATTAAAAACGTTATTTGATTATGCCTTAAAGTTTCACCATTTTCCAGTAGGGACTGTTGACAATATGCAATGATGGAAAGAAAGCCGGCAAGATACATTTAATTAGGGTCTGTCGGGGTTGAATCTGGTGCTGACATTTCTTCCTTCTGAAGTGAATGATTTGGTCAGAGCCAATCTGAAAAAGCTGTTTTATAGCAAAGAGCAAACATTAAAAAAAAGACATTTTTACCTTTTAAATATTTTTAAAAGCCCCACCCAATTCTGGTTTTGTGTCTGCCTTTAAAGAATCCAGGTTTCAAGGGGAGAAAAAAAAAAAAAAAAGAACATTCATTCAATAAAATAACGAACAACAGAACTGGATGTTTCATTGACGAAGTGTTTTCCAGGGATTCTGACTTTATTATAAATGAGGTTTTATCTCAGGAACTAAAAATATGAGAAAGGAAGGAAATCCACGAAGGGGTTGAAAATACTAGGAAATATTAACCAAATCTTCGCCTTGCAGAAAGAACTGGAGCTTTGTGGGTACCTCTGGAAGCTTGAGCAAAGCACAAACAAAGAAGTGTTAGGATCCCAAAGGCTGGTTGCGTATGGAACGCTTATCGTACAACATCTAACTGGAGAACAACCCTTCTCCCGGTCAGGCGCTTATAAGCAGGACAGATGGAAACACGCCTGTGTGTGTATGCAATCTTGACTGTTTTCCATGTATTTATTTAAAATTTATATGGATCACGATTTAGGAAAATTTCCAAATGGTGCAACTGGAAAGAGAATATTTGACTTTCGTCAATGAATGACGTACACCCTTCCTGAGAGATACGACAAATAAAAACATATCCTATGGGTTTTATGTTCTTTTAAAGACAGGTGCCCTTCTCCCTTTCCTCGATTTTGCGAGTTCGCTGTCTACTTTGAGACCTGAAGGAATATAGGCAAAGGGAACTCTAAAGAAGGGAATTTAGGGGTGTGATTTTGTGCTTTCTGTCTCAGAATAGGCAACAGTATTTGAAAAGGAGAACTCCCAGTGTTTTCTCTGGATTTTAATGGACTATAAAAATGGAATAGCCTAGAAAGAAGAAATAAGACCATTTGATCTTAAAAACAAGTGCTTATCTTCACGGGAAACATGTAGCAATCTAATCACAAAATAGACCTGCATTAGCTGTATTCGTTTTCCTTTGGAAGTGGACTGACTCATTTCAGATGGACTTCATTTTATTTTTCATCTTTTTATTTTTCTCTCCCTTTGTTGTTCTAGGGTCTCATAAACTTGCCCGGCGGGGGTCATAAATCCCTTTGCAAACTGTGATATGCTGATTTAGGGGTCTGAATTAAGAGGGTGTAAAACTGAAGTTCTGAAGAGTCTATTATATTCATTAATATAACCCTTTAATGATAATAATAATAATAAAAGTAATTATAAGCAGAGTTAATCTCTTCCATATTTCTGCTTTTTCCATTGAATACCTTTAAAAAAAAAAAGCGAAAGAGGAGGCTTTATTTCTAAATGCCTGTGCCCAGTAATGGGATATTAACACAGTAAAAGTCATACATTTCCATGCCTGGAGCTATACCATCCAGTTCTTTCTGCAGCTTTGAAATGAGGGAAACGTTTAGCCCAGCGTGGGCTGAGAACCAGAAAGCTGTCTTATAGAAGGAGCCAGTAGATGGCACTCCAGCCTCTGATTACTTCTCTTGATTTGGGGGCTGTTCTGTCTTTTGCACAAGGGCGCAGACAGGCACTTTGGGGCTGATTTTGGATAGTCAACAATACCTTCCAGAGATATGTAGACATATTTGTATATGATCAGACCGAGGAGCTGTACTTGGTGGTTGTTAGGCTAGCTGGCTTTTTAGGACCTTGCTAGAGCAAGAAAGGAACCATTTATCTTGGTGTGGGTATATTTTGGCCTGACACCACCGAACATATCGACTCGACGGCACTGGATTTTTGTTTTGGGTTACCACCGAACAGAAAACAAGACTGTGACTTCCTAGGACTATCCAAACGCTTTCAGGCATTCAGACAAAAAAAAAAAAAAAAAAAACGACTCTTCAGTTAATGGTGTAATTACAACACCTTCACATGCCCTGTGGTGATTAAAGACGTTTTGTTCTTTCTCAGAATCCGTTTGCAAACTGTGATATGCTGATTTAGGGGTCTGGATTAAGGGTGTGTAAAACCGAATTTAACCAAAATTTTTGTGGAGCATAAATAGTAATGATGGGGATGGCCACAGAGGAGGGCGAGAAGGGAGATGACTGTGTGTGGGTGGTATGCATGTGTGCGCATTTGTGTGCGTGTGTGTGTGAGATTGTTAGAAAGAGGGGAGGTGAACACTGCACAGTGGTTGGATGGGGGATGCTTGACGAATATGACAGTGAGATACACCATGAATATAGGGCCAAATCATCTGACTCAAAATTGAGGGTAAACCAGCAAAGGATTTTTCTTGGCTGCTTTTCAGCGTGAGAGGCAAGGCAGGGAATTACAGTTCAGATGCCAAAATGCTATAGTTTCTCGGACAGTTGACGGTTACGGAATCATTGCTACAGAGCATTTTGAAATTGGAACAGCCCTGACAATCTAGGGAGTGTTTGTCTACCACAATCTGGGGAGAAAGGGGAAGAAAAGGAAGTTTTCATTTTCATGGGGGCTTCAAGGTCTCATAACATAGCTTCCAAGTGCAGTAAAAACCTCAGTGGACTGGAACCCGGCCAATCAGAGCCAAAGAGGCAAATAACCAGGAAACAAGTGGCTATCAGGAATGTATTAACAACAGAAATAATGAAACTCCTTGGTACATCCTGGAGTCAACAGAAACCAGCTCTTTATCTCTCTTGCATTTTCTGAAGGCCTAAATTTATATAAAATTAAAAATATCTATTTTTGTTTATTCAGTGTTCTGTTTTAGGATTACAAAATTATGTATTAGAAAAGATGGTGGTCTGATCCAAGGCTTCATTCAACAAATATTCACTCCAACACAGGAATAATAAATGCTAATGATGGCTACAGCTTCATTAGAACTCTGTTGGAGCCAGACGCCATGCTCAGTGATCTACATATATCATCTCATTTAATATTCACCGAAACTCATGAGGGAGGTCTGGTATTATCCCATTTTACAGACAAGGAAGCCAAGTCTCAGAGAGGTTAGGTCACTTGCCCGAGATCATACCGCTTGATAGATGCAAAGCCGAAGTTCAAACCCTAGGAGAGTGATCTTCAAGCTAGGATATTTTAGCGTGATTTTGAAGCATACTTTTTAAGGCAAGAAAGGGTTCTCTGTTAATGAGGAAAATCCATTGAGTGAGAAGGCACCTTGCAGGTTCCTTAGAGCAATGGCCCAGGGAATAAAGAGGTTTCAGATTCCAAGAAGTGGAAGTATAAATTTATCGTCCTAAAGAGATGCCCTTTAGGCAGAGTCTGAAGTAAACCATCCATCCCTGAATGTCAGTGAACTTTGCACCGCAACTCTCCTGTAACAGAGGAATTTTCAAGTCTGACCTCCAAGTCCATTTACCTGATACAGGGCAGTGTGGAACAGAGCAGTAAAGGATAAAATAGAGTTTTCCCTGGAGGTCTGAAATTTGAAGAGAAAGACTTCAAAATTTTAGGACTGTCTGCTGCCTCTTTCCATTAAAAAGGTACCTATTATTCAGCCATGGCTCGCTGGCAGTTGCTGAACAGGAATAGAACCAGTGACCCAAGCCAAGGAAAGTGAGCTTTCCTGTCCAAGAATTTCTGCCTCCCTCTTCTTTGCCTTCTCTCATTATCCCTGCCTTCTCTCGTTATCCCAGCCTTCTCTATGACCTTGAAGGTTCACTCCAAGTGGCTTGTCTTGGAAGCCAAATTTGCTGGGCACAGTTGGTTTACCTGGAGAACTGTAAGTGGACCTGTTTGGCTGGATTTACCTTGGAGGTACAAGTTGATTTCCTTGTTGGGACAATGGCAGGGGAGATTCAATCTTCCGTGCACCCTGGGGTTGGAGGAAAGGGTGGGGTTATGATTACCTTTTGTATAACATTCAGCCCACTGCAACCCAACCATTTTAATGAGGAAAAATCAGCTACTTTCTATTTGGATGTTCTATTCTCCCTGGCCCTGACTTGACCCTATTTATTTATGTATTCTGTTCACTCAACAAGTATTTGTTGAGTGCCTGTTACGTGCTAGGCCCTGAGACTCAGCACTTAAAGGACTAGTAGGGGGGGATCTAGAAGTAAGCAGACACTTAAATGATAGTTTCATCAGTGCTGGGATGGAGTAGGCTGTGATTGCCCAGGGAAAAAGCACTGAATTCAGTCCTTCCTGTGGAGCGTAGAGGGAAGGAGCAAGGAAGGCTTCCTGGTGGAAGTGACATACAAGCCAACACTGGAGCTGAGTAGAATTTCACCAGGTGAAGAAGGTGGGACAAAGAAGATATTTTAGGCAGAGGGAAGAGCACATGCAAAGGGCTGGTGGTGAAGGGGGAAGTAAGAGGCCGGAAACTGCAAAAGGTTCTTTAGCAGGGGCCCAGGAGGGTGGAATCAGCCAGATGAGTAGGTAGGAGCTTTGTGAGCCAACTGTTCGGTATCCAGGTAGCCATGGAGAGCTATTGAAGGGTTTAGGGCAAGGGGCTTACTCAGCCTCCAAGTGGATTTGGAGAACTGTGTTTTCTTAAGAAGCTTCGTCTTTCCAAAATATCAACATGATCTCCATTCTATAGTTGTACCAGGCTCTAGGATGCAGTCTCAAGAGAAAAAAAGCCTCTATTCAAGCTGAGTTGTAAAGGCAAAACCAAAACAATACAAGGACCAGGATACCCATCCCAATAGCCACAAAAACCCGGAAGAAATAAAACAAACCCAATGAAACAGTATCTTATAGATTGTTCTTAGTTCTAATTTTGGGAAAGGAAGCTAGATCTCAATGAGAAATGAGTTCTTGGCAGTTCACAGTGAGCAGCCTACGTTGGGAAAAGAAGCATTTTCAAAGACACAGATTTTTTTTTTCTTCCCTCCCAAAGAGGCCCTTGCACCACAAGCATCTTTTTTACAAAAGGAAAACATCTTGCGTGTTGTGACCGTTCTCCCGTCTGCTTGGCCGTCCCTCCCCACTGGAAGTAATTGGGGGAGAAAGGTCTGGGGAACATATGCTTTGATGTTTGGGGCGGGGGGTAGACCTTTTCAACAAATGTCCGCAGCAGCCACAGTGATTGAGAAAGGCACATCCGTTTTGGAAAATGCCTGCTAATTAAATGAATGTTTTCAACTGGAAAGCATGTCTGAGCTGCTAAGATACATCCCCGATGAAGCTGGAAGGAATGCTTTAGATGTTGGTCTGCAATGGGCGTTTCCATGAGCTTTTCATATACCTTGGCCCTCTCAAGTCTCAGATATCACGTCTCATTCATTCGTTCACCCATTCAACAAATGTTCATTGAGCTTCTCTCTGCCAGATGCTGTGGTAGGTGCTGGATGGACAGTGGTGGACAAGGCGGTCAAGCTCCCTGCCCTTATGGGCAGGACAGATCTTTATTGAGAGTCCTTTTGTGTCCAGTGTTCTTACCACCAAACATGATGGTAAGCTGTGATAACAACTGGGTCTCTGGAGGCAGACAGACTTGGGTTGCAGTCCAGTCTCACCTGTTTATTAGCTGTGTGACCTTTAACAATTGCGTAGCCTTTTCAGCCTCTGTTTCTTCATCTATAAAATAGTACTTACCTTATAGGGCCACCACCCATCCGTCTGTTTGTCATACTGTTGTGGCTTGAGTATTGCAATGATCCTAGAAGCTATGCCACCATTATTTCAAATGCTAGTAGGGCCACCTATGGTGGACAGGTCTCAGCAGAGCTTCCACACTACGACAAACTAGGAGGAAAGGCCTGGAGACCTACTGCTGAAAATCAGCCAATGAAAACCTTATGGATCACAACAGAGCACTGTCTGACTTGCTTGCTTCAGATACCTCACCAGGAGGGATCAATTGCTAGAGGAGGACATCATGTTTGGTGAAGTAGAGGGCCAGTGAAAGCAAGGCAGACTCTTGGTGAGATGGGTTGGTACAGTAGCTGCAACCATAGACTCAAACCTACCAGCAATCATGAGGATGACACAGGACTAGGCAACATTCATTCTGTTGCACATAAGATCACCATGAATCAGAGTCAACTTGATGGTAGCTCTGTTTCTCTCTACCTATCCACCTGTCTATCTATCATCTATCTATCTATCTACGTAGCTATCTTATGGGGCAAAAGCAAGTATTAAATGAGATTGTGCAAGTTCAGTATTTAGTCCATATGAAGAGCTTGACACATGCAAGTTGTGTTGATTATCAAGATCAGGGACCTCAAAGCATTTTAAAAGAATAAATTCATGCATATTTAAAAATTCAACAAATACAGAAGCACCCAACATAAAAAGTGCCCTACCCTGCCAATTCCACCTTTGCATTGGTGCAAGTTGACCGTGACTGTCAGTTCCATCAGGCTTAAGTGTGAAAGGGGAATCTATTGACTTACTAGGCTGAAAAGTCCAAGGTAGACCCATCTTCACACACAGCTTTGCCCAGGTCTTCGAAAGAGACCACCAGCCTCTACTTCTCTTAATCTCTTAACTATGCTGCTTCAATGCAGGGTTGTTCTTAGGTAGCTTCTCCATTATGGAAATAAGATGGCACCTAGCACCTCCAAACTGGCCTCCTCCCAGAGGAGAGAGAGTACCTCTTTGCTCATAATTCTAGGCAAGGCCCCATATTGACTCTGATTGGCTGGCTTTGGCCAGCCCTGGGTCATTGTCCATCACTGGAGCCAAGGAGGGGAGGTGGAGTCAGTTCCATCCAAATGACATGGACTAAGACTGAAATATGGGAAATTACCCAAAAGGGATGGGTTTGGTTACCAAAAGGGTTTGTTTACCAAAAGATGGAGTCCTAGGTTGTCAAGACCAATAGATGTTGATCACAATCCTACCCAGAGGTTACCTTTATTAACCTTTGGTGTATATACTTCCAGGCTTTTTTCTTTATGTATATAAAATCTACCTATCTACCTACCCACTACCTACCTACCTACCTGCCTGCCTACCTACAGTGGATGTATATCTGTCTATCCCTGTCTATTTCCACATACGTATATAAACGTGGAAACCCTGGTGGCGTACTAGTTAAGTGCTACGGCTGCTAACCAAAGGGTCGGCAGTTCGAATCCGCCAGGCGCTCCTTGGAAACTCTATGGGGCAGTTCTACTCTGTCCTATAGGGTTGTTATGAGTCGGAATCGACTCGATGGCACTAGGTTTGTTTTTTGTTTTTTTATATGAACACACACACATATATTCCAACAATGGGAAACTTGCTTTATTCACTTAACAAATATGTGAATATATCATGGTCTTCTCATTACATAGAGAGGAATTATGTTATTTTAAACAAGAATTTTAAAATTCAAAGTGTCCTTCAGCTCATTGGGCTCAAGCTCCTCCATTATACAGATGGGGAGACTAAGGCCCAGAGTCAAGAGGGTCTTGCTCAGGGTCACACAGTAAGTGGCAGAGGCAGGTCTTGAATACAGTTCTTTTGAACTTTAAGCCGCATACCTCCTCCCTCTTTAAGCTCATTTCCACTGGTCTCCATGAGCTGTGGACAGCTTGGATCCACGAGGGAGCTGTGCACATGAAATATTGGGAGCACAAAATGAAGAAAGCTGAGTTTTTCTTTGAAGGGAGTTTCGTTTAGCATCTCTGTCTTGCATTAGTTGACTTTTCATATCAAGAACTGGATCTGACTAGTATTCTGGGGGATAGTAAATACAGAGTAAGAAGAGATTCCTTGATGAGCATAGAACTTAATGATAATTAGTGGTGAGCTCCACTTTAAGAAAAACTATGTATATTTTAAAGTCCAAACGGATTTAATAGAGGGGTCGTCATCATGCACATAAACACCTGTAAAGGGTTAGGCATTTCCTTAACCGGGAGATCGCTGCCTTGAATTTATTAATGGAAGGGGCCCTTAGACCTGTGTAGTCCAATACCATTAGCCATATGTGACCATTTAAATTTAAATTAATTAAAATGAAAATCCCTCCCCCAGTACTAAACACCCAGAGAACTACAAAGAAGAAAAGAAGTGCCCCTCTCCCCATTTGCAGAAAGGTGCCACTCTTCTGAAACTTTGACTTTTTATTTATTACTCACAGGAAAATAAACTGCAAATCCTTGGGCTGATGGCTTAACTAGTCACATCTAGAGCTATTCTTTCCAATATGGTAGCCACTTACCACAGGTGGCTATGGAGCATCTGAAATGTACCAAGAGCAAAGTGACACGGGCTGTAAGTGTAAAATGCATAGTGGATTTCAAAGATTTAGTATGAAAAAAGATGGTAAAATATCTCAGTAATTTTAAATATTGATTACATGTTGAAATGATAGTGGCGGTTAAGTGCCCATCGAGTCAGTTTCGACTCATAGAGACCCCCTGTGACAAAGTAGAACTACCCCATGGGGTTTTCTAGGCTGTAATCTCCATAGAAGCAGATTGCCAGATCTTTCACCTGCAGAGCCGTTGGGTGGGTTCGAACCGCCAACCTTTTAGTTAGCAGCCAAGTGCTTAACCACTGCGCTACCAGAGCTCCTCTGAAGTGATAGTGTTTTGGATTAAATACAAATATTACAAAAACTAATTTCATCTGTGTATGTGTTTTTTTACTCTTTTTTTTTTTTTTTTTTGTGACTACTAGAAATTTTAAAATTACCAGTGAGTTTGCATTCTATTTGTATTGAACTGTGCTGACCTAGACCTCCAGTCTCCAGACCCTAGGGCTGCAGCTAGAAATTTATGCATAAAAAATTGAAAAAGAGAGACACAAACCCCACCAACCACCTCCTACCCCTGGAGCGAAGCCTCAGTTCATCCCTTGCCACCCAGCCACGTCTCCCTCGGATGAAGGGGCCCCATCTGCGGCTGACAGCTTGCTCGGTGCCATCTGCATTAGCACTTAAGTGGCAGCAGGTACAAACTCCTCTGACGCCGCCCTCCATGACACCCAGCCTGAGGCCTTGGGCTCCAGTGCTTGCAGGGTGGGGCAGCCTTTTCTCGGAAGCGCCTCTTGGAACAGACGCTCGCCAGGTGAATCTTTGCGGCTCTGAATTCATAAGAGGTTCTTTAGAAAGCAGAAAATGTTTCAAGGGAGTTTGGAGAGATGAGTGTTTTTACCGGAACAAATATTTTGCTCTTTGTCAGCCCTTGATTATATCTGACTGCACTTTTCTCTTTGAATTGAGTTGGGGAAAAAACAGTGCATTTAAAGCCTTGAAAACACCCATCTTCTCTCCCATGTTGCATTAGCCTTTCTGGTCCCCTAAACAACAATGTTTGTGTCTGCCTCAAAGCCTGCTTCTCCCCTTGTACACACGTCCTGTCCCTGGTTTGTTTCCCAGAGCAACCTCGCTTCCCTTTCGGCCTTTGTTCTGCTCTGGTTTCTGTCAATTGGTTTACCTTTCTCAGGTAATAATAATCATCTGTAACATTGGGAAGGGGCTTTCACATAGCATTAGCTCATTTGACGTGCATGAAATCTTCATGAGGTGGGTTAGGGAAATGAGATTCATGTCCAGTTAGCAATTAGTGAGAGCTCCATATACTGGAAACCCTAATGGTGTAGTGGTTAAGTACTACGGCTATTAACCAAAAGGTTGGCAGTTTGAATCTACCAAGCGCTCCTCAGAAACTCTATGGGGTAGTTCTACTCTGTTCTGTAGGGCCACTATGAGTAGGAATCGACTCAACGACAATGGGTTTGGTTTCATTTCTCTTCTCTGTACGTTGGATGATGTGCGAAGAACTTTGTCATCATTATCTTATTTAATACTTCCCGCGTCTTCACTGGGTAGGTCCCACCCATGTTATAGATGGAGAAACTGAGGCTCAGAGAAGTGGAGTGACTCTCCCAAGGTCTTGTAGTGATGGAGCACAGATTTGGATCTGGGACTCTTAACTTTAAAGTCTGTGCCTTTCACAGCTTCATGCCTTCCTCATGTGTTTACATGCTTCCTGCATGTGTTCATATCAGTATGGCAAATGAAGAAACTGGAGGCACAAAGAAATTAAGAGGCTGTAGCTACACCTACTTCTCACTTATCGACTCTCTCATCATCTGACATTTTGCATTTATGACAATAGTAAATAATTTACTCTCTGACTATTTTGTGCATTAATGACCCATGTCTGCCAGTAACAAACAGTGAGGTACAAGGTGAGAGTAATGCTGGCTGTGATGGTTAAAGTTATATGTCAGCTCGGCTGGGCCATGATTCTCAGTGGTTTGACAGTTATGTAACAATATAATTTGGCAGCTATATAATGATGTAATTTGGCAGTTACGTAATGATGTAACGACCTTCATGTGATGATGTAGTCATCCTCCATTTTGCGATGTGATGTGGTTATTCTCCATTTTTGCATAACACTGAGTCTTGCATAACTACCTGGCCTTTGAAATGTTGGTAAGTGTTGGTAAGTGAGGAGTGAGTGTTATTTGTAATCTTCCAGGTACAAGTGTTAGTAAAGCCAACTGAAACAGGATTTCACATAAATATGAATTTAATGTACAGGTAGTCCCTGACTTATGATGTATTTGAGTTACAACAAACTTATGACTGTTTTGTTCATTTTTTTTTACATTGTATCATTAGTAATATGTACTGCATACAGTGTTGCAGCATGTGATTTGCTAATGTTATTCTTAGATGTTCACTTGCAGATATTCAAAGATTGGATTTATAAAGGTAATGATAATAAAAGGTGATAATAATGAAAACTAAAACAAAAAAGAGGTATTTAACTTATGTCAGAACCAGTTTACAACAGTCGTTGGAATGGAACCCGGTTGTAAGTAGTAAGTAGGGCTGGCTTCAGGCAAGTCTTGATCTAGGAGTTCAAATGACGTTTAAAAATCTGATTTCTTTTTCCCCTACTGTGCCCTTTGCGATGTTGAATTCTTGCTAAAGCTGGTTCCCTTTGTGGTACTAAATTGATTAGAGCAGATTTCGCACCTGGGTTAAGAGTTACCTTTGTAGTGATAGGCACCACCCATTTTGCAATTGGAGAAACTGAGGCTCAGAGTAATTAAGCTTCTGTAAAAGAAAGAGGATGTTTCTCTCCCAGATGCCCCAGCCAATCGCTTCTTTCATTTCTTGTTCTACTTGTGTTACTTGTTCACCCCTGACTCAGTGTGGCTGGGCAAGATGACGTGTACTAATTGGCTAACCCATTCAGGGATGGCATCATTTTTATTTATACCATGCTGCTGAGAACTGGGGAAGAAAGAAAGGAAATTTGGAGTGGTGTTCTCATTGGGTATGTGTGCATTACATTGATTGATTCGACACAGCATAGCAGCCCTCTGCATGGTTGGATTTGCTTGACCCAAACTCTTCCTGTAGAACTTCCATGGTCAGCTAAGATGTTGGACTTTTTTGCCACTATTCGATGGGTATGGAGTATCACTTCCAAGAACCATCGAGATTTTGCAGCACCGTCCAATAGAACGTTCTGTGATGATGGAAATGCCCAGTATCTGCATTGTCCAATATGGTAGCCACCTGTGGATGTTGAGCCGTTACAATCTGGCTAGTGCAACCGGGGAATTGAAATTCTAATTGTATTTAATTGTAATTAATTTACATCTCTATTTAAATAGTTATTAAGCATTCGAAATGTGGTTTGATGTGACTAAGGACCTGGATTTTTAATTCTAATTAATTTAAATTTAACCTTATTTAATGCTAATTAATATAATATAGATAATTAATTATAGTTTAACTCTGATTGAATTAAATTTTATTTATTTCTTATTGATTTAAGTAGCCACATATGGCTAGTGGCTACTGTATTGGACAGCATACCTCTGGAAGCATGGGCATTTTAACTAGGTTAAGGAAGGACTAGGTAGCAATTTCCTTGGCCTGTCTGGTTAAATTCACTAACACCCAGAAGGTAAAGAACTTAGGGAGGATGGAGTGAGATGCACACAGGTACGTTTTCACAGCGGGAAGGAAGAGGTGAGTTTTGGGCAGCTTGCAGATGTTGGCTCAGGTATCGCGGAAGAACTAGCAACTCCACGGTGGTGGTGGGTGTTACAGATCACAGTGTTGTTTGTTCTCTGTACCATTCAGTAAACGTTTGCTAGCATTGACCACGTACCCAGCATTGTGCTAGATAAAAGATTCTGGATAAGATCTGGTCCTAGCCGTTGAGGTCTCAGCTCCCAGGATAATGGAGAGTAGGACAGGAGTTCTCAAACTTTCTCCTGAAGGAACCCCATGCATATCTGAGAGTTGTGAACAGGAACCCCTGATGGGCCTGGGGGTGTGGTTTTATATATTTCTTCAACATCTTGGGTTTTATCTTTAAAAACTCTTGTACTCCATAGAACAACCATATTAATATGGGATAAAAATAATTGTGTTTTCTAAATCCTCAAGCAAATGTATACTCTAGGACCCAGTTACTCAAAAGGTGGTCTGTGGACCAGCATCATCAGTATCACCTGGAGCTTGTTTAAAAAGCAGAGTCCTAGGAGTACCAGCATTTTGACATGATTCCCAGAGTCTGCATTTTAACACAATCCCTGGGTGATTTGCTTGCGTATTAAAATTTGAGTAGCACTATTATATGATTCATCCATCCATCCATCCACCCACCCATCCATCCATCCACCCACCCATCCATCCATCCACCCACCCATCCATCCATCCACCCACCCATCCATCCATCCATCCACCCACCCACCCATCTACCCATCCACCCATCCATCCATCCATCCATGCATACATTCCTTTATTAAATATGCATTGGACATCTTCTTTGTACTAGGCACTGTTCTGGGCACTGGGTTTCCAGCAGTGAACAGAACAAAGGCCCTGACCTGGTAGAATATCCAGCCAAGTAGTAAAGACAGATGTTTAATAAATACTTACAGTGAAAGGCAGGGTGCCATGGGACATATGTGTCTAGTAGGGCAGGAGCGGTCAGGGCAGGCTCCCTGGAGCTACTAGAGTTTTAGTGGAAACCAGAAGGATGGGTGAAATGGAGCTAGGCAAGGGAAAGATCACAAGGAGTCAGAAAAAGAGTGTGAGAGCCTCAGGATGGAAGATTGACTTATCCAGGTAAAACTACAGTACTCATTCAATCAACAAACAGATGTTAGATGCCAGTTTCGTTTATAGCCAACACTGTGGTTAATGCTGGGGATGTGATAGTAATGAAGATGATGATGATAATTAACTCTTAAATGACCAGACATTTTAAGCTCTTTATTAACTCATTTAACCTTCGTTGACAGGCCCCTGAGACAAGTTGTACTATATTCCCCATTTTACAGATAAAGAACCTGAGACAGAGAGAGGTTAACCAGTTTGCCTAAGACCATGCAGCAGAGCTGGGATTTAAACCCTAGAAGTTTGGCTCTGGAGTTCCTGGTCTTAATCAACAAAAGAAAAAAACCCGTTGCCATCAAGTCGATTCTAACTCATAGCCACCCTATAGGACAGACTAGAACTGCCCCATACGATTTTCAAGGAGCAGCTGGTAGATTTAAACTGCCGACCTTTTGGTTAGTCATTGTAGCTCTTTACCACTGTACCTTCAGGGCTCCTGGGCTTAATCATTACACTAGAAATAAGACCTGGATCCCACCCTGAAGGGCCCCACCCACTAATACTTCAGGCACACTCTTCCCTGGAAGCCTTTCTAGGCTCTACCATCCCAAATAAACATCATGTTCCGTGCTTCTCACATCAAATTGCTCTCTTCACAAATTTAGCAGCAGTTGCTTACTAGGCCTGGCTCCTTGGCTTCCTTCTCTGAGGTTGACTCCAAGTCCTCCTACCTTCAATGTGCACTCACATCTCTGCTTTCCTATATGGAAGTCTCCTTTCCCACACAACGCCTCACGCCTAGAGAGTCGAGGCCTCCCTGTGATTTTATGCTCACCTAACTGCTCGCCGTCTCCTCTCTTCCTTCCCCTCTTGCCTGACACTACGTCCTTACAAACACCACCCCAGCTTGTAAAGCTCTTGCTAATGTACACACACACGCTCACGTTCACTCATATACCCACAAACACACCTACTCACATGCACATTCACATATTCACTCACCTACACACATACACATTCACACACACATTTATTTGAAGGTACACAGATACACCCTCACATTCACCCACATACACTGACACACATGCACACAGACACTACCCCACATTCATTCATAACCCTATTCTTATTCACATATATACACTCACTCATTCATGGATACAATATACAGACACGCATACATATATCCCAAACACATTCATTTATATCCCACACTCATTCACACACTCACATATACACAAACATATACAGATATCCCCTACACACTCGTTTACATACTCACAGTGACTCAGACACATCCATACAACACTTGCACACACATAACTCCACACAGTTCAGTCATGCACACATTTACACACACACAGCTCCACACAGTTCAGTTGTGCATGCATTTACACACTTACACACAACTCCACACAGTTCAGTCGTGCACACTTACACACAACTCCACACAGCTCAGTCGTGCACACTTACACACAACTCCACACAGTTCAGTCATGCACACATTTATACGCACACACACAACTCCGCACAGTTCAGTCGTGCACACATTTAACACGCTTACACACACAACTCCACACAGTTCAGTCGTGTGCATATTTACACACTCAAACACACACACACCAGCAGAGTCTCTATCACAGACACTCTGGGGCCTCACAGGCTGCCATTGACTGTAGAACTTTGCAGTGATGTCAGAGAGGAAAAGTTCAAATGAAAATCAGATCTGGTAATTACAGGACTTTCTACATGCACATTTTTTTTTTTTCCAGGCTGGACTTGGAAATAAAAGAGGCCCAGGGGATGAGAGTCTTTCCTGGGGGCTGGCAAGCAGGCGTGCCACATTTAACGGAGTGAGACAGACTCCCTGAGCTGCTTGTAAAACTGCTTCGTGGAGGAGAAGAGGGAAATGTCACAACTTTGTTGTTAACTTCTGGGTCAGCCTTTTATGCCTAGGTGCGGCAGCTTTTGGTAGATTTTTTTTCAGGCACAAGACGAAGGCCTTTTCCTTTCAAGTCCTCATTTCTACCTAGAACCTAGAAAAACCAAACCCGTTGCCATCCAGTAGATTGCGACTCATAGTGACCCTACAGGACAGGCTAGAACCTCCCCACGGGGTTTCCAAGGCTGTGACCTTAACAGATACAGATTTTGGCACATCTTTCTCCGGTGGAACAGCTGGTGGATTTTTGACCGCCAGCCTTCTGGTTAGGAGCCGAGCTTGTTAATGACCGCACCCCAGGGCTCCCGACCTAGAACAGGACTCTGAACATCGTCCAGCTCCATTCACTTGGGTGAGCATTTACTGAGTGCCTGATGTGGGCAGGTATTAGATAGGCAGCTGGGGGACACAGTAAACACGTGAGGGAAGCAGAGCCTGCAAATAACCTGCAGTAGAAATGGAGTGCAAATGAGAAACAGAGCTTTGCTGTTTTGAGGTCTTTTGAAATTGGGGGCTGTTTGTTACTGCCAAAGGAGCTCTGGTGATGCAGTGGTTAAAGGCTCAGCTGCTAACCGAAAGTTCAGTGGTTAGAACCCACCAGCTGCTCTGTGGGAGAAAGATGTGGCAGGCTGCTTCCATAAAAATTACAGTGTTGGAAACCTTACAGGGCAGTTCTCTTCCGTCCTGTAGAGTCACTATGAGTCAGAAATCGACTTGACAGCAATGGGTTTGGTTTGGTTTGTTACCACCTCAATGCTCAACTTATCCTGACTGTACAGAGGAAGGCTCTCAATGAGATGGATTGACACAGTGGCTGCAACAATGGGCTCAAACACAGCAATGATTGTGAGGATGGCACAGGACCAGGCGGGCAGCGTTTTGTTCTCTTATACGTTGGGTCACTATGAGTCAGAGCCGACTAGATGGCACCTAACAACAGCAACACTGATCCAAATAAAGACAAAGGGAAAAAAAAATTCTTTAGCTTGGGGTGAGAGATTTGACTCAGTCCATCTCATACTCTGAAATGGAATCTGTTTGAAAAAAAAGTAGAGGCTTGATGGAAAGTGTACAGCTTTTATATGTAATGAAAACGGAAGCGGGTATTACTGTACATGTGAAAAGGAAATCTATGAAAACCACAGAGTGTTTTAAGAGGTTAAAGGTAAAAGAAAATTGGCTTATTATGTATCAGTTAAATAAACAAGGGCTCCTTGAATCAGGATGGGAGAGTGTCTGGTCACCGTCCAACGTTACAGAGATGTATTTAAAATATGGCATTAGGTGTATGTGGGGTTTCGTTTTTATCTTTGCTTTTTTCACCCTCCTAATTTTTTGGGTTTTTAAACAGAGCCTATGGAGGCAGAGAACTGGACTTTGAGACTGGGAGTCTTAGATGTCTCAGAAAATTGAAATAAAACCCAGCATCTCAGGAAACTGGGGAGTAAGCCCCAGTCGCAGTCTAAGAGTTTTTATTTATTCATTTTCACTTTCAGAATTGTATTTACTCCAGACGTTGGAGAATGCATATTTTCAGGACTAAAAAAAAAAATTAAAAAAAAAAAGTTTTTTTTTTTTCCTAAGTACCCCCGAATCTGTCCCTTGGTGGTAGGTGTGTGGTTAACATAAGAGTTAATTTTCAGGTTTCTGAGACTTGATTGTTGATGTCACCTGGTGAGAAGGGAGGAGGACAGAACACATGATCCCACTAGGCACTAACATGGGCTTGTCTGTGGTCAGGATGGTGTGATGTTGTTGGGGACGTGATTTTATGGAGCCCACGTGTGCAGACTCATGGCCTAAGTGACTGCAGTGGTTAAGAGCACAGCCTTGACAACGGATTTGTGTCTACCCCGATGTGTATCTCCAGTTCCACCATCTATGCTCTGTGCGACCTTGGGCAATTTACACTCCTTCTCTAAGCTTCGTTTACTCATCTATAAAACGGACATACTAGTACTTTGTAGCTTGGAGAAGCCACTTCAGAGTCGTATTTTGCTTATCTATGAAATTTTTTTTTTTTTAATGAAATGGGCTTTGTGGCACCAGTCTTTCCTCCCACTTCAGTTTGCGGTATAATGGGATCATGCAGGTGAAAGCAGAGGTGATACTCAAAATATGTAGCAATCAGTAGGGTCTGGTGATGGACCACTTGGAACAGATGTTGGACAGATGTTGGCTGTAAACAACTAGGATGGTCACTCTGAATATCCACCCTTGATGAAGACATCCTGGAAAGCATGAAATACTGCTGAGATGTGAAGGATTGTTATTGTTGTTATTCCATGGGTAAAATGGAAATAGTTTCCAAATTACTGGTATCTCATAATGTTGGCATCTAAAATAAGGCTGGCTCAGTAAGGACTCTCAGTTGAAGGCAACAGCATCCCACGTCAACAGGATTAAGTAAAAAGGAATTTGTAGGCTCAAGTTACTTGAAAATCAGTAATAGATTTGAATTTAGGTGTGGCTGGATCCAGAGGCTCAAATGATATAATCAGGACTCAGTTTTATTTTGTTCATTCTTTGGTTCTGCTTTTCCCTGTGTTGGCTTCATTCTCAGGCAAACTTTCTTTTCATGCTAATGTGACAAGATGGTACCCCGTATTCATACATTATCCTCCCAACTTGAAGTATGCTAAAAAGGGAGCTCCTCTCTTCCCAGCAGTTCCAGCAAAAGACTTGGAATTAAGTCTTACTGCTCTGATTGGCTGCCAGTTGTCATGTATCCACCCCTGAACCAGTCACTGTTTAGTGGTACCCTTGTTTTGATTGGCAGGATCTCTTTACATGCCTACTATAGGAACCAGGACTAGGGTGAGCTCCTATCTTAACCACATGGACTAGGGGAGAGGAGCACCCCCCTAAAGGGGAAAATGGAGGCTGGCCAGGCTAGAACAGCAGCTGTCCGCTACCAAGGCCTATTGCGAAAGAGCTAGAGATGTGCAAGATGGTACTCTCATTATCCAGGCTTGGCCACTCCCCATTTATCATGAAGACATGGCTCTCAGATGAAAACAAGGGGTGTTGTGTCTGAATGTCTTCCTCTAAGGCTCTGCTTCCACTCATTAATACATGAGCAGACTGACCTGTCATCCCACTTCCTTCTTGTCTGGAGAGGACAGCATGGAGAAGATGCTTTAGGGGAAGGCGTTGGTGGGATGTGGTGGCTGATGTCACATGGGCTTGGCAGGCTCTGTGAGACTGCATTTGCAAGTTTTAGAATCATGAAGGGAAGAAAAAACCGCAGCGTGACCATCCAGGCATTTCTTTCTTTCCCCTTATTTTTCCTCAAAGCCCTGGTATTTCGAGGGAAATGTAATCCTTATGTTTCTGTTTAATTTGCAGTATACTTAGGTCATCAAAATGGAGCCTATAAAGACCCATTTGATGTCCAGGAAGAATTATGAGCTTGCGCATAAGCCTCTTAAAATGTGTGTGCGTGCTTATCCGTGTGTGTGTGAATGAATGCGTGTATGTGTGACTTACCCATTCAAAGCTCCACATTCTATTGGGTTTGAACTCATCAGAAAGTGAGGTTCAAGCCTCAAAGTAAGATAGAAAAATCTACTGAGAGAGTTTATTTATGTCCCTTTTCAGAACCACACATGGAATAATAGAAGCATAATGCATACTTCCTCAGGCTCTTAAAATCAAGGGTATAGATATAAGTTTCAACTTTGGGATAGAATTCTCTACAGTAATGTCTCTATTTTTCCACCTCCCGATCTTAGCCCGCTCCAGGATGGCTCACATTCCCACCTCTCCACCCAAACCTGTCTCCATAGAGTCCCAGAGGACCTCCATGATTGCTAAATCCAGTGGTGTGTTGCAGTCCTCATCGTACTTGACCATCCAGTGAGTGTTTTTAGTTCTTCTGTTACATGACCTGCCAGCAGCATTTAATACAATTAAACACTCTCTTCTCTTGACATAACTTCCTCACTGGGCTTTAGCTTAATAATCTCCCATTTTTATCCTATTTTTCTGGCTGCTTTGTCACCATTCCTTTGCATTCTTCCTCCTCTGCCCAGCCAGTATGTTGGAGGTCCTCAAGGCTTCCTCATAGGCCCTCTTCTCTTCTTACCCTGCGTCCTCCCTTTAGATGACTTCACTCACTCTCATGGATTCAATGCCGTCTATATACTATTGTTGTTGTGGTTGTTGAGTCAGTTACGACTTACAGCAACCCTACGTAACACTACCCAGTCAAAACACTGCCCAGTCCTGTGCCATCCTCACCATTATTGCTATGTTCGAGCCCACTGTTGCAGCCACTGTGTTAGTCTACCTCATCGAGGGTCTTTCTCTTTTTCACTGACCCTCTATCTTACCAAGCATGACGTCCTCCTCGGGCAGCTGATCCCTTCTGATAACATGTCCAAGGTATGTGAGACTAAGTCTCACTATTCTCACTTCCGAGGAGCACTCAGGCTGTATTTGTTCCCAGACAGACTTGTTCATTCTTCTAACAATCCTTGGCATAGTCAGTATTCTTCACCAGCACCATAATTCAAAGGCATCAGTGCTTTGATCTTCCATATTTATTGTCCAGCTTTTGCATGTATACGAGGTCATTGAAAATGTCATGGCTTGGGTCAGGTACATCTTAGTCCTCAAAGTGACATCGTTGCTTTTCAACACTTTTTAGAGGTTTTTTGCAGCAGATTTGCCCAATGCAATGTCATTTGATTTCTTGACTACTGCTTCCACTATATACTGGTGGCTTCAAAATTTACATCTTTCTCCTAGGCCACTCCTTTGAGCAACAGAGCATATATCCAGCTGCCTTTTAAACATTTCCACTTGGGTATCTTAACGGCACTAAAAACATAATATGTTCAAAGCTGAAGTTGTCATCTCCAGCCCCCACCCAATATATTTGTCCCATTATGTACTCTCTTTCCATTCTCTGGAAACCCTGGTGGCATAGTGGTTAAGTGCTATGGCTGCTAACCAAGAGGTCTGCAGTTCGAATCCACCAGATGCTCCTTGGAAATTCTATCGGGCAGTTCTACTCTGTCCTGTAGGGTCGCTATGAATCGGAATCGACTTGACAGCAGTGGGCTTTGGGTTTCCATTCTATATTCACATCACCAATATCCTAGTCCAGCTTACCATCATTTCTTGTCTGGGCCACTGCAGCAACCTCCTAATTTCCTCTTATGTCTGTGCTGTCCCATTCTCAACCTCCACATTAGTCACAGCGGTCTTTTTGAAACACTAACCCTGACATGTCATCTCTCACATAGAACCCATCAATGGTTTTCCATTGCTCTAAGAATAAAAATGAGGATCTTCCACAATGTTTACCCTGCCTGGGCTGCTCCCCTGCCTCCTTCTCCAGCTGTGTATTGTGACACTGTCCCCTTGCCTCCTGGGCTGCAGGCGCTCTGGTTTGCTTTCCTTGAAAGTGCCATTCTCCTCCCACAACAGGACTTTGCACGTGCTGTTCCATCTGTCTGAAATCATCTCCCCCTCCACTTGCCATTGCCTATTCCTATTCTTCATTCTGATCTTAGCTTAAGGGACACCAGTTCAGGGATGTATCCCCTGACCCTTGGCCTATGTCAGGTGACTTTGTTTTCTACCTCCATAAAAGTGTGCTCCTTTCTCTTTGAACATTTATTTATCTTGGCTTGAGATTATATTTTAGTATATGCATATATGGAACCCTGGTGGTGCAGAGGTTGAGAGCTACAACTGCTATTCAAAAGGTCAGTGGTTCTAATCGACCAGCCGCTTGGAAACCCTATGGGGCAGTTCTGCTCTGTCCTATAGGGTCGCTATGAGTCAGAATTGACTCAATGGCAAAGTTTTTTTTTTTTTTAATATGCATATATATCAGCTCATTTAAATAATATATTTTATGTTAATATTATGTGGCATACATTTACATATATTACATATATGTCAATATTTTCATTAGACTTTGAGAACAGAAACTGTGTCTATCTTAATCATCATTACATCCTCAGCAACTAGCACATTTTCAAGCACACAGTAGATATTTCAGGTCAGGGGAAGTTTATCAGTCTAGTGGCCATGAAAATGTGCCACTCAGATCTCCTGCTATAGGAATATTGTTGATCAGTAGCCTCAGCTACCTTCCCTCCAGGTCCACCGCTGCATTTGCGTGGAGACCACACTTCCCCTGAGCTGCTTCCAGCAAATAGCTTGAGTTAGCTTATAAGGACAGTGGAGTTGGCTGGTTATTACTAAGTTATATTGCTACCCTATACAGGACTAGTTAGAATATGAGGGCTGTTAACAATCAGGTATATATGAATACTATGTTAATTTCAGAAGCTGAAATTCAGCCTCAGAGAGGTGAAGCGACTTGCCCAAGCTCACGAGTTGGCAAGCAGCAGAATGAGGGTGTGAGCACGAATTCATCTCTCCAGGGTTGGAATTTCTAACCACTATGCCAGTGCTATGAACAGCTTGAAATTCGAACAAAGCCACAAGATTTTAGATACTCTGATTTTGAAATCAAACCAATTCAAAAAAAAAAAAAAAAAAAATCCCGGAGTAGAACTGCCCCATAGGGTTTCCAAGGATGTAATCTCTGCAGAAGCAGACTGCCACCTCTTTCTCCCATGGAGCTCAAAGCACTGACCTTTTGGTTAGCAGCCGAGCACTTAACCACTGTGCCACCAGGGCTCCAAAATTAAACTTAGTAGGAGAAAATTACAAAATTCTTCCCCCATGGTACAAGAACAAAAATATCAGAGTATCCTTGGCACATTATAAGTGTAACCAAAACAGCCTTCCAGGCCATCTTGTTTGACTGGATGAGCCTGTCAACACTCCTATTCTTTGAGTTGGGGAAACTGAGTCTCAGGTCCCTTGAGGAGCCAGTGGGTGTTACTGGGGCCATCACTCAGGTCTGAGGCGTCTCTGTCAGGGCTTTATTGAGCAGAGCTTCCTGCCGCCATATGCATTTAAATAATGAACAAGGATCAATACCTGTCTCTATTCTTCTTGTCCACATTCCCTTGATGATGGCCTGAGAACAAGAGGCCAGATTCACCACGAAACTTCGGCCTTCAGTAGAAGCTCATTATAGCCCTGCTGAACCTAAATTTTCCTCATCAAGAACCACGAGGGATATTGAAAGGGGTGGCAGGAAAGGTCATGGGGAATTCACCGGGATCTAAATCTTGAATGCCAGTGAGCTAATACGGCTAAGTTTCCATAAACAGACACACATCCATCAACAGATATTTGTTCAACAGTCAATATAAACCCAGCCATGGGGCAGAATAGTCCAGTAGTAAAGAAAATAGACTCTGAATCCAGGCAGATCTGTAGGACTTTCAGCAAGTCCCTTTGCTTGTCTGACCCTCTACCTTACCATGCCTGATGTCCTTCTCCAGCAACTGGTCTCTTCTGATAACATGTCCAAAGTCTGTGAGACTAAGTCTCGCCACCCTCATTTGTAAAGGGCACTCAGGCTGTATTTCTTCCAAGACAGATTTGTTCGTTCTTCTGGCAATCCCTCCCTCTCACTTCCTCTCCCTCCTTCCTTCCTTCTTTCCCCTCTTCATTGATTTATTCCCTCCTTCCAGGATTACTTAGGCATGACTTACAAAAAGTAAAGTGCATAGAGCGCACTAATCTTACATGCTTAATCGATAGTATATATGTACATGTATGCATGTCACCACCACCCAAATCAAGATATGTTGTTGTCATTGTTGGGTGCTGTTGAGTCAATTCCAACTCATAACAATGCCCATGTGGTGATGGAGTAGAACTGCCCCACAGGGTTTTCTAGGCTGTAATTTTTACAGAAGCAGATTACTGGGTCTCCTGCAAAGCTGCTGGGTGGGTTTGAACTGCCAACCTTTTGGTTAGTAGCCCAGTGCTTAACCACTGTGCCATTAGAGCTCCTTAGATCAAGATATAGCACCATGTGATGCTCTCTTATGTTGCTTCCCAATATACACCCCCATCAAGAGGTGATATTCTCTGACTTCCATCTTCCATTGTCTGTCCTCAAAATTCACATAAAGGGAATCATACCATCTGTGCTCTTTTATGTACGATTTCTTTTACCCAATGTAACATCTGTGAGATTCATCCATGTTATTGTGTGTAGCAGGAGTTTATTTTTTACTTTCATTTAGTATTCCATTGTAGGAATATACTGCAATGCATTCATCCATTCTTCTGTTGATAGGTGTTTGTGCTGTTGTGTTTATAGGTGTTTGGATATTGTAAATAAAAATGCTGTGAGTGTTCTTGTGCTTATCTTTTTGTGACATACGCAGTCATTTCTGTTGGGTATATAACTAGGAGTGGAGTTGATGGGTCATTTTGCTTCTGTTTTTGGAACCTCAGTTTCCTCATTTAAAAAAATGGGGCTTATGATACTACCTCCCTTTTACCATTGTATCTTGGGTTAAATGAGGGACATAGTCTAACACATGATAGTCAGTAAAAACCAGTTGCCATCAAGTGGATTCCAACTCATGGTGAACCTATGTGTGTCAGAGTAGAACTGTACTCTGTAGGGTTTTCGATGGTTGCACTTTCAGAAGTGGATTGGCAGGCCTTCCTTTGAGGAGCCTCTGGGTGGACTCAAACCACCAACCCTTTCATTAATAGCCAAGTGCTTGACCATTTACCCCACCCAGGGACTCCATAATAATCACCCCGAAATTGTAGGACTAATTCTGTGTTTTAATGCCATGAGCTTAGACAGTGCTGTCTAGACCTAACCTCCTATCAAAAGACATGCCAGCTCTTCATTTTATCCTGCCAGGACCACAAAGAAGTTGGTTTGAGCATAGCCAGGCATCTCTCTGTGCAGGTTCTACATGGGAAATTTAAGCGCAAAACTCAGAACCCTCTGCCCAAGTTAACAGTGGGTTCCTCCCGCCAACATTTATCCAGGGAGCACTTTCTCCTTCACCATTTACTTTATCACATCTGGCCAAAGAGAAAGCCAAAGCTTTGTCACCTTCTGCCAGCCAGCATGGCTGTGACTTATGGTCTCCAAAGAAGAGCTCTTTGTCATCTTTGCTTTCTTTTTTGAAGTCTCTTCCTAATAACCACGTTAGCCAGATTAGCTTCTAGAATATTCGAGAAACAAAGGCTGATGTGAAGGACTCAGAAGAAATTTGGAATGTCCTCCTGGCTTCAACTGGGGGGGCCTGTCTAAGAGCAGCAGATCATGTAAAATCCCTGGGACCCTTCTTCCCCTCCAGGCCTGTGGCCATGCCCTTGAATCTACACAAGCAGAAACATAGGCAGACCAAAACGGATTGTGGTTGAAGCTAGAAGACAGCCCCAGAGATGTAATAAATCAAGGGCAATTGTAAAGGTGCTTTGTGTGCTAGGATGTTGAAACTTCTCTCTCTGTCTAATGGAACCTTCCCCCAGGCGCAATTAACTGTAGGAATAGGATAACACGAAGAGCCACCCTCCTCCCCATCCCTTTTTCTTCTGCAAATAATGTGATGATGTTTCATCTCCAAAAATAACCCATTGGGCTTGGAACACTTTCCTTTCCCTCTTAGGACGCCATGGGATTATTGGATTATGAAGCCAAGGGATTTCTCAGGTTTGCTGGCATAGCTGACTGGTGTTCAGAGGGCAGAAAGCCAACAATACCTGAAGTGCATGAAATTGTCTGGGTTTAATAATATCAGACACAAACTTACTGAGCCCTTAGTAAGTTCCAGGCCTTGTGCTAGGTGCTTTACATTCATGACTTCAGCTAATTCTTACAATGATTTTATAAATAGATTCCCCTCCCCCTGTTTTGAGAGAAGAAAGCAAGGAGGTTATCAGCCAAGGTTATGCAGGTAGAAGGTAGTAGAAATGAAAGGAGAATTCCACAGCCCATGTATTTAATCTGGAAAATATGTCATTTGGAAATACCAACTACTACTACTGATGTTTCTACCACCCATTTATCAGTTTGTCTTATTGTTGTGGCCTGTTGTGTTACTATGATGCCAGAAGCTATGCCACCGGTATTTCACATTTCAGCATGGTCATCCATGGTGGACAGGTTTCATTGGAGCTTCCAGACTAAGGACAGACTAGAAAGAAAGGCCTGGCAATATACTTCTAAAAATTATCCAGTGAAAACCCTGTGGATCATAACAGAGTATTGGCCAATACAGTGCTGGAAGATGGGCCTCCTGGGTTAGATGGTACTCAGAACACACAGTGGCTATAACAATGGACTTAAACATACCACCATCATGAAGATGGTGCAGGACTGGGCAACGTTTCAGTCTGTTATACAAGACAGAGCCACTATGACTCAGAGCCAACTCAATGGCAACTAACGCTATTGAATTTAAATTTTGATATCCCCCTGCTTTTCTGACACTTCTCACTAACATATTTTTTCTGAAAAAAAAAAAATTACAGTTAGTTTTAAGGAAATTTATCCTTGTTCTTACACCTAAGCCAGTGGCTAAAAAAAAAAAAAATGCAACCTTAGGAATTTTGGCCAAACTAACCAAAAAATAAAATGATACTCACCTAGCCTGTATCTTGAGCTCTCCCCGCTGAAGAATCTGCCTTTCCCTGGTTTCTCACCTACCTCGAAGGTCATCGTGGACATTTGTTACTTTTCTTGACTATCCTGCCTCCTGGATTACCCTTCTCTGCTCCGGGCCAGTCTTGTGGTGGTGGTGCTGGGTTCAGTTAGAGGGCCCTGCTCTCCTCCCCTGTTAAGATTGGCCATTTAGAGAAGTCCCATCCCCTTGAATCAGTGGATTGGTGGACATGGGCTCCAGCAGGGCCAATCAGAGCCCTTTGCTGAGATCAGGATGAAGGCTGGGAGGGAGTGGGTTTCCCTCCTTTAGAAATCATGAGCCCTAGGGGTAACCTAAATGTGGTGCTGTTGGGGCCCGTCTTTGCTTTCATGTCAGTTGAGCCCAGAAGACATATGAAGCCAATGTAGAGGAAAGAAGATATGAGAAATGCAGAGAGAGAGAGAGAGAAATGAGAATAAAAAAAGAGACAATTCTAATGGCATATTCTACTTTGCAGCTTTTGGTCTAGCTATACCTAAAGCTTCTTTCTCAGCTACCTGGGGCATCCATGGAGATGGGCCACTCAGATCTCTCTGCTGTGAGTAGCACAGTTGGAAGCCTTCAACTGCTGCAACTTTGAGTTAGAAGCCACAGTCTCCCTGAGCTGCTCCCAGCCAGTGACTTAGCATCATGGAGGTTCCAGAGCAGGGCCATTTCTGCCCGAAGTGGGACTCCTTTAGTGGGGAATCTGCAGTGGGGCTCTGCATTGGCCCCACTAAGACTTTCTTGGAGCTGCCCTACAGTTTGAGACTCTTCCTGCCCAATCCTCCTTCCTTCCCTCTCTCCTTCCCCAGGTGTCAGACCTGTGTCACAGTCTGAAGGCTTCTCTGCCTACTCCTGCATCTTCGTCCTTTATCCTTTGCCGGCATCTCCCCAGTAATCTCTTCGTTGTCTTGGTATCTGCTTACGGGAGGATCTGAACTGACACACCACCCGATACATGCCATTTTTGCTTAAGCTAGTTTGAATTGGCCCTCTGTCATTTGCAACCCAGAGAATCCTATTACAGAAATGGGATCTAGTATGTAAAACTGCTTTCAAAACCGTAAAGTCGTGTACATCTTGGTGATAGTTACTATTATTCTCTAGATTACCTGCTGAGAGTTAAATGAAGAGATTAACTCCTCTGGAGGAGGGTTTACTTTTTCATCAGAAACCCTTGGAAATGGATAAGACATCTGTGTTAGTTATCTAGTGCTGCTGTAACAGAAATACTGTAGGTGGGTGGTTTTAACAAACATTTGTTTTCTTACAGTTTAGGAGGCTAGAAGTCTGAATTCAGGGAGCTGGCTCTATGGGAAGGCTTTCTCTCTGTCAGATCTGGAGGACAGTCCTTGTTCCTTGGTTTCTTGGTGATCTTCCTGTGGTGTGGCAGCTGTCTTCCCCCATTCTCTGCTTGTTAACTTGCTTGTTTAATCTCTTTTATATCTCAAAAGAGATTGACTTAAGACACACCCTACACTAATCCAGCCTCATTACCATAACAAAGAAAACCTGTTCCCAAATGGGATTGTAACCACAGGGACAGGGGTTAGGATTTACTACACATATTTTTTTGGGGGGGAGCTCATCTTCCAGCACTGTATCAGACAATGTTCTGCTGCTGTTCGTAAGGTTTTCACTGGCGAATTTTTTTCAGAAGTAAACCACCAAGTCCTTCTTCCTAGTCTTTCTGAGTCTGGAAGCTCAGCTAAAACCTGTCCACCACGGGTGACCCTGCTGGTGTTTGAATCCTGGTGGCATAGCTTCCAGCATCACAGCAACATGCAAGCCCCCACAGTACGACAAACTGACAGACGTGTGGGGGACTGCAGACATGTGAGGAATTGGCCGAAGAATTGACAGCTTCAAATTATGGTGTTGGCAAAGAATATTGAATATACCATGGACTGCCAAAAAACCAAACAAATCTGTCTTGGAAGAAGTACAGCCAGAAAGCTCCTTAGAAGCAAGGATGGCGAGATTTCCTGTCACATTCCTTGGACATGTTATCAGGAAGGACCAGTCCCTAGAGAAGGACATCACGCTTAGTAAAGTAGAGGGTCAGTGAAAAAGAGGAAGAGTCTCAACAAGATGGATTAACACAGTGGCTGCAGCAATGGGCTCAAGCATGATAACCATCACGACGATGGTACAGGACCAGGCAGGGTTTCGTTCTGTTGTACAGAGGGTCAGAACCAAGGCGACAGCACCTGACAACAACAACAGCATTTTTGGGGGACACATTTTAATCCATAACAACTTCCAAACTTGGAGAGGAAATGAAGGTAGTAAGATGGTTGGATGGGGCTGGATGAAAAGTTAAATCTTCTCTAGGACTGCCTATATTGTTGATGTCTAAATCCACATCTGTTGTCCAATATCTCTGCTGGATTTCAAATCCATCTGTCCGGAAAGTTGCTGGACATTGGCACTTAGGTATCTCTCTGACAGCTGAAAGTCTACAGGTCTAAAATGGAACTTACTATTTTTTCCCTATTCCCCCAGTTTTTTTCTTCTGTAACATAGTGAGTCTCTGAGTGGGACAAACGGTTAACACTCTGGGCTACTAACCAAAAGGTTGGAAGTTTGAGTTCACTTAGATGTGCTTCAAAAGAAACCCCTGTCAATCTATTCTGAAAAAGCAACCATTGCAAAGAGCACAGTTCTCCTCTGACACATATGGGGTCTCCATGAGTTGGAATTGGCCCCATGGCAACTGGGTTGGCTAATATTCCTTAGCTCAGGGAATGCCCCATTGTCAACTCAGTCATTCAAGACAAAAATCTGGGAGTCATCCTTGAGCTCCTTCCTCTTCCGCCTCCCACAAATTTTATCAGCCACAAATGTCTCCTTTATGAAACTATTCATTATTTCTTTCCCTACACCCTAAGAAAGGCACGCAAAGTATCTTAGCCTGTGCCTGCCACACAGAAGTTCCCCAAACATTAAATGTTAATTTACCTTTCCAAGTCTCCCATACCTGGGGTCTTTTAGGTATTTATGTCATTAACCAGTGTTAAAATATTCAAAGGTTGCTTATCTTACTTAAATTCAAAACTGGCATATCATCCAGTTTTTTTCTAGGAAGAGACCCCATTATATTCAGGGGGGAGAAAAAAAATGAATGACCCTTGCAGATAAATCAACTTCTTGTGCCAAAGCAACGCTTCGTAAACTTTGGAATGTCACAGTGCATTTCTAAAACTCGTTTGGGAGACCAACACGCTGCTGCCAGCTTCTTCTCTTGCCAAGTTAAGTAATATTAAAAGAAATATTGGGTATCTGCTGTTATTATCAATTTGTAAATGTGTAACTCGATTGAAACCGTGGCCAAAAAGTTTCAGCTTTGAAGTGAAGCTGCTTTTAAAGAAGTATAACCTACATAGCTCAGCCCAGCCGACGCGTTCCTTTCTTTACTTCTCACGTGACATAAGTAGGGACCAGGGCCTGGACAATCGTCTTCTTTCTCATCTTCCCCTCCCCAAATTTCTTTTGTTGCAACTCTCCTGAGCTTCACAGGCGTTAAAACACACCCCAACTCCCCTCAACTCCCTTCTGCATGTTTTTTACTTTCTCTGTCATTTCTCGTCACCACCTCCTCCTCAGCTGTTTTCCATGTTAAAACCATTTGCTGTCAAGTCAGTTCTGACTCATGACAACCCCGTGTGTGTCAGAGCAGAACGGTGCTCCACAGGGTTTTCAGTGGCTGATTTCTTTGGAAGTAGATCGCCAGGCCTTTCTTCCAGGTTGCCTCAGGGTGGTCTCGAACCTCCAGTCTTTCTGTGGACAGCCAAGCACGTTAACTGTCTGTATCCACCCAGGCACTCCTTTTCTCCTAAGTAGGTTGGTGTATGCTCTTACGTCCTCAGTCCTTTCCCTTTTCCATTCTTCTTCCTGGTGCAGATATTTTCCTCCCTTTCTCAACTCTGCATCAGAAAGCCCTTTCCCACCCCGCAATTTTACAGCAAATGCAGAACCCTCCTCAGAAGTCTGGGAATGGAAAGATGCTGGGCAGGCAATAGCCTGAATCTTTTTAGCTGGCAGAGGAAGGAGAAAAAAGGCTGGCAGAATGGGGCATCATTCATTCCTATTCCATTGCAAAGAAGAGGATCTTTTAACAACAATAAATACAAAAAGCCCAGAATCTTGGCATCAAGGGCAGCCCTTGATATGGAATACACTTACCTATATGAACAACCCATTACATTTTTCTTCTTTTTCACACTTTGCCATTGACTGGTAAAAGCTTAACCCCCCAAAAACCAAACCCATTGCCATCAAGTCAGTTCCAACTCACAGTGACCCTATAGGAGGACAAAGTAGAACTGCCCCATAAGGTTTTCAAGGCTGTAAGCAGACTTTCTCCACTGACCTTTCGGTTTGCATATGAGTGCTTAACCACTGCACCACCAGGGCTCCTGATGAAAACTTAGGGGCCCTTTAGTTTATCTTCTCTGGGTGGTTTCTGCCCCTTCCTTTCCCAGTACACTGAACTCCTAGTTAGCAAAGCCCTTTCAGAGCAACTAAGAATTTTCCCCTTCATTGGGTAGGGAGGAAGGTCAAGGTCAATCAAACTTTGAACATTATTTTCTTCTTCTTGCTGCAGCTCAAACAGAGACGCCCCCGTTTAAGCTCTGGGATGAGTCCTTTGATTATAGGATAATAAATTCCATGCTGTATGGGAACTGTCCTTTTTGACCCAAGGACAGAAAAAATTATATAAAAGAAACAAGAGAAAGCAGGACTAAGAGCAAAAGAGGGCTTGTCTTGTCAATTTACATGAATTACAATGTGAATTCAATTGCCCCAGTCACACCAAACAATGCCTTTTTCTTGGGTGATTACATCTCTAACGAAGTGTATCTCCTTTGTACAACTGATCATGTTGTAATTTACAGCATTTATATATGTGTGTATATATATACACACACACAAGAGATCTTCATTTTAAAATTTCCAAATGTCTTGATTTTTTCCAGAGTTAAATTCTCTTCTAGTGGCTTTGAAGTCCTTGGGTGGTACAAATGATTTATGCACTCGGCTGCTAACCCAAAGGTTAGAGGTTCGAGTCCACTCAGAGGCACCTAAGAAAGACTTGGCGATCTACTTCCAAAAAACCAGCCATCGAAAACCCTGCAGAGCACAGTTCTACTCTGACACACATGGCATGGGATTGTCATGAGTCAGAATCTATTCCATGGCAACTGGTTACTGGTTATAGTGGCTTCAGGATTGTGAGCTGCCAGCTGCTGTCAGGGGAGGGGAGGGCTCTACAGTGATCCCGGGTTTAATAATACGACAGAACATTGAGAATTTAACATGTGCTGGTCATGGCGTTGGACTTTGAACTCACGCGATTGCAACAGATTCTTACAACAAAACTTCGAGGCAGGTATTATCCACATTTTCCAGATGAGAAAGCTGAGGATCAGAGAGGTTTAAGTTCTTTCCCTGGGATGCTCAGGTGGTTAGTGGTAGAGTCAGATCCAAACCCAAGTCTGTCAGACTCTAAGACCCACCTTCTTACTGAGGATACCATGCTGTGGTCCTTTTTTTGAGCAGCATCTGTGACTTTTTTTTTTTTTTTCCATTATCTCTTCTTGCCTTTAAATTGCATATGGTTTGACTGAGGCTCTTGCTCAGATGACATAAAGAAGGAAAAACTCACTACTTCAGGGGCTTATGTATGGGGTCCTAAGTTGAATTTCATCCCCGCGAGGGCTTTGCTAATGTATCTGATTGCCCTACTTCTCACCCAAACTCTTCCTTGCCGCCCAAATTTAGATTTTGCTCATAGAAGGCCTTCTTGGGAGGTAGTGATGGTGAAGATGGTGGTGCAGGTGGTGATGATGGTGGTAGTGGTTGTGGTGGAGATGATGATAGTGGTGGTGGTGGTGGTTGTGGTGGAGATGGTGGTGGTGGTAGTGGTTGTGGTGGAGATGGTGGTGGTGGTGGTTGTGGTGGAGATGGTGGTGGTGGTAGTGGTTGTGGTGGAGATGGTGGTGGTGGTGGTAGTGGTTGTGGTGGAGATGATGGTGGTGATGGTGGTAGTGGTTGTGGTGGAGATGGTGGTGGTGGTGGTAGTGGTTGTGGTGGAGATGGTGTTGGTGGAGATGGTGGTGGTGGTGGTAGTGGTTGTGGTGGAGATGGTGGTGATGGTGGTAGAGGTGGTGGTGGTGGTAATGGTTGTGGTGGAGATGATGGTGGTGGTGGTCATGGTGGCGGTTATAGTGGTGGTCATAGAGATGATAGTGGTGGTAGAGGTGGTGGTGGTGGTGGTGGTAGTGGTGGTAGAGGTGGTAATGCTTGCGGTGGTGGTGGTGGTAGTGGTGGTAGTAGTTGTGGTGATGATGGCGGTGGTGGTGGTAGTGGTTGTGGTGGAGATGGTGGTGGTGGTAGTGGTTGTGGTGGAGATGGTGGTGGTGGTGGTAGTGGTTGTGGTGGAGATGGTGGTGGTGGTGGTAGTGGTTGTGGTGGAGATGGTGGTGGTGGTGGTGGTAGTGGTTGTGGTGGAGATGATGGTGGTGGTGGTGGTAGTGGTTGTGGTGGAGATGATGGTGGTGGTGGTGGTAGTGGTTGTGGTGGAGATGGTGGTGGTGGTGGTGGTAGTGGTTGTGGTGGAGATGGTGGTGGTGGTGGTAGTGGTTGTGGTGGAGATGGTGGTGGTGGTGGTGGTAGTGGTTGTGGTGGAGATGATGGTGGTTGTGGTGGTGGTAGTGGTTGTGGTGGAGATGATGGTGGTGGTGGTGGTGGTGGTAGTGGTTGTGGTGGAGATGATGGTGGTTGTGGTGGTGGTAGTGGTTGTGGTGGAGATGATGGTGGTGGTGGTGGTGGTGGTAGTGGTTGTGGTGGAGATGATGGTGGTGGTAGTGGTTGTGGTGGTGATGGTGGTAGAGGTGGTGGTGGTGGTGGTAGAGGTGGTAATGCTTGTGGTGGTGGTGGTGGTAATGGTGGTAGTAGTTATGGTGGAGATGATGATAGTGGTAGTGGTGATGGTGGTGGTTGACATCATGGCAGTGGTGGAGGTGGTAGTGATAGTGCTGATGAAGGTTGTGGAGGTATAGTAGCGATCGTAATGGTGGTGGTTGTATGATGATGGTGTTTATGTTGATGGTGATCCTGCTGGTGCTGATGGTAGTAGTGGTGGTAGTGGTGGTGGTAATGGGGGTGGTGATGGTGGAAGTTGTGGAGATGATAGAGGTGGTGGTGGTAGTAGAGTGATGGTGGTGACAATTTATTTGTGAGGTCAGATGTACCCCAGAAACTGGATTTGATCAATGTAACCAGGTTGATGAGAATCTGAGGGAGTGCCACATCCTCATCAAACTTCCATAAGACTGAGGTAGAAATCAGACTCTAATTGGGTAATTCATGGTGCATAATTATTCTTTCTTACCACAGCCTCGTAGATCTCCTATCTTAACCTCCCTAATCCTGAGACAGGGAAACCAAACTAGACTGTAAGTTGTTGGGCAGCATGGGAGGGAGGCAAGAATGATCTACAGTGAACTCTTGCACCTTCTCATCCCTGATGGGAGGCATACTTTACGGGCATACTTTTATAGCTGGACAGATTTCAAGCCAGTGTGTTACCTTATGTGAGCCTTGGTTTCCTCATTTGTCAAATAATGCTGAGCTCTCCACGTTATTATAATGATCTTATACAATAGTGTACATAGACCAGCATAGTTCTGGCCATAAAATATGCACTCGGCAATTGGTATCCAATAAAGAAAAGCTAATTAAATGGATCCTCACAGCAATCCCCAAAAGGATTCCCATTTTAAAGCTATGCAAATGGAGGCACAGAGGAGCTAAATAATTTATAACAGCAGCTAACATTTATTGGGCACATATACATGCCACATAGTGTGCTAAGCATTACCTCATTTAGTCCTCACAACAACCACAAGAGGTAGTGCCATTATTCTACCCAGTTTACAGGTGGGAAAGCTGAGGCACGGAGGGTAGAATAACTTCTCAAGATGAAACAATGGCAAGGGGCAGATGTAGGATCTGTACTCACATTGCTGACCTCAGAATCCACTTCCTTAACCAGGGATTGGAAAGGTGACAAGGCTGCGGAGAGAGCATTGTCATGATGAGGATCTGGACAGAGGCTCACAGGGACGCACCAGCCTCTCTGTAATGGCTCCTTCTCATGCCACAATTTGCACACCCAACCAGGCCATGCTTCCAAAGACTGCCCTTGACCATGTGTACAGGAGGCAGGTTTTGAACCAGTCCCGGCTGCCTTGGCCAGGGATGTTTATAGAGGAGAGGTCTGCCCCACACCCTGGAGGATGTGCTCCTTATACCGTTTGGGCTCCAGGAACCCAGCTCTAAGTCTATCAACCATTTACAAAAGAAAACCAAAAAAAGTTCATGCTCACTTGCTTAAAAAGGTGGAAAAAACAAAACAAAACAACAAAATCTCTCTCATCCATCTGTGACCAAGTATATCTTGTGCGTGGCTTCCTTGGGCTGTCTTCTCAATGGCTTCTAATTCATAGAGGCAAAAAACATAAAACAATTTAAGGCATTGGCACACTCATCTCAGCATCCCAGCTTATGCCCAGGGAGCTTCTTTGGCAGGGAGCTCCCGAGGTTGGCTTTGCTAGTAGGCTGGGAGGGTCAAGGGAAAGAGGAAGAAGGAAGGCTCATTGCTTGTGCTGATCCCTGCTTGCTGAGGCTGAAAGGTATTTGAGGGAAGTGGGTTGGATGGATAATTACTCAGTTGGTAATTGCAGCCAGTTGTGGAGGAATACGGCAGATAGCCACGCCACGCCATGCCATGCCAGCTGGGAGGAGTTCTCACAGAGCGATAGATTTATGACTGGCCACGTAGAGCACGATGTACGTTTTGGCTTGTGCACTCCGGGGAGTACAGCCTCTTCCTCTTTCTTTGTCTCTCTTTCTGTTTAATCTTGACCTCAGAAGAGAAGGAGTTGGTCGTTAATTCACTTGGATTTAGAATCAGGGCCTTTTCATGTAAGAAAGGCGGGAACTGTGAGCACTTTGTTTGCCAATATGTCTCTGGTGTCATTTATTGTGTTCAGTTCATCTTTACTGAATGAAATAAATGTATTCACAAATAAATATAATGTTGACTGATATTTACAGAACACTTTCAACATGCCAGAGTCCCATTATAAGTAATTTCCATGTACTGTGCAGTGAAGTCCTCTTATTATACCCATTTTACAGATAAGGAAACTGAGGCTTAGAGAGGTGGGATAATTTCTTTTTTGGGGGGTTAATATTTACATTTTATTTATTTTTTTAAATTTTTATTGTGCTTTAAGTGAAAGTTTACAAACCAAGTCAATCTCTCATACAAAAACTTACATACACGTTGCTATATACCCCTAGTTGCTCTCCGTTTAATGAGACAGCACGCTCCTTCTCTCCGCTCTCTCTCCTCGTGTCCATTTGGCCAGCTTCTGACCCCTCTGCCCTCTCATCTCCTCTCCAGACAGGAGCTGCCCATATAGTCTCATGTGTCTACTCAATCCAAGAAGCTCACTCCTCGTTAGTATCAATTTTCTATCCCATAGTCCAGTCCAGTCCCTGTCTGAAGAGTTAGCATTGGGAATGGTTCCTGTCTTGGGCTAACAGAAGGTCTGGGGAACATGGCCTCTGGGCTCCTTCTAATCTCAGTCAGACCATTAAGTCTGGTCTTTTTAAGAGAATTTGAGGTCTGCATCCCACTGCTCTCCTGCTCCCTCAGGGGTTCTCTGTTGTGTTCCCTTTCAGGGCAGTTATCTGTTGTAGCCGGGCACCATCTAGTTCTTCTGGTCTCAGGCTGATCAAGTCCCTAGTTTATGTGGCCCTTTCTGTCTCTTGGGCTCGTAATTACCTTGTGTATTTGGTGTTCTTCATTCTCCTTTGCTCCAGGTGGGTCGAGACCATTTGATGCATCTTAGATGGCTGCTTGCTAGCACTTAAGAACCCAGAAGCCACTCTCCAAAGTGGGGTACGGAATGTTTTCTTAACAGATTTTATTCTGCCAATTGACTTAGATGTCCCCTGAAACCATGGTCCCCAAACCCCTGCCCCTGCTATGCTGGCCTTTGAAGCATTCAGTTTGTTCAGAAACTTCTTTGCTTTTGGTTTAGCCAGTTGTGCTGATCGCGCCTGTATTGTGTGTTGTCTTTCTCGTCACCTAAAGTAGTTCTTATCTACTATTTAATTGATGAATACCCTTCTCCCACCCTCCTTCCCTCCCCCCTCTCAGAACCATCAAAGAATATTTTCTTCTCTGTTTAAACTATTTCTTGAGTTCTTATAATAGTGGTCTTATACAATATTTGTCCTTTTGCAACTGACTAATTTCACTCAGCAAAATGCCTTCCAGATTCCTTCATGTTATGAAATGTTTCACAGATTCATCACTGTTCTTTATCGATGTGTATTATTCCATTGTGTGAATATACCATAATTTACTTATCCATTTATCCATTGATGTGCACCTTGGTTGCTTTCATCTTTTTGCTATTATAAACAGTGCTGCAGTGAACGTAAAGGCTCTTATTTCTCTAGGATACATTCCAAGGAGTGGGATTACTGGATCTTATGGTAGTTCTATTTCTAGCTTTTTAAGGAAGTGCCAAATCGATTTCCAAAGTGGGTGTACCATTTTACATTCCCACCAGCAGTGTAGAAGTGTTCCAATCTCTCCACAGCCTCTCCAACATTTATTGTTTTGTGTTTTTTTGGATTAATGCCAGCTTTGTTGGAGTGAGATGAAATCTCGTTGTAGTTTTGATTTGCATTTGTCCAATGGCTAACAATCGTGAGCATTTCCTCATGTATGTTAGCTACCTGAATGTCTTCTTTAGTGAAGTGTCTGTTCATATCTTTTGCCCATTTTTTAATTGGGTTGTCTTTTTGTAGTTGAGTTTTTGCAGTATCATGTAGATTTTAGAGATCAGGCACTTATTGGAAATGTCATAGCTAAAAACTTTTTCCCAGTCTGTAGGTAATATTTTTACTCTTTTGGTGAAGTCTTTGGATGAGCACAGGTGTTTGATTTTTAGGAGCTCCCAGTTATCTAGTTTTTCTTCTGCATCGTTAGTAATGTTTTGTATACTGTTTATACCATGTTTTAGGGCTCCTAATGTTGTCCCTATTTTTTCTTCCATGATCTTTTATCATTTTAGATCTTATATTTAGGTCTTTGATCCATTTTGAGTTAGTTTTTGTGCATGGAGTAAGGTATGGGTCTTGTTTCATTTTTTTGCAGATGGATATCCAGTTATGCCAGCGCCATCTGTTAAAAAGACTGTCTTTTCCCCATTTAACTGTTTTGGGGCCTTTATGAAATATCATCTGCTCGTATGTGGATAGATTTATGTCTGGATTCTCAATTCTGTTCCATTGGTCTATGTGTCTGTTATTGTACTAGTACTGGGCTGTTTTGACTACTGTGGCGGTATAATAGGTTCTAAAATCAGGCAGAGTGAGGCCTCCCACTTTGTTCTTCTTTTTTAGTAATGCTTTAGTTATCTGGGGCCTCTTTCCTTTCCGTATGAAGTTGGTGATTTGTTTCTCCATCTCATTAAAGAATGTCATTGGAATTTGGATAGGAATTGCATTAAATGTATAGATTGCTTTGGTAGAATAGACATTTTTATAATGTTAAGTCTTCCTATCCATGAGCAAGGTATGTTTTTCCCCTTATGTAGGCCTCCTTTGGTTTCTTGCAGAAGTGTACTGTAGTTTTCTTTGTTTAAGTCTTTTACATCTCTGGTAAGATTTATTCCTAAGTATTTTATCTTCTTGGGGGCTACTGTAAATAGTATTGATTTGGTGATTTCTTCTTCGATGTTCTTTTTGTTGGTGTAGAGGAATCCAACTGATTTTTGTATGTTTATCTTGTATCCTGATACTCTGCTGAACTCTTCTATTAGTTTCAGTAGTTTTCTGGAGGATTCCTTAGGGTTTTCTGTGTATAAGATCATGTCATCTGCAAATAGAGATAATTTTACTTCTTCCTTGCCAATCTGGATGCCCTTTATTTCTTTATCCAGCCTAATTGCTGTGGCTAGGACCTCCAGCACAATGTTGAATAAGAGTGGTGATAAAAGGTATCCCTGTCTGGTTCCTGATCTCAAGGGGAATGCTGAGGTGTGATAATTTATTCAAGATTACTCAGCTAAAGAATGTTAGAGCTGTCATTCAACCCCAGGAAGCCTGGCCCAGAGCTTGTGATCTCAATAAAAAAAAAAAAAAGTAGTTGCTGTCAAGTCTGTTCTGACTCATGGCGACCCCATGTGTGCAGAGTAGAGCTGCACTTCATAGGGTTTTCAAGGCTGTGACCTTTTGGAGGGAGATTTCCAGGCCTTTCTTCTGAGGCATCTGAGTTCAAACCATTAACCTTTTGGTTAGTAGTCAAGTGCTTAGCCCTTTGTACCACCCAGGGACTCTGTGATCCCAATCACAGTGCTATATTGTGGATGAATGGGTAGATGGGTGGGTGGAAGGCTAGATATTGAGATGAAAAGATGGGTGTCCCTTGGAGAAATTTAACCCGATCCCATCAGTTTTCACTGGAAGAGAGAAGAGCCCAGAAGGAGCCCAGGCGTATGTAAGCGGTAGATTTGTGGCAGGGGCAGGTTTTCTGACCCATTGACCAGAGCTATTGTCCCAAACCTAGTTGCCTTGTTTTTTTCCATGTCAGAGAAGTTTCTAAGCCCTAGGAGGCTGGACATTCACACTCTTAAAACTCTCCCTCATCTAGTCTGGGCGATGTCAAAAAACCAGATACATGGTCATCAGCCCTGATTCCCAAGCAGGGTGACCAAACATCCCAGTTGGTCTAGGACTGAGAGGTTTCCCCAGATGTGAGACTTGTGGTACTGAAACCGGGAAAGTTCTGGGAAAACTGGGACTCGCTGGTCACGCTGTCCTCAAGTGACTTGGTAAATTCTCATATATAGAGCTTACTTAAACCTATGTAATATAAGGCCATTTGGGAATGTCATCTAGGGCTGAGGACCTGGGCTTTGGCAACAGGCTGACCTGGGGTGGAACCTCACCTCCACCACTTCTTATGCACTGGGTGACCTTGAGCAAGTTGCTGACCTCCATGAGCCTCAGCTTCTTCATCTATAAAATAAGGGCGATACCTAAATCTACATCGTAGTGTTGTGGTGGTGGTGGTGGCGGAAGTCGTGGAGGTGGTGGGGTAGTGCTGTTTGTGGTTGTCATGGATTGAATTGTGTCCTCCTAAAATATGTGTCAACTTGGTTAGGCCATGATTCCCAGTATTGTGTGGTTGTCCTCCATTTTGAGATAGATGTAATTTTCCTACGGGTTACAAACCCTAATCTCTGCCTGTGGTTAGTGAGGCATAACCAAACTGAACCCGCTGCCGTTGAGTCGATTTTGACTCAAAGTGACCCTGTAGGGCAGAGTAGAACTACCCCATAGAGTTCCCAAGGAGCGCCTGGCGGATTTGAACTGCTGACCTTTTGGTTAGCAGCCATAGTTCTTAATCACTACACCACCAGGGTTTCCTAGTGAGGCATAGATTATGTTAAAGATTAAGATGGGATGTAACATCCTTACCCAGGTCACATCCCTGATCCAATGTAAGGGAGTTCCCTGAGATGTGGCTTGCACTACCTTTTATCTTACAAGAGATGAAAGGGAAGTGAGCAGAGTTGGGAACCTCATACCACCAAGAAAACAGCACCAAGAGCAGAGTGTATCCTTTGGACCAGGAGTCCCTGTGCCTGAGAAGCTTCTTGGTCGGAGGAAGATTGATGACAAGGACCTTCTTCCAGAGCCGACAGAGAGAAAGCCTTCTCCTGGAGCTGATGCCCTGAATTTGGACTTGTAGCCTACTAGACTGTGAGCGAATAAATTTCTCTTTGTTAAAGCCATCCACCTGTGGTATTTCTGGTATAGTAGCACTAGATGACTGAGACAGAATTTGGTACTGGGAATGGGGTGCCACTCTAACAGATACCTAAAATGTGGAAGCAGTTTTGAAATTGTGAAAGGATAGAGGACTCAGAAGGAAATGAGGAGAGCTGTTACACTGGAGACTATGCAGACAGTGAGAAAGGGCAGCAGCAGAGAACTGGCAGCAGCAGAACCAGGAGACCAGCGCAAGACAGTGCTAGAGCCAACCCAGGAAACAAGAGCTGAGTGCCTGTGGACAGGAGGCTTCTTGGAGGAGTGGGGTGCCTCCGGGCACTTATCTGTGGAGCTACAGAGCTTTGGAACCCTTGCCCCAGCAGGACAGATGCGGGCAATGAGGCCCCAGGGCCAAGAGGCCAAGGAACCAGGAGGCAGAAGCTGAGCTGCCTCGGTCTCAAAAGGTATGACCCCGATCTCTGGGGTTTCAAAGGGTAGAGCCATAGCCTCTGGCGTTTCTAAGGGTGGAGTCGCCACTGAGATGGACTAGGAGAATGGCATGCCTAAAGCCGAGGGAGCAGAGTTGCCATCCCAGTGGGCCTGGAAGGTAGAGCTGAAGCCCAGGGCCAAGGAGCCTCCACTTAGAATCCAGAGAATGTGGCCAATACCTAGAGTCTGGAGGGCAGGGCTATTGTGTGAATGGTGTCAGAGAACAGGATTATTTTCAAGCTTTGAGGACTAATGTGATGTGTTCTGCTGACTTGCTTGGTTCCTGTTATCCCTTCTTTTCTTCCAGTTTCTCCCCTCTGTAGTGGAAATGTCTGTCTTGTGCCTGTTCCACCATTGTACTTTGGAAGCAGATAACTTGTATTCTAGATTTCACAGATGAAGAGGAATTTTTGGGTTTTGGACTTGAAGTTGATTTAAGACTTTTGCTATGATATGATGTGGTGAATGTCTTTTACATGTGACAATGATATCAATTTTGGGGGGTCGAAGGGTGGAATCTCATGGATTGAATTGTGTCCCCCCCAGATATGCGTCAACTTGGTTAGGCCATGATTCCCAGTATTGTGTGGTTGTCCTCCATTTTGTGATAGATGTAATTTTCCTATGTGTTGTAAATCCTAATCTCTGCCTGTGGTTAATGAGGCAAGATTAGATTATGTTAAAGAGGATGAGGGTGGGATGTAACACCTTTACCCAGGTCACATCCCTGATGCAAAGTAAAGGAGTTTCCCTGGGATGTGACCTGCACCACCTTTTGTCTTACAAGAGATAAAAGGAAAGGGAAGTGAGCAGAGAATTGGGGACCTCATAGCACCAAGAAAGCAGCACCAAGAGCAGAGCATGTCCTTTGGACTCAGCATCCCTGCACGGAGAAGCTCCTTGACCAAGGGAAGGCTGATGACAAGGACTTTCCTCCAGAGCCAACAGAGAGAGAGCCTTCCCCTGTAGCCGATGTCCTGAATATGAACTTGTAGCCTACTAGAGTGTGAGAGAATACATTTCTCTTTGTTAAAGCTGTCCACTTGTGATATGTCTGTTAAAGCAGCTCTAGATGACTAAGATGGTGGTGATAGTGCACGTGAGATAATCATCACTGCTCACCTCTCAGAAAATGTAAAATCAAGCCCCTAACTGGGGTTCTTGCCCCATTTTTAGAGTTAAATGTTATGGCAGAGCCTACAGCCACGGTGCTCACCTGGCTACAGACTCATCTTCCCAGGCATGGCTGCCTTTCTGTTTTATTACCCGGGGTTGCAAACTCAAATGCATATGGGGACCAGAGGGCCATAGTAGGTTACCTGAACCTACTGTGTACCAGATCCTCTGCATGTAATGTTTAGAGTCCTCCAGCAACCCTGTGAGGGAGCTGTGACTCTCATCCCCATTTTCCAGATGAGTAAAATGAGATTCAGGGAAAGTAAAGAGACTTGCCCAAGTACACTTACGTAATAAGTGTTAGAGGTGAAATTTGAACCCAGGCAGCTCTCTGTCTCCAGAGTCCAGGCTCTTGGCCACAAAACTGCTCACCTTTTCACATGTCGAATCCCTTTATGTGAATTTATTTAACTCATTTGTTTTTATTTTGCATTGAGTTTTTTTTTTTTTTAATTTCAAATTTTATTTCACATCTCTTGAAACAAAACTGAGTGAGCATCCTTTTGTCTAAATCAAGGCTCCTCAACCTCGGCCCTATTTTTGGTGTGGTATTTTGGGCAAGATAATTGTTATGGGAGGTGTCCTGTGTGCGTTGTAGGATGTTTGCAGCACCTCTGGTCTCTATCCACACTACATGCCAATAGCAGCGCCCCCGGTTGTGACAACCAAAAACATCTCCAGAAATTGACAGCTGTCCCCTGGGGGGGAAGAGGGGGTGTAAAATCACTTCAGGGTGAGACCCACCCATCTGTATACCTCTTTGTATTCTGCTGTGATCATTTCCTGGATTCAAGAGTTCGTGCTATTTTTAAAAGGTCCTTGATACATTATGTCCAATTGTCTTCCACAAAAGTTGTGCTAATTCGTAAGGCCACTTGCAGTGTATGAGAATGCAATTTTGACCCAGTACATTCTTAGGGAATCCTTAGGATATACTTAGAAATTTCTAGATATGTGGAACAGAGACACCCTTATGGATTATCCAAATCTATCATTTCAAATAGAGGAAACTGAGGCTAGAAGGGAAAGTAACTTGCCACAGGTCGCATGATGAGTGAGTGGCCAAGTTGGGACCCTGCAAACACTGGTGAAGAGCAACTTGTAATTGCTGTCTGGCCTCCCTCATAATAGTCTTGATCATCCCAAATTAGATTGACTCATTGAGGCAAATATCATTTCCAGGATTTTTCTCTCAGTGGTGTGGCAAGCCTTTTTTTTTTATTTTTATTGTGCTGGCTGTAGATAAAGGCAGTCCTTTGGTGGCAAGGCAGGGAGTAATGTATGCTGGGCAGTTGAGGGGCCGGAAAAAGTTTATGGGCTTGCAGCCTGCCATGGAGTAGGTTTATTGTCCTTTGTAAATTCTCTGCCATTTTCCTCCCTTTGAAGTCGGGAGTGATGCAATCAGTGGCCTAATTGATACAGGATGGAAAGAGGCTAGTGACGCTCACAAGAGATAGGAGCAGCGCGCTCCTCCTGCAACCTTCTGCAGTTCTGTTCCTGAGCCCCTCAAAGAGGAATGATCTTGTCATGGATTGAATTTTAAAATATGTGTCAACTTGGTTAGGCCATGATTCCCAGTATTGTGTGGTTGTCCTTCATTTTGTGACTGTAATTTTATGTTAAAGAGGATTAGGGTGGGATTGTAACACCCTCACTCAAGTCACATCTCTGATCCAATGTAAAGGGAGTTTCCCTGGTATGTGGCCTGTACCACCTTTTATCTAACAAGAGGTAAAGGGAAAGAGAGGGAGGAGGACTTCCTACCACCAAGAAAGCAGCGCTGGGAGCAGACTGTGTCCTTTGGACACGGGGGTTCCTGTATGGAGAAGCTCCTAGTCTAGGGGAAGGTTGATGACAAGGACCTTCCTCCAGACCAGAGGGAGAAAGCCTTCCCATGGAGCTAACGCCCTGAATTTGGATGTCTAGCCTACTAGACTATGAGAAAATAAATTTCTATTTGTTAAAGCTATCCACTTGTGGTATTTCTGTTATAGCAGCACTAGATTATTAAGACAGATCTGTTGACCCAACTCAGCTTAGAAAAACCTGATGCCGTCGAGTCGACTGACTCATGATGACCCTGGGTATATCAGAGTAGAGCTATGCTCCACTGAGTTTTCGATGGCTGACTTTTTAGAAGTAAATCACCAGGTCTTTTCTTTCAAGGTGCCTCCGGATAAACTCAAACCGCCAGTCTTTCTGTTAGAGGCTAGCCGCGTTAACCGTTTGCATCACCCAGGGACTCTGGCCACCTACTAATCGTTCTTTTAGAGCTTAATCCCCTCGTTGGGGGTTCCCACCACGAAACTCACCACACTCCCCTGACGTCACGGTTCCATGTGTCTTTCTGGGAGCTCAGGACAGGGACAAGACCTTATTTATTTCTGAATCCTCAAGTACTTAGCCTTGTATCTGTTATAGAGTACAGGTGGTCCCTGACTTATAACGGGGTTCCATTCCAATGACTCCGTTGTAAGTCAGTTCTGACGTAAGTCGAATTCTTCATTTTTGTGTGTGTGTGTAGTTTTCATTTTTATTGCTTTTTATTATCAGTATTTTTGTAAATCCGATCTTAATTTGTCTTTTGGGGTTGGAAACGTTACATATAAACTTACAGATATGATAATATCTGCAGATTACCTGCCGCAACATTGTGTGTAGTGTTACATATTACTAACAAGATGTACAAAAAAAGGATGGTTGTAAGTGCATTTTGTCGTAACTCAAATATGTCATAAGTCAAGGACGACCTGTATTTGTGAATAAGTGAGTGAATGAATGAATGAATGCAAGAATTAGCTGAAGACAACAACCACAAAAAGCCACCAAGGACTGTATATTGGAGAAGAGCCTGAGTCTGGACCTACCTTTGAATCCCGGGAGCCTAGAGCTTGGCTTGACACAAGCTTGGCATGTTCTTTGAGTGTAGACATGGCTGAATGGAGATGCTAAAAAACAAACCAAACCCGCTGCCCTTGAGTCGATTCTGACTCGTAGTGACCCTATAGGGCAGAGTAGAACTGCCCATGGGGTTTCCAAGGAGCAGCTGGTGGATTTGAACTGCTGACCTTTTGGTTAGCAGCCATAGTGCTTAACCACTGCACCAACAGGGCTCCAGGATGAAGATGCTAATAAAAAAAGTTATCACAGATTCATCCACAACTGTGAACACCGCAAGGAGAGACCAGGTCTTCATTTATATTTCATTTCCAGGTACATAGTAAACGCTCAGTCAAAGTTGAATGAACTACCAAGTATACAAATTAAATGAAGGTAGCAATGGAAAAAAGACCACAATGCAGCTGAGAATTGTGAGCACCTCAAATCCAGAAGTTGATCTGTGGTCCGCCTTGTATCCTCATCACCTGGAACAGTGCTGGGCACAGAGTGGGTCCTTAGGTCCCAGGAGTGAGAAAGGCTGACTGTCAACCCTGGAGCTGATCAATCCGAACCTATACTGAGCATCAGAGACAACAAGACTGCCCTTTGCACTCCAGGGTTGGACTTTCTCTGCCTTGGCTTTCTTTTCACTTCTGTGGTTTGAAGCCAGTTCCTTAGCATTGTGTAAACATGGTTTTGTGCGGTTGAAAATGTATTTTAAAAATGTCACTAATTACCCAATAGCACATAACCACTCTTTCAGGGGCATAATTGGTCTGTCAAGTAAATACCTCATTAGGGGCCTTCAAGAATGGGGCGATGCGGAGCGCTCTGTGTTCTGAGGCCTCCTGGTTACTTCTCTCTTGAGGCCCTGTGGAGACACTGGGATCCTCTGCGTCAGCGGCCCACGGATGAGGGGATTTCTTGGACCTCACCTCACTGGGGGCTCCTGTGCCCTGGCCGCCTGGATGGGGCTGGGACCTTCACGTAGTCACACGCAGAGAATTCTCAGGCTACAAAGCTTAATGGGAACCAACTGCCCCAGCCTCTGCTCCCTGCCTCCAGTGCCCAGCCGAATGTGTTCATATCAAATCAAATGACTTACAGATGTGAGATGCCAGCTCCCCACTTTCCTTTTCTCCCCAAATAGCCCAGGCTCTTGCTGTCCCCCTTTACTTTTAGAACATCTACAATTCCTTACGAGTTACAGGCGTGTCCAGGTGAAGTACGTTAAACCCTCAACTGAATCCTTTTAAAAGATTAAAAATAGCATCTCCACAACCCACACTTTTCTTCCTCACTGGTGCCTCAGAGGACAGGGATAATGTTTTGTTTGCTCTGGGTAAAAACAGCTTTCATCGCAGACAAGCTTTTGGGTACCCACTTTTATCTACCCTCTTGGAAACTTCTTTTTATGACCTCCCATCAGCGCGGGGGAGGGCAGCCGGGTATCGATTGCAGTGGGTCAGACAGTAGCCATTACTGTAGAGATGTGGCAGGAGAATGAGCAATGTCTGTGTCCCTTGAGCTTGTCCTGCTTCCAAGCGTTCCCCTGTCACAGGAGCCCTGGCCTGGTGGCAGGGTGATTGTCAGGAGCTGGGGTGATTCTGGTCTGTGAGGGGCTGGGCCACTTGATGTGGGTGGCAAATGCTCAGCCTCCTTCTTGAGGAGATTGCTCTCTGTGGACTGGAGGAGGCTTGCCCTTCCTTGTCATGGTCTGTTCTCTGGAAGGCCCAAGCAGATGAGAAAGCCTGTGTGAAGGCAAGAAGAAACCAGGTGGGTTAAACCTAAGAAGACACTCCCTGGTTGTAACGGAGGGAAGACAGTGGTTATCAAGTGCCTACCAAGTGTCAGTATGACCTAGAGGTGGAGGAGAGAAGTCTAAATGAAGTCCTGCCTTCTCACCCTATAACCTGGGGGAGCTTGGTCAACCCTTTTGCCCTCTGAGCCTCAGAGTCTTTATCTAGAAAATGGGTATAATAATGGACCTATAGGCAAGCTGTTGTAAGAGTGGAATGAGACCAGGAATAAGACCAGGGTCTAGCCAGAGGTGAGTACCCCATGAGTTAGGGCTGGGGTCTAGCTCTAAGGTGAGCACCCATGAATGGTTGCTACAAGGTGGGCACCCCGCAAATGATTTTTTCCTCACCTGTAAAATGAAGGAAATAGTACCTTGTTGTTGCTGTTGTTAGGTGCCATGAAATTGGCTCTGACTTATGGCAAACCCACGTTCAACAGAGTGAAATGTTGCCAGCTCCTGTGCCATCTTCATGATCCTTGGTATGCTCGAGTCATTTGTTGTGGCTGTGTGTCAATCCGTCTCATTGAGGGTTTTCGCTGACCCTCTACTTTACCAAACATGATGTCCTTTTCTAGTGATTGGTCTTTCCTGATGACTTGTCCAACGTAAGTGAGTCAAAGTCTTGCCATCCTTGCTTCTAAGAAATATTCTGGTTGTACTTCTAAGACTGATTTGTTCTTCATTTTAGCAACCTATGGTCTATACCTGGTGCCATAGTGGTTAAGTGCTACAACTGCTAACCAAAAGGTCGGCAGTTTGAATTCACCAGGCGCTCCTTGGAAACTCTATGGGGCAATTCTACTCTGTCCTATAGGGTCACTATGAGTTGGAATCGACTCGATGGCCGTGGGATTTTTTTTTTTTTTAATGATCTATGCAGTATTCTTTGCCAACACCACAGTTCGAACACATCAGTTCTTCTGTCTTCCTTTTTCACTATCCAGCTTTTACATGCATATGAGGCAATGGAAAAGACCATTTAATTATGGCGAGGCTTAAATGCCTTAATGCACATAAGGCACTTAACATAGTGCCTGGTGTATTCTAAACGACCAATGTAGGTTAACCGTTACTTTTACTACTCTTTCTTTGTTACTATTACCATCTCATTTAAATATTTTGGCCACTATCAGGCTTGGAAGCTCAAGTGCAGAAGAATTAGGTGACTTGTCCAAGGTCACACAGCTAGGAGGTGGCAGAGCTGGGATTTGAACCCTAGGCTGTGTGATTCTGAGTCTGTGTTCACCTCTTCATCCTGTCATTCTTTCTGGATTCATGTAGATGTTACCAAGATTGTAGGCAAGTGATGGCCATGAAGAAAGGTTATAAGGCTTCAGTCACAAGGGGAAAATGGACAGAGAAAGACTACCATTCCTGGCAGAGGGGAAATACTGGGGATGGTGTGAAAATTCCATGTGGCCATGAAGGTGATGTACATAAGGGCAAGGAGAAAAGAGACACAATATAGAAATATAGCAAATATTTTTGCTTATTGTACTTAAAAGAAGCCAAGAGGAGCTCTGGTGGTCCAAATGGTTAAGCCTTTGGCTGCTAACTGAAAGTTTGGAGGTTCGAACCCACCCAGCAGTTCCCCAGGAAAAAGACCTGGCGATACGCTTTGGTAAAGATTACAGCCTAGGAAACCTTGTGGGACAGTTCTGCTCTGTCACATGGGGTCGCTATGAGTCGAAATAGACTATAGCACACAATAGCAACAACAACAAAAAAAGCCAAAGTGATTACTGGCAATTCTGGTATTTCGATATTTTGTGTACATCTCTTTTGCTTTGGTGATAGTAAAAAAATTACAAATGTATGTAACATTTTAACAGTTTTCATGATAGTACAATAAAAAAAAAAGATGCCCAGTAGATTATATTTCCTTGGAGAACTTAAGAAAAGATGTTTTCCTTGAGTTGGGAAAATTACTATTTATTTATTAAATGATGAATTGATTCACTCTTAATTTTTTTCTTTTTTCTTTGTCTTTGTAACTATATCTATCACATGACTTTTTCCAATTCAGTTTTTTACAGATGTGCAACTTATTGACAGCAATTACAATAATCAGCTGTGCAACGCTATCCTTAGTCAAGGCGATTTTTCCATCACTGTTAACCTTCCCCCCCCCCATCCCCTCTCCCTCTTGCCCCTGGTAACCACTGATAAACTTTGGTGTGTATACGTTTGCCTTTTCTTGTCTTTTTTATGTAAGTGAGGTCGTACAATATTTGTCCTTTTGTGTTTGACTTCGTTCGCTCAGCATAATGTCTTCAAGCTCCATCCATACTGTAGCATTTCGTTTCTCCTACTGGCTGAGTAGTATTCCATTGTATGTATGTACCATATTTTGTTTATCCGTTCATCTATTGACGGGCACTTAGATTGTTTCCATCTTTTTGCTGTTGTGAATAATGCTGCAGTGAACATGGGTGGGCAGATGTCTATTTGTGTGACAGCTCTTATTTGTCTAGGATGTATTCCTAGAAATGGAATTGCTAAATTGTCCGGGGTTTCCATAGTATTTCTATTTCTAGTTTTTTAAGGAAGCATTTTAGTGTAACTAAACTATGTTATACCAGTTGAGCTACATGTTCCCGGAGATCATGGTCCCCATAGCCCTCAACCCAGTAATTTGGTCCCTCAGGGATTCTGGATGCGTCTATGGAGCTTCCATGACCTTGCCTTACACAAGTTGTGCTGGCTTCCCCAGTACTGTGTACTGTCTTACCCTTTGCCAAAATTACCACTTATCTATTGTCTATTTAGTGTTTTTCCATTCCTACTCCACTCCTCCCTTGTAACCATCAAAGATGGTTTCTTTTGCTGTGTAAACCTTTTCATGAGTTTTTACAGTAGTGGTTTCATATAATATTTGTTCTTTTGTGGTTGACTTATTTCACTCACCATAATGCCTTCCAGATTCACCCATGTTATGAGATCCCTTGCAGATTCATCACTGTTCTTTATCATTACATAGTACTTCATTTGCGTATATGTACCACAGTTTGATTATCCACTCATCTGTTGATGGGCATCTAGGTTGTTTGCGTCTTTTTGCTACTGTGAATAATGCAGCGATGAACGTGGGTGTGCATACGTCTATTTGTGCGACGGCTCTTATTTCTCTAGAATATATTCACATGGATCATATGGTGTTTCTATTTCTAGCTTTCTAAGGAAGCGCCATATCGTTTTCCAAAATGGTTATAGCATTTTGCATTCCCACCAGCAGTGCGTAAGAGTTCCAGTCTCCCTGCAGCCTCTCCAGCATTTGTTATTTCCTGTTTTTTTTTATTTGTGCCTGTAATGCCTGGGCGAGATGGTATCTCATTGTGGTTTTGAGTGACATTTCTCTTATGGCTAATGATATCGAGCTTTTCCTCATGTGTCTTTTGGCTGCTTGAATGTCTTCTTTGGTGAAGTGTCTGTTCATTTCCTTTGTCCATTTTTTAATTGGATTATTTGTCTTTTTGTTGTAGTGGGGTTGGATTTTCTTGTAGACCTTTGTCTGATGTAATAACCAAAATTTTTTTCCCAATCTCTAGGTTCTCTTTTTACCCTTTTGGAAATTCTTTTGATGATCATAAGTGTTTAATTTTTAGAAGATCCCAGTTATCTAGCTTATCTTCTGGAGTTTGTTTATTGTTGGTTATGGTTCGTATCCCATTAATGCCATGTATTAGGGCCTTTAGTGTTGATCCTGTTTTTTCTTCTATGAACTTCATACCTTTTGGCTTTATATTTAGGTCTTTGATCCATTTTGAATTTGTTTTCGTGTATGGTGTGAGGTATGGGTCCTGTTTCATTTTTTTGCAGATGGACATCCAGTTTTGCCAGCACCATTTGTTAAAAAGACTGTCTTTTCCCAATTTGATGGACTTTGGGCCCTGTTGACGATCAGGTGACCATAGGTGAATGGATTTACATCTGGGTTCTCAATTCTGTTCCCTTGGTCAGTGTATCTGTCATTGTACCAGTATCAGGCTGTTTTGACTACCATAGCTGTATAGTAGATTCTGAGGTCCAACTGATTTTTGTATGTTTATCTTGTATCCTGCAAACTCTTTCTGAATCTTTCTATTAGTTCCGATGGTTTTCTTTTGGAGTCTTTTGGGTTCTCTATGTATAGTACCATATCATCAGTAAATAGAGATAGCTTTACTTTCTCCTTACGTTACTTTTTCTTGCCTTATTGCTCTAGCTAGGACTTCCAGCACAACGTTAAATAGGAGGGGTGATAAAGGGCATCCTTGTCTTGTTCCTGTTCTCAAGAGGATTGCTTTCTGCCTCTCTCCATTAAGAATGATGTTGGCTGTTGGTTTTATATAGATTCCTTTTATTATGTTGAGGAATTTCCCTTCTATACCTATTTTATTGAGAGTTTTTATCAGGAATGGGTATTGGGCTTTATCAAACGCCTTTTCTGCTTCGATTGAGATGATTGTGTGATTCTTTTGTTTTATTTATGTGGTGGATTACATTGATTGATTTTCTAACGTTGAGCCATCCTTGCATACCTGGTATGAAGCCCACTGGGTGATGGTGTATTATTTTTTTTCCTATGGTGCTGAATTCTGTTGACTAGAATTTTGTTGAGAATTTTTGCATCTATATTCGTAAGAGATATCAGCCTGTAATTTTCTTTTTTTTGTGGTGTCTTTTCTGTTTTGGTATCGGGGTTATGCTGGCTTCATAGAATGAATTTGGAAGTATTCCTTCCTCTTCTGTGTCCTGATGAAGCTCTTCCATGCGTGAGCTCTTCTGTGAATGTTTGGTAGAATTCTCCACTGAAGCCATCTGGGCCAGGGCTTTTTTTTTTTGTTGTCGTTGTTGTTGGAGTACCTCATAATTTTCAATGAAAATTTGGAAGTTAAGACAAATAGAAGAATAAAAAAAATTACTTATAGTTTTCCTGTCCAAACATAACTACTCTGAACCTTCTGGAGTATGTGTGTTTGGTTTTCTTAGTCTTTCTTCACTAATAATTTTTTTTTTAAATCATGTGATTTTAACATTACTGTAAAAGTAATGCTGTGTCCTGCATTTTTTTCTGAAATATTTTAACCTAGGCATTGCTGAATTATTGTATAGTTGTGATGAACACAGTTTTAGTGCCTACTTAGTAACTCATACAAACTATTAAAAAAAAAAATACCCAAATTAGCTTAGTCATCTCTCTAATGTTGATATTTAGGGTGTTTCTGATTCTTCACTATTTCAAAGAACATGAGAGTGAACATCTTCCTCCCCGCCCCCGGCATGGGGTTTCTTTTCTTTTCCTCTTCTCTCTTCTTATCTCCTTTCCTTTCCTTTCCACTTCTTTTCTCAATGCTTGAATTTCTCCTTTGGATGAATTCTTAGAAGAGAACTACTGAGCCCAAGCTGTGGACTTTTTAAGGCCGCAGATACATATTGCCACATTGTTTTCCAAGCTATTCCACGTGACATCTTGCGATCTCTCTGATTTTTCAATTTCATAACCGTAAGGACAGTATATGTTATTGTCAGCTGCTGTCAAGTCACACCCCAACTCATGGCAATCCCATGAACAACAGAACAAAACGCTGCCTGGTTCTGTGCCATCCCCATGATGGATTGAGGATCAGACCATTGTGATCTATTGGGTTGTCACTGGCTGACTTTTGGAAATAGATCCCTAGGCCTTGCTTCCTAGTCTGTCTTAGTCTGGAAGTTTTGCTGAAACCTGTTCAGCATCACAGCAACGTGCAAGCCTCTACGGAGAGATGGGTGGTGGGTGCGCGTGAAGTACCTTGGCCAGAAGTCAAACATGGGTCTCCCACGTGGAAAACGAGGATTCGTTATTCAGTCGTTGAAAAATCTATTGAATAGCTACTTTGTGAAAGGAGTTTGGGATATGTTTCTCATGGCCTAGCTTCTGGCCTAGCTTTTGGGCCTTCTCAGCTGTGTTTCAGAAGTCCTAATGAGTCGAAGATGTGGCTAAGCTCAGATTTGCAACTTTTCCATGAGAATTGGCCCTCATAGGTCTCTGAGGGGACCTTTGACTCTTTGGGGGACCAGTGGCCCAGTATTTCCAGGAACCCCATCTGATGTGTGCAGGCACCCAGCTTCTCTGGCAGAAAATCAGCACATGTTCATTGTTTGAGCTCCTTGCAGTGAATATATAAGTGTCCAAGTAAGCATTAAAGCACTCTGCCGCCTCCTCACCACTTCTCTCCGATGAAGCTTTTATACGGAGCACGAGCGCCCATAAATAACAGGCCGACCTATAAATAAATACAGCTGGGAGCCCACAAAAGCCCATGACAAATGCTGTTTATTTAATTTCTCAAGTGTGGTCCATTTGGGATCCAATTGGAAAGGCCCACTAAGCTTTTAAAAGGCCAGTTTATGTGCTTAATCTTGATTCTTCTTTCAAGGGCCATCCTACCATCTCCCCACACCTGCTTAGTTCAGTGAAGCAGCAGGAGTGTTTATCAGGGTAGGGATTTGGGACAAAGAAGGATTTCCCAGGCCTTTCCCAGTGAGGGGCACTTGACTCTGGACAGGTCAAAGTCATGCCATCATTATTAATCTAGCCAGTCGGATTCATCCTCAGGATGCATTTACTAGGTGGGAAGGCCTGGGTCCTCCTTAGACTGCCTACCCAAAACTCAAACCCATTGCCCTCTAGTTGATTCTGACTTAGAGTAATCCTATAGGACAGAGTAGAACTGCCCCATAGGGTTTACAAGGCCGTAAATCTTTAAAGAAGCAGATTGCCACATCTTTCTCCTGTGGAGCAGCTGGTGGATCCAAACCTCCGACCTTTTGGTTAGCAGCCAAGTGCTTTAACCACTGCACCACCAGGGCTGCTTAACTACCTACCAAACCCCACTGTCATCGAATCGATTCCGACTCAGAGAGACCCCATAGTGTTTCCACAGCTGTAAATCCCAGTGGAAGCAGACTGCCACACCTTTCTCCTGCAGAGCCATTGGTGGTTTCAAACCACCAACCATTCAGTTAACAGTCGATTGTTTAACCACTGTGCCACCAGGGATCCTTAACAGAGAAGTGAAAAACAATGGCAACAATAGCAATGTGAAGCCAGCGAGGGCTTCTCGCTATGAAGTGGCTGCATTATTAATTATTCCACAGGTGAGCAAACAGGGCAGCACACCACAAGGGGGGAGTATATATTCTGATCAGCATCCAAATGGCCACACCTGCCCATCTTGTTCCTGCCCCAGGGCCTTTGCTTATGCTTTTCATTTGCCTAGATGCCCTTCTCCTTGTCTTCATCTAAGTAACTCAGTCGCGTCCTTCAGGTTGCAGTTTATATGCCACTTCCTCTGGGTCACCTTCCCTGCCTGATATCCCTGCCCCCCAAGAAAACCCAGACTACCAGTTTCTTATTACACGTTCTTTTAGCATTTTGCACTACTTGGTTATGGGTTGATTTGTGTCTCCCAAAAAGATATGTTTAAGTCCTAACCTCTGTATCTGTGAATGTGACTTTGTTTAGAACTAGGATCTTTACAGATGTGACTAGTTAACATGAGGTCATACTTGTGTAGGGTGGGCCCTCATCCAATATGACTGGGTTCTTATAAGGGAAAACAGAGACACAGAGACACAGAGCAGGGATGGCCGTGTGAAGATGGGGACACCTAGGAAATGAATAATGAAGATGGCTCTGATCAGCTGGGTTGGGGAAAGATTAATAACGACGGTGTGACTTTGACCTATCTGGAGTTGAATGCCCCTCATTGGGAAAAACCTGGGAAGTCCTTCTTTGTCCCAAATCCCTGCCCCAAGGTGTTGCCACAAGTCAAGGGGCCGCCAGAAGCTGGTAGAGGAAAGGAAGTTTCCTCCTCAGGAGGGTTTGAGAGAACTGGCCCTGCTGACACCCTTCATCTGGACTTCTAGCCTCCAGAACTGCGAGACGATACGTTTCTGGCTTTTTAAGCCATCCAGCGTGAGGTAGTTTGTTACGGTAGCCCCAGGAAACGAAGACAGTCTGCTTTGTAGCTCTGTTCACTGTTTCAATTAAATAATTCATTTGTTCATTACCTGTCTTGCTCACTCTAATCTCGCTTCTTACCTCCTCCCTGGCTATCCCCAAGTTTGAGCTGCTGTCAATCCCCTCTCTCACTTGAGCAATTACAACAGCCTCCTCACAGGTCTCTCTGCTTTTCCCAGCCTCCACCTCTGCAGTCTCTGCTTAACACAGCAGCCATCAGGACCCTTTTGAAATCTAAGTCAAATCCTGCCCCTCCTCTCAGAACCTTCCACCTGTTCCTGTTTCACGTGGAGCGAAAGCTGAGTCCCTACACTGGCCTGCCTGGCTCTGCAAGACCTGGCCGGTGATCCCTCTGACATCACCTCCAGCCACTTGCCTCTTGCTAAATCTGTTCCAGCCACATTGGCCTCCTTAGGGTTCCAGAAGAGTCCGAGCACACTCCTCTTGTCCCCTGAAGTAGCTGCAGGGCTCACTTTCTGCTCCTTGATGCGTCCTGCCTCAGGGCCTCTGCACAAACCCTTCCTCCTGTTGGTATGCTCAGCTCACAGCCTTGCAGTGTTGGTTCCTTCCCATCATTCACATTTCAGCTCACGTCTCCTCTCCAGATAGCCGTTCCCTGATCACCCTATCAAAAATCACTTCTAGCCACGAATAGGCAGTCCCTCTGTTATATTTGCATTTACACTTAATACCATCTAAAAGCATCTGATATTTTATTTATTTATTTTTTAAAAATCTCTTATCTTCCACTAGAAAGTAAGCTCCATGTGGGTAGGGACTTTGTCTTGTTTATGGCTTGTTTTCTTAGCACCTGGAACAGTGTCTGGCACATAATGAGTGCTCAATAATTATTTGTTGGAAGAATGGATAAATGATGTGTTACAAGGAGGAAATAAATTACGATAGAATAATTGCAATAATGGCTGCAGTTCTGCATCCCTTCTGCATTGTTTGTAATGTGACTTTGTACTTTCTTCCAGGCAGAGTCAGTTTCCCCACCCCTGTATCTAAGCTGGCCTTGTGAGTTCCTTTGGGCCAATAAAACAAGGCAGAAGAGACAGCATGCCAATTCCAAGCCTAGGTCTCAAGAGGTCTTGCATGCTTCTAATCTGTCTCTTAGAACCCTGACTTCACAATGAAAAAGACTTGGCCCAGTGACTCCTATTGCCCTAGCGAGACATGTATGCAAAGCCATATTAGGCCAGCAACTCATAGCCAACTCACTAGCTCATCTTTGATGTGTAAGATTACTCTGTTGAGATCAGATGAGCCTGGTCCACGTTAGCAGCACAAACCAGGTAAGCCATATGTTCGTGAAAAGCCACTGAGCTTTGGGGTAGCTTGTTATGTAGCAATGACTGATACAATATAGATAGAGGTCCTGAAACATAGTAGGTGTTTGATAAATGGTAACTATTTATTAGTGTGGACAGTGTGCATTATTTGGTGGTCAAAGGGGCCTTTTGCATCTGGGGAGTCATACGTTTAACCATGAAATGTGTAGCCAGCCATCTGTTGACCAGGAGATGTGCATCCCAGTAGGCCCTGGGCCACCCATTTTTGCTATTAGCAAATATCCCTCAAGCCTTGCACTTGGTCCCTTGACCTTGGGGTCAGAAGAGCATTGTGGAGTCTGATGCAGACCTGGCTTTTTGTTTGACCTGAATAATACATGCATTTTCCTGTTTCTATGATGTTTTTAGGCCTCTGATTTATGGTGATGAACATGGCCCTCCTTTTGCCCTGGCTTTTGTTAATGACCTATCATGAATTATCCACAAAAGAAATGTTAAACGAGCTAATTAGGCATTAACCTGACATTATAGATCAGCCACACAATTGGATCCTTCACAGCTAGCAATGTGACAGGACAAAACAGTAAGTATTGATGGTCCCAGGAAGGGCCAAGTGAATAGAGGGGGAGAAGCAGAGCCACGTGGGGGAGAAAGGCAAAGAAGAGGCCTCCTTGCAAGCTGCTGGTGGGAGGGGAAATGAGTGGGATGGAGTCAGACTGCCTGGGCTGTGAATCCTGGTGTACCCAGGTATTAGCTGTGGGAGCTCATGAAATGAGGAATGGTAACAATGCCCTCACAGAGCTGTGAGGCGCACATGTACACCATTTCACAAGGGCCTGCTGCATACTAGCCCTCGGCAAATATTGTTTTCTTCCCTCTCCTTTTGGAGAATTTGCTTTAGAGAGCCCAGAATTAAAATTTAACCTCCCATTCTTACAACCTTATAAAAATAACCAATGCTTAATTTCTGGTAGAATCAAGTTACTATGTTATTGTTGGGTGCCATCGAGTTGGTTTCCATTCATAGTGACCCCATGTGGCAGAGTAGAACTGCCCCGTAGTAATCTTTATGGGAGCAGATCTAGGCTGTAATCTTTATGGGAGCAGATCATCAGGTCTTTCTCCTGTGGAGTGGCTGGTGGGTTCGAACCTCCAACCTTTCAGTTAGCAGCTGAGTGCTTAACCATTACACTACCAAGGCTCCTTAAATTAGTATGAGTGATGTGCAAATTAGTAAATCAAGTTAGATAAAATCCCTCTAATAAGCAGCTCAGTGACCTTGGACAATAATGATAGTATATATGTGAATGGTACTTTACAGCTTACAGAATGTTCTTATCCATAATCTGATTTGATTCAGACACCATGCCAGAGAATTGGGCAGGGCAGGCTTTATTTCCTCCATTTATCAGATGGGTAATTAAGGCTCATCAAGGATCATTGACTAGTCTATGGGGGGACTGGAATTGAACCTTGGTCTTCTAATTCTACATCTTGTTTTATTTCATGATACCATTCAACCACTTTCTCCAAGTCCCGTCTCTTCTCTGGGACACAGTCCCCAATTCAAAAATGAGGGCGTACCCAGCAAGCCTGCTATGCTTACACCCCCTTCTAATGGAGACTGAGATGTAGGCAGCCGTATTGTATATCACATGACCCCACTTCATTCACATTTGCCATGACCAATTGGATGAGAGGTAAGCGCCTGATCAAGGGAAGCCAATCAGTAGGCTGAACTTTGAGCAATGGTAAGACTGGGCTAATCAGATTTTCTCTTAGGAATTTGAGTAAATGAAGCCCAGTGTGAGGAAGGAGCATGAGACTGAGGCAGGACTAGGGCTGACAGAAGCCAGCTCAGAGCATTGTACTGAGGGAGCAGAAAAGACAAAGAGTTGAGAATGATGCAGCTGATTAGGAGCAGAGAGAGGAAGAGAGAGAAAGAAGGAGGAGGAGGAGAAGTAGCAGGAGGGAAGGAGGAAAGAGGAGAAGAATGGATAGGAGAGAAGACTGAGGGCTCGAGAAACTGCTTTGAATCCTAAGATATTATGGCTGCATTTCTAGCCCCTGTATGTTCTCACTCGTTTGTGCTACTATGACGGGTCTTGACAAGTGATTTTCAAAGTCAAAATGCTGGGCTTCCTGAGGTTGGCACTGCAAAAAGGCAAAGAAGACCTGTGCTACTGCATCGAAGAAGCTTTCATGGGCCTACAGTCCTCCAGACTGTGTTGGGTGGCGGTGTGGAGGAGCCAGAGGAACATACAACAGACTTCCAGGTCCTGATGGAAGCCAAACGTGAACTCAAGCTTTTTGGCATCATTGCAGAAGAGCGCTCTGTTATCAAAGAGGAGCTGGATGGATGACTCCGTGGTGAATGGTGAACTCCACAGGTGTGGGATGCACCATGCCCCCATCTAAGCGGGTGCTAGCCCAGAAGGTCTCCACACCACATGGCGGCAGGTGTCATTGTAAGACAAAGGACCCTGCCTGAACCACGCATGCAGATGCTGTATGTATCCTGGGAGTTCCATGTCATCACCAGTCATGTTACCTACCTTGTCCCAGGAATCAAACACCTTGAGGCCAGGTGCCAGTGTGCGTCATGAGGAAACAAAGCACTAATGGGGAGGGGTGGCCCAAGGACTGATGTCAGGTGAGGTGTGACATGGCGGATTCTGTGTGAATCAGGAATCAGGTAGAGTCAGGTCCATTCTGCTCCCCATGACCCGCAACTGGGCCATTATTCAGGATTTCCATTGCAGGCTCTGGAGGGACCAAATACATTCCCTCCCACGAGCTGTTACTATGAAACACTCATAACGTATTCTTGGATGCTTTGAGTTTTATTAAAACTGAAAACGAATCTACACTAAGGACAAGTGGTGGCTGCCTTTCATTTTGAAAAAATGTGCTTTGGTTTTCGTTCTTCTTAAGGTTGTTTCAGAGGGGAAGGCAGATGTGAAACCACCAAATTACCTTTATCATCTTTTCCTTCTTCAAGCTCTAAATTCATTAAGGCGTTTGGAGTGGTAATTGAGCAGGTGCTCTTGGATGCTTGCAAGATTACAGCATATATTCTGCAGATCCTAGAGATTAGTTTTCATGCAGGAGTTTGCTGAGACTTGTTTCCAAGAAGGGAAAGTGGAGGATTTAGTAAGCTTAAGCCGTCTTGCCTTTCTGTCTCCGTAAAAGTTCCTCCTGCCTGGCATGCCTTCTTCCTAACTTTATTTCCCAGTTGTCTTTTTTTCTTTTCTTTTCTTTCATTCTGCTTTACTTCTTTCACCTCTCTCTCCCTGTCTTTCCTGCCTTCTCCAGAGAAACATTTTAACGCCCCATGATGGGCAAGTATTATCCCCCTGGGACTCACCCAGTTACCTCTGAGGTTGCGCCTCACTCCACGTCATCAAAGCCAGTTGGCCCAGCCATAAAGGGCACATGTAAGGGTACAAGAAGAGTGCTCCATCTGCTTGGTATCTGGTTCTAGGATGGTCGGCACGGGTGAGACAGAATAAGGAAAAGGCATGGTCCCTTCTGACTGTTAGGGAGCAGTCAGAGCTGGTACCTGCAAGGTGGACATGCAAGTTCGAAGTGGCATGGCAGGATGACGTAACAAAGAGAGAGTTGGGCTTGGTGTGACACACACTGGGACCCCCACCAGCCTGTTTCCCTATCTGGAAACTGTAGATGATGCATCCTGTGCTCCTGGGCCATCTCGAAGATGAAAGGAAACATCCTTTGCGAAGGGCCAGACACAGAGAGGTGTTTGATGATTCTCAGTTCCTTCTTGCCTTGCGTAACGCAGACCTTAAACAGCCTAGGACTTCAGAGACCAGAGAGTTCAAAGAGCTAATCATTCCACGCTGGTTCCAGGCAGAGAAGTATTAAATTCTAAAATCGAGGCTTGTTTCAGGGAAGGGCTGGTGAATACAGGAGCTCCAGGCCTCGAGCTTCCTCCAGGAAAGTCTCTCTCCATGGCTCCCTACCCAGGAGACCTCAGTTGGCTTCCAAGAAGCTCTGCTTTGAACTCCAGAGAGGAATCTTCTTTTACATCTTGATATCCAGACCTTGGCGTCAGCATCTCCTTGGAGTTGGAATGCTGCCTTGGAAAAGCTTTGAGCAGAGTTGCTCTTTCTCTCTTTCTTTTTTTTTTTTTTTTGCTTCCTCTTTCTCTTCTTTTTTAAGGAGTCCCTGGGTGGTGATATGGTTAATGTGCTCAGTTGCTAATCGAAAAGTTGGAGATTTGAGTTCACCCAGAGGTGCTTGGGAAGAAAGACCTGGCAATCTGCTTCTGAAAAATCAGCCATCGAAAGTCCTGTGGAGCACACAGAGGGTTTCGACAGACATAGGGTTGCCATGACTCGATGGCAACTGGTTTGGTTTTTTCTCTTTTTTAAGCATACGGAAGTTGGATCTCTCCTACCCAGCATCAAGGAAACTTACCTTGGAATGGGGGGTCCATTTGGCAGAGGAAGAAAGAAGAAAGTCCTGGGTTCCTATATCCTGGATAAAGGTGGAGGATCTTCCCAGACATTAAGACAATGACTTTCCAATTGCAGAAGGACGAATATTGTATAAGACCACTATTATAAGAAGTCTAGGTAAAGTTTAAACGCAGAAGAAAATATTCTTTGATGGTCATGAGGAAGAGGAGGGAAAGAGGGGAATATTCACTAACTAGATAGTAGATAGTAGACATAAATTTTTTTAGGTGAAGGGAAGGGCAACACACAACACAGGGACAGCCAGTACAACTGGACTAAACAAGAAGCAAAGAAGTTTGCTGAATGCAACCAAAGGCTTCAAAGGCCAGAGTAGCAGGGGCGGGGGTCTGGAGACCATGGTTTTGGGGGGCATCTAGGTCAATTGGCATAACAAAATGTGTTAAGAAAACGTTCTGTGTCCCACTTTGGTGAGAGGCGTCTGGGGTCTTAAACGCTAGCAAGCAGCCATCTGAGATGCAAAAATTGGTCTCAACCTACCTGGAACAAAGGAGACTGAAGAACACCAAAGACATATGGTAAAAGTGAAGCCAAGAGACAGAAAAGGTCACACAAACCAGAGACTCCATCAGCCTGAGACCAGAAGAACTAGATGGTGCCTGGCTACCACCAATCACTGCCCTGACAGGGAACACAACAGAGAATCCCTGATGGAGCAGGAGAACAGTGGGATGCAGATCTCAAATTCCAGTAAAAAGACCAGGCTTAATGGTCTGACAGAGATGAGAGGGACCCTGGTGAGCATGGTCCCTGGACCCTTTGTTAGCCCAAGATTGGAACCATTCCCAAAGCCAACTCTACAGACAGGGATTGACCTGGACTATAACAATGGTACTGGTGAGGAGTGAGCTTTTTGGCTCAAGTAGACGGTTGAGCCTATGTGTGCAACTCCTGTCTGGTGGTGAGATGAGAAGGAAGAGGGGGACAGGAGCTGGCTGAATGGACACGAGGAACACAGGGTGGAAAGGAAGACTGTGCTGTCTCATTAAGGGAGAGCAGTTAGGAGTACACAGCAAGGTGTGTATAACTTTTTGTGTAAGAGACTGACTTGATTTGTAAGCTTTCACGTAAAGCACAATTAAAAAAAAAAAAAAAAAAGACCGTGACTTTCTTGTGTCCCCCATGGAGAGAATTTGAGCCCATCTCATTTATTTGAGCAGAGAGATGATGTAGTCCTGTCCTGAGGCTCCTTAGACACGTGTTTTCTGAGCACCTATGAGATGTTAGGCTTTGTGTTGAGCATGTGGCCGTAGAGAGGTCAACTTGCTGCTCTCAGGGTACTCAGATTCTTGAAGGAGAGAGAGAAAGATGATCCAAATGGCAGTGTCTCTTCAACAGAATAAGAGATGTGGGTGAGAGGTATAGGGTGCTGTGGGAACAGAGAAAGGAAGCACCTACTGCTGGTAATGGAGAAGAAATTGAAGTTGTCAACCGTTTCATTCTACTTGCATCAACAGTCAACATCCATGGAGTAGCAGCCAAAAACACCAAACGACGTGTTGCATTGGGGACATCTTCTGCAAAAGAGCTCTTTAAAGTTTTAAAAAGCAAAGGTGTCGCTTTGATGAGTAAGATGGTCTTTTCAATCACCTTATATGCCTGTGAAAACTGGACTATAAAAATGGAAGAAAGAAGAATTGATGTATTTGAACTGTAGTGTTGGTGAAGAATATTGAATATACCATGAACTGCCAGCAGAAAGTAAGTCTTAGAGGAAGCACAACCAGAGTGTTTCTTAGAAGTGAGAACGATGAGACTTGGTCTCGCTTACCTCGGACAGGTTATCAGGAAGGACCAATCGATAGAAAAGGACATCATGTTTGGTAACGTCGAGGGTCAGCGAAAACAATGGAAACGCTTGATGAGGTGGGTTGACATTGTAGCTGCAACAGTGAGCTCAGACATACCAACAGTCATGAAGATATTGCAGGACCAGACAATGTTTTGTTCTGTTGTACTAAGATCACCTAGAGAAAGAGCTGACTAGACAGCAGCGAACAACTGCCGGTTAGGCCTCCTGGAGGAAGAAGGTGTGACACCTGAGAGAAGTCTGAAAGGTTGCAGATGCAGGTGAAGTAGCCAGATTAAGACATGCAGAGAAGGCCTGCTGGGTGGGAGGATCGAAACGCTAAACGGACGGGAATTTTAAGCATTTTTGTGTTGCTGAGGTGGTGTGGGCACGAGAGACGAAGCTGAAAAGATAAACAGGAGCCAGCTCATGAAGACTCAGATACATGGTGTTGCAGAGCTTGGATTTGATTCTAAAGACCATGGGAGCTACTGAGAGAATTTTCCCAGGAGAAGCAGAGTCAGATTTTTCTTTGGAAAGTCCCTTTTAGCTGCTACCCGGTGGAGACTGGATTGGAGAAGGGAGACAGAGTTAGAGAAACCATTAAAAAAGCAAAATTGGTCCCATATTTGGGGCCCTGTAATCGACAACAGAGGCTTGGCTCCATGCATGGTTCCATCCGTTCACCTCCCTGAACCTTTATTAAACACCGACTGTGTGCCCAGCACAGTGCCAAGCCACTCACTGAGATTACAGATTACAGTACCAGCCCCTGCCCCCACCCCCCGCCAAATGGCTAACGCAGGAGCCAGTGACTATGTAGAGACATGATGGACGAGAAGGAGGGAAAATAGATTTGAAGATGCAGACGGGGGTGGGGGGGAACGCTGGAGCGGACGGGAGAGAAAAGTATAAAAGGTCAGTGGGGGCGTCGGCTTGGCACGAAGATTTATAACCTCCCCGGCTCCTGCCCTCGCTCTGCCTCACCCTCCCCACGCCCGCCCCCTTTCTCTTTCTGGCGGCATGTTCTAGAGACACACATTATCTCTATTAATACCAGCCACAAGGTCATTACTCAGGCACCAACTTTTCCTCCAGCATAAATATTTATACAAGACTGACCTGTGGCTGCCACGTTTTCCTTTTATTTGATTCCTGCCGCCTTTTGTGTCTTGCTAGTCTGTCGGCTAACGTGTTTAGCTCCTCTGTCTGGAACCTTAGGAGCCAGCCAAGTCTCTGGGAATGGCAGGAGGAGGGGGGAAGGGGAGGAAGAGGCAGGGAGGGGCCCCTTGCCCAACACTAGCGAAAACCCAGTGGTGCAGATATGAGGAGCTCTTGATAGGCCCTTTAATAACAGGCTGGCTCCAAAGGAAAGGACTGATAGTCGGGCAATTTTCTCCCTGAATCCTGCAATGACCCCCGTGAAAAAAGATCTGAGGTCTGAAGCAGACTACCTGTGAAGCTAATGGTGCGTGTCAGGACCCCAGGTTTGCATAAGCCCCTTCTCAGGCCCTGAGCGGCCAAGTGTTCCCATGCTCATGTCATCCCATCAAATTTGCAAAAGTAAGACGTTTTGGATTCTTTCTCCATTAAATGACGTGCACACCTGCAAACCTGGATCTGCCCCTGCCTGTGGTGATCTGAATGAAATACGGCTCTTTTGCTGGGTGTGAATGTTGAGATGTACATATTGCGTGAAATAACAATAATAGTACAGTAATGTCGTTTTTTTTTGTTTGTTTGTTTTGTTTTTTTTAATTTTAATGTCGTCGTGTTCTTAGCTGCTGTCAAGCTGGCCCGAGACTCATGGCAACCCTGTACACCAAGGGGTCAGACTGTTGTGATCCATAGGGTTTTCATTGGCTCATTTTCAGAAGCAGATCACCAGGTCTTTCTTCCTAGTCCCTTAGTCTGAAAGCTCTTCCGAAACCTGTTCAGCATCGTAGCAACACACAAGCCTCTGCTGACGATGGGTGATGGCTGTGCATGAGGTGTGCTGGCTGGGAATCAAACCCACATGGCTTCTCCAGCATGGAGGGCAAGTATTCTACTACTGAACAATCACTGCCCCAATAATAGTAATACTAGTAGTAGTAGTAATAATAATAGCGATAGCAACTACTGCTATTAGAGCGGAGCCCTGGCGGCGGACTGGTTAAAGTGTTCTGCCTATAACCAAAAGGTCAGAAGTTTAAACATACCAGTTGCTCCACGGGAGAAAGATGTGGCAGTCTGCTTCTGTAAAGATTACCAAAACCAAACCAAACCCACTGCCGTCAAGTCAATTCCGACTCATAGAGACCCTATAGGACAGAGTAGAAGTGCCCCATAGAGTTTCCAAGGAGCGCCTGGCGGATTTGAACTGCCGACCTGTTGGTTAGCAGCCATAGCACTTAACTACTACGCCACTAGGGTTTCCTCTGTAAAGATTACAGCCTAGGAAACCCTATGGGGCTGTTCTACTCTGTCCTATACGGTCAGTATGAGTCAGAATTGACTCACAGCAATGGGTTATAGGAGCCTTGGTGGCACAGAAATTAAGCACTCAGCTACTAACCAGCAGGTTGGTGATTCGAACCCACCAGGGGCTCTGCGGGAGAAAGGTATGGCAGTCTGCTTCTTTAAAGATTGCAGCCTAGGAAGCCCAATGGGGGAGGCCTATTCTGTCCTATAGGTTCGCTATTAGTTGGAATAGACTTGACAGCAACAGGGAACTACTCTTAGAGTCCCTACTGGGGATCAGGTTCTTTTTATTTTTTTCCTCACAATAATCCAAAGAGACAGGCATTTTCATCCTCAGATACAGATGAGAAATTTATGGTTTAGGGAAGTTAAATGTTTAGCTCAACTTCCCAAAGCTAGCAAGTGGCGGATGGACCCAGGAGCTGAAACCAGGGCTGTCTGTGCTTTCCTTTAAGCTCTAGAAGTAGGAATAATCCAAATAATATACGGAGTGTCTGCTGTGCACCAGACATTGGACATACACATATTTTTTTCAAACCCTATGTCAAACAATCCTTCAAGGTAAGAAGCCAATCATGGCAGACTTGTACAAATGCGAAACCTGAGGTTTGGAGAGGAAAGTCACATTGTTAAATCAATGCAGCAAACGTGTCACAAGTCAAAACCAGAGACCTGGTGTGTCTGACTCCTTCCCCACCTCCACGATTCCTATCACAATGTGCACAAAGGTTGCCAGGGAGTGCCCCCAAAGCACGGAGTTATGTCTGCTAGTGCAAGTTTCCTTTTATGTTGTTCTGACAATTTCGTGAAGGAAAGAGGAAAAATACAGTTGCCAAGACCTCCTCTTTTCCTCTGTAGGTGGGTTGGACATGAGTCCGAGTGGGAGCTGCCAGCTTTGAGCAAAATGTGCCACATATCAGAGTCAGGGTGGGCACTGGTGAAATTGTGGTGTAGGAGGGGCTGAGCAGGACCAGGAAACTGGTCCTTTGAAGGGCTGTCTCTCTGTACTTGGATTTCCACCTCCCCATCTGCTGTAGCCCAGACCCACCCAGCCTTGCAATGCCTGTCAAGACCTGCTAAACCACCACCAGCCTCCTTCAAGGGCAGGGACATGTCTGTTTCACTCACAACATATCCTCAGCATTTAGCACAGTACTGTCACAGAGTGAGCACATAATAAATGTTCATTGCTTTTATGGTGGAATGGATGAATGAATGAATGGGTGGATGACCTTCCACCAGGGACCACCTCTTAGAAGCACTTGCATTTTAATGAAGCAGCTCTGAAAATCAGTAAAATTCTTTAAGACCCAAGGGATCCAGACACCTTTCAATGAACACTGACCCAGAGCACAGCAGGAAAGATCTGGGGCTTTGGGGTCACACAAATCGTCACCTTCACCGGTAACTAGCTGGGAGATTTTGGGATGGTCATTTCCACCTGCTGGGCCTCTGTCTTTCCCTTGTGGAGATTAAGGGATGGACTGTATGAGTGCTAACTGATGATGCAGGGGTGGAGCACTGAAGAGTGGAGCACAGTGTGGTTAGGAACAGTAGCCAGACTTCCTGGGCTCAGGTCATAGCTTCATCAGGACTAACTGTGTATCCTTGGCAAGTGACTCAACCTCTCTGTGCTTCAGTTTTCTCATCTGGAAAATGGGAATAGTGATAGCACCAGACTTATTGAGGTTTTAAAAGGATTAGTTAACACATATAAAATGTAAAGCTCCTAGAATAATGCCTGGCAAAAAGGACATAGCAGTAGGTGTTGGCTATGATTATAATTGTTCCCCTGTGTGGCACAAACAGTGACGAGCTCGGCTATTTACTAAAAGGCTGACAGTTTGAATCTACCCCGAAGTGCCTCGGAAGAAAGGCACGGTATCTACTTCTGAACGATCACAGCCATTAAAAACCCTATGGAGTGCGGTCCTGCTGTGAAACACATGGGGTCTCCATGAGTCGGAGTTGACTCCATGACAATGGTTTGGTTTTCTATTATTAGCAATATCTATGAATTGGGAGGTATTGTGTTCATATTATATTCATAATAGCGTTTGTAGCTGTCATTGGTTAAGTGCAAGACATTGTCTCTTTTGCTCCATGTAAAACTCTACGAGGTGTTTACCTTCACTTTCCTGAGGCACAGAGTAGGTAAACCACATGGCTAAGGTCACGAAACCTCTTGATAGGTACAGATATCAACCCAAATTTGACACCAAAGTCTGCAGTCTTAACCACCAAGACAGTAACTATAAATTCAGATACTTATTAAGCCAGGCAAGTAACTTCAGTGGGTGAGATGGACTTGGTATAGGACAACAGGGCAGGCAGCTGCAAGTGTTTTGATCAAGAATTACCTTAGCCTTGTTTCTTTGTCTTTTGAATTTACACTGATTCTCAAATTTGGCTGCTATTTGAATCATGTGGGGATTTAAAAAAAAAAAAAAAAAAAGGAATACTGATGCTGGGTGTCATCCCCAGACATTGTGACTTGATGGTCTGGAGTGTGGCACCTGAGCAGCAGGAGTTTGATAACCTCCCCAGGTGATTCTTATGTGTAACCAGGGTTGAGAGCCACTGTCCAAAGTATCCAATGAGCCAAATAGAATATGTTGGTTGCCAGATTTAGCTAAGGTCCTCCTCCAGACCAATTTGCAGTTTTACGTAAAGGTATAATGTCTTTGGTTGAGATGAATCAACCTACCCACCCATTCATCCACCCATCCATTCATGCACCCATTTATTTACCCACCCATCTATCCATCCGTCTATTCTGCCATCCATCCATTTTTCTAGTCATCTATCCATTTATCTATCCATCCATTCATCTACCACCTGTTCATTCTTTCAGCCACCCACCCACCTACCTACCCATTTCCCACCTATCCACTCACCTGCCCATCCGTCCGTCCACCCATCCCTCCATCCCTCCCTCCATCTGTCCATCCATCCATCCATCGATATGTTGAACCTTGCCACCACCTATTCATCCACCCATCCATCCACGCTCCCACTCAGCCACTGATCTACTCTCTCTTCCATTCATCTTTCACTCACGTATCCATTCTCTTCCCTCCTTCTCTCCCTCCCTCCTTTTGTTTCTTCTTTCCTTTTGTGTCTCTTTAATTTTTCCTCTTCCTTCTTCAGACCACATTCTGGGCTAACCTTAGAATGGTAGGTCTTCTTACAATGGCATAAACTCAACCCCCCCCCCCACCTTCCCTTTTCTCAAATGTTTCTCTTCCATAACTAAGGTGCTATCAAGCCTCTTTGCAGTGACTGGTGGAAGCTAGCCAGCGAAAGAAAAGAAATCTGTTTCTGGTTTTCCCTGGATGACCTTTCTTTCCCAAGGAAGTCTCTTATAAACACTTCCAGCATCGGAGGACGCCAGGACTTTTGAATGACTCCTCCAAGTCGAAACGCAATCTCAAGTGCGTACCTGGCATGCGATGATGTGGATCCATGGAGAGATGTAAGCGAGGCACTGACTGTGTAGCCCAGGCCAGCCCCAGGAGCTTTCTTCTCCTGCTAGAGCTGGCAGGAGTGGCAGAGATACAAGGGCAGGACTACAAAGGCCGCCCCTGAGTTTATGACATGACTTTCTTGTTCAGGAGTCTTTACCTGGCTCACCTTCTAAAGCACGGTTTCCCATCCTTGGCAGTATTGATATTTTGGTCCAGATACTTCATTGTGATGGGGGGCTGTCCTGTGCACTGTAAGATGTTTAGCATCACCCCTGGTCTCTACCCCACTAAATGTTGTTGTTACTGTTGTGTGCCATAGAGTCAATTCTAACTCATAGCAACCCTGTATGACAGAGTAGAACTACCCCACCAAGTTTCCTAGGCTGAAATCTTTACAGGAACAGATCACCAGGCCTTTTCTCCCGCAGAGCTGCTGCTGGTGTGTTCAAAACGCCCACCTTTCGGTTAACAGCTGAGTGCTTAACCATTGCACCACCAGGGCTCCTTCTACCCATTAAATACCAGTAGCAATCCCCCCACCCCAACTGTAACAACCTAAAATGTCTCCAGACATTGTCCGATATTTTCAGAGGGAAGGGAGATAAAGCCACTCCAACTGAAAACCACTCTTCTAAAGCCAGGCTTCTTGTAACTGGCAAAACGTCACCCACTGGAATGTTCCCTTTGTTAATAAAAAAGTGATTGTTAATTATAGTAATAGCTACCATTAAAACAGGCTCAGCGCTGTGTATATCATTCTCTCTAATAATAAAAGTAACGGTGTAACAATAATAGTAATGATATAGCACTGATAGTATCGTGATATGCTTGGCTTCATGTATATTTAGGACAGCGTGCATATCAGAATCACCCAGAAAGTTATAAAATGCAAAATGGCCGGGCCATACCCCTGACCAATTACAGCAGGATCTTGGGGGTGGGGGAAGGATCCAGGCATCAGTATTTTTATAGATGCTCGGATGGATCTAATGTGCAGCCAAGGTAGAGAACCACTGATCTAGGATGACTTTATATCCAGGTTTGCCCAAGACATTCATTGTTTATATCCTTTGTCCCAGAATAATAATTAAATAGCATTCACTCCTCAAAGTGTCCTTGTTTGGACAATAAAATATATAGTCACCCTTCTTCTATATCTCATTTAATCATCTTCCTGGTTTTTAGAGGTAGGTAAGGTTGTTACCCCAGATTTACCTATAAAGAGACCCGTGCCTAGAGAGATGAAATTAATGGCTCAAGGTTGCAAAGCTTATAAGTGGCAGAACTATGATTCGAACCCAGGTCCATTCTCACTCCAGAGCTGGGCCTGTCGAACTTACACTGCGCCACCTCTTACACCAGACTCAATGGAGGCTTTATTAGTTGTATAAAGCAGATGGCCTTTTATGAAGTGTTGGTCTGTGATAGGGAAATTTCCCTTTGTAATGACAACATTCAAATATTTTAAGATTCTAAAGTGTCTTAAAGATCAGCACATGCAGACTTTTTCCTTGTAGGCACCTGTGTCTCCATCTGAAAAATGGAGAGTTGGCCAGTTCATGGGCAGTAAGCTTTTCTGGGTAGTTCAGTGGTAGAATCGTCACCTTCCATGCGGGAGACCTGGGTTTGATTCCAGCCAGTGTACTTGATATACAGCCACCACATGTCTGTCCGTGGAGACTTAGTGTGGCTCTGATGCTGAACAGGTTTCAGCAGAGCTCCTGGGCAGTGAAAACCCTGTAGGTCACAGTGGTCCGATCTGCAACTGATACCGGGATGGCACAGGATCAGGCAGAATTTCAGAGTCAGGGTGAGTACAGGGTGGGCCTGATCAAGGGTAGGAGATGGGATTTCCACCTCCCCATCTGCTGCAGCCCAGACCCACCCAGCCTTGCAGTGCCTGCCAAGACCTGCTAAACCACCGCCAGCCTCCTTCAAGGGCAGGGACGTGTCTGTTTCACTCACGATGTATCCTCAGCACCTATCACAATACAGGCACAGAGTAGGCACGTGATAAATATTCATTCCTTTTATAATATAACGTGCACGGGGTCTCCAGGAGCTGGATTCAACCTGATGTCAGCCAACAGCAGGCTCTTCCAGACCAGACAGTGCATACGAATGAATGAAGAGCTGGAGTGGTAACTTCCTAAGCAGGGATGGAGACTGAGTAAACTGCGGAACCCCTGCCCCTCCAAATGACACAGACATCACTCAGCTCCTACCAGCTGTTACCAGAAGGGAATGCTGGCCCAACATTGTCAGAGCTTGTCTTTCAAGAGAAGAGAGAAATCAACATTTATGTAAAATCAGGTTTTTGAATGTTTGTAATTAATTCACATTTCTTCTTTTAAATAATATTCATTTTGTGTTGTTGTCGAAAATGTACACAACAAACGTACACCAACAGTTTCTACAGGTACCATTTGGTGACATTGATTACATTCTTCGAGTTGCATAACCATTCTCACCCTCCTTTTCTGAATTGTTCCTCCTCTATTAACATAAATTCATCACCTTCCCTAAGGTTCCTATCTATCAGGTTGCGGTTGCCACTTTCATCCCATATAGATAGCTCTTAAAAGAGGATAATGCTCAAGGCAGAAGTTTTTTACTAGTTTAGCTAAACCATTGTTTGGTTTTAAGAAGACTTCACGGGATATTGTTAGTTTAAGGTTTAAAGATTATCTCAAGGCAGTAGTTTCAGGGGTTCACCCAACCTTCATGGTTCCAGGAAGTCTGGAGTCCATGAAAATTTGAAATTCTATTCTGTATTTCCTCCTTTTGGTCAAGATTCTTCCATAGAATTTTTGAGCAAATTGTTCAGTAACGGTAGCCAGGCACCATCCAGTTCCTCTGGTCTCATGGCAAAAGAGGCAGTTGTTCATGGAGGCAGTTAGCCACACATTCCATATCTTCCTCCTATGCTGATGCCCCTTTTCCCTCTGTTGCTCCAGATGAATTGAGAGCAGTTGTTTGCCTTGGAAGGCAGCTTGTAATGAAGACCCCAGGCACTATCCAGTGAACTAGGAGGCAATTCACATTTCTTACAAGCATGAAATGAGCCAAACAAAGCATGCCTGCAGGCCAGAAAGGACCTCTAATCTAGTTGATTTTGAAGGAGTCTCTCCAGTCCCCAGTGATATAGTTCTCTGACTTATGGGCATACCCACCAGTTCCAAAGCCCTATCCTTGGCAAGCCCAGGATGGTAGCTTGGGGAGGAGTGGAGGATCGTCATAGAGAGAACTGGGGCTCACTCAGCTGGAGATGAGCAGGGCCCAGTGTCAGAAGACAACTCACTGGCTCAGTCCCCAAGTGCCTGTTTGGTTCATTTTTCCCTCCTTGTTGAGCTGCTGGGTTTCAGGTAGCAGGCTTGATTTTTATGTGCAAAACTTAAGCCCACTAGTCAGCCTAGGCTCCATAAAAAATAGTGCCCCATAAATCATAGGCTCTTTTTATTATTAATAATAAAATCCAGCTGATGCTGGGCACACTAAGGAAAAGTATAGTGGAAGGAGGAAAAACCTGAAAGTAGGTGAGGACTGGTCTTGCAACCACGAGCAAATGGTTTGAGAATTCAGAATTTCCCATCTGAATGCAGGTTTATGTTCTTTCTCACCCAACACATGTTTCTGGACCCCCTACTATGTGCCAGGTACCATGTGGGCACTGAGGACACAGCAGCGCGTAAGACAAACGTGTCCCTGCATTCTGGAGTAGAGTCTATGGGGATGGGGGCGGGCTGGATAACGAGACAATTCTTCAAAGTGTGAGATGGACGTGGATAGAGCAGGGTCTGTGGGAGAACAGAGCTAGGGGGTCTTGCGGGATCTATGGAAGGGGTCAAGGAATGATTCCCAGCTAGATTGACATCTCAGTTCTTAAAAGAAGGACATGCAAAAAGGCAGCCATTTACAGAGCTCAGCAAAGAGCATGAGCCCAAAGCCCGTAGCCCAGCCAGGGGTAATGGATGCTGGACAGGGACTCGTGAATTAAAGAACCAGTGATGTGATTAACTTCCCTGGGTGTCAATATTCCCATCTGAAAAATGAGAGGGCTGAACTGGACGGTCTCTCGGGCCCCTTGAGCTCCAAGAGCCCATGAATCTTGGGTGACAAACTGAAATTGAGATGGATTGGGACATTCCGCAGCACCTGTTTGGCCTTTGTCAGTCTGAATAACAATTTAACCAGCAGCTCTGAAAGCTGTTGAGGGTGGAACAAGACATTTCCAGCTGCTGGTTTCACCTCCATTCATGTGGATGGTTCTGATACCATTCAGGTGCCCCTAATTGTGCTTTGGGATTTAACATCAGGCAAGAAGACTTCCCTTTTCTAATAGCAGTAGCAATGAAATGATTATGGGATGTTTATAATAGGCCAGGCACAGGCATCCTTCATTTACTGAACACGTATTTATTAGGCATCTACTTTGCCCCAAACACTGTGCTAGGCACTGGATTCCAGTGGGGAACGAGATGGGCAGAGTGCATGCTGACACAGAGCTCAGGTTTTAGTAGGGGAAGCAGGCAATAAATGAGTAAGGAAATAAAAGAACCAAGAAATATTGGCAAGGTGTAATAAATAAAGTGATCAGGCTTTGGTAATCCAGTGTAGAACTCTCATTTTCCATGTGGGAGACCTGAGTTCAATTCCCGACGAAGAACTTCATTCCCAGCCATCACCTGTCTGTCAATGAAGGCTTGCACGATGCTATGATGCTGAACAGATTTCAGCAGAGCTTCAAGTCTAAGATGGACTAGGAAGAAAGGCCTGGTGGTCTACCTCCAGTAATCAGCCAATGAAAATGTGTCTGAGCCACAATGGGTCATGGGAATGCTGCAGGACTGCATAGCATTTCATTTCATTGTACATGGGGTCGCTGTGAGTTAGGGGCCAGCTCAATGGCAACCAACTACAACAGCAACATAAAGATGATAAAACTAAAGTAGGAGAGAGAGAGAATACCCAACCAAGGGTGGCCCTTCAGGTGGTGTGGCCATGAATGACCTCCTTGAGAAGTTGATTCCTGACCTTAAGTGTGCCAAGGCAGCAGTCAAGTGAGATTGGGGAAGAACATCCTAGGCAGAGGGAAAAGGCTGTGAGGTGGGAGGGAACTTGGCATGTTCAAGGGAGGAAAACAATGGGGATTGAAGCGTAGTGAACAAGGGAGACAGTGGTTGGAGATGAAGATGGAAAGGGGTTGGATTCAGAGCATAGAGGGTCTTTTCATTCCTTGTGCAATGACAACCCCCTAAAGAGTGTTAAGCAGGGGAATGATGTGGTCTGATTTATGTTTTGGAAAGAGAACCTCAACTGCTATGTGGAGAATGGATTTTAGAGGGGCAGGATTAGAAGCAGAAAGACCAGTAAGGAGCCCGTTGCAGTAGTCCAGGCAGGAGACATTGGTGGTAGCAGTGGAGATGGGACAAGTGGTCACATTCCAGACTGACTTTTTGAGATAAAGCTGACTCAGTTTGCTGATGAATGTTTTTGTCTTGTTTGATCAAATGAATTTGCATATTTAATCCTCACAAAAATCCTTTGAGTTAGATATTTAAAAGAAAAATGGGTGCCAATGAGTCGATTCTGACTGATGGTGACTCTGTGTGTGTCAGAGTAGAACTTGCTGCGTAGGGTTTCCAATGACTGATTTTTTAGAAGTAGATCACCAGGCCTTTCTTTCGCAATGCCTCTGGTGGTTAGCAGATGAGTGCGTTAGCCATTTGCACCACCCAGGCACCCTGAGGTAGATATTATTATCCCCATTTCACAGAGAAGGAAACCAAGGCGCATCTATGGGACAGACAGAGCTTGAACCCAGATCTGTTTACCTTCAGAGGCCATTTCATAAGCACCCTGCTTGAGTGCTTTTCTCTACTTGTTCGCTTTGCTCAGTTCCTTCCTCGGGGACTGATTTGCCACCCAGAACCCAGCCCTTTTCTCCTTGCTTTGGGTGAGAGACCTGGTTGATGTAGTTCAGTTGGGCAACCCCTGAAATGTCAGATCCTGTAAACTGTCCCGAGGCAGAGAGTAGTGGGCCAGAAAGTGCCTCTGGAACCCGCTCTGGGAAGTGTGTCTCACCAACTCTTTGAATGCTACCCAAGATCTCTGTGTCCCCCTGCTCCTCCGATGGCTTCTAGCTTTCTACTTGTGACAGCTTCGGTGATCTCCTGTGACAGGGGGAATATGCAGCCACAGGGATGCAGCTCCGTGCCCGGGAAATGTCACCTCCAATTGATGTCACAGAGGAGAGAGAAGCAATTAAGGCGCCAGCCAATTCTTGAAGCTCTGGCTCCAGGCAAACTGGGATGGGGCTGGAGAGGGAGATGGAGGAGAAGGGAAGAAGGAAGGGATAGCAGGGGGCTGAAAGCAGGGCAAATTAGGAAAAGGTGCACAGTAAGTGTTTGTTGAATGAATAAATGAAGATTGTAGTGGATGCTGTAGTGTACCACCAGATCCCCCCTTCAGGACCAAAGGACTTACTCCTCCAGCTCCAGAGAGTATTAGATGTTTATAGCTCACAGCTGAGTTCCTCTGCAGGACCCATCCTTGGCTGAAGGAAGCTGCTTTGCTCTCTCTCCCGGGGCAGCCTACATCTAATGACTGGTTGATTTGGGAGTACAAAGGCCCAGCCTCTTTGCCTTGATTCCAAACAACCCTGATGAGCTATCCCAGCTTCAGAACTCCTGCTAGGATTCAGTACAACCTTCATTGCAACGGCAGCTCAGCCCAGGTTCTTCCTCTGCCCACTCCTGTTTCCCTTGCCTTCTTCCAAGTGTAGCTTCTGAGAGCACCCCCAATAACCCCCTGCATGCAAACCTCTGCCTCAGAGAACCCAACCTAAGACAAATACCTTACAGGGACCAAAACTTTAGTGTATAGCTGTCCATAATATTTATCCCTCCTTTTCAGATTCTACAAGGAAAAGATTCTTGCTAGATGAATCTTGGGCTCCCCTTCATTATGGAGAATTTGAGTACCGGATGAAAGGGAGAGAAAACTAAAGAAGTCAGTGAGACTTTTTAATATCCATACAGTTAGATTGTATAGAGGGAGAGAGCGGTATCATTCACCCACGATGGTGAAGTTTTTAGGGGCTGATATTTAACAGAGGGAAAGAGAAGGTGTTAACAGGTGTAGTTAACATGTGAATGGAGGATATTCAGAGGGATGGGAATGAGGACAGAATTCTAAACATGTTTGCTGTGCGTTTACAGTTCACTGTCCCCACCCCCCCACCTCCCGCCCCCATGGTTTGCTTGAGATAGTAGAGATTTGGAATGCCTTTACTTTGTTTTCTTGATTTAAAAACTGGGCCACATGGGATGCCTGGATTTATTTGGGTTACAAGTATGACTGAATGAAAAGGGTGATGAAATGACAGGGAAGAAGAGAGGATAAGCACAAATTAAGCAGGAATGGTAAAAAACAAAAAGACTCTTCTCTATGGCTTGGAGAAAACTCAAATAGAAGCAAAGAGAAAGAGAATAAAATTAAAGTGAGAAAGACATCTCCTTCGCAGTATTGGACATGTCAGCCAAATTGCTAACACATTCAATATCATCACCTCATTGAATCTGCCCTGCCTGCAGCTCCCTGTTAGAAGACACAGGCTAGTCTTTGTACAGCAGTTGGTTTAGGAGTGGCATAGTAATTAGGGTAAGGTCCAGCAGCTATAACAAAGGGCAAAATAATAGTGATCTCAAAAAAGTGTGTGACATTTATTTCTCTCTTGTAATAGTCCAAACATAAGGAGTCCATTTGGCATGGTGATCCCTCAGTAATGGACTCCCAGTCCCAGACTCTGGCCATCTCATTTCTCTGCTTAGCGCTTGGCTTCCATCTTGTGATCTAAGATGGCTGCTCCAGTTCCTGCATTAAAGGCCGCATTCTATGCAACGATGGGAGAAAGAGGATGTAGAGAGCAGGGTCTTCCTCTGAAGGTTACGACCCATCACTTTTGTTGACTTCCCATTGGCCAGAACTTAGTCATGCCTTAGATTCAAAGGAAGTTGCAAATACAGTCTCTAAGTGGCCATGTGCCCAATAAACTTTAAGCCAGTGGTTGTGGAGTCGATTCTGGCTCACAGTAACCCCATATGTTTCCGAGTAGAGCTGCGCATATGGTTTTCAATGACTGTGAACTTTTGGTAATACATTACCAGGCCTTTCTTCAGAGGTGCTTCCTGATGGATTCAAACCACCATCCTTTTTGTTACTAGCCAACCAACCTTTTGGTTAGTAGCCAAGCACTTACCCATTTGTGCCACTCAGGAACTCCATTATTTAGGGATTTATTACTTAAAAAAGAAGAGGAGAATATCTTTTGGGGGCACCTGGCAGTCTCTGACACAGATGGGCATCTTGATCAATGGTGAGCCAATCATAGGCTGGCAGGTGGCTACTGAAATGACCTGTGACAAAAGTGTCCTGCTAAGGGGTTATAGTAGTTAAGCCAAGTAGACTAAGTTTGTGTGGGGACCGTGGAGAGGACTGGGCAATTAGGGGTGAGAGGAGAATGGAGTGGGCAGGTTCTGAGGGAGAACTAGGTAGAGACAGTAATTAGACCTAGAGCCATGGAATCTCTTTCCGTTCTCATTTCTGAGTAAAAGTATTGGTATATATTAGTTAGGATGCCTTCAGCTTGGAGTCACAGAAAATTCCAACTGCAACTCGGGCAATAATTGAGGTTGTAAAGTCATCAGAGGTTGGGTGAACCCCAGGCATGAATTGGTGAGCAGCTCAATGGTATCTTCTATGATTCAGTGACTCAGTGTCATTCTTTACTCAGCATCTTCATTGTCGGCTTCATCCTCAGGCTGGCTGGTTCTACTTATTGTCACAAGCTGGCTCTGGCTACAGGCTTGCTTGGCCACACCTGGCAGTAGAGATTGAGGGAGAAGAAACTGTTGTACATTCACACACACAAAAGGCTTCCCCATTAGACTGGACCAGCTTACACATCCTGCTCCCCCTGGACAAATAAAAGATGCTGTTGGCTTTGACTAAGCAGCTTCCACCTCTGGAGATGGGGATGAAGCAGGTGTCTGGACAAACTTAGAGTTCTCTTAGGAAGGAGACCACCCAAAGTTTCTATTACACCTTACGGTAAAGTCTCTTTTCCTTAAGGAGGCCTGAGAGTGCCTTGTATCTGCCACCAGAGTGCTTAGTTAATGCACCAATCTAAGACTCAAAAGGCAAGGTATTCCAAAAGTGCTGAAGAAAGGAGAAGGAAGGAATAAATGTAGAGATGTGGCCGTACAGGTAGGTGAGATTCCATAATGTCAAGGAAGAAGCCATTGCCGGTAGACCCAGGTCATTCAGGACAATTTGGGTCATGGAGAAGAGACATGGCTCCAACTCATGGGAAGTCACTGCAGAGGAAAACCAGGGTCATCCAGGAACACCTTAGGAAACTTTCAGGTTAGACATCAAGAGGAGGAATAGAGAACCCCTACCAGCATTGCCAGAGAGGCCGTGGACAAGACAATGAGTGGCCAAATTGGAAATGAGCATCCAGTTGATGTTGCAGTGATGGCTCCATCCAGGATAGCAAATAGTTGTCATTTCAAGGGTTACTGTGATTGCTGGTGACCCTAAGAGCATACCATGGGAAGGACTCAAAAGTCCTATGCTGCACAGCCAGGAATACTCTGATGGGTCAGGAGGGTCTCATGGGCACAGGGCAGGAGTTGGGGAATCCCTGAGCTACTTAGACCTCCAGATCTCTCTTCCTTAATTTCATCTTCTGCCTTTGAAAAGCTACCCCTTAACTGTTTATATATCACTTCCCTTTCACATAAGTCTTTCTGGAGATGCGCTGAGAACTTCCTCGTCGTTTCTCTAAGAAGCAACATGTCAAAGGAGAGAAGATACACTCTGGAGGTGGGGTAGACCTGGCTCTGAATCCCAGGCCCCTCCCTCAGTTAGCAGACTCAATGAGTTGAGGACGTGGTTTTCTTTCTCTGGTTCTCAGATTGCTCATTTATGAAATGAAGATAATAATGTCTACCTGAGACAGATGGTCCAAGGGTCCAATTTAATAGATGCAAAGTATCCAGGATGTGTTTTGAAGACTGTGGTTCCTGCAGATGGTTTCCTTCATTTTAACCTTAATTCATTCATACTGCTGCTTACAGCTGTGCTGGAGAGTAACATTGTCCCTGACTTGGTATTCAGGTGCAGCTTCAGTAGTACCTCAGGCAGCCACTGGGGCTTAGCTCTGTGTGATTCTTGATTTTAATTTTTCCCTTTACTTTAGGTTCCTTTTAACCAAGTTCTTGGGACTTAATACCATCTTCTTCTTTTAAAATGGCATGTGTCTGTCCACAATAGGTGGATTCATGGCACTTCAAGGGCAGAGCTGTTGTTGTTGTTAGGTGCTGTCAAGTGAGTTCCGACTCACAGTGACCCCACGTACAACTGAACAAAATACTTCCCAGTCTTGTGCCATCCTCACAATCATTGTTATGCTTGAGCCCATTGTTGTAGCCACTGTTTCAGTCCATCTCATTGAGGGTCTTTCTCTTTTTTGCCCACTCTCTACTTTACCAAGCATGATGTCCTTTTCTGGGGACTGATCCCTCCTGACAAAATGTCCAAAGTATGTGAGATGTAGTCTCGCCATCCTTGCTTCTATGGAGCATTTTGGCTGTACTTTTTCCAAGACAGATTTTTTTTTTTTGTCAGTCCATGGTATATTCAATATTCTTTGCCAACACCATAACTCAAAGGTGTCAGTTCTTCTTCAGCCTTTCTTATTCATTGTCCAGCTTTTGCATGCATATGAGACAATTGAAAACACCATGGCTTGGGTCAGGCGCGCCTTAGTCTTCAAGATGACAACTTGCTTTTTAACACTTGAAAGAGGTCTTTTGTAGCAGATTTGCCTAGTGCAATGCATCATTTGATTTCCTGACTGCTGCTTCCATGGGTGTGTGTTGATATATAAATATATATGTATATGGTATATTTAATCAGGCTAGAGCTGGTAAAGACTAATAAAGCCAGAGAGAACAAGGGGGTCGCTTGAAATTGTTATCCTTTTTAGATTGTATGCCCTCATCCGAATTCTCCTGCTGAGAAGCAGGCTGGACTCTCAGGTCTGCCAACCCATGCCAGACAGCTAACTAAGTCCTAGAAGTCAGCTCCTGATGGTATTTGGCAACATTGGGCCTCTCACGGCTAAGGGTTTAGTGCCAAAAGTAATTGTGATTTATGCCCCTAACCCCTTTGGGTGCAAAATGGTTTTGATTAGGTGCATACCATGTTTATTAAGTTTTGCACAAGGCAAGCTAGGGGCTTGCTGGTCTGCCATAAAACGGAGGGAGACTCAACGTGGCTCCCTGCAGGATTCATTTAATCTCTTGGGGATTTACTGACCTTCAATTAGAACTGTTAAGTACTGTTTACATGGTCCCTAATTCATACAAGACCAACGCAAGGTTGATTGTTGCTTTCATTAAGGACCTATGAATCCAGAAAATGAAAAATAAAAAGTCTTTGCCAGGCAAGATGCGATTTGGGTGAAAGAAAGGGCATCTGAAAGCAAAAAACTGTTAGCAGTTGAAAGCCTTACTTTGGCATCACGTAGGAGTAGCCTGCGAGGAAAGTGTCAGTACATTTCTAGGATGAGGTTTAAAAAATCCACTTGCTTTGAGATGGTTTAAATGAGAATTAGCTTTCCAGAGTAAAGTTCTTACTGAGAGCTGGGAAATATAGTCTCTAGAATTCTTTTCCACTGTTGAAAATTGGGATTCCATTTTATTCACCAGAAAGAAGAGTGTAATGTATCCCTTACCTGGGCCAGCCAGGCCGCCAGACACTTGCCTTTAGCTATGCTTTCAAACTGCAGTTCATGGATTCCCAGGGGGTACATATAGGATACCAGGAGGTACATAAAACAAGAAACATCTTCCACAAGCATGATTCAAAGATTTGGGAAAGACACACGCCATTTTTTAAGATGTTGGGGAAAAACACACAACAGTATTGGATCAGAAGTTACAAATTCAAACGCCCGCAGGAGATAGGCAGGACTGAGAATGATAAATTGATCTGGTTTGGTGTCTTAGTTACCCAGTGCTGCCATAACAGAAATACCACAAGCGAGTGGGTTTGAAGAACAGGAATTAATTTTTTCCCAGTTCTGGAAGCAAAAAGCCCAAGTCGTGGTCTCGCCTGTGTCTGTTCCTTCCTCTCTCTAGTTTTCTGGTGTCTGCAGGCAGTCCTTGGCATTCGCCTGCAAATAGAGAGGCCGTCACATGACGTCTGTCTTCCCCTGTGTGTCTCTCTCTGTGTCTATTTTGCTGGCGGTGCAGTGGTTAAGTGCTCAGCTGCTAACCAAAAGATCAGTGATTCAAACCCACCAGCCGCTCCGTGGGAGAAAGATGAGGCAGTCTGCGTTCATAAAGATTACCACCTTGGAAACCCTGTGGGGCACTTCTACTCTATCCTATAGGGTTGCTGTGAGTAAGAACAGATTCAATGGCAACAGGTTTAGCTTTTTTTGGTTTCAGTAGCAGAGAGACCAGGAAATCCAGTAAGAGGGGCCAAAGAGTATCCTCTTGTAATGTGTAAAAGAAGTCAATCTCTTTAAAATTTGACAATGCTGAGCCAAAGAAAAATTCTTAAAATCTGGGAAGGGAGCAGAATTTCCTCTCCAGGGTCTTCTGTCCTGTGATCCTTGTCTGGGCTCGTGGAAAACTAGAGCAGATGCTCACGGTAGACAGGTAGTGTCTGTCAGTTTGTTGTACCATGGTGACTTGTGTGTTGCTGTGATGCTGGAAGCTATGCCATTGGTATTTCAAATACCAGCAGGGTGGCCCACACTGGACAGGTTTCAGCAGAGCTTTCAGACTAAGACAGACTAGGAAGAAAGGCCTGGTAATCTACTTCTGAAAATTAGCCAATGAAACCCTTATGGATCACAGTAGAATACTGTCCAAATCACTTACTTTGGGCATATCATCAGGAGGGATCAATTGCTAGAGAAGGGCATCTTGTCTGGTGAAGTAGAGGGCCAGCGAGGGTGTGGGAGACCCTCGGTGAGATGGATTGATGCAGTAGCTGCAATGATGTACTCAAACATGACAGTGACTGTGGGAATGGCGCTGGACTGGGCACCGTTTCATTCTGTTGTATGTAAGGTCGCCATGCGTTGAAGTTGACTTGATAGCAACTATCTATCTGTCTCTTGTCATTCTCCTGCTATCCTGTTTTTTAATTTGTTTTGCATTACACTAGTAGTCACTGAGTTGAAATTACACAACAGCACCTAAAAAGAACAACAACAAAACAGGCTGTTATAGCTTAAGAGTTCTGTTTCCAAGGCAGAAATTAGAGGCAATGCCCATAATGTGTCAAAGGATTTAAACTCATTTCTCCCAGCACGAACCTGAGGCTGTGAGTGATTTTCACAGTGTTCTCCATGAGGAGTGAGTCCCAAAGTCAAGAGTAAGAGTGATCACCACCCAGTAACTAATTCAACAACATGTGTGAAGTCTATAGCTGAGCCATGGGGGCCTCTTTAGGTGGCGCGTGAGTTTCTCCATTTACCACAGTTGCTAAATGTTACGGGCTGAATTGTGCCCACCTCCCCCCACCCCCCCAGAATACATATTAACATCCTGGCTCCTGTACCTGTGAATGTGGCCTTGTTTGGAAATAGCGTTTTTCTTTTGGCAGCAGCATGGGTCCCACATGTAACCACTTCTGAGTTATAAACCCGAAACTCTTTGCCATCAAGGGAATTCCGACTCCTAGCGACCCTATAGGACAGAGTAGAACTGCCCCATAGGGCTTCCTAGGCTGTAATCTTTACGGAAGCAGACTGCCACATCTTTCTCCCGAGGAGGAGCTGGTGAGTTTGAACCGCTGACCTTTCGGATAGCAGTGAAGTGCATAACCACTGCGCCAGCAGGGTTCCTTCTGCTATTTGTTCATTCTTACTTCATTCGTGTTAACTTTATGTGGACCAATGTTGTCTAAAAAAAAAACCAGTGCCCTCTAGTCGATTCAATGTTGTCTAGCATGTGGTATCTCTTCTCTAATAAACATTTAATGATTGTCTAATCTAGGAGGTGGGACCGATAGTGCTTTGGGCCTATTTTCTTGGAAGAGATGATATAAATGAAACAAATCTGAACAGATGAGGGAGGGAGGCTTGCCACCGCCCCCCCACCCCGCCACCAAGACTCTCTTCACCTGTCTTGTCTTATGACAATAGGATATATGTCAATAAAAAACAAGGCCTCTCCCTCCCTGCCTTCCATTCTCCCATGCTACTGTCCATATTAATGTGCACTGGGTGTCTTCTCAGTTCCAGATGCTACGCTTGCCCATTTTATCCATATCAGAGGTGTCAGCCTATTTTAGGTGACTAAGTGTTTTTATGTTGTGTTTTCAACTCTCAGGGGAAGGTGTGGTTTTCCTTGGGTAGATTTTCTAACATTGTACAGTGTCAACAAATTCATGCTGTTTAAAGCCCTGCTATCATTTATATATCTTCTCTGAAGTACAAAACGAATGGTCTTTACCTTTGTATTTGTATGGTATAGCAGTTCCAAGCGTGAACTTCGGACTCAGGCAGAAATGGGTGTGATTATTGCCCCCCAGCACTTGCTAGGTATGAGATCTCACTTAGCCTTCCTGTGCCTCAGTTCCCTGCCTATAATGGGAATGGGAATGATACCCATGATATAGGGCTATCTAAGAGTCAGGAAAAGCAAAGTCATGGTGCAGTAACAACCAATCCCTAAATCCCAATGGCTGGAAATAACACACGTTTACTTCTTACTCATGCTACATGTTCACATACAGCATGTGCTCGTGTACATCAGTACGGACCTCTTCCCTTCTCACACTGGGCCTTAGGGCTACCAAAGAACATTTCCCAAAACAGAAGTACTTCAAGGTAAGTTAGATTGACGAGTTGGACCAACATCCACTTTGACAACCTAGTGGTGGTGAGTTGAGCTCATTTCTAGGTAATTCCAGATGGGATTTGCTAACCTCCATTGAATAAGATTGTTGTTTTATTCACGGCGGGTTACCCCCAAAGCCATAAGATTTTCATTGGATACTTTTTAGAAGTAGATCTCAGGCCTTTCATCCTTGTCTGCCTTGCTCTGGAAGCTCTACTAAAACCTCCTGGTGACCCTGCTGGTGTTTGATATACCAGTGGCATAGCTTCCAGAATCAGAGCCATGCGCAAGCCACCACAGTACGACCAATTTTGCACTCAGTGGACAATGAGCTCCAACGTAGAAACCATCATGAAGATGGCACAGGACCAGGCAACATTTTGTTCTTTTATACATAAGGTCACAGTGAGTCAGAGCCAATTCAGCGGCAACTAACAGTAACAACAACAATCCCCCCAAAGCAACTGAGATTAGAGTGCAAAAAGTATTTGTGGGAAGTGATTCCAGGAAACACTGGTGGGGAAGTGGAGAAATGAGAAGGGAGAGGAAAGAAGTCAGAACAAACTGCATTAAATGGGCAGTTATGGCTGTGGGCTGCTGGGATACGATCCCAACGGCAACCAAGGCTCCACCAACTTGGAATAGCACTCTTAACAGGAGCAAGAGGAAGGTCATGTGCATGAGACAGACACTGGCAATTAAACGCCAGCCAGGCAGTGACAGGCATGATTTTCTCACACACCCCATTGGCCAGAATTGGCCACGTGGCCTAACTCAAATGCAAGGGGCACGAGGAAGTGCAGTTGCCCTAAGGGTAGAGGAGAGCCAGCACTTAGCTCTGTCTCAGGCTGTTGTAGGGATTCAACAAGGTAGTATTTGTAAAGCATATGGTACAGAGCCTGGCATATGGTGATGCACAGTAAATGTTAGCTGTTCTTTTAATTATGGTGATGTATGCCCAGTATGAGCAATGGAAGAGAAAGGACCTTGTCTTACTTCTAATGCTACTAACATTTATTATTGAACACTTCCATGTGCTGGGCACTTTGCCAAACAGCATCCTCACAACAACCCTGTGAGGTGGGTAACTGTTATTTTCAATACAATTTTAATACGGGGAAACCAAGTCTTAGAGAGGTTAAGTAAGGTGCTCACGCTCATCTAGCAAGTAAGTAGCCAAGGAAGGATTTAACCCCAGGCTGTGCAACTTCATAGCCCAGCCATTTAGCTCCACACTACAGTGCCTCCTATCTGTTTTGTCGATATCTAGCACCAAGCCTCTAACAGAGTAGGAGCTCCGTGGATATTTGCAAAACTGAATGGAAGAACTTTTTTTGACTGGTTAAGTCAAAGGCCTTCCACGTACTTCCTCTAGCCTGCATTCTCCCCAAAGATGGCCGTGTGCCCAATTTTTCCACACTGTTGGCCAAAACAGCCTTGCTACGTAGTTTTGAAATTTGGCGTTCCTTTGAGTCCTCTTCTCTTCCTGGTCAAACCCAGACATGTCTCTTAATGCCCTCGGGTTAAAATGCCAGAACATATCAACAGGTCCCATGACCCTCCTTGATGTAAAAGGTGGGTAGAAAGTTCCAGAAATGTTCCAGCTATCAGAACAACCTCTTTAAAGTTTTAAGTACTTACCAGTGCCTAAAATTGCTCCCTCTCTTAGGATTCTGATCTTTTTCCTATTCTCGTCATCTTAAAAAAAAAAAAAATGGGATTTCATTTTGAAGGCCCTCTGGGAATTTGACAACCACTCTTTCCTTTTATTCAGTTAAAGGCTGAAAATATCAGCTGGCTCTTATCTGACTCTGTGTCTATTAACATAATGTTCTGAGGAAAGCCCCCTCCCGCTCTGCAATTTTTTACTTCTTTTTTTTTTTTTTTTGGTCTGGGTCATGGTAGGCAAATAAAAATAATTCTGAGGTTATCTGAGAGTTGACATTGCATACAATGGCAATAAGAACGTTTTCCAAATTTAAAACTCTGATGGAGGAAGTGGGTTACAATAGGAGCAACCTTTGACCCTGAGCAGTCATAATGGCTTCCTGGATTCAGGGATATTATGGGCTGGAGCCAAGGGTGTCAGCAGGGAGAGCACAAGATGTGTTAAACTTAGAACACAATGTGCAAGTTCCTGGAGAGCCATCTTTCTGTCTTTTGGGTGGAAACGATTCCTTTCCAAACAAAGATCTGAACCTTTCTCACTGTTGGGCGGGCACTTGTGTTATTGTCTGCTGCTGATTTGAAGAGGAAGGCTTCATTGCTTGAGATACCGATGAATCCAAAAGCCTTCATTCTAGGGATTATTCCGTCCCCAAATATTTATTGAGTGACTCCTATGTGCCAAGCACTGCTCTAGATGCCAGGATGTAACAACAAAATTAGCCTTAAATCCCTGTCCCTTTGGAGCTTCATTCTGTAATAGGGTTTTTCATCCTGGGCACTGCCGACGTTTTGGACTGGATAATTCTTTGTTGTGGGGGGGCTGTCCTGTGAATTTTTGGATGTTTAGCCTCATCCTTGGCCTTTTCCTCCTAAATGACAGTAGTACCCCCTTTCCAGTTGTGACAATCAAGCATCTGGCAGGGGGTGCAAAATCACTCCAGGTTAAAGACCACTGTTCTGTAGACATGGAGACAGACAATACACTATGAACTAATAAATAGGTAAATTATACAGTCTGTTGGAGCTTGATAAAAATATGCAGTGGGGCAAGGAGGATTGAGTCTTGGCAGTGGGATAGAGACAGGCAATTGTTATAATTTAAGTGATGTGGTTGAAGATGTCCTCAGTGGGAGGGTGACATTTGACAAAGACTTGAAGGAAGCAAGGAAGTGAGCCATATAAGAGCATTTCAGAAAGGGAATAGCCAGGGCAAATACACTGAGCATGCTGGATTTGAGAACCATCAAAGGGATCAGTATGGCTGGAGTGGAGGGACCGGGGAGGGTGCTCAGAGAGGAGGCAGAGAGGTAAAGAGACTCTGCAGCCTGTTCGGTATTGGGGCTATTGTCAGGACTTTGTTTTTCTCTGAGAAGAAAGGAAGTCATTACCAGGTTTTGAACAGAGGCATGATACAATCTGTCGTATGCTTTAACAGGATCACTCTGGCCACTTCTGGGTTGAGAAAAGATGATAGGCGGTCAAAGAAAGAAGCAGGGCCATAGTAAGTCAAACTTGTGGCTCCAGGCAACCAAAGGGGAGTGTCTCAGTTCAGGCCTGGCAAGACAGCTATAGACCTCTACAGACATCATTTTCCCCTTCCAAAAAGATATGTGTATAGTAGTCAGCTGTAGCTGCCTGGGTGTGGCAGATCTTCAAGAGAAATTAGAGTTTGAATTTGCTTTATTTACCTATTATCTTTTGTTCTTAGACTCTGCCCCAAGATAATGTCCTGATTTTCATTTTGGAAACATGGTCTTCATAGGTGGGAGCCCAGAGGCCCAGGTAGTTATTAAAAATTAATAACGTATGATAGAATAATAGCTAACAGTTAACGGAGGACTTATACACCAGATTCTGTGTTATACTCTTACTATGTGTTATCTCATTTAATTCTGACAACAACCCTGTGAGATGGCTTCTCACCTCATTATTTCCCCAGATTACAGATAAGGACACTGAGGCTCAGAGTGTTTAAGTGATTTCTCCAAAGTTGCAGAGCCTCAAGCCCAGTTGGCTGATGTGGAAGGCTGAAGTTTCCTGATTGCCAAGGGTACCAGGTCCATGTTCATAACACTCCCATCCCTGTTCTGGGATGTCATAACAGAGTGGAATCTGAAAATCCCTCACCCCCGACTCTAAAACTTGTCAGACAGAACCAGAGAATGTGAACTGTAGGTGGGAGGCAGATTAGAGACAATCCCTGCCTTTAATGAGTGAAGCTGGAGAGCATGAGGGTGAAGAGCTCAGACTCTGGTTTGGACAGACTCAGGCTCAAATCCCAACTCCAACACTTAGGAGCTCTGTGATCTGGGCCGGTTACTTCATCTCTCTGAGCTTCAATTTCGTCATCTCTAACGTAGGGATAATGATAATATCATAGATGCTATTAGTGTCCCGCCCATATCCCCTTGGCTCCAAACCTAAGACCACCTATAGTTTGTGTGAACAGTTCCCAAAATGCTGATGCTAAGTACTTCTGCCCAAGGGCTTTCTCTGATGGTAGGCCTGTGCTCAGTCCAGGATGGAACATGTCAGAAGTACCAGGAAGTTGATGCCCCCACGAGCAACCTCAACCAATGAGGGGTGCGGTTTGGTGAATAAGTACCCCAGCTTCCTCACGGGGACAATTCTGGGGCATGTCCTTACTGCCTCTCAGAGGGCCAATGACAGGATTGCGCCCCAGTAACCCACAGTGGCCCATCTGTGCACCCTTTATTATCACCCTCCTCCCTGTCTCTGACTGCCTTGTTCCTTCACCATGCTTCCTGAGATCATCTGCCAAATTCATACTTGCCCTCTAGTTCTTGTCTCAGGAACTCTTTGGAGGGAGGGGAAAAACCAGACCAAGACAAGTGGTACCCAACTCCTTAAGATGGTCGTGATGGTTATGAGAAAGTGGATGTAAGGTACTTAGCATGTTATTGGGCATGTAGTAAACACTGACAAAAATTGAAGTGATGAAGATGATGATAAGGACGATGATGATGATGGTCATGATGAAACTCAGACACCGAAGGGAAGAGGTAAGTGGCTAATAGTGGAAGAATAAGGTATGGGGAGCTAAAGTGGCCACCCAGTCAGATTCATAATCAAGCCAACCCCTCTTCACGTTCGTGGAGTTTCCTCCCCATGGTTAAGTGTTCTCTGGGAGATAACTTGTCCCTTCTCCTTTCATTCTCCTTCTAAGCAATTGACAGAGAATCAGCAGAGGTTTACCAAGCACCAGTTCTGCATAGAACACGGTAGAAGGAATCAAGAAGTATAAAGTTTGGCACTTGTCTAAGCTATTTATCCTTCAGGATGAAAGCCAAATCTCTTTTTACCCATGAAGGTTCTTCTTGCTGTTTCACCCTTGGGCTTCGCCTCTGATCCTGCCACTGAACGAGTGGACACAGTCTTGTGGCACATCTGAATGTGTTGTCCCAAGACTGTACTCAGCTCTCCGTCTGGGGTGGCTTATTCCCTGTCTTGCTCACTCATTTCAGGACGCCCTGTTCTTAGATCAAAAGCCCTAGAGGTTCCAAGTCAACAGATACCATTATTAGTTTCAACTGCAGAAAACTTGTTAAATTCAGCTCTGATGCTCCCCTGCCCACCGGTGAAGGGATTGAAGTTAACTCTTTGGAAGTATGAGTAGAACACTGTTAACGTTTGCCTTGTGAATCCTAGAATGTCAGAACTTGGAGGCGTTATCTCTTAGCAGTCATCTCTTCAAGCCCTCACTCATTTCACAGTAAGGAAATTGAGGCACACAGAGGCTTCTTCAACTGGCTGACAGCTGGAGAGTCACGTCTACTGCCATACCACTAGGTGCCATCCGACTCATGGCGACCCCATGTGTATCAGAGTAGAACTGCGCTTTATAGGATTTTCAATGGCTGATTTTTAGAAGTGGATCACCAGGCCTTTCTTCTGAGGCATCTCTGATAGACTCAAACTTTCAACCTTTTAATTAGCAGCCAAGCACATTAACCATTTGCTGTATAGCCCAGACTAAAAGATTCTTGTCTAGGATCTCATGCCAGAGCCTTTCTTGCTTGATTATTACCCATCTCTTGTAAGCCAAGTCACCAGCAATGCACCAGGAACATCTTCTGGTCAAGGACAAATCCTTTTGTGAAGTGAACAGCTGCTTTCTCGTTCAGCTCTTTCATAAGTCTTGATTTTAATTTATCAGGTTAAGAGAAAAATCAGAACAATCCTATGCTTCAAAATAATGAAGCTATGAAGAATTCCTATTTAACCTCAATGTCACTAAAGCATGAAAAGCTACATGTTGAAATGAATGGTAGATTTCTCATTTTAAAGAAAATGTAGTTCATCTAATTGACTCGATTGAATTCATGCATCTTGAGGCTTTGTTTCTTCCAAGTAAAACGGCCAACTCGCTGAGTTATGACAAGAGGAAGGAAGCCAGAGAGAAGTCGAAAGAAAGTATAGGAAAAAGAGCAAGGAAAAAAAAATTAGAGCATAAATACATCAAAACACTCCTTTAAGCTCACAGAGGTTCAAGAAAACCACATTTTTGGCATTCATCTGTACCTCAAAATTATTCATTTACATTTGCTTATTTATATCTTACTTTAGTCCCCCAGAAAGGAGTTGAAGGAACAATGCCTTTCAAATAAGATTATTAATACATAGCATTTATTATTTTTCAGGCGCCAAGAACTGCATATATGTCATCCCATTCAACTTGTGCTTCACGTTAACTCTAGGAGGCAGCTCTTCTTAAGCCCATTTTACAGATGAAGTTACCGAGGCCCAGAAAGGTTCAATAACTTTTCCAAATGTCTTAGTCATCTATTGCTTCTGTAACAAAGTACCACAAGTGGGTGGTTTTAACAAAAAGGAATTTATTCTCTCACAGTCTAGTAGGCTAGAAGTCCGAACTAAGGGCATCAGCACCAGGGGAAGGCCCTCTCTCTCCATCAGCTCTGGGGGAAAGTCCCTGTCATTAATCTTCTGGTCTAGGAGCTTCTCAGTGCAGGAACCCTGGGTCTAAAGGACGCACTCTGCTCCTGGCGCCACTTTCTTAGTGGTCTGAGGTCCCCATGTCAGAAGAGATTGACTCAAGACACAGCCTAATCTTGTAGATTTGAGTCCTGCCTCATTAACATAATTGCCTCTAATCCTGCCTCATTGACATCATAGAGGTAGGATTTACAACACATAGGACAATCACTTCATATGACAAAATGGTGGACCATCACATAATACTGGGAATCATGGCCTAGCCAAGTTGACAGACATTTTTGGGAGACACAATTCAATCCACGGCACCAAGTCACACAGCTCCAAAGTGCCATAGCTGGGATTCAGATTCCCAGATGATTCTAACATTAGGTTGGATTTTTAAAAACAGCATAATATACAGAGATACATGAAATGGCGTTCCCAAATGTTAATGGTGGCTACCTTAGGATGCTGGGATTTCAGGTGACCTTTATTTTCTTCACTATTGCTTTATATACTGTTAAACTTTTATACAATAATCAATATTGACTACATAATTTGAAGAAAAAATTGAAGATACTTTCATTATTTCAGTGCACAGCAACAGAGGGTATTAACTGAAAAGGGCACCATGCAAACTTTTGTTGTTGTTGGTGGTGGTGTTGTCAAGTCAGTTCATAGCAACCCTGCATACAACAGAATGAAACACTGCCCAGTCCTGCGTCGTCCTCAAAGTCATTGCTATATTTGAGCCCATCATTGCAGCCACTGTGTCAGTCCATCTGGTTGAGGGTCTTCCTCTTTTTTGCTGACCCCCTACTTTACCAAGCATGATGTCCTTCTCCAGGGACTGGTCCCTCTTGATAATATGTCCAAAGTATGTAAGACATAGCCTCCTCATCCTTGTTTCCTAGAGCATTCTGGCTGTACGTCTTCCAAGACAGATTTGTGCATTCTTCCGGCAGTCCACGGTATATTCAATATTCTTCACCAATACCATAATTCAAAGATGTCAGTTCTTCTTCGGTCTTCCTTATTCCTTGTCTAGCTTGTAGAAGACCCATATTTTAGCCAAGAATATAGAGGAAAATTCAGGCTGAATTTCTTAATTTTTTTTTTTATTGTGGCAAGATATATGTGACAAAAAAATTGCCATTTTAGCTATTTTTCAGTGTACAATTCAGTGGCATTAATTACAGTCACAGTGTTGTGCTGCTATTACCGCTGTCTACTCCCAATACTTTTTCATCACCCCAATTAGAAATTCTGTGCCCATTAAGCAATAACTCCCCATTTTACTCCCCTGCCACTGATAACTACTACTCTACTTTTTGTCTCTCTGAATTGACCGGTTCTAGATATTTCATGTCAGTGGGATCATACAATATTTGTCCTTTTGTGTCTGGCTTATTTCACTTAGCATAATGTTTTCAAAGTTCATCCATGTCGTAGCACGTGTCAGAAGTTCATTTCTCTTTATGACTGAATGAAATTCCATTGTACATACATACCACATTTTGTTTCTCTCTTTATCAGTTGGAAACCCTGGTGGTGTAGTGGTTAAGTGCTATGGATGCTAACCAAAAGGTCAGCAGTTCAAATCCACCAGGTGCTCCTTAGAAGCTCTATGGGGCAGTTCTACTGTGTTCCTTAGTGTTGTTATGAGTCGTAATTCACTCGATGGCAATGGGTTTATTCATCTGTTGATGGACTTGTGGGTTGTTTCCACCTTTTGGCTATTGTAAAAAATGTAGCTATGGACATTGGCATACATATATCTGTTTGCATGCCTGTGTTAAATTCTTTTGAGTATACACCCAAGAGTGGAATTATGTTTAACTTCTTGAGGAGCCACAAACTATTTCCATAGTAGCTGCCCCATTTTACATTCTCACCAACAATGTGAGGGTTTCAATTTTTCCACATCCTTGCCAACACTAGTTATTTTCCTTTTTTTTTTTTTTAATAGCCTTCCTAATAGGTGTGAAATGGAATCTCATTATGGTTTGATTTGCATTTCTGTAATGACTAATGATGTTGAATATCTTTTCCTGTGCTTCTTGGCCATTTGCATATCTTCTTTGGAGAAATGTCTGCTCAAGTCCTTTGCCCGTTTTGAATATCGTATTTTTAGATTCGAATTGTTTTGACTCAGCCACAGCGAGACCTCTAAGAATTCTGGAACCCCAAAGCAGATCACTTTAGACTTGGAGAGTGTTTTAGCAATAACCACTACTCACAGTGAGCCAGGCTCTTTGCCTCATGCTTCGTAGGCATTATCTCACAGATTCCTTCAAACAAACCAAAGAGGTAAACATCATCACCTCCAATTTCCAGACCGGGGAACCTGAGTCTTGTAGGTTAAGGAGATTGGATGTGATGGGACGTGGGACTGGGCCAGGATCATCTGCCCCCCGGCTCTCAGCCCCTCTGTGGTGCTGCGCCTCCACCCATGGACATGCAGAGCTGTGTGTAAATGAATTAGAACCACACAGGTGAAATACTCAGGAGGCATGCACTTGGGAATATGCATTGCACTCAAAGGCATTGGCAATGTTGTGGGAGGGGGTTCCCACCTGAAAAATAATTCAAGGAAAAGCAGCAAGGGAAATGGTGTTCAGACTCATTGAACACCAAGGGCGAGTGTTTTCTGCTCCTCACAGTGGTGTGGCCCTGAGAGAGTAGTTTCCCCTCCCTGGGGCTCAGTTTCCCCATTAACACAATGAGAGTATTATTCTAGAATCACCCAGGAATCTTTAAAAATGATAAAAGTTTCAAGATTTATTTTTGACTTCTAAATCTAAATCTCCTGGCCAGAGTCTCATTCATTTATGAATTTATTTAACAGATACTTATTGATATTTACTGGCACTTAGCTGCTGGAGATGAAATGACAGGTAAGATCTTTGTCCTTAAGGAGCACACAGTCTAGAAGGGATGGGGGTGGATGAAGAAAGTCAGAGAATAAACAAATACATACACAAGACAATTTTAGAGACTGATGAGGGATATGAAAACAGACAAAAAAAAAAAACACCGTTACGCACACATGATTGACAGTTCTCTGAGCTGAATGATAAGATGAGGCCAGCCACACAGGGATGGATTACCCAATGGGCAAGATAAACACGGTGCCTACCCTGACAACCGGCTCATCCGTAGGGAATAATTTCACGTGGTGCTACCACATCTTTGATGCGATGAAACTGTTCACCACAGATGAGTAAGTAGGCACAAGTAAGCCTGTGCCTACCTTTTCCGCTGGGTCATCTGCCCCTGCCAGGGATTGTAAATTTGAAAAGAGACTTTGATTCTGTAGAAAGGTGTTGTGGGGTTGGGAGAGAGACAGATGCCAGCCATACCTCGAAGCAGAATTTTTGATATGGTGGAAAAATGTGCAAGTTGTTCCCTACAGATGATCTGGTAAACAGGATAAGCACTGGGCTTACCTTGCCCAATGAATAATCCGCCCCTGCAGCCACATAAATATGGGGGGAGGTGGGCAGCGCAGACTGTTCCAGGGAAAGAGAACACCATGTGCTAAGGCCCTGGAACCTGCATTTACTCCTTTGTTTGTTTTGACAGTACTTTATTGGGTGGTAGGTAATTTACATATAGTAAAATATGAAAATATTAAGTATACCAGTTAGTGAATTTTTATAAATGTATACACTTCTATCGCCATCATTTGGATCAAGATATAGAACATTTTCCAGCCCCAGAAAGTTCCTTTATGCCCCAAATCCTGCCCTCATCCTGCCACTGTTCTGATCTCTATTGCCACAGATTAGTTTTGCCTCTTTTTGAACTTCCTGTAAATGGAATCACACAGTATACACTTTGGTGTGCATGGCTTCTTTCATGCAGCATTACGTCTGTGACATTCATTCATGTTATTTATGCATCAGTAGTTTCTTTTTATTGCTGAGTAGTATTCCATTTCATGACTGTATCACTGTTTGTTTATTCTCCCGTAGATGGACATTTCGGTTTTTCCAGTTTTTAGCTATGATGCATAAAGCTGTTTATACGCAGCTAGTCTTTTTATGCAGATATGCATATATTTCTCTTGGATTCAATTTCTGGGTCATAGGGTATATGCGTATTACCGAACAGTCTTTTGTTAGGTTTTGATGGAAAACTAGGCTGGGAAACCACAGGAATAGAGAATTCCCAATGCCCCTTCCAGTGGGAAATGCTAACATCTTGTAAGTTTTCTGTCCGTCTCTCCTAGTCTTACTGAATACACAGGTCTGTTCCCTGGTGCATGACAGGGTTGTTAGGGATTGAATTGTGTCCCCCAAAATATGCATTGAATTCCTGGCCCTTGTGCCTGTGAACTTGATCCTGTTTGGAAATGGGCATTTTCTTTTGTTATGTTAATAAGGCCATACCAGCGTAGGGTGGATCCTAAACCTAATTACTTCTGAGTTATAAAAAGACCAGGATAGCCACAGACACACACACAGGCACGGGCAAGACAGATGCCATACGAGGATCGTTTACAAACCGAAGAACTCCAAGAAACCAGGGAACACTCAGGGCTACCTTCAAGAAGAAATTAACATGACCGAGACCCTGATTTGGACTTTTAACTACCAGAACTGTGAAAAAATAGATTTCTGTTCTTTAAAGCCACTTTTACTTGTAGTGTTTGTGTTATAGCGGTGCTAGGTGATTAAGACAAGGGCTGTTCCCCACCCTCATCGCCCAGGTGTATACACCCCCGAGACTGTTGTGCCCACAAACCAGCCACACGGCCTGGGTACTTGGGCAACCTTTCCCTACCTGGCCCAGCCTCCCACCTCCTCCAGGGCCACGTGTATTAAATCGTAGCGCACCAGCTAATTCTTTGCAGCTTGCAGGTTGCTGCCTCCATTCGAGCAGACAGGAGGGCGCCCTGACACAGTTAAAGATCACGCGCTTTGTTACCTGCTTTTCTGATTTATGGCTAGGCCAGGTCTGCACCAGACCCTAATTAGGGGAACTTGGAGTGTCAACCCGTTTATTAAATGCTCAGAACCATGTGTGAGCCTGGCCCGGGAAAGAAGTCAATCATATTTTCATTTATCCTGCGTGCCCCCGTCCTGTTGGCCCAGGCCTCTCTCCATGAGACTGTCAGTCTGCCAGGCTCTTTCTTTTCATCTCCAAAGGGGAGGACTTCGGGACAGACCATTTGCAGAGACAGTCGGTCGGGGGCCCCGATGTTTGCACTTTCCTACTGATTTCCTAGGTGTTTGGAAGTTAATGATACTCAACACCTCATGATTCTTTCCTGTATGTCAAACAAAGACATGAAAGGGAAAGTGGCCAGCGGGGAGAGTTAGGGGCCAGGGTGGAGACACAGGAACATATCCATAGCTCCCTCCTTCTGTCACCCCAGCTCTGGAGAGATCACTGGCCCTCAATGCAAAGGGAAGATGGATTAATATTCCCGAAGTTGTCAGGGTCTCATAAAGTCTTAATTCATCTCCTTTAATTCCCTTTGAAATTAAAAAAAAAAAAATAGCAAAAATCCAAATAACAGATGGCCCAGCAGCTTTAGTCACCATTTCTCACCCCTTCCCCCTTTGCCATTTGGTAACTGTCATTTTCTTAATCCCCGGAGATTCCGCCCCAATTTCCTTCAGATGGCATCAGCTCTGTCTCTTAAATTTGGTCTGCTGGACATGGTGTCTGTTTGAGGCCTGGGCCTGGATCCTGACCTTGGACATGGCTGGGGGAGGGGAGCAGAACAGGCAACTCTGAAGTATACTAGGTGAGGAGAGCTTCAGGCAGCCCAGCCTGGAACATTCAGCAGTTCTGAAAGCTCGCATATGACTGGGGAACGTGACGCCTTAAACAACCTTTATCGGAGCCACTGCTCTGTATTGTTCTTCTGTTCATACTGTCTAATGAAGAGCGACCTCATTCACTAAATGATAGTCCTTGTCTCATTTAAAATAACCTTCAGAATGAGCTTGTAAACAGTTTTCTTTTCTCCCCATTCTTATTCAATTCTTGTATCCTGTGCTTTGCCCAGTACCCAACTTAGAATAGATGGTAAGCAAATGTTTGTTGCATGAATGAACAAACAGATAGATGAATAAACAGCAGGATAATCCAGCTGTGCATTACATAATCTTTAACTTAACTTTGGTCTTGATATGTATATCTTTTTAATAATGGTCATAAAGATATTCTGGGTCGTGGCAATATGGTGGAAGACCTGAATGCGTGTGGCAGAGATTGGCAGTCATTTATCCCACATCCATTTCCCCTTCCATCCTTAGCAATAGAACATCCATTTTTAAATGTGCATTGGGTACCCGAAATAAGACTCTATTTTCCAGCCTCCCTTACAGCCAGTTGTGCTCGTGTAAGTTCTGGTCAGAGGGATTTTTACATGATAGTGTTTTGTGGCAGCTTGTAATGTCTGTAAAAGACAGCTGAAACAAACCCTTTGTTCTTCTTCTCTTTTTAATGGCTAGAATGCAGACCTGAGAGCTAGAGCTTAAGCAGCCATCTTGGACTGTGAGATAGGAAGCAAAGAAAGGTGGAGCAACAAGAGAGAAGCAGCTTGGGTCTCTGTTGATTGTGCCATACCACCCTGGACTGCCAACCTCTGGATTTCTTTTAGGTGAGAGAGAAATGAATTTCTAGTTTGCTTAAGCCAGTATTTCGGGTTCTCCATCACATGGAACCAAACTTAATCCTAAAGGGCTCAGCAAGGTTTTGAAGACCTGGGCCTTTCTCATTGATACAATCATATGCCAGAGGTTAAAAGACTTTAAAGGTAAGACGACACCCAGTCTTAGGGAAGAGAGAGAGCATGGCACCCTGGAGGAACTGAGCGGGGTCCTGTGGCTGCTGTGAAAATGCTGGGGGCTTCTAATGCAAATGGAGACAGATAGTCTTGGAGTCAGGAGCCATTCATGAACACCAGACCTCATGGAGAAATGATACTTAGGGCTGAAGGGAGTCCAAGAGCACTTTTCTGGGACTGCATTTGCCTCTCAAGATAGAATCCAGGGCAGGGCATCAGTGAAGAGAGAGGGAACAGTGGCTCCGGCTGGGGCTGCTTGCTCCCTCCATGACAACCCTCAAGCAGGAGGGCATCCAGAGTTGCCACTGGCCAGCTTACTGCTGGACACGAAGGCTGTCAGTTTCTGATAGATCAAGGAAGCTGAGGGACAGTGTCATTCCTGCTCTCTTGTTCTCTTGAACGCCTCAGAGCCTCCGGAGGCCCCTTACAGAGGAGGCGGGTTACTTCCATCAGTCCTGGGGCTTCCCTCTATTTTAAGATGGAAATAAACCCTGCTCTTGGATCACTGTCCCTTTGCAGCTTGGTTTCAGGCAGGAGTGTATAAATGACCTCTCCCCCTTCTCCTTATAGACTGCTCCACCTCATCTTTTTTGTACAGCAAGGATTTTATCCAGAAATGCAGGATTCTCCCAGTCGAGCCTTCTCACTCTAGTCTCGCTTACTTGTTCTAGCCATGTGGGAGAAGAAAATTGGAGTGATATTTTAGAAGCCTGTGTCTAGCCCTCCTTGTCCTCTCAATCAAAGGCCTGCAGCTATCTCTGGTAATAACAGTATCTTGTAAAAGTGTGGTCTGGTTAAGGGCAAGTTCGTCCTCTAATTCACTTCCAGTCCTTGCTGTGCTGTGCTGCGCTCTGTATCCAGGGAACTATGTTTTCCAGTTTCCCAAGAAAGGGTTGGCCAATGAGAGAAGTGTTGGAAGATTGGAGGACGGGAAAAGAGGAGAAGCTGGGGTATTTCTCCCCAACTTCTCTGTATCCTGGGGCATCTCCAGCAACTGCCACCTCTTCTCCTTGGTTCTGTTTTGCTTCAGACAGCTCCTCCCTCCGTGATCTCATCTCTGTTGGCAGTTCTTGCTGTGGTTCTGACATCTGCTGGACTCCCCAGCTTCTGGGTCTGATAATACCACCTTCTCATATTGTCTCTCCTCCTAAGGGCATAGCACCTCCTCCCTCTTGCCAATTTCTGGGTTGCCTCACCTTTTGCTGTTGGCATCTTAGTCCTTTCATCATTTGGTTAATGAATTCCCTGTATTAAACTCTCTCTGTTTGAAGGACCTTTAGTGGTTTCTGTTTTCTCACTGAATTGTGACTAATACGTGTAACATCTCACAGTTAAAAGGAAATCTGTTCCATGATTTCATTTTGTTTTTGATATGCACAACCTTGTTAGGTGCCATCAAGTCGGTTCCAACTCATAGCCACCCTATGTACAACAGAACGAGACACTGCCCAGTCCCGTGCCATCCTCATGATCGTTGTTATGCTTGATCCCATTGTTGCAGCCACTATGTCAGTCCATCTCGTTGAAGGTCTTCTTCTTTTTCGCAAACCCTCCACTTTACCAAGCATGATGTACTTCTCCAGGGACAGGTTCTTCCTGGTAACATGGGTACAACCTTAGGGGAGGCCTTCAAGACAAGTACTATAGTACTAATTATACAACTGGTAAAGAAGTTAGAGGGGAGAGCATGTTGTACAACCTCCTGGATTAAGACAATAGAGCTAGACTTCTGGTTCATTTCATATCTCTAAGCCTCAGTTACTTTATCTCTAAGTGGTAATAATAATAGTGCTTCTCTTACAGGGCTATTATGACGATTAAAAAGATGTTACATAAAGCACTTAGCTCACTGTCCAATATGAGTAGAAGTACAAGGTTAAAGGTTATAGTAGGAATTCTCTTTGCCATTCTCTGGTTGATTGATTCAGCCAATAGCTGGCCTTCTCCATTCCTTCTGCCCACCATTGTCTTATGCTTGTTGCAAACGTACAGCTCTGAGAGGCCCATATGCTTCTGCTCTTATCACTTGAGGTACATATTTACTAAAAGTCAGTGATGCTGGTTCTCCTTGGAAACTCTGTGGGGCAGTTCTACTCTGTCCTGTAGGGTCGCTATGAGTTGGAATTGACTCGATGGCACTGGGTTTTTTGGTTTTGGACCTACCCTATATTAGATAGATAGCTGACTCATGGCGACCTTATGTACAACAGAACAAAACGTTGCTGGTCCTGCATCATCCTCACCATCACTGGCATGTTCCAGTCCATTGTTGTGGCTACTGTGCCAATTCATCTCACCAAGATTCCCCTTCACCCTTAATGACCCTCTACCAAACACGATATCCTTCTCCAGCGATTGATCCAACCTGATGACATATCCAAAACAAGTGAGTCAGACAGTGTTCTTTTGTGATCCATAAAATTGTCATTGGCCAATTTTTGGGAGTAAATTAGCAGTCCTTTCTTCCTAGTCCATCTTAGTCTGGAAGCTCTGCTGAAACCTGTACACCATGGGTGATCCTGCTGGTATTTGAAATATTAGTGGCAGAGCTTCCAGCATCACAGCAGCACCCGGTGTGACAAACTGACAGATGGGTGGTGCTACTCCACTTTACAGATGGGTAAACTGAGGCCCAAAGAAGCAAAGCATATTTCCCAAGGTTCCATAGCCATGGAGTAGCAAATCTGTAGCCCTAGGTCTCCGAGGCTCCCTGACCATCTTTCTGTAACACTGGGCCAGCGTATGTAGCTAGGAGATGTGGTTGGGGAAGGGAGAGGGAAGGCAGGAATTCGAGGCTTAACTTCTTAGGGTGTTTGTGATATCACAATTGAGGAGGAAATGGGAGGAAGCCTCAGAAACCCCCAAAGGCCCTCGGATTGCCTCTGCCAAATCCCTTCCATGAATCATTCCCCTGCCCTCTCTGAGGCTGTGGTCTGAGCCCGAGATAAAAGAAACATGACATGGCTCCCTCAGCTAGTTCCACCTCTGCCCCAAGTATACCCACATTCTCCTGGATAGAGTTTAAAAAAAAATCTGCCGGGACCTGGTCACCAAGGCAACCAGCTATGGTCTGGGTTACTAGAGTCACTAGCCAGGAAGGAATTGGGAAGATATACTGTGACCATATTGGAGGACGCACCCTATTCCTAGGAAGAAAGCATCATTGTTCATGAACAGCCTTAGCCCACCAGCAAGGACAGGCAGGCGAGGGTGTGGGATATCTGTGGTGGAGTGAACATGGTCACCTTGGCTTGACCCTGTTCTCATGTTCTGTCCTGTGAAGCTGACAGAACCAGTTGCCATCGAGCTGACTCTGGCTCATGGCAACCCCATGTTTGCCAGAGTAGAACTGTGCTCCCGTAAGGTGTTCAGTGGCTCAGTTTCCAGAAGCAGATCACCAGGCCTTTCTTTTAAGGCACCTCTAGGTAGACGTCAACCACTAGCCTTTCAGTTAGCGGCTGAGCAGGTTGGCCCTTTGCATTATCCAGGGACTTAAAAGCTGACAGATCCAGGTTCAAAAGTCAGAGGGCAACTGAGCTCCTTCCTCCCTCCCATGGGGAGCAGGAAGCTGAGCGGGTCTAGCTAGGAAACTGACTGTTTTCCATTTTGGAGGCTCTGGCTGCGTCCGCCTGTGGGGACTGGCATTCCAGCTGTCTTGCATAAAACCCCTGGCTCTTTAAAATCCTCAGTTAAAGCCTGAACCCCATTAAAAGTTGCCAGGCTGGATTTGGGGAATGGGATCCATAGCTTCTGCACAGACGAGGATCCCTAAGCTGCAGGCATTGGACTCCCCACCCTGAGTATGCATGGAAGTGGGGTGTAAGGTAGCTGAGACACAGAGCATCTGAAAGATGGAATCAAGGAGCCATATCAAATGGCCAAAGGAATCAACGAGAGGAGGGAGGAAGGGGGCTTTAAAGGTCCATTTACAAGAGACGAAATCCCTGAGCATTAGAGGCACTGGATGCAGCATGGAGAAGTTGCATTTTAAGGGTTTCAGGAGTAGAGATAAAGAGTTAAAGATTGATTGTGACTGCCTTCTCGCAGCTTCTCCCATATTTATGCCAATTAGACAGAATTCCTTGCACAGCATAGGTGCTCCATAAATATGTGTGAAATCAACGAATGAGTGGACTAAAACTTTCCCTTCAACACACCTCTAGAACAATGGTATGATTTGTTGTATATTATATACTGCAGTGGGCGAGGCAGGCGGGCATCAGAATGGAAAGGACAGTGATTCAAAAGCATCCCAAAGGCCTCCCTTTCTCTGCTCCCAGACTCCTATTTTGCAGAATATTCTTTACAGCAGGGTTCAAAACATCCAACACCTTTAGGGCCCAGTCAGGTGAGTTAAATGAATGAGATGGGTGAGGAGGGGGGCAGGGGTGGAGGGGACATTGAGGGCCTGATGAGCCTGTGTTCCCTCCAAAGTTGACAGCCACAGCCCAGCTCCAGCCAACTACCGCCATGAGAGGTTGCAGGTTCCGTGTGGCCGGATCTTCTGGCTTTTCACAAGCTACCACATCTCCAGGTATTTATGTGGCATCTCCTACTCTTTAAAACGTGGGCAACTAATTAAAAAATTTTTTTATCATGTAACCAAACAAACGTCTTTTTCGGGCCACGTTTGGACCATGGGATATAAATCAGTGAACTTGGACTTAACATTTTGCTTCAGGACTTCATCAGCTATGCTCAGCCTGGGTCATGAAGGGCGAGCAGGAGTTAGCCAGGTGGGCAGAGCAGGGCAACACTGGCATTCCAGCGGAGGGTCCGGCATGCAAAAGCACAGAGGGCGGAAAGACACGATGCACTTGGAAAAACCAAAAGTAAATGGGTACAGATGAGGCCTGGGGGTGGTTTGTGTGTGTCATGGGGTTGGGGACAGGTGAGTGATGGGACGTGAGCTATTTAAGAGGTGACAACTGTGATGGTGGCGTGGGGTGTCATTGCCTCAATTATCAACAAGGTTAGGAGCAGATTGATTCAACTGGTGACTACAGGGAAGATTTGGAGCCTATCCTGAAAAACAAAGCCATGCAGGGCTTCCCTAAGACCTAGCTCTGGAGCCAGACCACCAGGGTTCAGATCCTGGCTCCCCTACTTACTAGCTGTGTGACTTAAGCTATGTCTTAATGATCTCGTGCTGCTTGCTGTAACAGAAATACCACAAGTGGATGGCTTTAACAAACAGAAGTTTATTCTCTCACAGTCTGGTAGACTAGAAGTCCAAATTCAGGGCGTCAGCTCCAGGGAAAGGCTTTCTCTGTTGGCTCTGGAGGAAGGTCGTTGTCATCAATCTTCCCCTGGATTAGGAGCTTCTCTGTGCAGGAACCCCAAGTCCAAAAACTCTCTGCTCCTGGCCCATCTTTCTTGGTGGTGTGAGGTCCCCCTGTCTCTCTGCCAGCTTCTCTCTTTTATATCTAAAAAGAGATCGGCTCAAGACACAATCCAATCGTGTAGATCGAGTCCTGCCTCATGAACATAATTGACTCGTCTCCTACCTCATAGAGGTAGGATTTACAACACACGGGAAAATCACATTAGATGACAAAATGGTGGACAGTCACACAATACTGGAAATCATGTTGTAGCCAAATTGATACACATATTTTGGGGGGACGCGATTCAATCCATGACAAGCTACTTATGCTCTCTATGCCTCACAGTTTCCTTATCTGAAAAACGGGGATAATCGCTGCATATCGGTTTTGAGGACTGAAGGGGTTAATTCGTATACCAGACATGGAATGATGCTGGGTGTGTGGTAAACACTAAACAAATGCTCCCTCTTTTTTATTATCATCTGTCTTTTCATTCTCACCTAAAGAGGCCAGACACGCGTTCGTGATGTCTGGTACTGGCCCCGGGGAAGCACAGTCTGTGAATCAGGGGTTTAAAAGCTCTTTTCTAGAGCCAAAGATTCTGATTCTTGGCTGCATGGGGAGGAAATAAAACCTTGCTCTCCTAAATGGACTGGGAGGAGTATGAAATTACGACTAACTCGGTTTGGAGCTTTTGTGTCAGGCTTTCACGAAGAGATCAACCATTTATCATGCACAATTACTCTGACCTTGGGTGAACCACGGCTTCGTGAACATGGAAGATTTCACTCCCGGGGAACTGGAGATGCAAACCCATCCTGCTCGCCGTCAGAGCACGGAGAAGCCAGGGCCCTGAATGGCCTTAGGTTTACTGTACTTGTTTCGTAGCCTTTGAAACCCCACTCTTTCCGGGCCTGCTTTCAGAGGCAGGGCGTACATTGAAGGAAAATAAAGATTTTGTAGAACCGGGTCAAATTTGTCTCTACTACTTAATAGATGTGATTTAGCTTCTCTCTTTGCCTCATTGTTTTCATCTTTTAAGTCTGGGCTACTAATATCTGTCTCAAGGAGCCCTGGTGGCACAGTGGTTAAGCGCTCGGCTGCTAATCGAAAGGTGGGCGGTTGGAACCCACCCTGTGGCTCCACAGGAGAAAAGACCTGGCGGTCTGCTCCCATAAAGATTTCAGCCTGGGAAGCCCTGCGGGCGGTTCTGCTCTGTCCTGTAGGGTCGGTACGAGTCAGAATCAACTCTTAACAACAGAAATGTCTGTCTCATCCGTTTTTTGTGCAGGTGAAGACGTAGTAAGTGCAGTCACACAGACGCCCTACGAGAGTGACGCTGATGGGAGTATCTCCATCGTGCAGAGGAGTCCACGAGGCTCAGAGAGCTGAAGTCCCTGCCTGAGGTCGGACTCCAGGCTGCTTAACCAGCCAGGGGTCTGATACATGGTAGGTGCCTAACAGCTAGATGTTTGTTGGTCTTGTTACAGTCCAAGGACTCTCCTCCCTCTGCAGCCGCACCCCTGTCCCAGAACTGGGCCAGAAGCCTTCAGACTCTATCATCAAGGCAGGATTTCGACTGATAACATTTTCTCCTTCCTCCCTTCCTCCATCTCTTTCTCCTTCCCTTTCACTTTTCTTTCCTCTGGCTCTTTTTTTCTCCCTCCCTCCCTCCAGCTCCTCCTCCTTCCTCCCTCCCCCACTTCCTTCCCCCATCCCTTCCTTCCCGCATCTCTTCCTCCTTCCCTTTTTCCCTCTTTCTCTTCCCTCTTCCTCCCTTCCCCTTTCAGACTCTGAATGAGCGCCTGGCACAAACCAGGCATTGTGCCTGAGCATGACACAACATGAAACCATGGCTTCCTTTGTGTCATTCCACCTGCGCACCAAAAAAAACCCGGTTATTGTCCAGCCAACTCAGACTCATGGCGACCCCGTGTGAGTCAGAGTAGAACTGTGTTCCACAGAGTTTCCAGTGGCTGAGTTTTCCAAAGTAAATCTCCAGGCCTTTCTTTTGAGGTGCCTCTGGGTGGACTCAAACCATCAACCTTTTGGTTAGCAGCCTTGTGTGTTAACTGTTTGTAGCACCCAAGGACTCCACCTGCACACAGTTGGTGTTTAATATGTGTCTGTCTTCTCTGCTGTGTAATGATCATTGAACCGATTAATCCACCAGAGACTTTCATGTTTTAACCCTTATTTTTTAAATAATACAAAAACCAAGCATTTTTCCCTGCTTTAAATTTTATACATGACCACAGTAGAAAATTGGACCATGCAGCAAAGTTCTGAGAAGAGTATAACAATCATTAATACTATGCCACTAAACGTACCCACTGTTCACAGTTTGCAGCCCTTTCCGTTCAGGTCTCTGTGCTACGCATAGACATCCCTGTACATCCTGTATTTATTTTGTGTAATTGAACTCATATGTGGTGCATATTTGTGTATTCTACCAAGTATATTTCTGTGAGTCATTCAGCGTTCATTTCTCCTATTCATTCATTCGACAAGTATTTTCTGAGCACTTCCGTGGGCTCATAATTGTTCTAGGTACTGGGAACACAGCAGTGAACAAAATGGACAAAAACACCTACCCTCTTGGATCTTACATTCTAGTTTAGGGAAATAGTATGTAAGATAAATACAGAAAATATGTAGGTGAGAGGTGGTAACAAATGCTGTAGAGAAAAATAAAGTGAGAAAGGGAGATAGTGCATACATGTGTATGTGCGTGTATGTGTTTGTGTACATGTGTGCATATATGTTTCATCTTTAAATAGGATGCTCATAGAAGGCATACCTGAGAAAATGACACCTGGGCCAAGGACAGAAGCAGGTGAGGGAGCTAGCAATAAGAACATCCAGTCACAGGGAACTACAGGTGCCATGGCCTGGGGGTGGGCATATGTGAGGTGCTTTTGAGGAACTTCTGGGAAGCCATTGTGGCTGGAGGGGAGCGAGAGAAGGGGAGAGTACCAGGAGCTGGGGTCAGGAGGGTAGCAGGTGCCAGACACTGTGCCAGGGTGAGGATTTGGGCTTTACAGTCGGATGAGAAAGCTGCTAGTGAGTTTTGAGCATAGGAGTGATGCAGATTGATCTGCGATTTTTTAACCTATCCCTTGCTACTGCATTTATTCCAGGCTGTAGAGGACACAAGTGGAAACCAGGAGGCCGGGTAAGAGTCTGCCTGGAATAGGCAGGGCAAGAGATGATGGCCACAGACATTCTCAGCATTACCTTCATTTCCAAGCTAGCAAAAAACCAATTGCCTTTGAGTCGATTCTGACCTGTGGCAACCACGTGTGTCAGACGAGAACTATACTCCCTAGGGTTTCCAGTGGCTGATTTTGGGGAAGTAGATTACCAGGCCTTTTTCCAAGGTGCCTCTGAGTTGACTTGAACCCTCAACCTTTTGGTTAGTAGTGGAGTGTGTTTATAGCTTGTACCACTCAGGGACTCCTCATTAAAAAAATCTATGTAATATTGTGCCATACGCATGTGCTGCGGTTTATTGAGCTGTTGTTCTGCAGCTGGACATTGGGTTGTTTTCAGGTTTGTTTCCTAGCCCACCCTCACTTATGGACCCACCTGAATTACTTTTCTCAGCTTCATTGCCAACCTACATATCACATTCTTTTCTCTCCCTATCAGGAAAGATTATGAACTGCGTTAATTAATAGGATTTCTCCTCCCTTCTCCCTCCATCTCTCTTCGCTCTCTCTCATTTTTCTTCCCTCCACATGCCTCCTTCTTCATCCATGTGTTAATTTTTAATTTAGAAACAACCAGAGCTCCTAACCGGTTAGGTCAGGTTCAAACCCCTGCTGAGAATTTGCATTTCTAACAGGTTCCCAGGCGATGCTAATGCCGCTGGTTAGGAACCAATTCTGAGAACCACTAGTAGAGCAGTGGGTCTGAAAATTCATTACACCTAAGAATCACCTGGGGGTGTTGTTAAAATGTAGATTCTGATTCAGTATATCTGGGGTGAAAATGCAAATTCTCAACAGGAGTTCGAACCTGAAATAAACTAGTTCGAAGCCCTGTAAACAAGACAGAGGCTTCTCTCACCTGGTGGCATAGACAGACTCCTACCTGGAGAAGCTGCATTACACTGGAGCTCATTGCATTGTCTTCCTGTTGTAGACTTTGGGACCTGTGGGGTTGGTGTTGGTGCCCTGACAGATCCTGTAGGCTCCCCTTTACCAGTTCAGTACGTGCATCACCTGTGTGTATTGCTGCAAATGGCTCACACCACCAATCCTCTTCTCAGAGTGGCTTTTGGGCAAGGGGAGTCACCTTTCCTAGAGGCACCTGGGAGTTTACATTGCCTGCCGAGGTAGCTAATGTCTGGCTTGTGCTGGGGTTCCAAAGCTTAGCTTGCTTGCCTCAAAGTTAGACAAACTCTGCAGCGCAGTGAACACACCAGAGCTCCCATGGGATCAGGCTGAGGCTAGACTTCACCTGAAACCACACCCTTGCTTGGCTTCGTCTGCTTCCCTGCCTTGCTTCCCCCATGCAGGTATAGGTTTCTCTTGAAAGTACACTCTCCATGAATCACTTACACCTGAATCGTTGTGTCGGGCTGTGCTTCTGTGGAATCTGACTGACCTAAGGCAGGGCCGCCTTGTCCTGTGAATACTCAGCCAATGGAGAGTCCATGCGTTCACAATGGTGGAGACTCATTACCTGTTTGCTTCTTTATTCTATTTACTTGCCTTGACACTAGCCTGCTTCAACATAACATTGACCCATGTTGCTGATCTCCAACTTTAAATAGAGCCCAGAGGTATAGTTATGCTCTCCCTGAATGCAGAAAGTGTGCGGAACAGCATCAGGAAACATGGGTTTGAGTCCTGGCTTCCCTGCATTGCCAACGATACATTCCGGCTGGTTCTGTAACCTCTCTGAACCTCATTTTTCTCAGCTGTGCAGTGGAGGTCATAGTAATGCATGTGAAAAGCACTCCACAACTGTGAACTGTTTTTGTTCCCCGTAAATGTGGCAGTTGAGATCCTAATTGGAGGGTATTGATTTGAGCTTTCACTGGATCGCTGAGATATGGTCCAACATGGGCTCTGTGACTCTTAGCTTCATCCATGAAAAAATCTCTTCCCAATTCATAAGTTTTACCAAAAATTCAGGTTTGGGGGAACTCAGCCATCTTTCTTCAATGGCTTCAGGTACAACATTACCACCAGGTGGTAGTGTGGTCTTACATGTCCTAAGAAAGCTACTGCAAAGGTTTTGGGAATATATCCCATTCCATACACTCCTGTTCACTGTAACAACATAATGGAGTCGTGTAGAGTTCTCCAATGAAAACTGCATACTTTCCAAGGTATTTTTAAAATGCAGTTGCAGGGTGACTTAGCATAATTTTTGGAGCAACTGCAACCAGACTCCCTTGGAGCAAAAAAAACCGGAAGTCTAAAAAAAAAAAACAGGTGATAAATTGTGGAATGAGAAGGTTGGGAAGAAGCTTCCCCAGATGATTTTGAGGAACATTTGACATGGGAAATGGAATATGGACTGTTGTGTCGCCCCTAAGGCACAACATAAGGCACACAGCCATTGTGCCTAATGCAGAATGCTACCTATAGTAGGTGCTTAGCAAATGGCTATAGAATGAATGAGTCAGTCATTTACTCAACCCATGCACACATGAATGAATGATTAAGGACAGCAGTGGCAGAAAGCATTTGCCCTAGAGGATGAGTATGAGAACCTCAGGTAAAATAGACACATGCTTTAACTTTTGGGGAAATTGAACTGGGTTGAATAAGCAATGTAAATGGAAATTGGGATGCCCACAGATCGGGGAACTTCCTGTTACAGCTGAGCTAGTTGAGGAAGGAAATTGTTTAGAAAACTCTGCTGTAGCTGTTAGAGCCCTGCCCCGTCATGAATAAACTTAGTCTCCATCCCACCTTGATGTCAGGAGAGAAAGGAGATCTCGAGGCCATTCATCCCTTTTCCCCAAGATGCCAATTTCCTTGAGTTAATCCACACTCACCCTTCAGTGATTGACTTATGACTCTTAATTCCCTAGCAAGCCCAAGACTAGGCCAGGCCATCAAAACCACCTCACTAAAGGCTCAGTGCTGACAGAAGGGAAATATCCTGAGAGGGTATAGAGAACAGATAATTTGTCCCATAGGGCAGTTGTCTTCGTCTTTGGCTTGAAGTACCTTCAAAGTATCTTTCTCCCTATTTCCTGGCTACTGATAACAGCAGAGACCAACTTTTCCCCACAAGATGACGATACTGTCAAATACATCTGGGTTGCTAGAGGTTGAAATCCCAGGGAGCTAAGGAGAGAAAGGACTTTCCTCTTTTTGTATTAGCTAGGAATGCAAATAATAGAAAACCCAACTACAGTGGTTTAAATTACTCACATAAGGAAAAGTCTGTTAGTAGGTGGATGTGGGCATTGGCTCAGTAAATCAATAGGATTCTCTTGAGAGCTACTGTGATTCTCTTGGGCTTTCTCTCATGGATGCAAGATAGCCACTTCCTGCATTCCCGGATGAACAAGCTGGAGTGGGTTGGGGGGCGGGGAGGAGTCACACTAGTCACAACTGTTTCTTTTTATCAGGTTAAAATGTTTCCAAATTTACTCCCAGCAGACTTTCATTTGTGTTTCTTGAAGCAGAAGAGTCCCATAACTGCAAGGGAGGCTTTTCAACCTCTACAGTGGGAGACAACCAGGGAGAAGGGAATGGGAATAACTCTTGGGTTGCCAGTTAACACTCTTGGTGTACTTTCTACTTCCCGGCCTTCCAAATTTCCAGTTTTTATCTGGGACTTGCATCTTACCTGATGGAATGTCAGTCTATATGAGAAGGACACCACTCATTTCCTGTCACAAGCGTGTGGCATGACAGTAAGACCCATCTCCACTTATACAAGAGATGATCAAAAAAAAAGTTGTCGTTCAAGTTGATTCAAACTCATGGTGACTTTATGAGCTTCAGAGTAGAACTGCACTCCATCGGGTTTTCAATGGCAGTCATCTTTCAGAAGGAGATCACCAGGCCTTTCCTCTGACGTGCCTCTGGGTAGATTCAAACCTCCAATGTTTCGTAGCCAAGCACATTAACTGTTTGCAGCACCTAGGGACAAGATGACCAGAGGCAATAGCTAGTACCTGTTAAGGACTTACATGCCAGGCACTTTGCTAAGTACTTTACATTTGCTAATTTTTAACATTTTCATAGTAACCCCTTGAGGTTACTATTAAGACACTCCCATTTTACAGATTATTTTACAGATTAAAAAAGCAAGGCTCGAAGGAGTTGAGGGACTTGTCTAGCTAAAAGGAGGCATATGTTGGAGTTGAACTTAGGCAGTGCTGTGCTTTTAGCTGCCATGAGACATGCTCTCATCTGGGTTCCTTTGAGATTGCCCTCCCTTCTATAGAAAAAAAAAAAAAAATCCGCCAGTGGCTGTTTTCCCTCTTTATCACAGAAATGCCTGGGGTCCCTACTCCCTGTCCCACTTTCAGGGTCCGTTGGTGCTATTATTCTGGGCTGGCAGTAAAATGACATTTATGAGGATTTTTCTCTTTGAAGTGAGAGTGTTTGCGTGTTTCGCTTTAAAGCAAGGGAAAAAACAAGAGCTGAAGCAGATAAATAATTGCAGCCTTGGAGAAAGGGCATGTTACGTGCGGATGTGCAGTCTCCACTCTGTCATGTCGAGTCATCTTATATGGAAATATCTTTGTCTCCTTTCAAGCGACTTTATTAATTTCTTTCCCCCACTTCTATTCCTTTTATTTTCAAAGAAACTGGCTGTTTTTTTTTTCTTTCCTTTTTGGTTAATGTTTTCTTCTGTGTCCCTACATTTTTCCTTGGGGATTATTCTGAGGTAGGGGACATGCTTTCCAATTCTCAGCGTGCAGCATGAGTGCTGAGTATTTGCAGTGGGGTGGAACTCTTGAATCCTGGTGCTGCCACTTACTAGCTGTTTGGCTTTGGGAGAGTGGCCATGTCTCCAAATCTTAGTGTCCCCCTTCTACAAATTGGGAGTAATAATACCTACTTCCAGGATCACTGGAAGGAAAGAATGTCACTATAAAAAATAGAATGCTAAATATCATGAGGCAAGGGAATGTCATGTCTACCCCTTCTAGGCTAACCTAAAAATCTCATTGGTCTTCCCCTAGACTTTGGTCTGTTCCCTTATACGTTATATTTGCACACACACACACATATATAAAACTCAGCCTGTTCCCATCAAATCGATTCCAACTCATAGCGATCCTCACAGAGTAGAACTGCCCCGCAGGGTTTCCAGGGAGTGGCTGGTGGACTCAAACTGCTGACCTTTTGGTTAGCAGCCATAGATCTTAACCACTGCACCACCAGGGTACACATACAAATACACACACACATATGTAAATACAGGAAAGAAGCAATTGCCATTAATTTATATGAGAAAAATTTTTGAGTGTTCCCAGACCTAAAAAATAACCTATCAAATCATACGAAATCACACAAAAACCCTAAAATAACACTAACAAAAGTATGCTGGCTTGGTGCTGAGAGTAGTTCTGGGGGAGGAGCTTGGCAAAGTTATTCTTGCTGCTCAGGGTGCACGTTGCCTCTTAAATGGCTCACTGCTAAAGAAAAAAAAAAAAGCTGAACACTATTTCCACTATTCACCTTTTTTCCATAAAAGTGAAAATTCTCTCTGGATTCTTCAGTTAGTGAAAACAGATACTTCACTTATCGAGTATCTCATTAGCCAACATGTTGCATGTGCTATAATAGTAAAAAATCTACCATCATTTTGGACATTAATGACATACATACAGTAACATACGCCAAGGTGTGAGGCAAGAATATGCTGGCTGTGATGGCTAAGGTTATGTGTCACCTTGGTTGGGCCATGATTCTCAGTAGTTTGGCGGTTATGTAATGATGTAATTTGGCAGCTATGTAATGATATAGTCATCCTCTAGTTTGTGATCCTGCATTTTTACATAACACCAATTTTGCATAATAGGTCTTTGGAACCTAACCATGGTGATAAGTGAGGAGAGAGGAGAGGATGTAGGGCTTTTGTAAAAATGCAGTGGCGTAAAGCAAACTTTCCTCAAAAAGCGTGGGATACCTGTATAGGTGGTGGTTGTGTGCTGTCAAGTCAATTCTGACTTATATGTATGTATGTGTGTGTGTAAATATATATATACACACACACATACATGTGTGTATATATGTATATATAAAAACCCATTGCCATCGAGTCGATTCCAACTCATAGCAACCCTATAAGACAGAGTAAAACTGCCCCACAGGGTTTCCAGGGAGTGCCTGGTGGTTTTAGACTGCCAACCTTTTGGTTAGCAGCTGTAGCTCTTAACAACTATGCCAGCAGGGTTTCCCTCGGTGGCACAAGGGTTAAGCACTCAGCTGCTAAGTGAAAGGTGTGCAGTTCAAAAACACTCAGTGGCTTCACAGGAGAAAAGACCTGTGATCTCCCAGAGAGATAACAGCCCAGGAAACCCTGTGTGTGTGTGTGTGTGTGTGTGTGTGTGTGTGTGTGTTGTGTGTATGTGTAGAGAGAGAGAGAGAGAAGGAACCCTGGTGGCACAAGAGCTAAGCACTCAGTTGCTAACCAAAAAGTTGGTAGTTTGAATCCACCCAGCAGCTTGGTGGGAGAAAGACCTGGTGATTTGCTCGTGTAAAGACCAAAGCCTAGAAGACCCTGTGGGGAAGTTCTGCTCTGTCACCTGGGGTTGCTGTGAGTTGAAATAAACTTGATGGCAACTAACAGCAACAATGTGTGTGTGTGTGTTGCATGTGTGTATCCCATTTATCTTGCTAGCCAGCCAGCCAACTGTCCACCTATCCCTGTATCTATGTATCTACGTATGTTCAAAATATATCACAGTTGGACGCAAACTCGGGGGCCGCCAAGATGCTGGCCTACCACTCTTCTCTCGTGGACCCTGACACCAAACTCTTTAGAAACATGGTGCTGCTACGTATCGTATCAGAAGTCAGTTCAAAGGACCCGCCCCTCAAGAGACAAAAGATGCAGATATCATGGACGAGGCCGTCCATTACTTCAAGGCCAACGTCTTCTGCAGAAACTATGAAATTAAGAATGGAGCAGATAGGACCTCGATATATATAACTCTCTACATTTCTGAATGCCTAAAGAAACTCTAGAAGTACAATTCCAAAAGCCAAGGCAAGAAAGAAATATACACACTGGGAATCACTAACTCCCCTATTCCTGGAGAGCCTGGTTTTCCATTTAATGCCATTCATGCCAAACCTGCAAACAAGGAGGAAGATGAAGTGATGAGGGTGTACTTACAGCAGCTAAGGCAAGAGAGGGACTGAGGCTTTGTGAGAAAGTTTTTGACCCTCTGAATGACAAACCTAGGAAGTGGTGGACTTGCTTTGTGAAGAGACAGTTCATGAACAAGAGTCTTTCAGGACCTGGACAGTAAGGGGAACCTGGGCAGACACTGGCTCTACAGCTATGGGCAGCCTTTCACAGCAAGATGTACAGAATTCTTTGCCTTTGTTTCCTAAAGTTGTATAGGGAAGAGAGAAGAAAGCATGTCTTTATTTGAAAAACTATCAAGAACTTGGGGAGGTCATGGAAGCGTGATTTGAATTTTTTTTTTTTTTTTTGCAGTGTTAAGCTGGTACTTAGTGATGATAACATTTCTAACAACAACAAAATATACCACTTATGCCTTCTGCAGCTATCCCCTAGGCAAGTCACCACCAGTTTCTCCCTGGACTAGTTAAATGGCCTCCTAACTAACTCTCTCTTCCTGCCTGTGTTCTTGTTTCATTCTCCTCTTAACACGGAGACCACATTTATCCTGTGAAGACAGAAAATCATGTCTTTTATTCTGCTATGAACTCTCCAATGGCTCCATCTCACTCAGCGTAGAAATGAAGTTTTTATTATGACCTAACACTCTGTGTCTCAGACCTTATCGCCTCCTCTCTCATTCTTTCTCCCTCTCTCTGTTCCAGCTACTCCAGCCTTCTTGCTCTTCCTTCAACCCTTCAGGCACATTCCTGCCCCAGGGACTTTGCACTTGCTACCTCCTGTGTCTGGAATACTCATCCCTCACCTATGCTCTTAGATCCCTCACTTCTTTCAGGATTTTGCTCAAATGCCCCGCTTTCAATGAGATATTCTTTAATAGGTTTTATAATAATAATAATAATAAAAGTTTTCCAAATAAAGTTGCAATAAGAGAATCATTTAAAAAAAAATGACTTCAAATAAACTAGAACCAACCTGGATATACCAAGCTTAGAAAAGTGATGGTAATAGACAAACAGTGAAGGCCAAAGGATTTGCATTTCACCAACCACCCATTCTATAGTCAACCCGTTGTCTTCTTCCTCTTTGCGCGTATCTGTGTATCGGAGGTTAAAATGAAGTAGACAGTGAAAGCGGTGTATGGAGTTTACCCGCTCAAACAAATCAACTTGGGGGAGGCGGGAAGAAAACAGCATTTGTGCTTGTCTGGCCCTAGTGACTCAGGTTTGGGGGTGGTCCATGGACAGAGTTCACCTGGTGGCTGCTTCTGTCATCTCTAGGCTGGGGCAGGCTTTAAGGAGACCCTGGAGCAGTGAATGGTGGGTAAAGCCAATAGTGCTGTTTATTTTTAAGTACCCTGAGTCCCTAAAACACTTTCCTTTTTAACTCCTTAGAGTGGGAATTGTTGTTGCCAGGTGCTGTTGAGTTGATTCCGACTCATAGCGACTCCATGTGACAGAGTTGAACTGCGCCATTAGGGGTTTCTTGGTTGTAACCTTTACGGAAGATCAGCAGATGTTTTTCCCAAAGAGTGGGAATGTTGTTGTTGTGTGCCGTCAAGTCGATACTGACTCAAAGCAACCCTTTAGGACAGAGTAGAACTGCTGCACAGGGTAGGCTGTAATCTTTATGGGAGCAGATTGCCAGGTCTTTTCTCCCAGAGAGCAGCTGGTAGGTTCAAATTGCTGACCATTCGGTTAGCAGCTGAGTGCTTAACCGTTGTGCCACCAGGAATCCTTAAGAGTGGGAATCAAACCAAAACTCGTTGCCATCGAGTCGATTCTGATTCATAGCGACCCAAAAGAACAGAGTACAACTGCCCCATAGGGTTTCCAAGGCTGTAATCTTTACGGAGGAAGACTGCCACATCTTTCTTCTGTGGAGCGGCTGGTGGGTTTGAACCAATGACCTTTCGGTTAGCTGCCGAGCTCGTAACTGCTGTACCACCAGGGCTCCCTTAGAGTGGGACTAGGGTTGGTATAAATTAGGGAGCACCAGACTTTTACTGCCAAAGGCCAGAAAGTAAATAGTTCAGGCTTTGCAAGTCATAAAGTCTCTGTTGCAATTTCTCAGCTCTTTCATTGTCTTGTGAAAGCTGCCATACCTGTACCTGTTGCCATCAAGTCCATTCTGACTGATGGCGAGCCCCCGTTTGTTACAGAGTAGAACTGTCCCATAGGGTTCTTTTGACTGTCATCTTTACAGAAGCAGATGACCAGGTTACTGGGTAGGTTCGAACCGCCAACCTTTAGGTTAGCAGCTGATCGCAAACCACTTGTGCCACACAAGCTCCTAAAGTGGCCATAGATGATATGTAAATAAATGGGCATAGCTGTTTCCCAATAAGCCTTTATTTATGGACACTAAAATTTGCATTTCATGTAATTTTGACATGTCACAAAATATTCTTCTTTTGGTATTTTTTTTCCAACCATTTAAAAGAATATAAAACTTTTCTTAGCTTTTGGGCTATGGAAAACAGGTAGCAGACTGGACTTGGCCCATGGGCTGTAGTTTCCTGACCCCTGGTATGGCACAGTGGTTAAGAGTTTGGCTGCTTACCAACAGGTTGGCAGTTCGAATCCACCAGCCACTCCTTGGAAACACTATGGGGCAGTTCTACTCTGTTCTTTAGGGCCGTTATGAGTTGGAATCAACTCAACGGCAACAGGTTTGGATTCTCTTGGTTGGTGCAAAGAAGGTGCCCTGGTGGTACCGTGGTTAAGCACTCAGCTGCTAACCAAAAGGTCAACAGTTTGAATCTACCAGCTGCTCTTTGGAAACCCTGTGGGACAGTTCTACTGTGTCCTGTGGTGTCGCTATGAGTCGGAATCGACTCAATGGCAACTTGTTTGGTTTTGGTGTAAAGAATGGTATGAGGACTTACACTATTGGAATTATTATTTTTACCCATGTGGAAATATTGATTTTTTTTTTTCACTTAAAGTTAGTATATGCTTTTTTATAACACAGAGTACCAGATGTCCTGAAAATGTATATTTTTCTGATGCACAATATGTAATTTTTAAACTGGCTAAGATAGGGTGTCAGACCAATTGATAACTGCAATGTATAAAACATATGAAACTAATTCCAGGAAATACCTTATATTTATGTCCTTGAGTCTGAATTTCTGAGCTTTCTGTGTTTAAGGATGGAATATGGTTTATTCAAAGAGTAGCAGGTTATATATCTTGATGGCTACATTAGCTCGGTGTTTCGTTTCCTTTCTGGAGCAGGTAAGCCTTACAGACTGTTTTAGTTTGCAGCAATTATATTTGCTTATCGCTCTGAAACAGAATTTCATTTGAAGCCAGTTATTAATGTCTAAAATGCACTTCCAGGAAATAATTTTGAACATTTTATTTATTAAAAAGAACTCGATGTTTGTTCAAAGACAGTGATGTAATTTACAAAGTTCGATATTAGTTATTTTATGAGGTAATATAAAAATGCCATTTTCTGAGACCCTGTTGCTTAATTGTACTGTGTTACACTTGGTATCAGAATAAGGTGCTATTTTGTATTTTGCTTTTATGGCCCTAATCAGTAGGTTTATTAAAGGGGAAAAAAGCAAAAAAAAAAAAAAAGTAAAATAAAATAAAGCCCTTCCCAACTATGAATTCTTCTGATTTGTAGATTTATTTTTATGAAATATCTTCACAACAAAAAACCCGAACCAGCTGTTGTACAGTCAGCCCCGGCTCGTGGCAACCCCACGTGTGCGGAGTGGAACTGTGCTCCATAGAGCTTTCAAGGCTATAGTCTTTGGGGAGCAGATCTCCAGGCCTTTCCTCTGATGGACCTCAGAGTGGATTTGAACTGCCCACTTTCAGTTAGTCGTCAAGTGCTTAATTGGTTGTGCCACTCAGGGACCTCATGAAACATCTTCAAAAGGTGTTCACATTAAGCCACTTACTATGCTGTTATCCCCACATGTCTGGCAGTTGGTCATACTGTGGTGGCTGGCGTGTTGCTGTGATGCTGGAAGCTAGGCCACCAGTATTTCATATACCGGCAGGGTCAACCATGGGGGACAGGTTTCAGTGGAGCTTCCAGACTAAGACAGACTAGATATTGGATTGACTTATATGATGGATTGACACAGTGGCTGTAACAACGGGCTCAAGCATAACAATTGTGAGGATGGCACAGGACCCGGCAGTGTTTCATTCTGTTGTACATAGGGTCGTTATGAGTCAAAACCGACTTGACAGCACCTAAAAACAACAATATGCTCTTACATGCTTTTAATGGCTTAGCTTTGTGGAAAAAGAAGTCATTAAAAATTTGGAAACATATGGAAAATCTAGGGCATAAGCCACTGTTACAGACCCTGTTGGTGCCCCACCAATATCTCTGGCACTCAATGCTCCAGTACATGCCCATGGCGCCAACTACAAGACTGTGCCCTAGGGCATTCTCCTGGCCTCAGCAAGGGGCAGGCCAGAAATGCTGAGGAGCTCGTGCCCCAGGAGCAGCACCCAACCAATTATAGGTAGGTGGAGTACCTGGGTGGTACAAATGGTTATGTGCTCAGCTGGTGACAGAAAAGTTGGAGGTGCAGATCCACCCAGAGGTGCCTCGGAAGAAAGACCTGGTGATCTAAAAAAAAAAATCAGCCATTGAAAACTCTGTGGTGCACAGTTCTACTCTGGCATAATGGGGTAGCCATGAATTGGAGACCACTCAGTTGCAGCTAGTTTGAGAAGGTAGCTAGCTAGCATCACCATTTTGCAAATGAGGAAAGTGAAGTTGAAAGCGTTTGCATCTGTTGCTCACGGTCGCACAGCCAGAGTCTAAATTTGAACCCAGATCCTGGGCCTTTTCTAAGCCAAGCCTGGAGCATGTCCCCAGGGTAGGACTGGCCTTGTTTTGATCTTCCTTTGGAGTAGGGAGTGCAGCTGTGCTGTCCAGTGTGATAAAAATCTCCGAAGCCACTGAAGCTGGAGGAGGCTCTTCCCAGACCCCCTCCCTTCCCCTTCCTAATGAGCCCGGAGACGCCGGCAGGACGGCGGCAGCCAATGGACAATTAGCGGAGAGGGCTGTCCCGCGTGGGCTGGGCCTTAAGTGTCTGCTTATTAAATCACAGCTCCGCCTGGAGCCAGCACTGCCCCCTCCTCCCCCCGGGATGCCACACATCGCCCTTTGCGGGGGCGGCCCCCTGGGATGCAGCTCAGCCCACAGGATCCAGGGAAAACACAAGGAGAGAAAGACAGGAAGACATTCTGGCCCAGCACAAAGGCCAGGCGTCAGCAGTGGGACGGGTGGGCACATTCCTCTGCACAACAACAAAGGGGATCACCAAGCACCTCCAGTGCTGGGCCCTGGGCCAAGCCCCTCACCTCTCTGGTCCTCAGTTTCCTCTTCTGTATAATGGGGATTGTTCCAGTATCTGATCCACAGGGATTACGAGAAATCATGCATGCAAAGGGCTTAGCACCTCGCCTGGCACAGAGTAAGGGCCCCTCCGCTGCTAACCAGTTGAGTCAGTTCCAGCCCATGGCAATCTCATGTGCTCCATAAAGTTTTTGGTTATGGAGTTCAATGACTGCATTTTCTGATATAGATCTCCAGGCTTTCTTCTGAGGCTTCTCTAACCTTTGGGTGGGCTTGAACCTCTAACTGTTCTGTTAACAGCCAAGTGCCTCAGTGTTTGCACTACCCGGGGGCTCCTTTCTACCCCATGCTCTCAGCTGCTTGGTTCTTAAAATATAATGTAGGCCCAACCCCAGACCTACAGAATCAGAGTTGAGGGCTGGAGCCAAGGAATCTGCATTTTATAAGTTCCCTAGCTGGGCTGGGTACACAGTAAAGGCAGAAAAATAATACTTTTGAACAGGGATCAGCAGACTTTTTCTCTAAAGGTCTAGATTCTCGATATTGAAATCATAAAGGATTGCCGAAGCAAAGACCCTGAGATAAACGCAACTGAGCCAGGATATCCCTGGCATGAAGGGGATAGAACAAAAGAAGTTTGATGACAGTCAGCAGAAGGGCATCAAGGAGTGTGGTCTGATGGCATGGGCTTCAAAGGAAGACACGTGGGTTTGAATCCTACCTCTTCCTTTTACTAGCTGTGTGGCCTTGGGCAGGCAACATACCCTCTGCAAGCCTGTTTACTCTTTCGTAGAATGTGAGCAAAAATACCACTTCCCTAATTAGGCATGTCTGTGGCAGAAAAAACTTTAGTGCTCACCAATAGCCTTGTTTCTCATCCTGTTCCTGGACATACACCTAGACTACATCTCCCAGCTGCCTTTGCAGGTAGATGAGGTCATGTGATGGGTTCTGACCAATAGAATGTAGGCCTGGCCTCTAGACCCTCCTACTTAATCCTCTACACCCTTTCTTCCCCCTCCTGCCAACCGGATACAGAAAATCCAGTGGGAAATCAGATGCCTCAGAACTGTGATTCTCAAAGTGTGGTGCCTGCACTAGTAACATCAGCATTACCTCGGAACTTCTTAGAACTGCAAACTCACAGGCCCCACCCCAGACTTAATGAATGGGAAACTCTAGGAGTGGATCCCAGCAATCCGTTTTAACACACGATTCGGGTGATTCTGATACATGCTCAGAAGTGAGAACCACTGCCCTAGAAGATGGTAGAGCCACAAGTGTGAAGGAGCATGAGTCCCTGATAAAGCAGGGTACCCTCCTGCTGACCCACAGGAAAGCCACTGAATTTTGGGGCTTGGTTGTTACAGCGGCTAGCCCACCCTGACTAATGTAATACCTAACAAAACTGGCCTAGGCTAGGTGCTGAAAAGCTGGGGCCTACTGTTGCAGTGGTTATCACAGCTCTTCCATCCTTTCTGAAGGTTCTGTGTGGGACTTTTGGAGTAAAATTGAGGCGGTGGCCCAGAGCAAGAAGCCATATATTGGGACTACTTGCAGCTTTTGCAAGTCAGCAAGGAGAACGCCCTGCAATTGGGAATGAGCTTCTCTCTGCATCGCAGCGGCTGGGGGTGGGTGATGGAAGGGTATTGCCCACAGTGACCTCCCCAGGCAAGGCAGCAGGAAGCCGGAGACAGCCATCATCCCAGCATCCTCCAATTAGCCTCCATCCCCTGACCCCATCAGGCGGGAGGAAGTGCTGGCGCTTTCCAGCTCTCAGGCCCACCTGCCTTGAGGGCTGGCGGGCTAAGCAGCTGGGGTGGCGGCACCTGAAGGTCCTGGCCTAACAGAGCGCCACTTATCCCAGAGATCTGCAAAGGGTTAGTGGGTGGGGGGCCAGGCGGCAGGAGAGGAAATGTCGGTGAGCAATCACACGGGTTCAGGTTGACCTCTGGGCCCCAGCCCCCGGGGCACAGATGCCACATGTGGGCCAGGCCAGACCTCGTCTCCTTGGAGTTCTGAGGAAGCAACTGCTCCTGAGGTTGAAAATCTCGACTTCCCAGGAGCTCCAGGCTGTTTAGTTTGAGGGGAGGCCACGTGCATGGGTTTGGTGTGGCTACATTTTAGTTTGGTGGGGGAGGGTTGGAGGGCAGCTGCACTCCATGACAATACTCAGTGCAGCCTGGACACCTGGGATTGTCAGCGGTGTGGCCTCATTAGCTTCACGGAGCACACGTGTTGATGGCACACTGATACCTGGAGTGAAGCTAAGCCCTCCATGGTTATAACACTCACCCCATTTTACAGATGAGGAAATGGAGGCACAGTAAAGAATAGTCACCTGCCCAGCCTCACAGCCGGGGGAAATGGTGAGGCTGAGATTTGAGTCAAGTGGCCTGACTCTGGTGAGCCATTCTTAACCATGATGCTGTACGTCTCTCTGAGTGGCCTGTGCTGGTCCAGGTATGGGGGAGACACAAAGACTAAGCCACCATCCCTATACCAAAGGGGTTTACATCCTGGCAAGAATAACCCCTTATCTTTATAATGCATTGTGTCCGCCAAGCTTGACAGCTTTATGGAGTAGGCCATTTAGCATTGTTATCCCCTTTTACAGAGAAAGAAGATGAGGCAGAGAACAAGACAAGGTCCAAAATTCCTCAGTCTGTACATAGAGCATTGGCCTCTTTCCATTCTACACTTAGAGCCCGTGGTGGCCGTGAGTACGTGCCTTGCAGACTACTGCAGGCAGTTCAGTGGACCTACCTGTGGAGTCCCTGGGTGATACAAGTGGTTAACTCAGCTGGTAATCAAAAGGTTGGAGGTTCAAATCTACCCAGACATGCCTCAGAAGAAAGACCTGATGATCTGCTTCTGAAAACTCAGCCATTGAAAACTATGGAGCACAGTTCTACTCTGACACATGTGGGGTTGCTATTAGTGAGAATCGACTCAGCGCAACTGGTAGCTCTGGCTTCGGTGCTGACCCCAGTCCAGACCTCCCAGGAAGGTGCCAGCCAATCACGGGGCATGCTAGAGATCGTAAGGCGGGCCCACTCCTGGGAAACGCAGGGCTCCTGCCGTGGCTGGTGTTGGCTTGTGGACTCCCTAAGAGCCTTACTGAGCACACTAAGACACTTCCACCCAGCAACTCTCCCAGGCTGCCTGGGCTCCCTCCCTGTTCCCCTTTTCACAGGCATTTCCCCCAAAGAAATCTTTGCATGTCTAACTCTGGCTTGGCTTGGCGTCTGCTTCTTGGAGGACCTGGACTCACACATGGACCTTATGGAGCTTCGATCACCTCACTTTACAGGGGGGTTGGGGGAGGAGCGGAGCCTGAGGCCTAAAGACAAAAAGATTTGCCTGAGGTCGATGAGGGAGCTATCTGTGAAGCTGGGCTGAGAATCTGGGTCCCCTGACTCAAAGCCTGGTGTGGGGAGGAGTTTTAGGATGATGGTGGGAAGACCTGGGGAAGACTATGCCAGGCCATTCAAAGGCCCTGAGGCAAGAGTAAGCCTAGCATGTCTGCAAGATAGAAGTGAAGGGTGTCTGGTGCATGGTGAGTGTGTGTGTGTGTGTGTGCCTGAGACCGCATATATGAGTGTGAATGTATGTGAGAGTGTGAGTGTAAATATGTGTGTGTGAATGTGTGAGAGTGTGAGTCAATGTGTGTAAGAGAGTGCATGTGTGAACATGTTTGTGAGACTGTGAGTGTGCGTGTGTATGTGTGCATGACAGACGGGATGACGCCGGTGGCAGGGCTGCATCCGTAGGGTCAGGCAGGAGTTTGGATTTTCTAAAGGGGCTGGGCACCATTTAGATGTTTTGAGCCAAAGGATGCTGTGATCAGACTTATATTTTGAAGTCATTCTGGCCCTTGTGGGGAGAATGCAGTACGTAAGGACCAAAGGGGAAAGCAGGGTCATGTTGCGGGTGGTGCAGGTGTCCAGGTAAAACAGTGTGTTGGCTTAGACGGGGGAGAGTAAGGTCAGATGGAGCAAAACAAATGGGGAGCACTAGTTAGGAATGATATTGTGCCAAGCTTGATGCTAGATCCGACGGGGGAGGAGAGGAGAAAGACAAAACGAAACTTGGGTATCCTGGGTCTCTTGTCTGCTTGTGTATTCATCGAAGAAACAGCTATTGAGCACCTACTCATCTTGGAACTCTGTGGAATAGTGAGATAGAAATCCATTGCCATAGAGTCGATTTTGACCCATATCAACCAAATAGGACACGGTGGAACTGCCCCATAGGGTTCCCAAGGCTGTAATCTTTATGGAAGCAGACTGCCACATCTTTCTCCAGTGGAGCGGCTGGTGGGTTTGAACTGCCGACATTTCAGTTAGCAGCTAAGCCCTTAATCACTGTGCCACCAGGGCCCCTTGTAAGGTGGAAAAGGCCCCTACTTTTCAAAAAGTTTTGTAGTTTGGTAGAGAAACTAAGAAAGGGTCACAATTTACTAAAAGAAGGCAAAGCAGAAGGTGAGAGTCTTAGTCAAACCAGCAAAATCCAGTTGCTGTCAAGTCGACCCCAACTGATGCCAACCCACGTGTGTCAGAGTAGAACTGTGCTCCCTAGGGTTTTCAGTGTCTGATTTTTTGGAAGTGGATTGCCAGACCTTTCTTCTGCGGTGCATCTGGGGGGACTCGAACTGCCAACCTTTCGATTATCAGGTTGCACGTGAACCGTTTGCACCACCCAGGGACTCCTTAGCTTTACCTAAAAGTCTTGAGAAGCGGTGGGGCCGGGGGCGGGGGGGGAGCAGTCTTTGTGTTTGTATTCAGACACCTGGTATTGAGCTCTGATTTTACCCTAGACAGGTCATTTCACCTCTCTGAGCCTCAGTTTCCTCATCTGTCATTGGAGGCCATAAAGGAGTGAGCAGCAATTCAAATTGTGAGGACCAAGTAAAATTTATGCCCCAAGATGCCCGCATAGCTAAGCAATTTAAAAAATATATATTTACTTATGGGTTTTAGAAAACCAAAAAGTATGGCCAGCTTTGTGATTTCACAGATGTTATTGCTTGAGGCTGAGAAAAAAAACAGACAAACAAACAGTTGAAGTCGATTTAGGGAAAAATATCCTGTGATGAATAGCCCGGGTGGTGCGTGAATAATGTGGCAATAGGAACATTGTCCATGGCCAGCAAGGTTTGGGAAGCGTCAGATAGTGGATGCAGATGTGTTCAGTGACCTTGGATGCATAGGGGGCACCAGAGAAATGCTTGTGGAAGAGATGGGTTTGGAGAAAGTGCTAGTGAGAGGGGCTCGGCTGCTTTTCAGCTGGCTCCTGCTTTCCCTCTCCTCTCGGTCCCCTCCCTTCCACCCACCTTTTCCCTCCCTCCACCCTTTACAAGTTTATGAAGACCATTCTGCCCCCATCGGGGCTCGGGGCCAGTCCCCAAAGAAGATTAGAGATGAATATTTCATGGCCCTTGATTGACAGCTGCCGAGGACCTGTTGCCCGACTGGCGCCCACATCTAGTTAAGGAAGGGGGGCTGGCGGAGGGGAGGAGGCGGACAGTGCATATCCCGAGCCATTGATCCACAGGGCCCAATCTGCACTGATGAAACGCTCTGCTCACAGCTCCGAAGCCAAAGGCAGCAAGTAATGGGCTTTAAGAGGCACAGGGGCCAGTGGTGGCCTGGCCACCCAGCCCCCTTGGGGCCCACAGAGGCACCACCAGGCCCCCCGAAGACCTATTTCCCTGTCTCCAGCTGTGGCTCCCTCTGTCCTCATGGTGCCAGCCTGGTCCTCCTAACAAGCTGAACTAAGTGTTCCCGACGCCTCCAACTCATCACCCCGTTAAGGTCTGACGCCAGGCGCCCTTTGCTGGGGGACCCAGACGACAGGGTGGCGAGGCGCCTGCTGGCTCGGGGACTCTAGGGAGGTGGGAGAAGACCTCAGGTAGCCTCAGAGTGGAGACAGCTATGAGACCATGTAATCTTCCCTTCCATCTGCTCCTTGGACGATGAGACTGGAGAGAGAAACTTCCTGTGGAGATGGAAACGTGAATTCATTGCCCTTCTTGCCCCAGCTCCTCCTATGTCCAGGGCTGCCGAGGTTATTATACCCTACTGCCCTCCAGCAAAGACGTGTGGTACTGAGAACACCTTCCATCATCTCACCCTAGCAAGGAGAAAAAGAATTTGTTTGGTTCCCTAGACTTAAAAATCATTTCAGTAACAGTAAAAACAAGCAGAGTCATCATAGTTTGGTGGTTAAGAGTGTGACATGGTATATTTGCTGTTGCTGGTGTAACAGTTTAGTACAAATTTGGTGACTTAAAACAATGCATATTTATTATCGTATGGTTCTGGAGGTCACAAGTCCAAAATGAGTCTTATGGCGCTAACATCCAGGTGCCAGCAGAGCAGTGTTTCTTCTGGGGACTCTCGGGAAGAATCTTTTACCTTGTCTTTACCACCTTCTAGAAGCCACCCTCGTTCCATGGCTCATGGCCCATTCCTCCATCTTCAAAGCCAACAGCATAGCGTCTTCCAGTGTGTCAGTTTGCATCACCACATCTCCTTCTCTGTCTCCCTTGAAGACCTTGGTGATTACGTTGGCCCTACTTGGACAATTCGGGATAATCTCCCCATCTCAGGGTCTTTAACTTCATCACGCCTGCAATATCCCTTTTGCCACGTAATCTAACATATCCGCAGGTTAGTCTGCCTGTCACACATGGCCTTGGATAAACTTTCTAGATGCCAACCCTGCCTCTGTTACTTGCTAACTCTGTGACCATGAACAAGAACTTGATCTCTCTGAGATTCAAATTCTTCTGAAAACGGGGCTATAAAGATGACCGATGAAATGAGATAATACATATGAAGGCCTGGAGTTTGTCAATGACTTGATGCTCGATTACTGTTTATTGTTCGGTGGGCATTGGGGGCCAAGGCTGATCAAGGCAGCCGTACTCCCTGCTCTGGGGTAGGGGGACTGGGTTATGGTCTGATCAAGTGAGCTTTCTAACTCTTAATTATAGCTGTGCAGGCTTTGGCCCAAAAAAGCCAGTCGATTTGATAGCATTGCTCAGGCTGAGGAGTGGGTGGGGTCCTGTCGGTCTGGAACCATCTGTTTCTTCCTCCCTCTGCCCCAAGCCCTCACCACTCCCTCAGTGGAGCCAAATCTGAAACCACGGGTCTATGCTGAACAAGTTTCAGCGGCGTTTCCAGAGTAAGACAGACCAGGAAGAAAGGCCTGGTGATCTACTGCCAAAAAAACCAGTCAACAAAATCCCTATGGACCACAATGGTCTATCCCATTGTGCATGACATCGCCATGTGTTGGGGGCAGACTTGACGGTAGCTAACAACAACACAGAAGAGTCAGTGCTCTGAGGCTCAGCTTTCTCATGTGTAAAATGGGCATGATTCTGTGTTTCTGCTCTGATGCCCACTCCCTCCTCTTGTGACTTCCTTTCAAGCCTGGCACAACCTCATGGGGTGTGGGTGCTGTGGGCTGGACTCAGGGTGCCATGGATCTGGGTTTTTCTTCTTAAACTTCAGCCAGACTTGCGTTAAATTCCCTTTGTGGAAAAAGCCTGCCTCCTCCAGAAGCCACTCTAGCTCTGTGTCATGTCACCATGGAATGTCGAATCCCTGCCTTCATGAAACTGGGACAAAGAAGAAGACAGACCTGTAGAGAAAAGCACTTGTCTCCCCTGAGGGACAGGTCTTAGGTTCAACAACAAGAGAGGACAGGGTTTCTCTCACTCTGCCTGGAAGAAGGATGTGAATGACACTGACACCTGAAGGAGGCCTTTAGTCACCACCTTTCAGTATGGTGCAGGGGAATGGCCTTGGACGTGGAGGTTGACTGCCAGTGTGCAAATCTCTGCTCCAGACTCACTGGCTATGTGTCCTTGGGCAAGTAACTTGGCCTCTCTGAGCCTGTTTCCAGGTTACAGTGTGTCATGATGATTCCCTGGGATAATCAACATAAGAATTTAGCTCAGGGTCTAGACCACTTTGCATGTGATCAATAATTATAAGCAGTTACTTTCATTATTATTAGCTATTTATCTGGATGAACTCCTGAAACTATTGCTCTGAGATAATATTTAAACCTTGAACCGAAATATCCCCTGAAGTCTTCTTTAAATCAAACAATATTTTAGCATACTTAGTAAAAAATGTCTGCCTTGTGCTTTGTGCTCTTTTAAGAACTATATATATGGTATCAGATTGATAACAGCCACTGGAAAGATTAGATAGGAGATTTAAGGGGGCAGTAACTTTATGTTAATAGGGGAAGAAGAGTTTGGAAAAGGAGAGTGAGAATGGTTGCACAACTTGAAGAATGTGATCAATGTCACTGAATTGTACACATAGAAATTGTTGAACTGATGTATGGGGTGCTGTGTATATTCACAATGCAACAAAAAATAATTTTAAAAAAGTAAAAATAACTCTAAACTGCGCTCAGTGTGAAAGAAATACCACGGCTTCATTTCAGTGATGCTTTGTGTGTAGAGAGCAGACACAAGCCTGAATTCCAAATTGCACAGAAAGTAGAGAACCCCTGTCTTCCGCATCTCTGGCTCTCTCAGAATCTCCCAGATATTCAAGTTGGAGACTTCCTTAATTAAGGCGAAAGCACAGCCCAACCCCAGGCCCACCCTTCTTGCCATACTACCAGTCTCAGGCTTTTCTGTGCTGTTGATGGGGGATGGTGACAATTTGTGTGTACTTGTACTCTAGCCTAAGTTCTTGCCTGTGCCCAGGTGACTCCTGACCTCAGTGGGCACTCCCAAACATTAGAAAAATAACCAAGAAGGAAGAAGAAGAAAATAAAGAATTGGGGCAGCCTCTAAATTATCAGATAACATCACCTATTTAATGTCAATTAGTGTTTTTAACAACTGAGTGCTGTGCCATTAACTTACAATAGCAATCTTGGGGGCATGCCAGCACACTCCAGCAGACTAGCTTGGGCAGCCGGTCGGGCTGGGTGTGCAAAGTGAACTCAGATTGCAGTGTGATTGCAAGCTGGCATCATTGGAGCTGGGTAGAGGCAACCAGGGTGGGGGAGAAGGTGCCGGAGGAGCAAGGCATTTCACTAAGTGGATATTTATAGCAGGGCTGTTGGAATAAATGATCCACAGAGAGGGCAGGAGGGGTGAGGTCACTGGAGGTTGGCCAAGCTTTGGGTGCCGGCTTCTGCCAAGCTGAAATTTCAGTGGTTTGGTCCACCCTAGGATCCTGGCTTCCCATCAGTGGGGAAGATGGGAGGAGCCTGCTGGGGTGTGATGTGGTGGCAATCGCACTTCTCTGCCCTTGCACTCCTAAATGTGGACCATGAATCAATTACTTACTTTCTTGTGGCCTTCATTCTCTTTAATGTTAGAATGGCACAGTGATCCAATAGATAGTGAGTGCCACAAATACAGTTTCCGTGGCTTTGTATTCACCAACTGTGGTAGCCAGTCTTCAAGATGGCCCCCACTGATGTCCAGATTCTAGTATTTGTCTGTGCTTGTGTAGTCCCTGACTGACCTGAGTCACCAATAGTATGTTGTGGAAATGACGTTGGTGACTACCGAGTCTAGGTCATAAAAGATACTATAGCTTCTACCTTGCCCTCTCTTGAATCACATACTTCAGCGAAAGTCGGCTGCCGTGTTGTGAAGACCCTCAAGCAGGCCTATGGAGAGGTCCAAATGTGAGGAACTAAGGCCTCCTGCTATCAGCCAACATCAACTTGCTAACCATGTGAGTGCTTCATTTTGCAAGCCAATCCTCCAGCTTCAGTCAAGCCTTCAGAAAACCGCAGCTCCTTCTGACAACTTGGCTGCAGCCTCATGAGAGATTCTGAACCAGAACTCTTGAGTTCCTTCTCCGCTAAGGTTGAGTGTGATAATAAACAGCTATTGTTGTTTTAAGCTGCTGAGCCTTGGGGATATCTGTTATGCATCAATAGATAACTAGTTCACCAACATATTATCAGCTCCTAGTCCAATATTGGAAACCCTCGTGGCGTAGTGGTTAAGCGCTATGGCTGCTAACCAAGAGGTCAGCAGTTGGAATCTGCCAGGCGCTCCTTGGAAACCCTATGGGGCAGTTCTACTCTGTCCTATAGAGTCGCTATGAGTCGGAATCGACTCGACGGCAGTGGGTTTGGCTTGGTTTTGGTTTAGTCTAATACTTGGCACATGGTGAGCATCGAATAAATAGCTGTTTGGTGAGCAATTATATGGAATTACTTCATAAGGTTGCTTTGCAAGGTAAATGAGATATTCCAAAGAAGTCCTTGGAAGAATTGACGCCTTTGAATTGTGATGTTGGTGAAGAATATTGCATATTCCATGGGCTGCCAAAAGAACAAATAAATCTGTCTTGGAAGAAGTACAACCAGAATGCTCCTTAGAAGCACGAATGGCGAGACCACATCTTCTATACTTTGGACATGTTATTGGGAGGGACTAGTCCCTGGAGATGGACATCATGCTTGGTAAAGTACAGGGTCATCGAAAAACAGGAAGACCCTCAATGAGATAAATTGACACAGTGGCTGCAACAATGGGCTTAAGCATAATAACGATTGTGAGCATGGTGCAGGACCGGGCAGTATTTGGTTTTGTAGTACACAGGGTCGCTATGAGTCAGAGCTGACTTGATGACACCTAACAACAACAACAACAACAACAACAAGTAAGTCCTTAGCATAGTGCCTGGCACAGAGCAAGAGCTCAATAAATGAAAACTACCATCATCATCACGTTAGTCATCACATCACCTCCGCCGTTACCAATATTATTAATTCAGGTTAGTTTAGGGCTGGAGGTGGGCAAAGTCTTTAGGTGTGGCATGCCCAGAGGGCTGAGTTCTGATTCTGAATTTGCTGTTACTTGACTTGGGAAGCTCACATCCCTCTCCAAGCCTAGTTAGCATATTGTGAAGTAAAGCATTTGTGCTGGAATAGCACGAGTGTCCCTACAGCTTGGTGTCCAGTGGTGGACTGGCTTTCTCACATGACATTTCTGGGGAAGCCAATGAAGAGGCTTTCCAGGAGGTAGTTGTAGTGGAAGTTGGCAGAGGGAAGTCTGAACACAATGTCTGAGTGTTTCTGAAAGTCTGAAGTCCCTGCACGTGCTCTGAGAGTCCAGACTGGAAGCCAGGCAGGGGAAACGGCAGACATTTTTGTCAGCCATGCTGGTTGTATATGGTTCGATGTGGTTCCATTTCCTCAGGTCCCATGCCATACTGATTGTTAAAGATTTTATTTATCACTTCTGCCCGATGGGAATGTTATAGATTTCCTCTTCCCTCACTTCTTTCTGGCTTCTCCATCCCTTGGTGACCTAGCCCACCCTTCTTCTTCTTGTTGTTAAGTGCCTTCAAGTCGACTCCAACTCATGGTGACTCTATAGGACAGAGTTGAACTGCCTCATAGGGCTTCCAAGGCTGTAATTACAGGAGCAGATCTCCAGGGCTTTTCTCCCTTGGAGCACCTGGATGTGTTCGCATAGCCAACCTTTCGATTAGCAGCCAAGTCCTTAACCATTGCACTGCCAGGGCTCCTTTAGCTAATCTACACATTCAGAATTCATTGACTCCAAAAATGGTTGTCAAGCACCTACTGTGTGCTGGGCCTGGGAGTTTACTGGTGACCAAGACAGACACAGCCAGAGCACTCATGAAGCCTACGATTTTGTAGGCAAGGGTTTTCAGGTATCATGAGTGCTGCAAATGGGGCTGGCTATCAGGGGACCTAGGGTTGGGGTGGTCACAGAAAGTTCTCCAGGGAGGAAGTACTGGAGCTAAAACCCTCCCTGGATCCTGGAGTTTGGAAGATGGTTTGTGTGTCAGGGACAGCTTCCTCCAGCTAGTCTGTTTATGGTCCAGGACAAGAGCAAATAATGACAGAGCGGGAAGTAGCTTGGGTGAAGTGCCTTCATTCTGTAGACAAGAAAAAACGGATATCTGAGAAACTCAAAGATCAGAGAGTGATTTGATGGCTCAGTGAGAGTCTGGACTTTTTCAGATGCAAAGGACAAAATCTCCTTCATATTGGCCTGGATCCCAAAAGGGATTTATTGATACATGTGCCCAGATGTCCAGAGGTGGAGCTGTAGCACATGCTTCCACTCTCTTCTTGTCTGTCCCTCTCCCTGTCTCTAGGTTTGGTTTTCTCTGTGTTCCCCATATTCTCTCCATCAAAAGATAGGTGTCCTGCTCGTCCAGTTCATGGACCATGCAGCCAGCAACAGAGAAGAATGGTTGCAGGCTGTCCCAGCCATCACATATCCCAGCCTCCGTGGTCAAAGCTCAGACAAAATCCCAGGGAAGGCCTCTCATTGGTTGGGCTTGAGTCATCGTCTAATCATGGGGCAAGGGTGGCAGCCCATCAGAATTACTTGGAGTGAGTGAGGAGTAGTATCCCCAAAGAAAGGGAGTGCTTTTTCCAGACTACAAAGGAAGTGATGCTGAACTGACCAAAACAATGCTGTTCACTCTACCAGGAGATCACCAAGTTTAAGGCTTCCTCTAATAATAACTCGTGGCAAGGAACATAATTACATGATTACTTTGACCCTCCCTCAATAGTGGGGATTGGGCTGTGCTAGAATGCCATTATTGTGTATGTAGTGTGTGTATGTTTTACTAGGTGATGGGTAATGGGTGCTTCTCAAACAGGAATGTGAATACCAATTATCTAGGAATGTCCTGGAGGCCCTGGGTAGTGTAAATTATCAGAAGAAGGGCCTGACAATCTGCTTCCAAGTTGTCACAACTTTGAAAACCCTATGGAGTAGTTCTACTCTGTAGACATGGGGTCACCATGAGTCAGAATCGACTCCGTGGAAACGGGTTGGATAGAGATGTTGTTAAAATACAAATTCAAATTCAGTAGGCCGAAAAAAAATTTTTTTTTTTAGGTTGGGTTCTGAGATTCTGAATGTCTAGGTAGCACTCAGCTGATGCTGATACTGCCTGTCCATGGACCCCACTTTGTGTAGCCAGGCCTTATATGAGTCTAATTTTAGAAGTGGGAGTGGCACAGATAGCTGGAAAGATGACCATTTTAACAGAGTTAAGTCAATACACAATCTTAGACTTAATAAAAAATTTAGAGAACATTTTTCTCTCTGGAAGCTCTTATGCAGTTTATGATGGGCAGCTTTGACCACCCTATACCAAGGCCTCTGCCCCTCCCATGGCATCTAACTGTTGAATCTGGGTCAGTTTGAGAGCAGGGCTGTAAAATGACAATCTGAGGACCCCAAGAAAGAGTTAAAGGGGCTGGGAGGTAGAGCCCCACAGTCCCAGACAATTATAAAGGGGCTGACCTGGCTCCAAGGGTTAACACTGTTTTGTTTTCCAGAACTATTTGTTATATCAGGTTAGAGCAGGCAGAAGGTCATGGGGGTCAGCCACCCCCTCACCGCCCCCCCTTTTCACCCATTCACCATCTCCTACATTTGCAGCCTCACTGCCTCCTTTAATCCAATGACCCCAGACACTGCACTTTCCTTGGGATTTTCTTGCCAGTGTCCTCAGACGCACTGCAGCCGAAGCCAGCCGTCTCTCTCGCCCCAGCCCTCAGAGGGAGGCGCAGAAGCTAAAAGGCACTTTATGCAAGCAAGGGGAAACAATCCGCTGCAATTTGTGCTGCATTTTCTCTGGGCAGGAGCAGATAAGAATAGGATCCTTCGTCTTCCTTGGCTTTTTCTTTCCTTCCTCGTCCTCCCTTTTTTCTTTTTTAAATTTGTTCCCTCTCTCTTCCTTCTTTGAGTCCTCCTTTTTCTTTTTTGGTCTAGTTTTCCTTTCTCTTCCTTTATTTTTTAAAAAATTCCATCTCATGAAAATGGTAGCAAGGGTAGGAACAAGTTAGAGTGTGACTCTGGGGGAGCTCTTTAACCTTCTGAGCCTCCATTTCCTCGTTACAAAACGAATTTAATAATCTCAGCCCCATGGGCTCATTGTTAAGAAATAAGGAAAAAACGTGGAAAACATATAGTCCAGGCCTTGGTATACAGTGGGTGCCCAATAATTGTTAGTCTTTCCAGATCCTTAAGCCTTTTCTCTTTCCCTCCCTACCTTCTGCTGCTTTTCTTATTTTAGCTGTGAATCTTTTGACACCTTTCTTCACATTTCTGGAATATAGATAGAAAATCTCTATGAAAAAAGCCTGGTGGTAGCATAATCTGGGCCTGCCACTTAATAGCTGTGTAAACTTGGCAGGTTGTTGAACGTCTCTGAACCTCATTTTCCTCCTTTACAAAATGGGGATAATAACACTTCCCTCCTACAGCACTGATGAAGAGTTAAACACCTACTGCAAACCTTGGTGGTCACTGCTTAGTCTCTCTTGTCACTTCACTTCTTCTCCAGCTAGGCCTTATTTCCATTGCCAAACAACACGCTATCAGTGCTCCTATGCATAAAAAATATGCATAGGTTCGTTAATACCCATCCTTCTGCTGAATCATTCATTCATGCATCCATCCATTCATCCATCATTCATCCATCATTCATCCAACCTTCCATCCATCCATTGCCATCCGTCTATCACCCATCTACTCATCATCTATCCATCTGCCCCATTTTTCCATCTGCCAATCACCCATCCACTCATCATCCCTCTTATCAATCCATTTTTCCATCCACCCATCCCCCATTCTCTCATCATCCATCCATCCATCTATTCATCTATCTATCCGTTCATCCATCCATGCATCCATCTGTCCTTCCACCCATTCAGCCAGAATAGTTGCTTAATAAATAAAATTGGCTGAAATCATGCCTTACCATGAAAATTCTATTTGATAGCTCCAGAAATAAAGGGTAGAAATAACAGCAACATGATTTTGGAACCATAAAGTCCCTCCATACGGGACGTACCTTCATGGAGCAGGTGGGGAGAGGTAAGGGGCGTTCATCTGGAGGACAGAACACGTGTGATTGGGTAGCTTACTGATTTTCAAACTGGCTTCCTCAGAATCCAAGGATTCTGTAGTTGTGCCAAGGAGGTTACTGACACAGGGATGCCACTTCAAATAGAGCAGCTGGCCTCTTATCTGCCTTTTATATTGGTCTCTGTTTAAGATTAAATTTGAACAAAAAAGGTGTTCAGCTACTAAGCACAATTTTTTTTTTTTTTGAAGCACTGGTATAAAAACCCAACCCAAGCCTATTGCCATTGAGTCGATTCTGACGCATAGGAACCCTAGAGGAGAGAGTAGAACTGCCCCATGGGGTTTTTATAGAGCGGCTGGTGAATTTGAACTGCCAACCTTTCGGTTAGTGTCCGAGCTCTTAACTACTGTACTACTAGGGCTCCATCTGAAAGAAGGAGATAGAAATAATACTTACGTCGTGGGGTTGCTCCGAGGGTTAATTAAGAAAGTACATGTAAAATGGTAGGTAGAGTGCCTGGCAAGTAGTGACCATCAAATATTATGAAAATATTAGCTATCATCATCATCGGAAACACCCTGGTGGTGTAGTAGTTAAGAGCCACAGCTGCTAACCAAAAGGTTGGCGGCTGGAGTCCCCAGGCGTTCCCTGGAAACTCTGCGGGGCAGTTTTCCACCCTATGGGGTCTCTATGAGTTGGAATCGACTCGACAGGAATGGGTTTATCGTCGTCATCATAATCATTACTTGATATATCACCATCATCATTATTTGTGGATTCATGTAAGAGCCTGTATCACCAAATAGCACTAAAGCTAAATAAATTGTTTGAAAACTAAAGAATTAAGCCAACCTGATATTTGGTATAGTAGAGGGTCAGTGCAAACAGATGAAGTCCTCAGTGAGCTAGACTGACCAATAGCTACAACAATGGGCTCAAACATACCAATGAGCAGAAAGATGGCACAGGACTAGGCAACACTTTGTTCTGTAATACATAAGGTCACCATGAGTGGGACCTGACTCAATGGCAGCTAATGACAACAACAACCTATGTAAGAATCTTCGAGCTGAGACTGAGGAAAAAAACTTGATCAGTGGTCCTTTTCAGACAAGGATTGCTTTTGTATCATTTGTTTACTGGTCTTAAAATGATTTATATGATTCTCTCTGGTGCTGATTGATATCATTGCAATGTTGTTCAGGGTGCGCTGGAATCACTTGAAAATTGTATTAAAATGCAGATTCCGACTCACAACAACCCCATGCGACAGAGTAGAACTGCCCCCATTGGGTTTTCTAGACTGTAAATCTTTGTAGAAGCAGATTGCCAGGCCTTTTCTTCCATGAAGCCGCTGGGTAGGTTTGGACCGCTGACCTTTCAGTTAGCGGCCGAGCGCTAAACCATTGTGCCACTAGGGCTCCTTATGGCCTCCACAGACATAAGACTTCAGAGCTGGAGGTTGGAATGGGGCTGGATGCTGCCTTTCCTCAGGAGGATGCTCTGCAATCAGAAATTGTGGGCTTTGTCTTTACTTCCCTGGTTAAGTGTGTGTCTGTGTGAGAGAGAACTCAGACAAGATCTAAAACCTCTCCAAGCTTCATTTTCTTGCCCGTAAAATGAGCTAGGTACTTCTAAGTATGGTTCCATTGCAGGGACTGCAAAAGCCCCACCAAACCCATTGCCACCGAGTCAATTCCAACTCCTAGTGACCTTATAGGACAGAGTAGAACTGTCCCATAGGGTTTCCAAGGCTGTAGTCTTTACAAAAGCAGACTGCCACTTCTTTATCCCATGGAGCAGCCGGTGGGTTTGAACCACCCACCTTTTGGTTAGCAGCTGAGCGCTGAACCACTGCACTACCAGGGCTCCTTGCAGGGGCTGCAGAGAGGGTAAAATGAGAGAAGGCAACTTTCGTTGAGGGACTGCTACATACCAGGCAAGGTTCTTTTCACATACGTTATCTCTCTTTATCCTTACTACAACTCCATGAAATAGACAATATTATCCCAGATTTCATGATGAGGAAACTGAGGCTCACAGAGGTGAAGTAGCCTGCCCAAGGATGGGCGATTGGAAGCTACTGTTCATTTATTCATTCATCAGCTATTTATTCAACGCTGAACTCTGGAACTTGCGTCCCTGTGTGTTTTAGCTTCGGTTCCCCCAAAGCAGCTAACACATAGACCAGAACACTAGTTTGAGACGAGAGTGTACTTTTGCTTTTGTGCCTTGTTAGATTATTATTAGTAGTCGTAGTAATAACCAAAAACCAAACTCACTGCATTGAGTTGATTCCGACTCATAATGACCCTATAGGACAAAGCAGAACTGCCCCACAGAGTTTCCAAGGAGCGCCTGGTGGATTCAAACCGCTGACCTTCTGGTGAACAGCCGTCTCACTTAACCACTACACCACCAGAGGTTCCGTTAGTAGCAGTAGTAGAATTCTAGTAGTAGTAACATCGTTGCATTCCTGGGTGGTGCCAACAGTTAATGCACTCAGCTACCAACCCAAAGGTGGAGGTTAGCATCCATCCAGAGGGGCCGCAGAAGAAAGGCCTGTTGATCTACTTCCGAAAAACCAGCCATTGAAAATCCTATAAAAAAATGGAGCACAGTTTTTCTCTAACACACGTGGCATCATCATGAGTTGGAATCAGCTCGACAGCAAGAAAAGACAAAACTAGCAGGGCAGAGGCAAGTGAAGATCTCTCTGGGCTTGCTTTTAGTAATAAGTTATGCCGGTATTAGTAGTATTGACAACCGCTGCTATTTATTGAACACTAACCAGGTATCAGAAACCCTAGTGGCATAGTGGTTAAGTGCTATGGCTGCTAGCCAAAAGGTCAGCAGTTTGAATCCACGAGGTGCTCTTTGGAAACTCTGTGGGGCAATTCTACTCTACCCCGTAGGGTCGCTGTGAGTCAGAATCGACTCGACGGCAGCGGGCGGGTAACCAGGTATCAGTTCTTCATCTAAGAGCTTTACATGATCGTCTCACAACCACCCTATGCATAAACCCAAAAAACCCCACTGCCATCAAGTCTCTTCTGACTCATAGCGACCCTGTAGGACAGAGTAGAGCTGCCCCATAGGCTTTCCAAGAATGTAGACTACCACATCTTTCTCCCATGGAGTAGCTGGTGGCATTGAACTGCCCACCTTTCAGTTAGCAGCCGAGAGCTTTAACCACTGCCCCACCGTGGCTCTATTTTTCCCTCATTTTACAGAGGAGGAGACTCGAGGCAGTCAGTCAACAATTATTTCTGGAGCTCCTACTAATCGGGAGCCTGTGCTTATCGGGCCTTTACTAGGACCAGATGTCCTTTCCTTTTCCCCTTACAACTCCGCTATGAGTTCCCCGTTGTTATCATCCCTATTTCACAAGTGAGGAAACTGAGGCAGTAAGAGGTTAAGTATCTTGCCCAATGTCACACAACTAATGAGAGATGGAACCCAGGCTAACTTCCCAATGTACCGCACCTCTTAAGTCTCTCATTCCTTCCCCTGGGACACGGAAGATGGGATTTGGAGCTGGGTTAGGGGCTGGTCTCCAGAGCTGGGTAAATTTCTCTATTGGGCTAAGAGGTTGTGCTGTCTCGTTTTAGGTAGATGTACACACTCAGTATTTTTAGGCTCACGTCTCAGGTAGGAATGTTCTGGGACATTAGTTGCCATGGCTAAGATTCTTCCCCTTACGAGGAGATACCAAATGTTGTCTTTTGGAAGGATTTTGGGTTCTAAAGAGGTCCCTGCCTGTGTGTTTTGGGAATTGTAAAGTTCTCACCTAGCCCAGTTCCCCAGACACCTCAAAACACAGTGTCAGGGTGGATAGTAAAAAATGTCTTTGGAGCAGCATCATCTGCCAGACTCTGTGTTAGGTTCTGCTGATCCAGTAATGGCTGGCCCGACCATGGTTCTGACCCACAGGCTGGTGAAAAAAGCCAGGTAATTGCATAATTGGGAGCAGTGGTGGTTCAGTGGTAGACTTTTCACTATTCATGCAGGAGACCCAGGTTCGATTCCTGACCAGTACACCTCATGTGCAGCCACTACCATCTGTCTATGGAGGCTTACATGTTGCTCTGATGCTGAACAGACTAAGAGGGGCTAGGAAGAAAGTCCTGGCAACCTACTCCCCAAGCCCTGTGGATCACAGCATTCCCGTCCACACTATCGTGGGGAATGATGCAGGGCCGGGCAGCGTCTCGTTCCCTTGTGCCTGAGGTTGCCATGAGAAGGGGCCAGCTCGAAGGCAGCTAGCAACAATAAAGCAACTCCCGTAAGAGGTTATAGACAAGTACAGGGACCTCTGGGGCACATACTAGGGACCTCTAACTTAGGAGAGGAGCCCTGGTAGCACAGTAGTTAAGTGCTACGGCTGCTAACCAAAAGGTTGGCAGTTTGAATCCACCAGCTGCTCCTCGGAAACCCTATGGGGCAGTTCTACTCTGTCCTGTAGGGTCACTATGAGTCGGTATGGACCAGACCACCATGGGTTTTTTGTTTGTTTGTTTGTTTTTTGGTTTTTAGCTTAGAAGGGACATGCTGAGAGGGTTTCATGGATGGAGCAACGTCGTCTCTGCCCAGGGTTCAAGAATCTTGTCAGGAGAGCCTTGACCTTCACAGTTATCTTCTCTGCTCACTTCCATCAGCTGCAGCCTGGTCCAGGGTCAGCACTAGTGGATAAAACCTTGCCACTTTCTCAAGACATACAAAATAATAACAATAAATATCAGTGGACGTTGCCCCCACTCCCCAACAGTGGACACAAGTTTCCAACCGAGAGAGACACGGCTTGACAGGAAGCTCAGAAGCATCAAGGATTCCCCTGTCCTCCCCCTTCTTCCTCCAGCCATGGCCACCCCCACCCCTTGGCCCTTCCCCATTCTTCCTCCCTCCTCCCAGCCCCCTCCCCAGGAGACTGGAGAAACTTGGCAAGCCATCTCGTCCCCAATCACTCTGTGGTGTAACAATTAGCACTTAGGCACCACTCCCGCTAAACACACGCTTAGAAAACACTTCTTAAAAAAAAAAGGGAAGAAGAGTCATCAGAGGTAGAAGCTGGGGCCACACAGGCGGCAAGGCGGGTGGAAGGTGGGAGTCGGGAGCGGAGCCAGGAGGAGGCCTGGTGAGGAAACAGATCAATGCCTCGCGGAATGGAAGGCATCTAATACCCCATTATTGACGAGGCCAAAGCACTCTGAGGCGTGTTTCCACCGTGAGCAATTAGTCTGTGAGACCACAGGAGTTAAGCTAACACTGGTAGCCCCCCCATCTTCCCTGCCTCCCCCAGAGCAGCTGGATGACACTTTCATTTGGGAGCAAGCCCCCACAGCAGTGGCGCCAGCCTCCAGGCATAATGGGGCCCATCCGAGGAAGGCCAAATGCTCCAGGCTCCCAGAAGGCCCCCTCCGGGCCCCCACCAGCCCCCTTTCTGCCCCCCACACCCCCCCCCCCCATGCTCCACTACTGGTAACAGAATCCAGTCGACAGAGAGTCTGTCGGAGTGCCTGTGAGCTGCCGAAATTGATTGTAATGGTTTTATCACGGGCAGAAAGAGCTGGCTGTTTTCTCGCCTCTGCTGTGGGCTTTCATAAATGCCGGGCAGGAGGAAGTTACTCCTCTCTCCAGGAGCAGTGGATCAGATGAAAGGCAACTTTTGTTTGTTGGCAAGCAGCTCAACTCACAGCCTCCTGCCGCCTGTCTCCAGCCCCATGTGAGGCTGTTGTTTCTCTCTGGGATTCATCACTGGTTGTACACATGAAAGAGATTCAGAGGACCCCCAAGAAGTAGGAGCAGGGTGGACTCGGAGCTGTTTCTGGTGCCAGTCTGGGGTTATCTCTGATGGCCCAAGTGTTTGGGGAAGGAGGGGTTAAATAGAAGAGTTGATGAAAATGACAATATGATTAATAATAATAATGAGGATGATGATGATTTGTTGGCGTCGTTGGGTGCCGTTGAGTTGATTCCAACTCATAGCAACCCCGTGTGACAGAGTAGAGCTGCCCTGTTCGGTTTCCAAGGCTGTAATCTTCACGGAAGCAGACTGCCACATCTTTCTCCCGCAGAGCGACTGGTGGGTTTGAATCGCTGATCTTAGCAGCCAAGCTCTTAACCACTGCACCACCCTTAAAACCCTTTGCCTTTGAGTTGATTCTGACTCATAGAGACCCTGTAGGACAGAATAGAACTGCCCCATAGCGTTTCCAAGGAGAGGCTGATGGATTCGAACTGCCGACCTTTTGGTTAGCAGCCAAGCTCTTAACCACTGAGACACCAGGGCTTCACTGCACCAACAGGGCTCCTTAATGATGATGGTAGCTGGTGTTTTTTTGAGTGCTTATCAGGAGTCACTGTGTTTGAGCACATGATGGCCATTTCTTTGAATTCTCACAGCAACTCTGTGAGTCAGGCATTATTTCCCATTTCATAGATGGGGAAGCCGAGGCATGGGTCACACAGTGAACAACTGTAAGAATGAGGGGAACTAGAACCTGGTCCTGCCCAATTCCTAATCTGGCTGGTTCTCTGTACACCATGTTGCTTCTAAGTAAGATGGGGAAATTGAAACGTAAGAGTGATTCAGGCTTAAAAGTATGTAGACCAGACCAAAAAAGTGCAGCACCCTGTGAAACACCACGCAAGTACTTGCCGGGCGGTTTCCCACCACTGTGCGTGCCTGTACCTGGAATTCCTATTTCTACCCAGGTAATGCCTGGAGAATATCTGGACAGTCATCAAACTTGACCCCTTAGAGGAAACCTCTCTTGACTTCTCTCCATCTCCTGTACTCTTTCTGGACTTCTACCATAGCCCCAGGAATACTTCTTTCCATTGTTTTTCCTTACTGCATTCCCATTAATGTTAATTCAGCAAATAGTTGTTGAGCTTTTAACATGTGTCAGCCTCCATATTGGACTGAAAGTTCACTGGGGCCATGTGGTATTTATCTCCATACTCACAGTGTCTGGTGCATAATAGGGACTCAGTAAATGTTAGTTGCATGAATGATGACCACAATTAGGGACTGGTAAGCTATGACACTTTTATTTTTGTAAATAAAGTTTTATTGGAACACAGTCACATTCATCCATTTTTGTATTGCCCATGGCTACTTTCATGCTACAGTGGCGGAGTTGAGTAGTTATGGCAGAGACCTTATAGCCTGTAAGCCAAAAAATTTACTCTCTAGCCCTTAAAGTTTGCTAACCCCGAAACAAGAGGATACTCACATAATGTCCCAAATTTCCCATTTTGTTCTTGTGTGTAAGTAGCGTATATTCATTGAATTGTTAATAATACAGTTTCTATACTCCGGTTTGATGGACTCTGTGTTTTCATGCCTCCTTTGATAGTGTCCTAACACAGTGATTGTGGTGTGACCATGTGACTTGTTTTGGCCAATGAGATGGTAATAAAATTGACGTAAAGAGAGGCTTGAAAAAGTGATTGTTTCTGCTAGCCACCACCACGACAACATCCCAGGCTGGCCTCCTGGAGGGGTGTGAGTCATCCCAGCTGATGCCATCCTAGACCAGCTAGCCCCCAGCCAAGCAGCCTGCTGACCACAAATGCATGTGCTAGCACAGTTGTGCCCGCATCAGCAAAACTGGACAAGCTGTCGGCTCAATTAAGTAATAAATGGTGGTTATTTTTAGCCACCAAGTTTTGGATTGGTTTGTTACCTGGCAATACCTAGCTGATGCACATACCTAAGGGTGTACAAATCATGCCTGCAGACCAGGATCTGCAAATTACCCCAGCCCACCACTTTAGAAATGATCCAGGCATGCTCCATGAAAACAATGGTTCCATTGTGTCTATTGGCGGTGGTTGCGGGTAGGGTTGTCTACTCTTATTCTGTCTCTTCTTCCTGCTTTGGGAACACTTCTCTATTTGGGGAAAGTGGGCAGAATCAACAAAAGGAGGTGAGATGCCAGTCTACGATAACAGTTTTCTGGTAGAGTCGGGGGGTGATTGAAAGTTTTGGAAGAAGGATCAAGCCAAAGCAATTGAATGCAAGAGCTTTGGGGATTATCTGTGGATTTCACTATACAGGGAATCCCTTAACTGCATTAGCACAAATAGCCAAATTGGGATGTATCATGAAATAGGGTGCCTGCTATGCCCTGTTCATGATGTCGTAGACCATGGGCCTGTAAATAACTGTAGGAACATGCAATTCTTTACATTTCAAAGCCTGGAATTGAATCAGTATATATATGGAGTTTTTATTGTGTTCTTCAAGGTTTCTCTCCTCCTCTTCTCCCCTCTGTCCTTATCTCCTGTTTCATGTTCTTATGCTTTCATGCATTTGAAAGCTGAGTTTGGGGTAAGGTATCAGCTGTCTTTGGTATACCCAGCACGGTAGGAGAAACTGTGGGAAATAGAACTGGACACAAGTTCATAATACACAATTCAAGGTGCTTACACCCAGGTTTTTACAAGGAGATACAGTGGCTCTCAGAGACCTTTGGCATCAGTGGGGATTTCTTACCTGCATTCCAGTTGGAATCTTTTAGATTAGCATCCAGCCACAAGAAGAAGGGATGATATGAAGTCCTAGGGGCCCAGTCCAGGGCCAAGAGAATATAACCAAAGTCAGATTGGAGAGATGGACAAGAGATGGCATGGGGAAAAATAGCCAGGGCTCTAACCCACCTGTGAGCAGGACCCAGGTCTGGGGTGGTAGATGATAAAGTTACAACTTCATTTCTCCAAGAGTAAAGTGAGAAGGCTGGGTCTCAATGTCAGGAGTGAAATCTGGGTTTCAGTTCAGCTCTGTGTAGGTCCAGATCTTCCCTTAACCATTACACCAGGTAGCCTCCCAGGAGATGGATACCGCACGCCCTTTGTGTTGAGACAAAATCGGGAGCAGTTCATGTCATGGAGATTTGGGTGAGATGCAGATCCAAGCAGTTCCCCTCTATGGCCCAGATGACAAAGGGACAGAGAAGATCATGGATCAACTTGGTAAACGAGTCCCCTAGCCCCCCCAGCACTGTCAGCAGTAATTGGGGAAGGCAAAGGGGGTAGAGAGTAATTCTGAGGGTTTCACAAGTAAGGACCTTGGGCCAGAGTTTGTGGGTATTTAACCTGATGTCATCTCCTCAGAGACTGGGGAGGTATGGGGAGGCTTGGACTTATTTTCACCAACCAATATGGTGTGTCTTTATTGTGTGAGGCTCGCTCCAAGCCATAAATCAGGAGAGATCACCAAGCATCTGGGGGAAGGTCTTGTATATTGCGGTAAACTTAGAGGTGATGAGAGGCCAGGAAGGAAGCAGACATCTGTCAGATCAGGACTTGGGACAACGTGTAATTTCAGATTCTCATCGATAGCCCTTAGTCCTGAAAAACAGTGACCCTGCAGTCCGGGGCCCCCCTGGCCAAGCCAGCTAGATTTCTGGGGCATAGAGTTTCCATTGCATCTCCAGTTTGGGCTGAGCAAGAATAAAGGGGATTGAAGAGTTAAAGGAAAAATTTAGGTTAGCTAGAAAGGAAGCCTTCCTGAAAGTTGGTAAATAGAGAATCAGACTTCTACATGGAAAGGTGGGACCCTTAGTCCCCAACGATAGATCCAGGGGATCCGGTGAGTGAATACTATTTGTCTAGCATGGTGCCTACTGCTAAGAGTCTTTTAAGATGTTATTGTCATTACTATTAGATGCCATCCAGTTGGTTCCAACTCATTGTGACCCTGTGTACAACAGAACAAACACTTTCTGGTCCTGCACCATCCTCACAGTCATTACTATGCTTGAGCCCATTGTTGCAGCCACTGTGTCAGTCCACCTCATCGAGGGTCTTTTTCTTTTTCGCTGACCCTCTACTTTATCAAACATGATGTCCTTCTCTAGGAACTGGTCCCTCCTGATAACATGTCCAAAGTACATGAGATGGAGTCTCACCATCTTTGCTTCTAAGGAGTATCCTGGCTATACTTTTTCCAAAACAGAGTTGTTCTTTCTTCCGGCAGTTCATTGTATTTCAGTATTCTTTGCCAACACCATAATTCGAAGGCATCAATTCATCTTCAGTCTTACATCGTCCTGGTTCCACATGCATGTGAGGCGATTGAGAATACCATGGCTTGGGTTAGGCACACCTTAGTCCTCAAAGTGATATATTTGCTTTTTAACACTTTAAAGAGATCTTTTGTAGCAGATTTGCCCAACACAACGCATCGTTTGATTTCTTGACTGCCGCTTCCATGGGCATTGATTGTGGATCCAAGTAAAATGAAATTCTTGACAAATTCAATATTTTCTGTTAATCATGATGTTGCTTATTTGTCCGGTTCTGAGGATCTTTGTTTTGTTTATGTTGAGGTGTAATCCATGCTGAAGGCTGTGGTCTTTGATCTTCATAAGTAAATGCTTCTAGTCCTCTTTGCTTTCAGCAAGTCAGGTTGTGTTATCTACATATTGTAGGTTGTTAATGAGCCTTCCTCCAGCCCTGTTGCCACGTTCTTCTTCATGTAATACAGCTTCTTGGATTATTTGCTTAGCATAGAGATTGAATAAGTATGGTGAAAGGATACAAACCTGATGCACATCTTTCCTGATTTTGAACCACACAGTATCCACTTGTTCTGTTCCAATGACTGTCTCTTGGTCTATGTACAGGTTCCGCACGAGCACAATTAACTGTTCTGGAATTCCCATCCTTTACAATGTTATCCATAATTTGTTATGACCCACACAGTCGAATGCCTTTGCATAGTCAATAAAACACAGGTAAACATCTTTCTGGCATTGTCTGCTTTCAGCCAGGATCCATCTGACATCAGCAATGATATCCCTGATTTCATGTCCTCTTCTGAATCCAGTTTGAATTTCTGGCAGTTCCCTGTCAGTGTTCTGCTGCAGCTGCTTTTGAATGATCTTCAGCAAAATTTTACTTGCTTGTAACATTAATGATATTGTTCTATAATTTCTGCCTTCTGTTGGATCACCTTTCTTTGGTCTTTTAGTCCCCAGTGATAGGCTCAAGGGATCCAGTAAACGAGATCTATGTGTTTAGCATGGTGCCTATTGCTAAGAGTCTTTTAAAATAATATAATTAAAATAAGCCACAGTTTTTGAGGTTTTTTTTTATTTGGCCGAGGAAATATATTTACAAAAACAGGTGTCCAGTTTTTATAACTTCTGTATAAAACTGCTGGGAGAATATTGCAAAAAGGTAGATGCATAATCAGAACCAGAATGACATGGGTCAAACTCCAGCTTCCAAGGTGAGAAGTGGTGATAATGTGGACATATTGGTTAGAATCGTTTTAGGTTGCAAGGCAGAGATACATTAGAGTAATTTAAGTGCTAGCCAACAAATACACACCAAAAAAAAAAAAAAAAACCGCTCAAATGACAAATCTTTAATCCAGGGACTGGCACACTTTTCTGTAAAGGACCAGGAAGTAAATATTTTAGGCTTTGAAGCTATACAGTCTCTGTCACAACCAGTCAACTGTTGTTGAAGTACAAAAGCGATCACAGACGGTATGTAAGCAAATGAGTGCTGCTGTGTTTTCATAAAGCTATATTTACAAAAACAGGTGTCCTGTGGCCTATAGCTTCCAATCAGTGCTCTAACCTATCAGTTGTGACCAGGGTAGCAAGATCATAGAGCACAATAATGGCTGTGTGTCCTTCTCAGAAGAAAACCATAGGCTTAGCAGTATTGTTTCATGGGCTCTCTGGGGTTGAGCTGAAGTCAAAAGCTGAAGCTATGCTGCTCATGTGCAGGTCCTAAAAGATATCTGGCGGGGTGTAGTGGACTATATTGTATTTATCTTTGCCAATTTTTTTCCTGGAGTTTTCCTCCTTTTACCACAAATTCTTTGTATATAAGAGGAATGAAAAATACATGGCATACCTGCAGTAATTACCCATTGCCTCATTCACGGCAGACATCACTAGTCAATCACAGTATTTTTCCTGAGTTCATACATGGCCCAGGATCCTTTTCAACATGACTGCCCTCAAGATGAAGCAGATTTACTATGGTGGTAAGTGGGAGAAAAGAGCAAGAGAAAATGACAGAGAGGTTTGAGAATAGACAAGTCCAAAATGGCCTGCAAATGATTCCCAGATCCTCGATAACTTTGGGTGAAAATTCTGCTTTAACAGACTCTTTTTTTTTTTTTTTAAATCCCAGTTGCCGTCGAGTTGATTCTGACTCATGGTGACCCTATGTGTGTCAGAGTAGGACTGTGTTCCATAAGGTTTTCAGTGACTGATTTTTTCAGAAGTAGATTGACAGGCCTTTCTTCTGAGGCACCTGTAGGTAGACTTGAACCTCCAACCTTTTAGATAGCAGCTGAGCACATTAACTACCTGTACCACCTAAGGATTCCTTTAACAGACTTACGGTAGATAAAAAAAAATAATAATAATCTTGGCAAGTTGTTCAGTGTTTTTCCTGTTTCAGCAGATAGTCTCACTCCTGTCATTTTTGAGGGCCCCTGGAATCCAGGTTCCAGCTGCTTCCTGGGAGAGCCTTTGCATGGAGCTGGCAAATCCCTCCAGCTGAACCAGGCAGAACATTTCAGCATGGATGTTTGCAAGTCTTCACTAAACTCCAGACATTGGAAACCAGACCCAACAGTAGATCCGGTGCTTGCATGCATCAGGCCTAGAGCCCAGGGGGCAGCCCCAGCTGACTCCCTGCTGCTGGAATGCCTTCTGCTCCAGGGGAAGGGGAAATGGCTTTTGGAGGAACTTCTCTCTTTAGGCTTCCTTTCTTGCATTGCCACCTTCCAGCTCACATTACCGAAAAAAAAACAAAAACAAAAACCAAACCCAGTGCCATCAAGTCGATTCCAACTCATAGTGAGCCTATAGCAACCCTATAGGACAGAGTAGAACTGCCCCATAGAGTTTCCAAGGAGTGCCTGGCGGATTTGAACTGCCAACCTCTTGGTTTGCAGCCCTAGCACTTAACCACTATGCCACCAGGGTTTCCCACAAGACTGAGAGGAGGAGAAATTGGCTGTTAACGCCATCCCTCCCCCCACCTTCCTTAAGTACCTTCTCCTGGATTCGATCTATGGAGGTGGGAGTGGGTCAGCTCTGAGCCTTGGAAGAGTGAGAGGCCACGTCAACAGGCAGTTCCAGGCACGTGTGAGTGGGGCTCATCAGCAGTGACCTGGCAGGGCAGCCAGAGAGTTCACCTGGAAAATATTTCAGGAGAAGCTGTCATGGGCATTCTGAGTGCTGACAAGACGTGTTGGGGAAATTCACTGAGTGCTTTTAGGAAGCACTCATTTTCTCTCGCAGAATCTTGCCGGCTTTCTAGTTAGCAGCCCAGAGGGAGTTGGCTGGCATTGAAAAATCACCCAGAAGAACTGGAGCAGCACGTGTGAGGAAATCAACATCTTTGGGGCTGTAATAAGGTCTTTTCCTAAAATGCCATTTGTTCCTGTTCTTTCCTCTCCAACTTTGCCCGTGAATGTAGCAAATGATTTGCTCCCTGTGTCCCCCATTTGCAAAGAGTGGTGCTGTGATTAGGAGGATGGGCACTGGACCACACTTCCTGGGTTTGAGTCCCAGCCCCAGCTGGTTGGGTGACCTTGGCCGGTAACTCAACCTTGCTTTGTCTCAGTTTCCTCATCTGTAAAATGGTGATAAAAGACCAAAAAACCTGACACATTGCTGTCGAGTCAATTTTGATTCATAGTGGCCCTAAAGGACAGAGAAGAACTGCCCCATAGGGTTTCCAAGGCTGTAAATCTTTACGGAAGCAGACTGCCACATCTTTCTCCTGCGGAGTGGCTGGTGGGTTCGAACCACCAACCTCTTGGTTAGAAGCTGAGGGCTTAACCACTGAGCTACCAGAGCTCCAAAATGTTGATAATAATAATTTAAAAAACAGTTGCTGTTAAGTTGATTCTGACTCATGGAAATCCCATGTATATCAGAGTAGAACTCTGCTCCATAGGGTTTTCAATTGTTGATTTTCAGAAGTAGATTGCTAGGCCTTTCTTCTGAGGCACTTCTGGGTGGATTTGAACTGTTAACCTTTCAGTTAGTAGCTGAGTACTTAATCATTTGTACCATTCAGCGACTCCTAGTGACTGCAGAGCACAGCACTGGGTTCCTAGGTCCATTTCACTCCTTTAGTTGGAGGTCTAGGCGGTGAATTCTCATGGCCAGCACACCCTGAGACCCCCAAATGTTAGCAGTGGAGCTGGCTTGATCCTCAAGTAACATCTTTGGGCAGTTGCTAGAAAAGTGGGAAATGGATACTGGGGAGGGCTGCAAAGACAACCCACAGTATCGGAAAGGAGCAAAGTCAAGCTGTTCTTGGCCTTGGCAGTGTTGTGTTGAGCTTCACTCAGCCAGGCAAATCGGAGCTATGGATCACCTTGATGAATGGGACCAGGACAATATGGATCCGCTCTCTGACCTTGTCTCTAGTGGCAGTTGTGAAAGCTCTTCTTCATGCTATCATACGGATCACCAGGGGATCTTGTTAAAATGCAGCTTCTGAATTGGCAAGTCTGGATCAAGGACTGAGATGCTGTCTTTCAAAGCAGCAGATGCTGTTGCCACTGGTCCACAGTTACACTTGAAGCAGTGACAACCAGGTGCACTGGCACTAAATAGGTGCTTGAAAAATGGTAGCTCCGATAACCGTTGTTTTTCCCCAGAAAAGGGCTTCGGAGATCTTTAGCTCCTGCTGTGTACTCAGTCTCCCCCAAACATTTCCAAATGGCATCATTTCTGCAGGGCATTTCCCAGCTCAGGAACAATGAAGTGACACAAGGTGGTGGCAAAAAATGAAGGCTAATGGCCAACACCTGCTTCTATCAGCAGGTGTGGGGAAGGCAGGACCAGCTGAAAGGGAAGCCTCTAATTGGCGAGGGAAGTCACTGGGCTTAAACAGGATGCAGGCAGAAGGCCCGTCAGGGCTCAGCTGTGGCCTTGGGATTGTACTTACAAGGAGTGAAGGAAAGTGCAGTCAGGAAGCCAACCTTTTCCTTACGACAGAGAAGAGATTACTGGACTTCCCATTCCAGGAGGACCATACTGTATACTCAGCACCTGTCTGTCAGTTTGTTGTACTGTGGTGGCTTGCATGTTGCTATGATGCTGGAAGCTATGCCACCGGTATTTCAAATACCAGCAGGGTCACCCATGGTGGACAGGTTTCAGCAGAGCTTCCAGACTAAGACAGACCAGGAAGAAAGGTCTGGTGATTTACTTCTGAAAATTAGCCAGTGAGAGCCCTATGGAGCACAACAGAGTATTGTCTGATACAGTGCTGGAGAATGAGTCCGCTGACGTTGGAAAGTACTCAGAATGCACAGTAGTGGAACAATGGACTTGAGCAAACCAGTGATCATCAAGATGATGCAGGACCAGGCGATATTTTGTTCTGTTGTACGTGGAGTCGCCATGAGTTGGAGCCGACTCGACAGCAACAGACAACGACAATAAAAACACTGAGCTTGTACCCACTGGAGAGAAGCAGGCTTTGCACACTACAGCAGGGACTGTGTGCAGCTTGAGTTGCAGGGAGCTCTATTGGAGTGAGGCATGTTTTGATAAGTGACATAGCAAGAGCCGTAGGAGTCTGGTTTGGGAAGGGAGTGATTTTGCCTCTACTTCCCTGGATGTGACAGCAGAATTCTCGGTACATGGCATATACTTTTGCTGTTACTTCTGTTATTTTACTTATCTCCCATCATTAGATTAGAAGCTCCTGAGAGGGAGGGCTGTGCCTTTGTTGCTCATAGTAGGCACTTATATTAGGAATACACTTGGCTGCAAGTAACAGAAACCCAAACTTTTGTATGACGTAAGCAAACAGGTTTATTTTCCTTATGTAACAAGGAGTCTAAAGGCAGTTGGATGTTGGCATTACTTTAGCAGGTTCATCATCCCCCTGTGATATTCTTGGCTCAAGTCTATTCATGCTTGGTGCCTCATGTCACAAGATGGCTTCTGCATCTTGAAGCATTACATCTACTTTCCAGGCTAGAAGGGACAGAAAAGAGAAGCTAGCCACATTCATCCCCATTTTAATTGGAAAGGAAGTGCTTTCCTAGGACCCTCTTTAGCATATTTATATCTCTTTGGCCAGAATGAAGCCACAAAGCCACCACAGGGAGGTTGGGAAATAAAGTGTTATTATTATTATTATTTTATGGTACTTGTAGCGAAAGGCAAAGGAAGGACATTGGGAATAGACCCTGAGAATGAATGAAAGGGAAGAAGAAACTGAGAAGTGTCTCACGGATGAATGAATGGACCATTTGGTAGCTGAGTGAGCCTGCAGTCGGTCCTCTCAGCCAGGAGTTATCACACTAATGCATTTTTCAGATGTCCACAAAAATAATTTGGATCCCAGAGCAATTGAGATGATTGGGAATTAATAACCAAGAATATAGGAATGGTGTGATGTTTGATTTTAATATGTGCATTTGCCCTTTCATACTGGCTCCTCTTCAGAGTGGATCCCTCTTCAACTTGAATAAGAAAGTCTAACTTTGGTGCAGACAGGGCTCCTGAAAATGCCTGAGAAGTTATCCACATGGAGATGTTTGCAAAAATCAAGTGAAATGTAGGGTTATCTGATGTCTGTAAAGTCCAAGGAGGCAGTGCTTGAGGTCCTTGTCCTGCTTTCAGTCTTAATTAGCTCTCTTTTGTCCTTGCCCCAGCTTCAGGAGTTGGCCAGGGTTTTGCCCTGGAGCCTTGAGTCCTTGCAGAGGCAGGATGGAAGTTTAATGGGATTGAACTGGGGCATCTCTGCCCACCAGCTCCTTCTCCAGGACCCTTGGGGATGGATGTTTAGCCAAGACCATGTCCAACTGGGGCATCTTGGCCCAACAGCCTTTTCTTGGAGGCCCTTGGGGATAAGGATAAGTGACTGACCACTTATCCAGAAGTAGAAACATGGAAGTGTGACCTTGGCCACATTACTTAACTTCTCTGAGCCTCAGTTTTCTTATCTGCATTGGCACACTCTGAAATTCAAATGAGGCGATACACCTAAGACTTCTAGAACATTGCCTGACACGTAATAAGCCCTGATAAATCAAAGGGAATTCTATTCCTCCTCTTTCTTATTACAACAATGTGAATCAGAACCAGGTTTAAATATATAATTAATTGCTTATTCTTTAGCCACAGTTTTCTCATCTGCAAAATGAGCCTATGGTAGATACCTTACATGGCTGTGGGGAGTTAGACTGATATCAGTCAGTCAGAGTTCAAATCCTGACTCTGCCTCCTACTAACTGTGTGACTTTGGGCAAGTTACTTCCCCTCTCTATGCCTCAGCCTCTTCATCTCTGAAATGGAGTGAATAATGATACCTGCCTTACAGTGTGGTTGGGAGAATTAAACGAGTTAAGACACATGAAGTGCTTAGAATTCCACCTGGCATGTACGCTGGGCTCGATCATTGTTTACTGTTATTGTTGTTTGTTATGGATATTGTTAGTATTACTTGAAATGATGTGTGCAGAGGGCCTGACACCCATAGAACTCAGCGAAAGATACTCAGTGTCACCCCAGCAATTCCTGACAGGCCCAGACAGCAAGGGTTGACCCCTATTGGGGAATGAAGGAGATATGTGGTCTTAGTAGGGACGCCGAATCATTTGGAAAAGCAGAAACCAATTTAAAAAAAAATCACACAATCTGGGGGTAACAGATACAGTGGAGAAACCCAGATTTCTGGCTAATTGGTAGACCACACACACTTCCTCACCAAGAACTGAATTATGAACCATTAGGATTAGAGGGAGAGTCACTGGGTGGTGCCTCCAGTTAACGTGCTTGGCTGCTAACTGAAAGGTTGGTAGTTGGAGTTCACCCAGAGGTGCCTCAGAAGAAAGACCTGGAGATTTTTTTTTTTTAAGTAATATTTTACTGTGTTTTGGTGAAAGTTTATGTCACAAATTAGGCTTCCATTTAGCAATTTCTGTATATTGTTATATACAATGACATTGGTTATATTTTTCACAGTGTGTCAATATTCTCATTATATCCATTCTGGTAGTTGCATTCCTAGACTCCTGAAAAATCAACCATTGAAAACCCTATGGAGCACATTTCTATTCTGACACACATGGGGTCGCCACGAGCCTATTAAGGGGGAAGCAAGTAAGTTTGTGTGGCTCCACCCATTGTTATCAAGTCAAAATTGACTCATGGCGACCCGGTGTGTGTCAGAGTAGAACTGTGCTCCACGGGGTTCTCAGTGGCTGATTTTTCAGAAGTAAATCACCAGGCCTTTCTTCTGAGGCACACCCAGGTGGACTGTAACCTCCAATCTTTTGGTTAGAAGCTGATCACGTTAGCCATTTGCACCACCCAAGGACTCCTGTGTGGCCTAGGGGGCTGAACAAAGTGTTAGCACAGGACACATAATTAGAACAGGGCGACCAGAGCACAAGGGAACTCATGGGCCATTGGAAGAATTTTGTTTTTTGCTCTGAGTGAGATAGGAGCCATGGAAGGGTTTTGAGGAAAGAAAGGGCAGGACCTGACTTTTTTTGAAAAGCACTTAACATGCCGAGGATAGACTGAAGGGAGACAAGGAGAGGAGCAAGAAGACATGATGTTTAACTACTTGCAGAATGGCAAAGGTGGGACAGGTACCACTGGGGGGACATGAGATAAATTTTGATGATCTGAGGACCCAGAATTGAACACCCTGAATCACGTGGTGAGACATCATCCTCTTTGAAAGTCTCCTTCAGTCCTTCTAATTGCATTAAGGAGAAAATCTCTCTGTCTTGGAGTAGGTCTCTAACATTTCCCTAATCCTCACTCGCCAGGAGCTCTGGTGCGAAATGGTTAAGCCCTCGGCTGCCGGAGGTTGGCAGTTTGAACCCACCCATCAGCTCTGGGAGAAAGACCTGGCAATCTGCGCCCTTAAAGATTACAGCCTAGAAAACCCTAAAGGGCAGTTCTCCCCTGTCACGTGGGGTCGCCATGATTTGATTCACATGGGGTGGCTATGAGTTAGAGTTGACTCAGTGGTGCTCAGTAATCTCTCTTTCTTTTTTAAAAAAGAGAGGAGTCCCTGGGTGATACAAATGGTTAAGCTCTCAACTAGCCGAAAGACTACCAATTCAAACCCGCCCAGAGCTGCCTTGGGAGACAGGCCTAGCAATCTGTTCCCAAAAGGTCGTAGCCTTGAAAACCCTATGGAGTATTCCTACTCTGTAATACATGGGGTCACTGTGAGTTGGGATAGACTCTTAGACAGCCAACAACCACGGAGCCCCAGGTTCAGTGCCTTAGGCAGGCAACTGTATTCAAGTAGAATTTAGCAATGCTTTTGTTTTATTTGTAGATTTTTTAACCAACTTTATTGAGATAAAATTCCGGTACCATACAATTGACCCATTTAAAGTGTACAATTCAGTGGTTTTTAATGTATTCACTGAGGCCGTATTTGCTGGCCCTGGGGTTAGTCCATCTTATTGCATGTCTCCTTTCTGCCACTTACTAGCTATATGACCTTGGAAAAATTCCTTAACCTCTCTGAGCCTTAGTTTTCTCATCTGTAAAATGGGGATAATAATTGTACCTTAAGAGTTTGGCTGCTGACCAAAAGAGTGGCACTTCAAATCTACCAGGCGCTCCTTGGAAGCCCTGTGAGGCAGTTCTGCTCTGTCCTATAGGGTCGCTATGAGTCGCAATCGACTCTATAGCAATGGTTTTTTTTTTTTTTTTTTTCAGTTTCGGTTCCTAGGTTATAGTAAGAATCAGAGGAGACAGTAAGTGTTAAAGCCCCTTGCACGGTACCTGGCATGTAGTCCACATTCAGAAAATGTTACCTACGGTGGTGACAATTATTGTGTGTAAGTGCACATGTGTGTTCATGTGTGGGTTCACTCTGTGACTCAGCAGGTGTGTGCAGGCTTACCGCAAGCTGCAGGTGGGTGGGGGTCAGTGTGGAGATGTCAGAGTGTGTGTTTATGGATGCAGGGGTCATGCATGCATGTGAACTGAGCAAAGCCCGTTGGTGCAGAGAAGAGTGGGTGTGTGACAGGAAGTGGAGGAGGGAAGGGAGGAGAAGAGTGGAAGGAGAGAGGTCAGGCATTAAGGGAAAGAGGGAAAGACAGAGAAAGAAAGCCTGGACTTTGAATCATTAAAATACAGGGCAGAGGAGACAAGTTTGACCAAGACTTAACAGGAAGATGGGAGCCACGAGGAGCCTGGAGCCCCTGGGGACTATGGCTGGGGCAGGGACTGGAATGTTCCCAGCCTGGGCTGAGCCAGAGGCTGAGGCATTCCCAGCTCTTTCTTTCCCAGGGAGAAGGAGGTACCGTCCAGCCTTCCCTCTGCCTAGTTAATCCAGGGTTCTGAGGGCAGCTCCCATAGTTTGAGAATGGAGGGGCCCTGGACAGAGGGAGGTGCAATAGAGAATGAGCAGGGGACAGTGCGTGCACCCCCAGGAAGGATCCATTGGGGGCCAAAGATTGACAAGATCAAGTGCACGGGCTCGAGCCACAGGGACCTGGATTCTTATCCAGGTTTCAACCCTGGCTGTCTTTTTGACTCCAGACTATTATTCTTTCTGACCCTCAATTTCAACTCCACCAACTGGTTTTGTTTTGTTTTTAAATGGGGAACAGTAGCCAGTTTTGAAGGCTAGCACCTACTGTTTATTTATAATGTATCTTGTATCAGCTCTCTGTACTTTACCTGAGTTACTGTTGTTAGTTTTGGTTTTTAAATGGGGAACAGTAACCATTTTAGAAAGCTAGGAGATACTGTTTATTTACAATATATCTTATACTGTAGCAGTTCTCTATACTTTACCTGTGTTGTTACTTGCTATCCAGTCGGCTCTGACTCAGGCGAAGCCCATGTACAACAGAACAAACTTTGCTCATCCATCTTCATAATCTTTGGTATGTGTAGAAATGGCATGGTGGGGGCGTAGGACCACCTCTAACTTGACAGGGAGGAGGAGAAAGACTCAATATCAGCACCAGCCCAAGGCTTATCCCTATCCGGTGGAGGGCAAACATACTTGTACCCTCCAGCCTTTTTACCAATGCTGACACCAGCCGTCCTTCCCACGACTCTCTCTGCTTTTTGGCTTGTTTCAGTAATTTGTTGCAACGGCCACGCAGAACTTACAGACCACACTCACAGTTAACGAGACTTACTACGGAAGTAACGGGTTACAATTTGGGATCAGGATCAACAGGCTACAACTCGGGATCAAGACTGGGAAGCATGTAGGCAAAGTTTCCCTTCTTTAGTGCAGGACAGCTCTCTCAGCTCCTCTTGGCCATGTGGGGCTCCTCTGGGCCCCCTGAGGACAGGCTCTTCTCAGCCACCTCAGCAGTTTCCTCTCTGGCCCCTCAGCACAGGTTCCTTTTAGCCCTCAGGACAGGCTTCCTCTCTCACCCCTTGGCCCTTGACCCAGCTCGGGCCTGGCCTCTTCCCCGCTTGGGCAAGTGTTACAAAGCTCTTTAACTCCACTAATAAGTGCCCGGCAGCACCCCACTCTACCAGGAAGCCTCCAGCCTGAAGGTGCTCAGCTTTCTTACACCGTGGGTCATCGCACCCACCATAGCCACCTTGCTCCATGGGCTGGGAAGCCCACCACATCTTCTTGCACTGGTCTCCCGGTTCTGCTACCACTGCTTTTCTGCTGTTGCTTCTCGCTGTCTCACACCATCTTTGATTTTACAGCTTTTTGTCTCCTGGGCCTAGGTGGTTCTCAGCGTAGGGACCCTGGATCCAAAGGATGCACTCCACTTATGGCTCTTCTTTCTTGGTGATAGCGAGGGCTCCTCTCTGCTTTGGGATTGGCTCTCTTAAGCCTAGTGGTATGGCAAAACTGACTGATCCCCTCATTAGAATTCCATACCCCTTATTTGCATGGTCCCACCCCCACAGGGGTTCCATGTACCTTATTTATATTATTTGCAGGCTGTCCAATCCCCTTGGTAGGCCACAAACACCTTATTTGCATAGCCCCACCCAATCATTTTGTGGGAGTTACAAGGCCTCGCATGGCTAAAAGGGTCATATTAAGTCACTGTACTACAATACATTTGAGTCTATTATTGTGGCTACTGTATATTTTGAGTGCCTTCCAACTTAGGGAACTCATCTTCCCTCACTATATTAGGCAATATTCTGTTGTAATCTATAGGGTTTTCATTGGCTAATTTTTGGAAGTAGATCTCCAGGCCTTTCTTCCTAGTCTGTTTTAGTCTAGAAGCTTCACTGAAACCTGTCCACTATGGGTGACCATGCTGACATTTGAAATACTGGTGGCATAGCTTCCAGCATCATAACAACATACAAGCCACCAAAGTCTGACAAACTGACAGACAGGTGGTAGACTTGACCCATAGGAACCCATTTAATCCTCACAACAGGCCTATGAGGTTAGTGTTAATACTGTCCTCATTTGACAGGTGAGGAAACTGAGGCACCAAGAGGTTAAGTAACACAGCCAGGCTACCAACTCAGCAGTAGGACAGTAGAAGCCCACATCTTCACCACTTGCTTCTTCAGCAAATAATTACCCAAGTAATTTAGTAATTGGGATACATTCTAAGAAAGAAATGGACACAGTGTTAGGAACACCAGTAACCAGGGAATCTGAACCCCATCTTGTAGGTTGGGGAAGGGGTAGCAGGGAGGCCTCTTATGCTGAGACTTAATGTTTCCTGTTAGGCATGCATTCCTATGTATTTCCTGTTGCAACACTCCATTTTCCACATAGAAAAATGGAAACCTGGTGTTAGGCTGGGAGCAGCTCCTTCCTTGCATGATTTATCTGGTCATGAGTTTTGAAAGGAGTCCCTGGGTGATAGCAACTAACACTCTCAGCTGCTAACCTGAAGGTTGGAGGTTCAAGTCCACCCAGAGGCACCTCAGAAGAGAGGCCTGGTAATCTACTTCTGAAAATTGAGCCATTGAAAACCCTGTGAAGCACACTTCTACTCTGATGCACGTGGGATCACCATGAGCTAGGATTAACTCAAGAGCAACTGGAGTGGAGTTTTGGAAGGCTGCTCTCTGATAAATGGTCAGAAGGGATCAATCCTCTCGTTGGGGGTTTCCATTGCTGCTGTGGAGACACTTTCTTGAACCAAGGTTTAATAAATTTTTTGAAAGCAGCTGGAGGAGAGGAAAGTTGTGTCTACCGGGAAATCACACAGGGTGGTCCTTCCTGGGTCCAGTGCATCATAGCCAGGGAGACAGGACCCATCCTCTCCCTGCACCGTCCTCTGGCTTTTTTGCATTTCTGTAAGTGCCCACACAGGCTGGCATCTGGAGGGTGCATGGGGCATGAGAAGATGCGGTGGCCTTGACAATGCACCCTCACACTTCCAACCACAGGAAGCCTCAGCTGTTGCTCCGAGGCCAGGCTTCCTAGGGCTGCTCCCAAAGACCACGTGTTGAAGGGATACAAAGGCAGCCCCATTCCTTGGCTCCTCTGATGGTCAGCTCTGGCTCAAGAACTCCACGAGGGCCTTGCTGAGCCTTCCTTAGACTGCATGTAAGTTCAGGACCCTCCTGTCCAACCTTCCATCTCTGTCTTCTTCACTTGAGGTCAGATTTCACTGGAGGCTGAAGGCTTTCCCCGCCTTTCCTGCTCCCGCCTAATTTGCTCTCACAGGCATTTCCCCTAATAAAATCCTGGTACATTTAGTCTCTCCTGGAGCCTCCTTCTTGGAGGACCAGGACTAACACAGCTGATTAAGATAAGGAATGCACAGGGAGGGAGGGCTGGTTTCTTTCCGTTGGCAATTCACTGACCAGGAAATAGAAGCCATGGATGACCTTTCCAAAAGGCAACACTCATGCCTGCAACCAAAGCAGATTGTAAATGGTGACGTTTGTCATGGTAAAGGCCGTGTGTCCTGATCACGAGTATTTTATCCAAAAGGACTTTTTAAAAACTTGGTTGCTTTTGCAGTATTTGTGCGTCAGACTTGGGTTTCTTATCCTGGCTGCAGCCCTTGCTGGCTGAGCAAGGGCAAATAACTTACCTGTGATAAGTCTGAGCATCTTTGTAAAATGGGGTTGGTATGAGTTCCCACTTTGTAGGGTGGTTAGGAGGAGTCAACAATATAGTTCATGTAAAGATAAACAGATTGCCTGATATGTAGTAGATACTTAATGAAAATAAAAGTTAGATATTCTTGTTGTTGCAATGACTGTTATTACTTGTATGTGTCATTGTATTTTATTCTCCCTCAAAATGTCCCTTTGAGGTAGGGATTCTCATCTCCATTTTAGAGATGAGGAGGCTGAGGCTTGGGACAGTTAAAGACTTGCTTGCAGCCACCAGGAGGGCATCTGACTTCTAGGAGTGGAGATGAATGGGACCAGATATTCCGTTCCTGTAGGCAGCTTAGTCTCCCCATTTCCCCTGTATGCTGACTCTGCCCTTGTCCCACAACAGATACCTCAATAACATGGTGGCTCTTTCTACAGATACCTAGTAGAGTCAGTGTTCCATTTGTGGCTTTCACAGTTTCTTTTGGGGAAGGTGATGAATTAATGAATGTCTTCCCCATTAAGCTTCCTAAGAATGGGCTCAATCTTGTTGACCTCCAGCTCCCTGGCTCAGCAGTGTACCTGGAACAGTGCCTGAGGCACTGAAGGAGCTCAGTAAAAGTTGACAAATGAAGGAGGCCCTTCAAAACCAAGCCCAGGTCCTCTCTATGGGAAATCATTGTCTATATCCTTGCCCACCCATTTGCACAGACTTTACTAGATGGAGACTTCTGTGCTAGCAGAGACCTTGCTCTGGCCACCACTGAGTATCCTTTCCAGCGCCAGGCAGAGTGGGTATTGTACATGCAGATTGGCTCAGTGATTGTATTTGGTGGACATTGCTAACCATTGGCTTGGACTGAGTTTTGACTGTAGTCATAATTAATCCTGGGATCACTTATCCATCCATCCACCCATCCATCCACCCGCCCACCCACCCACCATGCGCCCAACCGTTCATCCACCCACTCACCACCCATCCACCTGCCTAGCTCCTGGAAGCTGATTCTAGGCTTGTGCATTACTGGCACCTACCCCAGCCAGACTGTGTGCTCCCTAGGGCCAGAGGCTACTTCTCCCATATTTAGCCATCCTCCACCTGGCCAAGTGAACACAGAGTGCACATGAGCATTTCCTACTGGGTCTGGAGGCCAGCAGTCATGCTACCAGGCAGCAGTTCTTGGGATGCAGTCTAGAAAGGCTGCAGAGGGGTAGGGGAAGGGCCATGTCTCCAGCAGGGCCTGCCCCAGATCTGCTAGCTCCTTTGGATTCTAGCTTCAGCTTGACGAGGGCTTTCTTGTAGTCTGCTGGCCTCTGCCTGGGATTAGCTTCTAAATGATCAGAAAGCACTTAAAGGTATAAAACACCGTGTAAAAACGTAAATAATCCTCAGTAATTTCACAGGGAATTAGCTCTTTCCTAAGGCTGTTGGACCTTCCCTGTCCAGGTTGTCTTGCTCGGAGCTGAGTAATCATGGTGTCAGCGAATATGAGGTCAAGAAGGGACTTGAGAAAAGTCCCAGTCCCAGAGCTGAATTGAAAAGACCGGGGAAACTGAGGCACAGACAGGAGGCAGGGCTTGTCTAAACATATACTCTCGAACCAATATTGAACTTAAAACCCAAACTGGAGCTTGGGCCTGGAATAGCTTCTACTTTCTGTTTAATAGTTTCTGGTTTCAAAGTAGACTTTCAAAGCAGTGTGAGTAGGGTCATGTAATACTACAGGACGCATGCTTCTGAAAGGCTTCGCAGGTAATGTACTTCACTCCTCTAAGACTCGGTTTTCACATCTGTGAAGTGTGCTGCTACATAGATGGAGGTGAATGCACGGCATACACTTATATAAGGATTAAATAAAACGATGTTCCTAAAGAGCTGAGCGTGTGTTAAATGCATAATTAATCCCTGGATGGCGCACGTGGTAAAGCACTTGACTATTAGCTGAAAGGTTGGCAGTTTGAACCCATCCAGAGGTACCTCGGAAGACAGACCTTATGATCTGCTTCTGAAAGGTAGCAACCTTGAAAACCCTGTGGAGCAGCCTACTCTGCACGCGTGGGATTGCCGGGAGTTGGAATCGACTTCATGGCAGCTAACAATGACAGTCGTTATGGGAATCCCTGGGTGGTGCAGTTAACTTGCTTGGCAGCGAACTGAGAGAGTAGAGGTTTGAGGCTGCCCAGGGGCACCTCAGAACAAAGTCCTGGTGATCTACTTCCAAAAAATCAGCCACTGAAAACCCTGTGGAGCACAGTTCTACTCCAGCACACACGGGGTTATTGTTCCTGTTACCGTCATCTCTTACCCCTTCCCAAGTTTCCCCCCTCCCCGAATCTTTTCCATCTGGGGAGATCTTAATTTAGCCTTTAGGTCGCTCAGGCAAAAATCCTGGGAGTCATCCTTGGCGTTTCTCTCTCTGTTTCTCACTCTCTCTGTCTCTTACATCTCACAGTGGACCTCTCAGGAAGTCCTGTTGTCTATACTATAAAACTATATTCAGAGTCTATTCTTTTCTTCCCTCTCCTTCCACCCAGCACTCTGAACTCTCCCCTGCATTACCGTTTAGAGCAGAGGTTGGCAGACTGTGGCCCACTGGCTGAACCTGGCCCGCTGCCTGTTTTGCATGGCCCATGAACTTCGAATGGTTTTTACATTTTTAAGTGATTGGGGGTGGGGAGAAAAAATAATATTTCATGATACATGACAATTATATGAAATCTAGATTTTGGACCTATAAAGTTTTATTGGAACACGACCACATACATTTGCTTATGTTTCAAATATGGCTAATTTGGTGTGTAAAAGCAAAAATATTTGCTATCTGGCCCTTTCTGGAAAACTTCGCCGACCCCTGGTGTAGCCTTTTCCTGGGCCTGTCTGTGTCCATATTTGCTTCCTGATCCTTTGGTCCCCACACAGCTTTCTGAGTGATCCTCTTACTATGTAGGCCTGGCCATTCCTCCCTCTGCTCACAGCCCTTCAGAGGCTTCCCTCTCAAGGCACATAGAGTAAAACCAGTGTCCTCACAATGGCCCACAAGGCCCTACACTATCTACCCACCATCTGCCTTAGCTCTGAGGCCTCCATCTCTTACTCTCCCCCTTGCTTCCTTTGCTCCAGCCACACTGGCCTCCTTGCTACTGCAAGAATACAACACAAATCTACCCCAGGGCCTTTGCACTGGCTGTTTCCTTGCCAGAAAGGCTGTTCTCCCAGATTCCCACAGAGCTCACTCGCTCACCTCCTTCAAATCTTTATTCATGTCTCACCTCCTAATAAAGCCTATCCAACCACCCAATTTAATGATTTAATCCTGCATCCTGCCCACTTCCCCTTGGCCCTCCTGCCTCCTCTTATCCTGCTCTGGTTTTCTTTCTTTTCGTATAGTACTCGCCACCTTCTTACTGAGTCACTAAGTCGCTCATCTATTTTGTGTATTATTTATTGACCGTCTCCCTCCATTTAAATGTGAGGTCCCCAAAGCCAGGCATTCTTCTCCAGGTTTGTTTGCTGCTGTGTCCCAAGCTGTAGACAGGGCCAGTTCCGTGGATATATGACCTATACAGCCACAGCGTCCCCACGTTCAGAAAGACCTCTGCTCACCGTTTTGAAATGCTTAATAATTTCTGAACAGTGGGTCTCACATTTACATTTTGCACTGAGCCTTGCCAACAGTGTGGCCGAGCCTGGCTGTCAAAGCATATCAGGCACACAGTAGACCCTCCATGCGTCTTAAATGAATGAATGAATGAATGATGCATTTCATGACTTTCTTCCTGCGTCTCTGTACCCCGCCGCCGCCTGCTCCTCCCATCCTCCCGACCCCTGCCTTTTAAAGAAGTGCGTATTGATGTAAGTAGACAAGGAGAGGAGTCAGTCGGGGATCAGGGAGCCGGGGAGAAGACCGCCTGCAGCAACGGAGAAGACACAATTACTCCAGCAACTGTCCACCCGACCGCAGCTCGGAGCCTCCACTTAATGTAATTGAGTGTGAAGGCCGGCTGGAGACACAGGCGCCCCCGCCGCCCCCTCTCCATAATATAGACACTATTGGTTGCTAATTGGCGCCAGTGGGCTGGTGCTAATTGTCCTAATGCACTCGGCTTGATGGAGGAGCAGGCAGCGCAGGATGGGGGCTGGGGGCTTCTTGGGAAATGACGGGGGTGGTGGGCGCCCAGCAGCAGCAGACGCTGCTACACTGCTCATAAAAGTTGGAATGGGCTTTAATATTGCATCAAATATTTAAGCGGGTTCAGGGTGGGTATGGACTGGGAGGTAGATGGGCGCGCTTTGCTTGCGGTAACCCGCAAGGGGCCAGGGGAATAGGCCCCCTGCCATCCTTATCAATGGGTTATCCAGACGGCTGTGTCCCCGGCTTTGTCTAATTAATTGTTTGAATTTCTGATGACCCTTTTAGCCCCCCCCCGCCCCGCTCCTCCCCTTCACCTCCCTCGTTGGGGCTGGCTGCTCCCTTTTGTTCTAGTTGTTTCTGAACAATGTGCTTCAGTGATGTGATTTGATGCCATCCACAGAGGGAGGCGGCATTGCACAGATGGAAATGCGGAGGACTGGGGGCCAGAAGGTGGGGTTCCACTAGCAGGTGGGGCTTGAACTTACCACATAGTCTCGGTGAACTTGGCTACCTCCTCCAGGCCTCAGTTTCCCAGAGGAATGAGGCAGGGCCAAGATGGCGGAGTAGTCAGACGCTTCCTGTGGTCCCTCTTATAACAAAGACCCAAAAAAAGAAGTGAATCGATTATATATGACAATCTAGGAGCCCTGAACATCAAAGACAAAGTTGGGGAATCGGTCTGTTGAACTAGTGAATGTTAAATAATACTGCGTGACCTCCGCTAGATGTTTTTAGGGATGTAGGCACTCAACAGCGACAGTTACGTTTTAGTGTATGTTAGGGAAAACACATTTACGTTACATCGTATACTACACGTACAATATGTACATATTAGGAGCCCCTGGGTGGCACAGATGGTTAAGTGCTTGGCTACTAGTCAAAAGGTTGCTGGTTCAAACCCACCCAGAGATTCCTGGGAAGACAGGCCTGGTGATCTGCGTTTGAAAGGTTGAAGCCTTGAAAACCCTATGGAGCAGTTCTACTCTGTACACCTGGGGTGGCCATGAGTCAGAATTGACTAGAAGGCAGCTAACAACAACAACAATGTATGTAATAATTGTACAAAGACATGAGGGACTGGTAAATGTTTAACAACCAGCTCTTCAGGGGGAAAAAAAAAGCCCTGATATATATAGCATTTGCCAATTTCCATGGTGTAAATAGTACGTACCATGGTGGCAGTTTCAAGCTGTCGCTGTGATGTCACCTAACACGGAGCTGAGAACAGATGTGCAATAAACCAAGACCCAAACCAAACCCATTGCTGTCAAGTTGATTCTGACTCATAACGACCCCTATAGGTGTGCAACAGCACAGCATTGTTTAGCATTTCTACCATATGAATTTGATAGATGAAAATAACTTGTTGAGCATAAAAACCAAAAAACCAAGCCCAGTGCCGTCGAGTCGATTCCGACTCACAGATAATAGTGAAATGTGATGACATAATTAGCCGTTTGTTTCGGAGTATCTTTGTATCATGTCAGTTGCTGTCGACATTGCTGTCGAGTCAGATCCGACTCATGGCTACCCTGTGTGTGTCAGAGTAGAGCTGTCCTCCGTAGGGTTTTTGGTGGCTGATTTTTCAGAAATTGATTGCCAGGCCTTTCTTCCAAGGCACCTGTGGGTGGACTTGAACCTCCAACCTTTTCATTTAGCTGCTGAGCGCATTAACCATCTGTACCACCCAAGAACTCCAATTGAATTTTGAATTTATATCATTTAATTTTAGTAATAATAGCTGCACTTAACAACTGGTTAGCAAAATTCTTGAAAATTTAACAACAGCTCCAGCCCATCACACCGTTGTGTGTACCTGTCTGTGTGTGAATAATACATTAGCCTTATCTGATTTTTTAGAGGGTATTAAATGGGACAAAGCTGGGTTTTAAAAATGAGGCAATCTCAAATCAGTTTAAAGAAAAATATTCAGTAAGTAACAGCCCACGTGATTGGTTTGCAAATATGGCAAAAATCACCGGAAGTTGGTAGTCATATGACGAAAATTTAAAAAGAGGGTGCCAGGTTCCTTCCAGTTGCGTGTGGCACATTTCTGCTAGCGCTTGAGCAATGATGGGAGTGGTTAGGGTGGCCAGGGCGAGCTGCCCTCTACTTTGCTGCCAGAGGCGTGAAATGGCCATTGCGCGCTCTTTCCTTTGACTACCAACGTCTTTCTTTTTCTCGCTCTTCCCAAACCCAAGGCACGTACTCAAATGGTGGAGTCTCTACTGCTCTGCCTCAAACCTTCCCCTCAGCTGTCCAGCCTTTTCTCTTGTTGCTGTTACTGGCCATCGAGCCAGCTCCGACTCACAGTGCCCCCATGTACAGCAGAAGGAAACGTCCGGTCCTGCACCATCTTCACCGTCGTTGGCGTGCTCAAGCCCATTCTTGTGGTCCCTGTGCATTTTGCGTGCTTTCCAGTCTAGCAGGCTCACCTTCCAGCACTATATCAGATGACGTTCTGTTGTGACCCTTAGGGTTTCCATTGGCTAATTTTCAGAAGCAGGTCCCCAGGCCTTTCTTCCTAGTGTGTCTTAGTCTGGAAGCTCTACTGGAACCTGTCCACCATGGTTGACCTCACTGGTATTTGAAGTACTGGTGGCATGGCTTCCAGCCTCAAAGTGATGTTGCTGTGACGCAGGCTTTTCTACCTACTCATTTCTCTGGACCTGCCTGCGTTGCTGGTAACACTCACCTGCCCATAGACCATCACGTTTACCTACGTGTGCCTTTGGAAAGATGCCCCGGGGCAGTGAGGGAGCCAGGAGGCCTGGAACCAGAGCCAGCTTCGCCCGTGTAGGGAAATGATGGGCGTTTTGCATGGAGGCACCATTCTTTTCTCCACAGACAAGTCATCCCAGTGCGTTTTGCCTCAGATTTGTTTTATGAAGCTGTTATTGTTGATTTTCAATTAATAGTATGGACCCTGGGACTGCCATAGGGGGCAGGTGGGTATCAGAAATGCAGGAAGCAGGCCAGCTGGTTCCGTAGAAAACTAGGGTGTCTACACCCCTTTAAAGGGGCCATCAGTACCAAACCAAAGCCAGGGGTGTCCGGAGCTCTTCCTTGTTGTTGTCAGTTGCCGTTGAGTCGGCTCTGACTTACGGTGATACCACACACAACAGAACTAAATGCTGCCTGATCCTAAACCATCTTCGGAGTTGTTGGTGTGATCGGGTCCATGATTGTGTATTCTGAGTACCTTCCAACCCAGGGGGCTCATCTTCCAGCACTATAATGAACATGTTCTGTTGAGATCCATCAGGTTTTCATTGACTAATTTTTAGAAGTAGATCTCCAGGCCTTTCTTCCTAGTCTGTTTTAGTCTGGAAGCTCCACTGAAACCTGTCCACTATGGGCGACCCTGCCGGCTTTTTAAATACCAGAGACATAGCTTCCAGCACCATAGCAAAATGCAAACCACCAGTTTATGACAGACTGATTGGTAGGCAGGTGGTGGAGAATTCTTCATAGAAGCTGGAAAAGGTAATATGAACGTGAACTTTCTTGGGCTTAAAATCACAGTGGGAGTCAAACACAGCATGTCTATGGGATAGTCATGGCCTGTGAAAATCTTAGAAAGTGCAGAAAATGTAAAGAATGAAACAACTCACCTTCCTAGCAACCAGAGATAGCATTTTAGTGTTCTGATCAGGCTGTCTGTACAATTTTTTGGTCTTATTTTTATTTTATTTTTTAACTTCAGTCTAGCATAAAAATTCCCCTATGTTTTTAAAAATCTCTTGACTAACATCATTTTTAATGACGACCAAATAGCATTGTGTGAATATAGCAAAACTGGCTCTAGCAGATTAAAGATGGCCACGAATTCTTCGATTCTCCTCTCAGGGAGAGGTGGGTCTACGATACCACCCCTTGAATCTGTTTGATATTGTGACTTTGATCAATAAAATACTGTAGAAGTAATGCCGTGCCTATTTCCTGGCCCAGGCCTTAAGACACCAACAGGTTCTTCTTCCTGTCCTTGGAACACTCACTCTTGGAGTTCTGAGCCATCCTTCAGGAGTCAGACTACCCTGAGGCTACCATATTGGAAATACCATCTCAAGAGACCACAGCTCCACACAGTTGCAGCATCTAACTTTTTGAGTCATCCCAACTGAGGACCAAGACATTGCAGAGCAGAGAGGAGCTGTCCCCACTGAACCCTGCCCATATCACAGATTAATGAACAAAACAGATAATTGTGGTTATCTTAAGACACTGAGTTTTAGGGGTTGGTTACCTAGCAGTAGATAAACCAGAACATTGACTTAGCCAGCCCCCGATGTTAGCAATTCAATTGCTTCCAATTCTGAACTTTCAAGTTCAATACTACAGCAAACGTCTTTGTGTAGTAATCTTTACCCCGTTTCAGATTATTTGCTTAGGCTAGATTTTTTGTTTGTTTGTTTTTCAGGCAAAATTACTGGATCAAGGAGCCTGGACGTGGTTGAGGCTCATGATAATCACCCTGACAAATTATTCTCCCCCAAAATTGTAAAGTTGTACCAGTTTACACCCTAACCAGTAGTGAATCCGAGTCCATTCTTTCGGGCAGTTTGAGATATATCTGTGTGTGTATATTTATATAAAATTATTATTATTAGTTATGGATGTAGTTCGTTCTGAGTTGTGGAGGGAAGAAGAGGAATTAGAAGGGGGAGACAGCCTCAAGTCCTCTGGTCCTCAGACCAGACCAATGTCAAGTTGTCATGAAAATACATTCCCCGTTGAGAATTTACAGTTGTTGAACCTGAGCTGCAGCTTCCCTCTTTACTGAAGCTGTAAAAAGGATTTACTGAGTTAAGTTCTTGTGTAAACAAGAGTTTAGCACCTCACTCTGGTGGCTAACTACTACCTTAATTCATAAGTTTAGATCTGTTCTCATATATTTTTTGGTTGTTGTAGTAAAAGCAAAAAATTAAAATAAAAAAAAATAACACGAAACAAAGCCAACAGTCTCTCCCAGGCATCTGATGCAAATATGGGCTTGGTGAATGCTGGCACTTTAATGAACCAGGATTTGACTGAGGCAGAGGTGCCCAGACTAGCTGGGGCCAGGAAGGGTCTGGGGCAAGAAATGCGGCCCCAGAGAGGAAGTGACCGAGAGAATAAAAAAGTATGAAAGAAAAAACAAGGAAGATTTTTGTACCCATCAAGAGTGGAGGAACCAACTTACAAGTCGAGTCTGGAGAGAAAACAGTTTTGACCTTGTCCTAGGACTTGTCTAAACAGCCAGTGAGACCAGATGTGCTTATTATTATTAATATAATGTCAAAAAGAACAATACCACGAACTGAGTGCTTTCTCAGTGCCAGGCATGGGGCCAAGGCCCGCACTATCTCATTTAGCCTTTTGATGAGCCTATGAGGGAGACCCTTTCATTATCCCACTTTCCAGATGAGGAAACTGAGCCTTGGAGCAGTAAAGTGACTTGCTCGAGTGTCAGAGTCTGCGGTGATGACATGGGTGGCAAGGTGCGACCTCCTTCCTTCCTCATTTCTTTCTTTCATTATTATTATTTTTTCTTTCTCCACCTTGTTCCTTCCTGAAAGGGCGTGTTTGCTAACACAGAGAACAGAGACAGAAGTTCTCTTGGCAAAATCGCACATCCAACTTAATCAGCATGAGGTGGACACAGGACCAGCTGCATCGCTCGTGGTGGTTGTTAGTTGCCCTTGAGTTGGCTCTGAATCACGGCAATCCCGTGTACAACAGAACGAAACACTGCCTGGTCCTGCACCGTCTTCCCCATTGGTGCTGTGCTGGGATCCACAGTTGGTTGCAGCCCCTGTGTATTTTGAGCACCTTCCAACCGAGGGGGCACTATATCAGAAAACGTTCTGTTGTGATCCATAGAGTTTTCATTGGCTAATTTTTGGAATTAGATCACCAGGGCTTCCTTCCTAGTCTTTCTTAGTCTGGAAGTTCCACTGAAACCTGTCCATCATGGATGACTCTTCTGGTATTTAAAATAGCGGTGGCAAAGTTTCCAGTATCAGAGCAACACAATCCTCCACGGTATGACAACCTGACAGATGGGTGGTGGAATAATAATGATAAATATCATTTACTGGGCACTTTCTATTTGTCGGACGTTGTTCTAGGGTTTCACATGACAACGCTACGTGGTGAGTACTATTATTAACCCATTTTCAGATGTGAACACTGAGGTACAGAGAGACTAAAGAACTTGCCCTTGGTAAGTAGAGGGGCTGTGATTATGACCTTGAGCAGTCTGGCTCCTGAGCACGCACTCACCCACTGGGCCACTGAGCCTCCGTGAGCATTTGTTGAATGACTGAATGATGGCCTTCAGGGCTGGAATCAGAAATAGCAGCACACCAGGTGGAGAAACGCAGAATTGCTTGTGCACACTGGCCTAGTTATTAACAGAGTGGCAAGGCTGGGCAGGCTTCTCTGTCCCTGAGACGCTGGGAGAAATGCTGAGATAATCAGGGGGCTTGATGGCCTGAACATCCTGAATCCCATTGTTCAGGAATAGAACGTGTGACGGAAAAGCACAGCATCGCCTCCCCGTCCCTGAAGCAGGGCAAGGGCCACAAATAGCAGAGGAATGTGGGAGGAAGCCGAGGATCTTTCCTTGGGCTCTGGAATCCGCGGAGACAGGATTGAGTGGGCGACACAGATGCCCGCAGTGGGTCCCGCCAGGATATCTGGGCGCCTGGGCCAGGAGATGACAGCAGCTGGGGTGACCCGAGGGTGACATCGTGTCGCCTCCCCCACCTTGGCAGATTAATTCTTTCTTAACACACCTTCCTGCCCATGCTTTTCCCATTTTGTTGCCTCTGAAGTGACCTATTCTTATCTTACTCACAGAGCTTGGGGGGACCATGAACCTGACCTTCACTGGGCATTCACCCGGCGTCCAGCCCTGGACTTGGCAGGGATCACCTTGCTGAGCCTTTGAAACGGTAAAACAATGTAGATTCTACTATTCCCATTTTACAGATGAGGAAGATAAGACTAAGCCTTAGAGACTCTGTGGCTCATAAAAAACAAAGTCAGGACACGAACCTGGGTCTTCTCTAACTTCAAAGCTCAAGCCCGTGAGCTAGACCATAGTACTTCCCTGAATGGGGTCAGGAGCTGGCCTAAAGCATGTCCTTTGGTGCCGCGCTGCTGGGGGTCTACTCCTAGCTAAGGTGACCAACTGTCCAGTTTGTGCAGAACTGAGAGGTTTTCCAGGACACAGGGCCTTCAGTGCTAAAACTGGGACAGTCCCAGGCAAACTGGACAGTTAATCGCCTTCTTCCAGCCTCTGTCACTATCTGGCTAAGTGACCATGGGCAAGTTACTTACTTACCTCAATTCCTCATCTGTAAAATGGGATAGTAAATTGAATGTGTATAAAGGATGTAGAACAGTGCCTGGCTTACAGTAAGCTGTATGTATCACGTGTTAGCTATTTTGATTTTATTGTTGCGTTGTGGTTAGCAGTTCAAAAATGTAGAGGCAGTTTGAACATGGTGGCTGAAAGCTCAGTCTTTGTAGACAGACAGACCTGGTAGACCCCCAGCTCTTCCTTGGACTGACCCTGTGGCCTTGAGTGGTGGACTTGGCATCCCTGAACACAGAAGCTGCCACAGCGGGAACCTTCAGTGAATGGTTGGTGGTGGTTCAGTGGTAGAATTCTCGCTTCCCATGTGGGAGACCCAGGTTCAATTCCCAGCCACTGTACCTCCTGCACAGCCACCACCCATCTGTTGAGGGAGGCTTGTGTGTTGTTATGATGCTGAACAGGTTTCAGCAGAACTTCCAGACTAGGACAGACTAGGAAGAAAGGCCTGGCAATCTACTTCTGAAAATCAGCCAGCAAAAACCCTATGGATCCCAATGGTCCAGTCCCTAACCAAATGTGGGGCTAGTGCAGGACCAGGCTGCATTCCGCTTTGTTGTACATGGGGGTTGCCATAAGTAGGGGGCCAGCGCCGTAGCAGCTAACAACAACAACAGCTTTGTTGTTACCAGCTGCCTTCCTGTGAAAGGTCTCCCTGTTCTCCTCTTCTGTCTCTTACTTTGCCGGGTCCTCTTTTCTGAAAGGACTCTTGGAAGGCCCTCACTGCAAAGTCCTCAGGGGAAGCTGAAAGGACAGCCCAAGCTTTGAGTCGCATTTGTTTTCTTCACCCAAGGAGAAAGAATTGCAAAGATCCCATCCTCCCACCTCTCCCTGGCCCGGCACCATGCCCTCCCTCCTTTGCTGGGCTGGGGGTGGCCCAGAATTGACATGTGCTGCTCTGGGGGAGATGAGGTCCAGGCTGTCTGTGACAGAGCAGCCCAGCTGGCTTCCTCCTGGATGTTTGGGAAAGGGATTAGGATGCTAAATTCTGGGAGAGGCCAGACCCGCGGGCGAAGCTTAAGTTAATTCCCCATTTCTGGCCAAATGGATGTGGATCTTTTTTGGGGCTAGGGTTTGAGTCTCTTTGAGGTGGCGTGTCTTACAGGGAGTGGTCAAATTATTCTTTCATTCATTCACTCACTCAACTCAGTCGTTTTATACATTACCACCCACTGAGTGGCAAGCCCCGCATAAACCAACCGGTTGCCATCAAGCGGACTCTGACTCCTGGCGACTCCGTGTGTGTCAGAGTGGAACTGTGTTCCAGAGGGTTTGCAATGGCTGAGTTTTCAGAAGTAGATCACCAGGCCTTTCTTCCAAGGTGCCTCTGGGTAACTCAAACCACTAGCCTTTTGGTTAGCAGTGAGCATGTTAACCATTGCAGCATCCAGGGACTCCAGCATTAGTAACAGCAAAAGGAAACTCAGTAGTGACAATAGCAGTAATGAAGACAGGGCCATTCAGTCCTCACATCAAGACAACATTTTAGGACAAAGAGAAGAGGCAGGTAGAATCTCTCCCCAAAATCAAGGTTGGCCCTAGAAAGTCCTCTTGGGAACTTTCTGAATTCCAAGAGCTTCCACCTGAGAATGCAGGTAATTTTCTTTATGTTTTCCTCAGGTGTCCCATACAGACTAGGGTGTTCCAAGGGCTAAGGGATCTGGGGGCTGGTGTCCAGAATCAGTCAAACCAGAGGAACTAGCCCCACGTAGGGGCTCCTGTGGGGCAGGCCCTGTATAGGACCTTTTGCCTGGGAAATCTCATGTCCCAGCAACCCAGAGACAGATGACGTATCCCCTTGTTTAATCGCGGGAAACAGGCTCAGAGAGGTGAGGACTCAGCCTAATGCCACACAGCTGTCTAAGGGCCTCCTTCACTCCCACGGGCCTCCCAAATTCTTTCGGTCTCCCTCCCTCATTAGTCCCAAGCACAACACCCTCTTCGTTTTCTTTACAGCAGGAATCACAATTTATCATTTTGTGCTTAAAACAGAACAAAACACAGACCCTTGTTGTAATGGGTTGAATTGTGTCCCCCCAAAGTATGTGTCAACTTGGGTAGGCCATGATTCCTAGTATTGTGTGACTGTCCTCCATTTTGTGATTTTCCTGTGTATTATAAGTCATAATCTCTACCTGTTGTTAAAGAGGACTAGGGTGGGATGTAATACGCTTGCTCAGGTCACATCCCTGATCCAATGTAATGGAAGTTTCTCTGGAGTGTGGCCTACCCCACCTTTTGTCTTACAAGAGATAAAAGGAAAAAGAAGCAAGCAGAGAGTTAGGGACCTCACACCATCAAGAAAGCAGTGCTGGGAGCAGAGCGTGTTCTTTGGACCCAGGTTCCTGCGTGCAGAAGCTCCTAGTCCAGGGGAAGATTGATGACAAGGACCTTCCTCCAGAGCTGACAGAAAGAGAAAGGGTTCCCCTGGAGCCGATGCCCTGAATTTGGACTTCTAGCCTACTAGACTGTAAGAAAATAAATTTGTCTTTGTTACAGCCACCCACTTGTGGTATTTTTGTTACAGCAGCACTAGATGACTAAGACACTTCTCTAATGCCTCTCCCCCCGCCCTCACCAGACTCTAAGCTCCACCAGAGAAGGGTCTCAGTTTCTGTTTTGCTCACTTCCGTGTGCCCAGCACCTTGCATAATACCCAGCATATAGTAGGTGCTTAATACATAGCAGTGGAGTTGTGGAGCAAATATCAAATGTGGATGTCTAGTGCAGGTTCGAATCACATCAGGGGATTTCAGAGGGAATGGGTCTCCTCTGTGTTCATGAGACTGGGTCCCTGACAGCCTTTGTGTGATGGAGTGAAAAAGGTTCCCACTGCCGTCACCACTATCATCATCACCGCCACCACCACCCTCATCATCATCATCACCACCACCATCACCATCATCGTCATCATCACCATCATCATTACCACCACTATCGTTATAATCATCACCGCCATCACTATCATCATCATCATCACCATCACCATCACCACCATCATCACCACTACCACCATCACCACCACCATCATCATCACCAGCACCATCATCACCACCATCACTATCATTGTCATCACCACAACCATCACCACCACCATCATCATCACCACCACCACCATTATCATCACCACCATCATCATCATCATCACCAGCACCATCACCACCATCATCACCACTACCACCATCACCACCACCATCATCACCAGCACCATCGTCATCACCACCATCACTATCATTGTCATCACCACAACCATCACCACCACCACCATTATCATCACCGCCATCACCACCATCATCATCATTATCATCATCACCACCACCATCATCATTACCGTCACCACCACCTTCATCACCACCATCACTGTCATCACCACCATCACCACCGCCATCATCATCAGAGTCCAGCTCTCAGGGAAAGAGCCCTCCAGCTCCCCATAGCTATGCTGAGGTTAGAGTAGATGAAGCCCCCTTTGTCTCTTATTCCCAGTGAACCAAAACTCTCCTCAGCTCTTGAATCTCAAGTGTAAGTTCTTAATTTGGAAGGGGTTTGAGTGGACCCTGGTGGTACAGTGGTTAAAGTGGCTAAAGTAGTTAAGACCGAAAGGTCTGTGGTTTGAACCCATCAACCACTCTGTGGGAGAAAGATGTGGCAGCCTGCTTCCATAAAAATTATAGCCTTAGAAACCCTATGGGGTGGTTCTACTCTGTCCTATAGGGTCGCTACGAGTCGGAATTGACTCGATGGCAATGAGAATCGACTCAGTGGCAATGGGTTTTTTTTTTAATTATATTTGTTAGGAGCTCTGGTGTCATGGTGGTTAAGTGCTCAGCTGCTAGCCAAAGGTCAGCAATTCTAACCGACCAGCTGCTTCATGGGAGAAAGATGTGGCAGCCTGCCTCCGTAAAGACTGCAGCCTTAGAAGCACTCTGAGACAGTTCTGCTCTGTCCTACAGGGTTGCTATGAGTCGGAATCGACTCTGCAGCAGCGGGTGTGGTTTGTCTGACTCTAAAGCACACTCTCTTTTGGCATTGTCAAGTCCACCTGAGCCTGGTCTGTGCTGAAAGCATTTAGGTGCCTCTGCCAGCTGCAGAAAGACAGGAAGTGAGAAATCAGCCCAAAGTCATTCGGGGCTTCCCTTTGCCTCCTTCCATAGAGGAGGAAGCTGAGGATGGGGGTGTCTGATGGGACCGAGGGGAGGCCCCTGCCAACAAGCAGGGTTAAAATTAGCCCTGTGAAATCTGGCAGTATGCAGCAGAAATCCTTTGACCCAGCAGTTCCACCACTAGGAGTTTAACCAGCGAAAGTACTCGCATATCATGGCAAAATAATAACATTACCGGGGTGTTCAACAAAGCATTGTGTGTTATCGCAAAAACTAGACACACCCAAAGGGGCCAGCAAAAGGGGAATGACTGAGCCCCTTATGACACTTGGGCATCTGAGCCCTGAGTTCAAATCACAACTGCACCACTTCTTAGAGGAGTGACTGTGACATGGTGCAAAACATGATCTCTTTTGTGAAGAACCCAAAACAAGAAATAAGAAATTCCGTGTATTACATAATTCTGTATATTATCTATTTTACATTGCATAATGCATGAAAGGATACTGCAGAAATGGTTAACACTGGTCACATCGGGCATGTGGCTGTGATGCTTGTAGGTTTTTGATTTTTAGTGTTCTTCGATGATTGTGTATTTTAAGACTATAAAACCTGTTACTACTTTTAAGATTAAACATGAAGTTCGATCCTTTCAGCCCTTGCCTCTCTGTTGGGTAGCTGTGGAATCTCAGAGGTACATGCAGGCCCACAGAAGTGGGGCAGACCAGAGAGCAAGAGTGAAAGCGAGAGAGATATCAAGAGAAAAAGGAAGAGCGAGAAAGAGCAAGAGAAAGGGAGAGTGAGAAAATGAGAGGGAGCAAACAAATCTCTCAGGGCTGTCCTGCCTGCGGTCTGTCCCCTCTGATCAGAGTGCTCTGAGACCAGGTTCCAGCTCTCTGCCCCACCGTAAACCTCTGATGGCCCCAAAAGTTCATGATAATGCCCCGAAGCCCTCAGGAGGCTGCCCCAGCCCATCACACCACCACATGTCCCAGCCCCCACATCAAAACCAAGACCACACATGGGGGTTAGGGAACAGCAAAGCTCTTGAACATCTCTGCCCAAACATCATGTGTCCATATCTGGGAAGGCCCCAACAGCATCTTCAGATTCTCAAAAGGGCCATTTTTAAGCGTCGTCCCCAAGGGATAACAATCCCAGATCCTTTACCAGTCCTTCACATTACTGGGTATGTTTGTACCTCCTATTTCTGATTTTCCCCCTCCTGTTCCCTCCACAGAAACGCTGGTGGCGCAGTGGTTAAGAGTTACAGCTGCTAACCAAAAGTTCAGCAATTCGAATCCACCAGGCGCTCTTTGGAAACTCTACGGGGGAGTTCTACTCTGTCCTGTAAGAGTCGGAATTGACTCGATGGCAATGGGTTTCAACCTATTGATGTTGAGTCGATTCCAACTCATAGTGACCCTGTAGGACAGAATAGAACTGCCCCATAAGATTTTCAAGGCTGTAATCTTTACAGAAGCAGCCTGGCGCATCTTTCTCTTATGGAGGAGTGGCTGATGGGTTTGAACCACCAACCTTCCGGTTAGCAGCTGAGTGTTTAACCAGTGCACCACCAGGGATCTCTATGAGCATTCTAAGTATTCCATAAATATGTATTAAGGGCCTAAGACACCTATTCAGAAGAGGGTATTTGGAAGGAGAGACACTGAAATAATATTGTACATCTACTAATTACTAAAGCTAGGTGGGGTGCTTACTCTTCTCTCTTAATCCTCTGAACAAACTGAGGAGGTATTCTTGTCTCTGTTTAGTAGAGACAGTGAGGTTCAGAGAGGGGAAGTGACTTGCCCAAGGTCACACAGCATGTGTACAGCACAGCTGGGATGGATGAGAGCCAGGTCCCGTGTGCTTAACCATTAGACCCTTTTCCTCTCAAGCTGCTAGAATCCCCTTGTTTGTAAAGGATGAACTGAAGGCCAGGGGCCATCTCAGAGATGGGAGGAGCCAGAGGAAATAGAATCTCTTTGTTCTATCTCAAAGGCAAATAACTCGGAGTTCCCAAATGCAGGCCAATAAAGGCAAATTTGTTCTGGCCACTTCAGAGGAGGCACAGCGGTTTGTCTGGCTGAGGGAGGCAGCGAGCGTGAACCCCCAGCACGGCTAAGAGGCAGCACAATTACTGTTCTACAGCAGATTCACACTGTTTTTAAAGGCCAGCAGGCACCAGGAGGAAACAAGCAAAGGAGCATTACAAATTCATTACAGAAACTAACTGCTTCCATTTGTGCATGTGGCAGAGGGCTGGGTTGCCCAGAGAAGTGCACAATTCCTTTGTGCATAACTGTGCCCTCTGCAAGCCAGGCCCCAGCCAAGCCACACCTCATGGGAGCAGAGAAACCAATGGCTTAATACTAAGGACCTTGTTTTGGGGAGGCGGTAGCTGTATTGGTAGGGAGGTCATGGCCTGCCAGCCTTGACCTGTCTTACCCAGAATCCCTGGTGCCCTGGGCACCCATATTTTGTGTCTCATAATCCCTCTGCACCCTCAGTTCATAGAGTGACCAGTAACTGTCATTGTTTGTCCTGCATAATGGATGACTGTCCTGCATAAGAGATGCTGGGCAAATTGGATCTGGAAAAATGGGCCACTGGAGGAGCTGAGAAGGCTCAGCTGAAAGATCAGGAGGTAGGTGCCAGACGAGGGTGGCCATTTTAGGCCACTTGCGGCTGAAGTTATGAAAAAATTGACCCCAGTTGTTGCTGTTAAGGAGCGCTGGTAGTGCAGTGGTTAGGTGCTTGGCTGCTAACTGAAAGGTCAGTGGTTCAAACCCACCAGCCACTCCCCAGGAGAAAGATGTGGCAGTCTGCTGCTGTAAAGATTACAGCCTAGAAAACCTTATAGGGCAGTTCTACTCTGTCACATGGGGTCACTCTGAGTCAGAACCGACCTGAAGGCAATGGGATTTTGTGGTTAGCAGCCGTCAGTCAGCCCCCAACTCATGGTGACCCCATTGGTTGAAACAAAAAACATTGGTTATAAAACATTTTCTTCACTGTACAGACTCTTAAACTTGTATCATTGTTATTTTTTTTTTCATTGAATTGTATTTAATTCATAACTTTGTGGTTTAGAAATGTTATTCACACATGGTGAATAGAGTCCTTATGAAGTTAAAAAAAAAAAAAAATCAAACCAAGTGTCTTACGACTTCTTACAGACATAAAGCACTGTCCGGAATCTCGTACTTGATGTATTGGTCTGTAAAGCAGCCTGTTGTGAATGGTCTTGTTTTATTAACTTATTTTGCTTATTGGTTAATAAAAAAGGACCATTGACAACAGGCTACCTTACAGACCAATACATCAAATATGAGATCCTGGGCAGTGCTTTATGTCTCTGAGAAGTCGCAAGACACTTGGTTTGATTCCTATTTTTTCAACTTCATAAGGATCCTATTCAGTATGTGTGAGTAACATTTCTAAACCACAGAGTTTTGAATTAAATACAATTCAATGGAAAAAATCACAATGATACCCATTTAAGAGTCAATATAGTGGGGAAATGTTTTATAACCAATGTTTTTTGCTTCCTTGGTAATGGAATGCCTGTGGATAGTTCACAGACATGTCCACCTCATGCTGAACTCACCTCAGTTGCAGAGAAAATCCTAGAATCTATATCAAGGATTGCAAAGAATAGCCATAGGATCTATCAGACATGAAAGTGCATCTCTTTGACCCTCATCACATTTTAAAAACTTTCTTAACCTATTTTGCTTATTACCCATCCAACAGCCATGTGGTGGCTTGCATGTTCTGAGATGCTGGAAGCTATTCCACCAGTATTTCAAATACCAGCGGAGTCAGCCATGGTGAATAGGTTTCAGCAGAGCCTCTAGACTGAGACAGACTGGGAAGAAGGACCTGGCATTCTACTTCTGGAAAAACTGGCCACTGAAAACCTTATGTATAGCAGCAGAACATAGTCTGATATAGTGCTGGAAGGTGAGCCCCTCAGGTTGGAAGGCACTCAAAATATGATCACGGAAAAGCTACCTCCTCAAATTAGAGTGGATCTTAATGGCATGGATAGAGTCAAGCTTTTGGGACCTTCATATGCGGATGTGGTATGACTCAGAATAAGAAAAAACAGCTGCAGATATCCATTAATAATTGGAACATGGAATGTACAAAGTATGAACCCAGGAAAATTAGAAGTCATCAAAAATGAAATGGAAAGCATAAAGATCAATATCCTAGGCATTAGTGAGCTGAAATGGACTGGTATTGGCCATTTTGAATTGGACAATCATATGGTCTACTATGCTGGGAATGACAAATTGAATCACAACACTGTCAGTGATAATATTCATATGCCTACAATAAAAACCAGTTAATATGACTGTTGTTTAAATTTACACACCAACCACTAATGTCAAAGAAGAAGAAATTGAGGATTTTTACTGACATCTGTGATCTGAAATTGATCAAATGTGCAATCAAGATGCATTGATAATTAGTATTGATTGAAATTCGAAAGTTGGAAACAAAGAAGGATCAATGGTTGGAAAATATGGCCTTGATGTGATAGAAAGGATGCCAGAGATTGCATGATAGAACTTTGCAAGACCAAAAACTTATTAATTGGAAATATCTTTTTTCAGCAGTATAAATGGCAACTGTACGTGTCACCTCACCAGATGGAATACACAGGAATCAACTACATCTGTGGAAAGATGATAGAAAAGCTCAATGTCTTCAATCAGAACGAGGCCAGGGGCCTGCTGAAAAACAGACCGTCAGTTGCTCATATGCAAGTTCAAGTTGAAGCTGAAGAAAATTAAAACAAGTCCACGGAAGCCGAAGTATGACCCTGAGTATATCCTACCTGGATTTAGAGACCATCTCAAGAACAGATTTGACGCATTGCATACAAATGACCGAAGACCAGACAAGTTGTGTGATGACATCAAGGTCATCATACATGAAGGAAGCAAAAGGTTATTGAAAAAAAAAAAATGACCAAAATGGATGTCAAGAGACTCTGAAGCTTACTCTTGAACATAGAGTGGCTAAAGCAAAAGGAAGAAATGATAAAGTAAAAGAGCTGGACAGAAGATTTCAAAGGACAGCTCAAGAAGACAAAGTAAAGTATTATAAGGAAATGTGCAAAGACCTGGATTTAGAAACAAAAAAGAACATGTTCTACATCTCTCGAGCTGAAAGAACTGAAGAAAAAATTCTACCTCGAGTTGCAATATTGAATAATTCTATGGGCAAAAAATTTGGACGACGCAGGAAGCATCAAAAGAAGATGGAAGGACTACGAAGAGTCACTGTAACAAAAAGAATTGTTCGATGTTCAGCCATTTTAGGCAGTAGCGTATGATCAAGAACCAATAGTACTGAAGGAAGAAGTCCAAGCTGCACTGAAGGCATCGGTGAAAAACAAGGCCTTAGGAATTGACAGAATACCAGCTGAGATGTTTCAGCAACAGTTGCAGCACTGGAGGTGCTCACTCATTTTATGCCAAGAAATTTGGAAGATGGCTACCTGGCCAACCGACAGAAAGAGATCCATATTTGTGCCCATTCCAAAGAAAGGTGGTCCAACAGAATGTGAAACTTACCGAATAATATCAGTGATATCACACACAAGTAAAATTTTGCAGAGGATAATTCAGAAGTAGCTGCAGCAGTGCATCGGCACAGAACTTTCAGAAATTCAGGCCAGATTCAGGAGAGGAGGTGGAACCAGGGATACCACTGCTGATGTCAAATGGATCCTGGCTGAAAGCAGAGAATACCAGAAAGATGTTTACCTGTGGTTTATTGACTATGCAGAGGCCTTTGACTGTATAGATCATAAGTTATGGATAACATTGCAAAGAACAAGAATTTCAGAACACTTAACTGTGCTCACGCAGAACCTGTACATAGAATAAGAGGCAGTCAGTGGAACAGAACAAGGGGATACTGCATGATTTCACATCGGGAAAGGTGTGCATCAGGGTTGTATCCTTTCACCATACTTATTCAGTCTGTATGCTGAGCAAGTAACCTGAGAAGAACGTTACATTATGATTGGAGGAAGACTCGTTAACAACCTGTGGTATGTAGATGACACAACCTTGCTTGCTGAAAGTGAGGAGGACTTGAAGCACTTAACTGATGAAGATCAAAGACTACAGCCTTCAGTATGGATTGCATCTCAACATAAAGAAAACAAAAATCCTCACAACTGGACCAATAGGCAACATCATGATAAATGGAGAAAAGATTAAAGTTGTCAAGGATTTCATTTTACTTGGATCCTCAATCAACACCCATGGAAGCAGCAGTCAGGAAATCAAATGACATATTGCATTGGGCAAATCTGTTGCAAAAGACTTCTTTAAAGTGTTAAAAAGTAAGGATGTCACTTTGAGGGCTAAGGTGCACCTGACCCATGCTATGGTATTTTCAGTTGCCTCATAGGCATGCAAAAGCTGGATAATGAATAAAGAGACCAAAGAAGAATTGATGCATTTGAATTATGGTGTTCGCGAAGAGTATTGAATATAGCATGGACTGCCGGAAGAACAAATGAATCTGTCTTGGAAGAAGTACAACCAGGATGCTCCTAGAAACAAGGGTGACAAGACTTAGCCTCATGTTCCTTGGGCATGTTATAAGGAGGGACCAGTCCCTGGAGAAGAACATCATGCTTGGTAAAGTAGGGGGTAAATGAAAACGAGGAAGACCCTCAACGACATGGGTTGACACAGTGACTTATGCAATGGGCTCAAACATAACAGCGATTGTGAGGATGGCACAGAACTGGGCAGTGTTTTGTTCTGTTGTACATAGGGTCAGAACCAGTTCTACGGCACCGAACAGCAACATTTAGCTTATTACCTCTAAATTTATTTCTTTGCAATTTATGAGCTTACCTGGGTGTATCAGAAAGCATCAAAACCAGTTTCTTTCCAGATACTTTCCTTTTTACTGATTTTTTTTTTTTTAACTTTGCTTTTTCCGGATCTGATTTAATTAGGATTTGCTTTATTTCCTTGATTTTGATGTCTTTTCTCTTTGGAGACTAAAAATTTCATAATGTAGTTTATTTGCTTACCAAGTGCTTGGATGATGGAACATGGCCATCAGTCATCTATAGAGAGCCAGTCTGTAGTATTGTTAGCACCATTACTTGATAATTAAGATGTATGTTCATCTGGTATCCTACCCCTGATAGCAGTTCTAGGCTGAGTTTGGAGACTGGTTCCAAGACCTGTTTTTTTTGCGTGTGATTGTCATGGAACCTTACTCAAGTCTGAGTGCCTCATTTTTTGCATTGGTAAAAACGAGGGTAATAGTTCCATATGATTGTCATGAAAGTAAAAAAAAAAGAGAGAGAATGAAGTGTGAAGAGGGGACGTTGCAGCTCAGTGGAAATATGAGTTTTGAATTTAATAGTGTAACTGTGTAAGTTAAAAGCATGGCTTCTGAAAACTCAGGACATACTGTCTGCATGGTTGTGAGTAATATGCTGTGCTCGAGGAGAAAACTCAGACCAGCATGGGGAAAGGAAGGCTTGCTGTTGCCTTCATTTGTTCAGCAAATATTTGCAGCCCCTTTGTGGATACAGGGGATACAAGGTGAATCAAGACATCCAACCAAGGTCCCTGCTCCCGTGGAGCTTACAGTCATGTGACCAGTACTATGATGCGGGAAGTCAGGGAAGGCTTCTTGTAGGAGGTATCATTTAACCTGAGACCTGAGAATGAGTTCAAGTTAGTTTAAATGGGTTGGCATTTGGAGGGGTGGGAAGAGCAGGTGATGAGAACAACATGTGTATTAGCTCAGAAATTAGAAAATCTGTGGTGTTAGTCATCCACTGCTGCATAAAAAATTACTCCAAAACGTAATGGCATTTATTAGATCACAGTTCCTATGATTGAGGAATTGGCCTCGGGTCCTCCTGACTGTTGGCTAGAGACATCAATTCTTCGCCCCTTGGGCCTCTTCATAGGGCCACTTGCAAGATGGCAGCTTGCTTTTACCGAACTTCAGGGAGAGAATGAGGGAGAAAGTAAGAAAGAGAGAGAGAAAGAGAGGGAGGGGATAGGTGGGAAGGGGAGCGGAGGGCATGAGCTGCACCATGGTTGCCAGAGTCTTTTTGTAAACTAATTTTGGTGGTGACATCCCATCGCTTTTGCCATATTCTCTTCATCAGAAACGAGTCTCTAGGCCCAGCCCACGCTCAAAGGAAGGAGATTACACAAGTGTATAAATATCAGGAGGTAGGGATCATCAGGGCCATTTTGGAGGCCACCTACAAGAGGCAGGTTCAAGGAATTGAGAGTTCAGTATATATGGAGGATCCATTGTGAAAGGGAGAGTGGTGTGAGATAAGGCTGAAAAAGTAAATGAGGGGGGCGTAGTGGCAGAACATGCAGGCTTGTAGGACATTTTAGGGATTTGAGATTTATCCATGAGTTATAGAGAAACTTTGAAGAGATTTAAAGAGGACCAAGACATGATCAGATTTGCCTTTATTAGGAAGATCATTATGGATGCAGCTTGGGAAATGAATTAGAGGGAGACAGTGGTTGTTACTAGGAGACTACTGCAGTTGTCCAAGCAAGCAGGATGGTGGCCTCAACTAGGGAAGTGGTGGAGAGGAAGAAAAGAAGTAAGTTTCCAGAGATATTTAGGAAATCAAATAATCAGGCCATGAATATGACCCCATGTAAAGAGAAAAGACAATAAATAAAGATATAGAATATGTTGGAATTGGAAGATAAGAATTTTAAAGAAGATATTTATGTTGAAAATAATAATAATAATCAGGACTTGATGAAATGTGGAGAGAGAAAATGAAGGAGAAGAAGGAGCCAAGGACAATCCCTAGGTTTCTGACTTGAGCAGTTGGGTACAGTGGCACCGTTCCCTGAGGTGGAGACCAATAGAGAATGGGCGAGTCTAGGCAAGGAGATGATGGAGTTGGCTTTGGACACACTGCATGTGAAGAGCCTGTGGTACCTCCAAGTGGAGATGACCAGGGGGCATTTGGCTCCTTGATCTGCAGGGCAGGAGGGTGGTCTGGGCTGGATACAGATTTGAGAGTCACTGATATCTGGTAAAGAAGCCCTGGCGGTACAATGGTTAAGTGCTCAGCTGATAATGGAAAGGTGGCAGCTTGAACCCACCTAATGGCTCCTCTGGAGAAAGACCTGGAAATCTGCTGCAATAAAAACTAAGGCCTGCGAAACCCTACAGGGAAGTCCTACTCTGTTCTATGACGGTCGCTATGAGTCAGAATTGAGTCAATGGCACATTACCACTACTACAACAATAACAACATCTGGTAACTAATTGAAGCCACTGGACTGGATGACGCCTCCCAAGAAGAAGCCTAGTTTGTCTCAAAGAGAACAGGCCCAAGCTGCACTACATAGTCATGGGGCTCTGAAACAGGAACACGTGGGGCCCAATGCCAGGATGCTCCACGTACTGGCTTCGTGTCACCTGTTGAGAGAGGGGGATTAAGCTCTCTGACTCTCAGGCATTTTCTTTCTTTTGTAGTTTGCTGTGAAGCTTTGTTTTCTCTGAATTATACCGTTACTGATTATCTGCAGATGTTGAGTAGAACAGAAATTCTATTTTTCTTGGTCCCACTTTTATTTCTGGTCTCTGAACCTGTGACTGGAAACCCTGGTGACGTAGTGGTTAAGAACTACGGCTCCTAACCAAAAGCTTAGCAGTTCGAATCCACCAAGAGCTCCTTGGAAACTCTGTGAGGCAGCTCTACTCTGTCCCATAGGGTCGCCGTGAGTCAGAATTGAGTCGACAGCAATGGGTTTGGTTTTTTTTCTTTTTTACCTGTGACTAGCAGTCAGGAGAATGGGAAACTATGGGATGGGTTGTGGGGACCAGTTCATTTGCCATTGCAGGCCTGTATTTCACTCTGAGCTGAACACAACACCCAGCTCCTTAAAATTATTGAGTGTTCCTTCACCTTGAGTCTCTGGAGGGTTTAGGCAGCTGGAGGGTAGAGACTACTGTTTCCACGTACTTAATCTTGTAACATAATGACTAAAAGCATAAATCCTGGAGCCACACCAAGTGGGTTCCAATCCTAACTCTGCCATTTACCAGCTGTGTGACCTTGGGAAAATTACTTAATATCTTTGTGCCCCGGTTTCCTCATCTGGAATGGAACACTTAGAAGAGTGTCTGGCATATAAAAAGGGCTGTATAAGAGTTTGTGCTCAACTATAAACCTAAAGGTTGCCAGTTCGAACTCACTCAGCGGCAGCACAGAAGAAAGGCCTGGGGATCTGTGTCCATAAAGATTACAGCCATGAAAACCCTATGGAGTAGCTCTGCTCTGTCACACCGGGGGTGCCATGAGTCGGAATTGAAATGACGCGAGTGGGTTTGTTTTTTTTTTACATTAGAGTTGGCCATTTGTTACCAAAATAACTTTCTCTAAGGCACTTAAAATCATCAAATCCCAGAATTTAGAGAGGAAATGTCCTTATTTTGGATCTCTCTCTTTTTTTTTTTTTAACATTTAGTCCTTCAGACCTTCTATTTACCCCTCTCTACCTTGCTCTGTGCCGCAGGAGGCTGTCATATGGTGACTATAATAGTTAACAATGCCTTCTGACTTCCAAATGAGTTCAACCAATGGACAGAGCCCCCATGCATATGTCAGTTTGTTGTACTGTGGGGCTTGTGTGTTGCTGTGATGCTGGGAGCTATGCCACTGGTATTCAAATACCAGCAGGTCACCCATGGCTGACAGGTTTCAGCTGAGCTTCCAGACAAAGACAGACTAGGAAGAAGGACCTGGCAGTCTACTTCTGAAAAGAATTAGCCAGTGAAAACCTTATGAATAGCAGTAGAACTTTGTTTAATATAGTGCCGGAAGATGAACCCCCAAGTTGAAAGGCACTCAAAAGACAACTGGGGAAAAGCTGCCTCCTCAAAGTAGAGTCAACCTGGATGGAGTCAAGCTTTTGTGACCTTCACTTGCTGATGTGACATGACTCAAAATGAGAAGAATTAGCTGCAAACATCCATTATTATTTGGAACCTGGAACATACGAAGTATGAATCTAGGAAAATTGGAAATCATCAAAATGAAATGGAACGCATAAAGATCAATACCCTAGGCATTAATGAGCTGAAATGGACTGGTATTGGAATCAATCATATGGTCTACTATGCTGGGAATGAAACTCAAAGATGTCAGATGTCAAAAAGAACATTTCAAGATCTGTCCTGAAGTACAATGTTGTCAGTGATAGGGTAAGATCCATACGCCTGCAAGAAGACCAGATAATCAATCAGATGTGAAATCGGGATGCGCTGATAATTACTGGTGATTGGAATGCGAAAGTTGGAAACAAAGAAGAAGGATTGGTAGTTGAAAAATGTGGCCTTGGTGATAGAAACGATGCTGGAGATCCCATGATTGAATTTTGCAAGACCAACAACTTCTTCATTGCAAGTACCTTTTTTCACCAATATAAACAGTGACTATACAGATGGACCTTGCCAGATGGAATACACAGGAATCAAATCGACTACATCTGTGGAAAGAGACAGTGGAAAAGCTCAATATCATCAGTCAGAACAAGGCCAGGGGCCGACTGCAGAACAGACCATCAGTTACTCATATGCAAGTTCAAATTGAAAATTAATAAAATCAGAACAATCCCACAAGAGCCAAGTACAACCTTGAGTATACCCTACCTAAATTTAGAGACCATCTCAAGAATAGATTTGACACATTGAACACTAATGACCAAAGACCAGAGGAGTTGTGGAATGCCATCAAGGACATCATACGTGAAGAAAGCAGGAGGTCATTAAAAAAACAAGAGAGAAAGAAAAGACCTAAATGGACGTCAGAAAAGACTCTGAAACTTGCCCTTGAACATCGAGTAGGTAAAGCAAAAGGAAAAAATGAAGTAAAAGAGCTGAACAGAAGATATCAAAGGGTGGCTCAAGAAGACAAAGTAAAGTATTATGATGACACGTGCAGAGACCTGGAGATAGAAAACCAAAAGGGAAGGACATGCTCAGCATTTCTCAAGCTGAAAGAACTGAAGAAAAAATTCAAGCCTCGAGTTGTAATATTGGAGGATTCTATGGGGAAAATATTCAACAATGCAAGAAGCATCAAAAGAAGAATTGGTTGACATTATACCATTTCAGGAGGTAAAATATGATCAGGAACTGATGGTACTGAAGGAAGAAGTCTAAGCTGCACTGAAGGTGTTGGCAAAAAACAAGGCTTCAGGAATTGATGGAATACCAATTGAAATGTTTCAACAAATAGATGCAGCCCTAGAAGTGCTCACTCATCTGTGCCAAGAAATTTAGAAGACAGCTGACTGGAAGAGATCCATATTTATATCTATCACCAAGAAAGTTGATCCAACTGGATACGGAAATTATGGTACAATATCATTAATATCACATACAAGCAAAATTTTGCTGAAGATCATTCAAAAACAGCTGCAGCAGTATATCAACAGGGAACTGCCAGAAATTCAAGCTGGATTTAGAAGAGGTTGTGGAACCAGGGATATCATTGCTGATGTCAGATGGACCCTGGCTGAAAGCAGAGAATACCAGAAAGATGTTTACCTGTGTTTTATTGACTATGCAAATGCATTCGACTGTGTGGATCGTACTCAGTTATGGATAACCTTGCGGAGAATGGGAATTCCAGAACACTTAATTGCGCTCTTGAGAAACCTGTACATAGATCAAGAGGCAGTTGTTAGAACAGAAAGAACAAGGGGATACTGCATGGTTTAAAGTCAGGAAAGGTGTGCGTCAGGGTTGTATCCTTTCACCATACCCTATTCAATCTGTATCCTGAGCAAATAATCCAAGAAGCTGGACTATATGAAGAAGAATGGGGCATCAGGGTTGGAGGAAGACTCCTTAACATCCTGTTATGCGGAAGACACAACCTTACTCGCTGAAAGTGAAGACCAGCTTAAAGCACTTAACTGATGAAGATCAAAGACCACAGCCTTCAGTATGACTATACCTCGACATAAAGAAAACAAAAATCCTCACAACTGGACCGATAAGAAACATCATGAGGAGACAGAGGTTGTCAAGGATTTTATTTTACTTGGATCCATAATCAACACCATGGGAGCAGCAGTCAAGAAATCAAAAGACTATTGCATTATGCAAATCAGCTACAAAAGATATCTTTCAAGTGTTGAAAAGCAAAGATGCAACCTTGAGAACAAAGGTGCGCCTGACCCAAGCCATGTTGTTTTCGATTGCGTCATAGGCATGTGAAAGCTGGACAATGAACAAGGAAGACTGAAGAAGAATTGACGCCTTTGAATTGTGGTGTTGGAAAGAATATTGAATGGACTGCCAAAAGAACGAACAAATCCGTTTTGGAAGAAGTCCAACCAGAATGCTCCTTAGAAGCAAGGATGGCAAGACTACATCTCACGTACTTTGGACATGTTGTCAGGAGGGATCAGTCCCTGGAGAAGGACATCATGCTTGGTAAAGTAGAGGGTCAGTGAAAAGGAGGAAGACCCTCAATGAGATGGGTCAACACAGTGGCTGCAAGAATGGGTTCAAGCATAGCAGCAATTGTGAGGCTGGCACAGGACTGAGCAGTGTTTCGTTCTGTTGCTGTGAGTCGGAACCGACTCCATGGCACCTAACAACAAGGACAACAATGGACAGAGGGAAGGAGGAGAGAGAGGGTGGAGTATTTAGTCCCCTTGCCCCCTTCCTGAAAAGTCCCTCGGGCTGGACCAGCCACATTCCTTAAACTTGTACTGCTCTACACGACTCTCCCACCTCTTGGGTTCTGGTAACCTCTCTCTGCCATCATCCCTTTGGGTCTAGGGATGATAACAGCTATGTTTTCGCTTGTACCGGGTTGATGCACTATCCCTTTAAAATACAGACAGTCCCTAATTCATGATATATTTTAGTAATTTGGATCTGACCAGAGAGATTTGAGGACACTGGTCAGGTTTCATTTTCTAGAGGTGGAAATTTCAGGGTAGAACAGAATGGCCTAATGTCTGCCTTACAGTTCTTTTCTTCCCTCTCGTTTCTTTCTTTCTTGCTGGGTAACATACAGCTACAGCCTCTTCTCTTCAAAACTGCTCCCCACCCCTGAATGCCCAGTGTCAGTCTGCAGGTGAGACAATGTGGGGTGAAGGAGAGCTGGATTAGAGGTTGACTTTGGCCTGAGGCTATTTAGACCACACTAGCCTTGGCAAAGAAGCCTTTCGTGTGGTGTGACCCAGCCCGGGTGACTCAAGCCCTGCCTTGGGGTTTGGCACCAAACTTTCAGTTAATAACATGATGCTATTTTGCCTTCCACTTGCCTAGCATTGTTCTTTGATTATGCCCCCTTGGGAAAGGGCAATTGTTAGGATTTGGTTATTTATGGTTCCCTGTTTATAAACCTACTGCAGTCCAGTTGATTCCAAGTCAGCAACCCTGTAGGACAGAGTAAAACTGCCCCATAGGGTTTCCAAGGCTATATTCTTTACAGAAGCAGACTGCCACATCTTTCTCCCACGGAGTGGCTGGGGGTTTGAACTGCTGACCTTTTGGTTAGCAGCCGAGTGCTTAACCGATCCACTACCAGGGCTCCTCTCCCTGTTCATCAAATCAAAAAACCAAACCCACTGCCATCAAGTCGATTCTGACTCATAGAGACCCTAGGACAGAGTAGAACTGCTCCATAGAGTTTCCAAGGAGCGCCTGGCGGATTTGAACTGCCGACCTTTTGGTTAGCAGCCATAGCATTTAGCCACTATGCCATCAGGGTTTCCTCCCTGTTCATAACACTCTCTAAATATACCCCCAGCTCTACCACAGTTCTAATGCAATTATCCAGTAACTAGAGGGAAGAGGGAAACATTTATTTTAGGACCTACTGTGTGCAGACAATTTATAACCATAATCTCTTCTGATCCTCCCACAACGCTGTTAGGTTGACATTCAAACCCCAGACATACCAACAATCATGAAGATGGTGTAGGGCTGGGGGCTACGTTGTGTTCTGTTAGACACAAGGTCACCATGAGCTGGAGCTGACTCAATGGCTACAACAACAACATACAGAGGAGGAATCTAAAAGACAAGTGAATTTCCATTCTTGCAGGGTTTGCAAATGGTGGTAGAAGCATTCAAGCCCAGGTCTCGGACTTCTGAGTACGTAGTCTTTTCTGGACACCACCCATCCTCTTCAGGGCAGCTTAATCGTGGCAGCCTGAAGTTGGCAGTCAGCTGAGCATGAAGGGAGATGAACAAAACGAAAGATTCCTGTACCATCTTAAATAGCTCCATGGCTGTTACAACACCTTTGGCGAGGAATTGTTCCTGGTCCCCTAACTCACCAGTGTCTGAAAGTCGGATTAACCAGACCACAAACTGACTCATGGGCTCTGGCCCTTGGGGAATTTTTTCAAGGGTGGAACAATGAGAGTATTTCGGGTTTTCATCGAGTGTTGTACTTCATACCACAATGTCACCTGGTATTGACACAGTGTCTTCTTGTCACGAATTGGGAAACAAATTTGTCATGGATTGGCAGTTTGGGTGAGAACTGGGAGGAGCTTGGGAATGTGGGCCTGGCAGGGCTTTTGCTGGGTGGGGGAACAGGGTATAACCACAGTACAGTTTTGACTATGTCCAAGTTCAAAGGATACTACTATATTGTTGCTTTTCTAGTTCTTCCTCCTCCAAGTCATTCCCAGGATCTGAGAAATGCCTTTCAATTTCTCCCTTCCCCTATTAGGTTGGTTGTTTAGAAGTTTCCCAGAGATAAGTTAAGAACCTCATGCTGTGATAGTGCCTTTGTCTTCGAAATGGTGGGGGGGTGGGGGGGGTGGGACTGTTCCTGCCTTTGATGGTATTGCTTTGGAAACCTCCACAAAGACCACCAGTTCACAGAATGCTAAGTCATGTGGAGCCATTTTGGTGGAATGGCTAAGGACTTGGATTTGACAGAACTTTCTCCAGTCATGGAAATGCTCTATATTTGCATTCTCCAGTATGGTAGCCACTAGCACACTTGTCGCTTGCTGTTGGGCACTTGAAATGTGAATAGTGCAACTGGGGAACTAGGTTTTTAATGTTAACTACTTTAAAATTTTGAATAGCCCACATGTGGCTAGTGGCTACTGTACTGAGCAGCGCGGTTTTAGAATCTGTCAATGTCAAGATTCCTTGGCCTACCACTTTATAACCTGACCTTGGGAAAGTTGCTTCACCATTCCGAGCCACACTTTCCTCACTAGTAAATGAGGATAAAATTGATATCCACCTCACAATGTTGATGTGGAGACTTAAATGAGATAACATATCAAAATGCTTAGCATAAGCTTTCAATAAATGTTAGAGAAAAAAAATCTGAGGAGGGAAAGGACTATGGCGTTGGAGATATAAGAGATGTTGAAGAGAGCCCACGAGTCAGTTTGTGGTCTGGTCAGTCCAACTTTCAGACGCTGATGAATTAGGGGACCAGGAATGATTCCTCACCCAAGGTGTTGTAACAGCTGTGGAGCTATTTAAGATGGCATTCAACAGCCCCTCTGTCCATTCTTCCCTGGAAATAGAACTCCAGTGTTTTTCATGAATCAGTTGGACATGGGTTTCATAAGATGGGTACCTCCCCAGCCCCAGATGTGGTTCATGTTTGAGCAAACATGGCGACTTCTTCCTACTTTCAGTGATTGGTTTAGGTAAGGTCATGTGATGTGGTTGTGGCCAATGAGCAGTCAGAAGAAATCTTCTAGGAAGTTTCTGAGATGTTTTTATATCACTCTTGAAAAGAGATACAAAGAAAGGATGTTCCTTGTTCAACATCTTGGGCCAGGATACCAGCTACCTTTGTTTTTGAACCCCAGCCCAGGAGAAGCCATAAAGAGTGAAACAATTCCTACTCCACAGCTTCCATGTTACCTGTACCATGCTGCCTTTCCAAGTGTGACAGAAAGTGACTTAGACACCTTCAGTCTAGAAGTCAGAGCATCTCAAGACTTCCAACTCGGCCTCTTCCAACATTGGGCTCTACCAATACTGGGCTCTACCAGTGGACATTGTGCTTGGAAAAACAAGTCCAGAATTGATGGGGAGACACCAATGGGTGTGTTGGCTCTTTCACTTTCATATTAACCCATCCCGCTTTTCAATCACCAGGAACATTAACTAAGTACTTACTGTGTAACAGTCTCTCTAAACACATCATCTCCTTTATTCCATACTGCCTTTGAGATGGGTTTTCTCATGATCTTCATTTTATAATAAGGAAACCAAATTGTCAGGAGTTTAAAGAACATGCTCGAGGTTCCACATCTAGCAGATGGCAGGCCTAGAATTTGATCCCAGTCAGTCCAGCTCAGAGGACATGCTAGAAACCACTTTACTGTCTCAAAGCCTCCTTTGCTCCTTATAAGTCTCCAGAATAGCTTGTTGATTATTTCTCCAGTTAATAGCTTGTTAATTATTTCTCCAGTTACCTGCCAGTTACCTGCAATGTCAAACCAGTGATGATATTTTGAGACCAAAGAAGAAAGTTTCCATCCATTTAGCCCTGCTTTCTCTCTTCACCCAAGCTCTGGTTCTGCTCCCCCAGACCCTTTGTCTTCCTCCTCCTAACTCTTGCCTTCACTGTCCACCAGATAACAGTATTCATAGGCATTATGCTTAGATGGCTGGTGACCTCTGGGCTCCCTGGGTGCCTAGCTATTGGCCTTGGTGGCTGGAAGTAACTCCTGGATCACTAGGTTGCTTAGAGTAAGCCAGTGGCCAGACCATCTTCTCCCTGCCTTCTGCCTGGAGAAGATGTGGGCTTTGGGGAGTAGAAAAGGCCTTCGAATGGCCAGAACATACTGATTGCATAAGTCATTCACGTGTGACATGCTCATGGTCAAATAAGTTCCTGATGAGACTACAAAGACAGACCAACTATCATGACTTCCCCTCTCCTGGTAGCTCCTGGGAGCTAAGATGGTACGTACATAAGACTAGAGGAGGTGAGAATCCCTGAGAACGGTTGAATTCTCTTGAAAGTCTGTTTACCTTATATCTCAAGACCACCATCCTTCTTTCTGCATCCCAAAGGTTTATATTCATGAATTCATACTAATTTTAATGTCTAAGTCCTAGGCCTTTATACCTGGAAAGGATCTTCAGTGCTATCCTGTTCCTAACTATTTACCTTCCTAGAAACTTGCCCAGTCACACCACAGAGATGGGAATTGAATCCATGACTCTAGATTCCCAGGATAGTAATTAACTCAAGAGGAGGGGATTATACAAGGCCATGAAACCAGGAGATGGTCTGTTGACCACAGTTGTCCAATGTTTTGAATATCACCACGTGTCTTGCCTGCCAGAAACCATGAGGGCAGACATTAGGTTTTTTGTTTATTACTGTTTCTAATTCTCATTGCCTGGCACATAGTAGGTACTCTGCAACGTGGCTTTATTCACACAATAGAATACAAACCAAAAAAAAAAAAAAAAAGTATTGTTTTCGAGTCGAATCTGATTCATAGTGACCCTATTGGACAGAGTAGAACTGCCCCATAGAGTTTCCAAGGAGAGGCTGGTGAATTTGAAGTGCCAACCTTTTGGTTAGCAGCTGAGCTCTTCACTACTACACCACAACACGATACAGCTTTTCTCATTTTCCCATTCCACTTTCCATGGAAAACCCAGTGCAGAAACACATATCTTTCCAAGAAATGTGTATTCCTGAGTCAACCAGAATCAACTTCAGGATCACCCCTTATTGTGGGATCCCCACTGCTACCGCTCCTTAGATTAGCAGAGTAAAGCAAGAGTTGATTATGAAAAGGATTTCCCCCACCACCCGGGTCCCTGGGACTGTAATTCACTAAAATGCCCCTGACACAGTCAGTGAACTTCCCCAAACACCCAACTCACACCCACAGATGAATTCAGTCACCTGGCACACTAGTCTCTAGAAAGACTCATATAACTGAAATGTAATTTTCCTCATGGAGTTAGGTGGAAGGGAGTCCAACACTAAGACCTTAAGGATTCAGGAACGTGTATTTCTCATTACACCTTCTCCTAAATCTCTCTATTTGTGCATTAAAATAAAACAGCCTTGAATATCTATTAAATTGTACAAGAGATCATAACCTAATACTGTAACACACTTTCTCCTAGTACCTTGGGGGGATATAATTTATTATTATTTTTCTCTATAACTCGTAAAATGGGAAAATGATTTAATACACAGAGTATAACAAAATTGTTTCCAAAGTGGCCAATTTTCACAATGTTTAAAAATATGCTGAGCCCCCCTCAGGCATGGTTCCAATATCCTTTGACACTTTGGAAAGATTCTGGGGAATGTCACTAAGTGTGGCTTGGGCCGTGGCCCCTCTATGCTTCCCTGTAGAGTTTCCGATGCATCTGGACCCGGGAGAGAATCGTGAAGCCACCACCTGGAGTCATGCCACAAACACATACTCCGGTGGTTTTGTGACCTGTAATTGTCCCTCCAGGAAATCATCTCGCCTCAACTCAGGTACCAAATTTCACTGAAACCCTTTCAAAGTCACAAGCATGAAATTTGATTTTGTTTAGCATTTTGAGCCAATTTCTAAGAGTTGCTGGGGGAATAAAGGTGACATATATAAAATGCCTGGAGTCCCTGAGTGGTATAAACGGTTAACCTGCTCGGCTGCTAACTGGGAAGTTGGCCGTTTGCATCCACCTAGAGCTGCCTGGGAAGAAAGATCTGGCAATCTACTTCTGAAAGATCAGCCATTGACAGTTCTACTCTGACACTCATGGGGTCGCCATGAGTCGGAATTGACTGAACAGCAACTGGCTTTATGTAAAATGCCTAGCACGTAGCAGTAAAACCCAAAAACCAAACCTGTTGCCACTGACTTGATTCCTACTCATAGCGACCCTATAGGAAAGAGTAGAACTGCCCCACAGGGTTTCCATGGAGTGGCTGTTGGATTCGAACTGCCGACCTTTTTGGTTAGTAACCGTAGCTCTTAACCACTGTGCCACCACGGCCCCTGTACTGTTTTAAATGTTTTTACATGTAACAGCTCATTTTATTCTTACAATAACCTTGTAAGGTAGGAACTCCTGTTATCATTTTATAGATGGGGAAACTGAGGCAGAGGGACTGAGCCCAGGTAGGAATAGAGTTCCATCATAAGTTAAGTTTGGGGGATTTCTCAGAAGCTTGGATCAAAGGCTCTGAGAAGTTTCTCAGAAAGGTAACTTGTTTAATTTTATTTAAATAAATAAGCTTAACTGAGCATTAGCCTAGTTTAGCATCTTATGTGTTGCCAGGCCACATCAGGTACAGCCACCGCATGTCTATCAGTACCGGCTTGTATGCTGCTATGATGCTGACCGGGTTTCAGTGGAACTTCCAGACTAAGGTGGACTAGGAAGAAAGGCTTGGCAATCTCCTTCCCAAAATTAGCCAATGAAACCCCATGGATCACAGCAATCTGATCCGCAACTGATCTTGGAGATGGCATGGGACCAGGCTGTGTTTGTTCCATTGTGCATGGGACCACCATGAGTCGGGGCCAACTTGGCAGCAATTAACAAAAACAGCTTTGTGCCAGATGAGACAGGGAAAGACACAGAGGAGAATCACACATTGTCCATAGGACAGATACTATGGCTTGTCTTTTCTATAGCCGTTTCTTACTTCGTCTTTGCTAACAGAGTCCCAACTTCATTCAGGACAACAGTGATCCAAGTGTCAGGGAACGATCATAACTGATCTAAGTCAATATCACCAAACCCCTTCCCCATGTCCATTGAGAGTGAGCAAGTGACTCAAATCTGGCCAGTAAGATGCAAGGGGAGTTCTGCTAACAGCTCTCAGCAAAGGTGTTCTTCCCAACAGAAGAGGTTGGCAAGGAGAGATCCCTTTCCCACCTGCTCACTTTACACCCCCTTTAGGTTTTATCTTGTGATGGCTTGATGTCAACAGTGGCAGCAGCAATCATGTGACCATGAGGGAAAGACCAAGAGAATTAAAGACATTGCCCCTGATGGCCCTGTCTTACCAGATTTCTCTCTTATTGTTTAAGCTACGATCAGCTAGATAGTCTCTTACTTGCATCCTAAAGCACCCTCAGTGGTGTCTTCTGCCAGAGAGAACACATTTCAGTCAATCCCAATGGCCAACCAAGCCTATCCCAACCTCGCCAACCCTGAGATAAATTCCCCCAAGATGTACCTTCCTCTTTCTCCATGCTCTCCGCGCTGTCTTGAAAAGTATTCTTTTGTGGTCCAAAGGTTGGCCCCAAAATTTAGAATATAAAAGGCAGACCAACCCAGTAGTTTGCAAACCTTGGTGTGATGGTTAATGTTATGTGTCAACTTGGCAAGGCTATGATTCCCAGTATTGTGTAATTGTCTTCGGGAGCTTCAAAAGGAGAGGAATCTGGTTCCCATTTGCACCTCGGCACCTCCCTTACCACAGCAGGCAGCTCACGGTGCTGGGGCAGCTGTCTGCAAGGAAACCTACCCAGTGCAAACCCCTTTTCAACACAATGGAGGCCTTTCAGAGATGAGACCAGATGGAATGTGAAGGACGATTTCAGAACCCAAGCACAGTGACTGGGGTTGGCATAGGGTGATACGGGCATGGGCAATCAGACAAGAGAAGTGATGAGTTCCGGGGGCTGGTGGGGCAAGAGTCAATATGGTTGGCTCATTCACCCTTCAACAAATCAAATCACTCAGAGTCACAAGAAAATAATCGATGTATAGAGATATTTTAATTTTATTCTTTGTTTTACAATCTCCACAGCAATCTAGTGAGGAAGATATTATTATCACCATTTTGTAGGTGAAGAAACTGAGGCTCCAAAAGTTGAGAAATTCATAGCTTTCTGCAGAGTTGGGACTCAGACAGCTGGGGCCGGGTTTGTTATCTGAGCCTACATTCAGTCCACAACCCTTGTTTCCTCCTGTGATTTAAAAGGCATCCAGAGTCTCTCTGTCTTTCATCTTGCCACTTCAATCAGAAAGAACCTTGCACACTGAAACCACCCCCAAACCAGTGATCATAAAGCTAAAACAACAACAATGGCAATAAAATGATAATAATGATAATAATAACATGGCTATTATTAATTGAAGGCTTAGCATGCCGTAGACTGTCAGAAGAAGGAACAAATATCTTAGAAGAAATACAACCAGAGTGCTCCCTAGAAGCAAGTTTGGCGAGACTTCAACTTGCTTACATTAGGCACGTCATCAGGAAAGACCAATTGCGACAAAAGGACATCGTGTTTGGTAGAGACGGGAAACCCTTAGTGAGATGGGTTGACGCAATAGCTGAGACAATGGACTCAAACATACCAACGATTATGAAGATGGTGTAAGACTGGCACCATTTCATTCTGTTACACATAAGGTTGCCATGAGTTGGAGTCAACTCAGTGGTAACTAGCAACAACAGGGTGCACTGGGCGCTGTGCAAACCAGCTCAAGGAAGTGGCAGTTATTATTATTATTACTTTTCATGAGGAGACTGGTTTCTAGAGATTAAAGTATTTACCCATGGTTCCAGAACTTGTAAATGGCAGAGCTGGCGCTTGATCCAGATATGTCTAGTGCTAGATTCACAGCCTGTCACCTCCACTGGATACCGTGTCTCCAAAAGTGTGTCTCTCCTTTGTCTGAATGCCTTGGAAGAAGTGCAACCAGAATGCTCCTTAGAAGCAAGGCTAGCGAGACTACTCACATACCTTGGATGTGTTATCAGGAGGAACCAGTCCCTGGAGAAGGACATCATGCTTAACAAAGTAGAGGGTCAGAGAAAAAGAGGAAGATCCTCAACGAGATGGATTGACAGTGGCTGCAACAATGGGCTCCAGCATAACAGTGATTGTGAGAATGGGCAAGACTGGGCAATGTTTCGTTCTGTTGTACATGGGGTTGCTATGAGTTGGAGCCAGCTCGTCGACACCTAACAACAACAACAGCAGTGTTTAGCAACCCTTTATCTCCTCTACTCCAAATCCCTCCTGCTGCTGCTCCTTCCCCCCGCCCCCCCACCCATGCTTCCTTGGGCCTCCGTGCAGATGCCCAGTGGGCATGCATTAAGTGGGCATCTGCCCGTTTCCTTTTCCTGGTGCTCTGTGCTGGCGTGCCTTGGGGGTATTGGAAATAGGAGTGGAGGAAGCAGAGGATCCCTGGGGAGCAGAGAAGGGGATGTTATTAACTACAGGCTTTTCTAGGGGAGCCGGTGTTAACTATTATGAGCCAGCAGGTCAAGTGCTTGAAGGTTTGCACATCTGGTCAGCAACTCAGGTCATTGCTTGCAATTTGTAGCTGGTATTTTTCCCCCCTTTCGCATGGTAAAGTGATGTGATGGCTAAATAGAGTTTTAAAGGATAAATGACAGAAGAGCACTCACAGCTGTGACAAATGGAAGCACAGTCTTAGTGGACACCATAGCAAGTACCCCAGGAGATATATCTGGACCATCACTGATACCTGTAGAGGACCGCCTGTCCTGCCGTCTGGGGAAAGAAGGGTTTGAGTTAAGAGGCAGTCTCCATGTTCTAGTTCCACCCCGATTTAGGCAGGCTATCATTTTTTTTTTTTTATCACTGTTAAAACTGGGCCTCTGGAGTCAGGAAAACTGATGCCTGGATTCCAACTCCTTCGTTATATGTTTTTGAAAAAGTCGCTTCATGGCTCGGTGCCTCAGTCTAGCCAGTGGTGAAATGAGAATACTAATAATAGCAGTTACCTTACAGGATAGCTGTGAGGTTTGAATGAGGTCTGAGAGGTAAAGCCATTGTACAATTTTGGCACATAGTGAGTACTCAATACATGGTATTAATCTTTGTTATTGTAAATTTCAGAGTAAAAAGGTAGTTTTATTGGCCTACTTTAGAGCCTCCCCCCTCACCCCAGTCCCAGAAGAGCGCTTTCTGCAAATCGAGTCTACTATTTGAAAATTTTTAAATAAATGGACATGCTTTATGTAAAAAAAACCAAACCCATTGCCATCGAGTTGATTTCAACTCCTAACAACTGTATAGGACAGAGTAGAACTGCCCCATAGAGTTTCCAAGGCTGTCATATTTACAGAAGCTGGCTGTCATGTTTTCTTCTGCAGAGCAGTTGGCGAGTTCAAACTGCCGACCTTTTGTTTAGCAGCTGAGCACTTAGCCGCTGTGCCAAGAGGGCTCCTTATGCTTTCTATTAGATATAAAAGATATTTGATAGTCGTTGTTATGAAAAGTAGAAATTTTAAGTTTAAAGAATAAAATTAAAAGCCTATTTACCATCCAGCCATTTCCACCATCAACTCCTTGGTGTGTTTCCTTTATATGTTTGCTTTAGTATGTGGGTCGGCAAACTTTTTCTGCAAAGGGCTTGATAGGAAATATTTTCTGTTTTATGAACCATACAGTCTCTGTCGCAGCTACTCAAGTCTACTGTAGCGTGAAAGCAGCCAAAGATAACAGATGAATGAGGGCAGCTGTGTTCCAATAAAACTTTATTTCTGAATTTCACAGAATTTTCACGTCATGAAACATTCTCCTTCTTGTTTTGATTTTTTCTTAATCATTTAAAAATGTGAAAAGAAATTTAGCTTGTGCACATACAAAAACAGACACCAAGATGGATTTGAACCCCTGAATCTGTGCCTAAATCTTTGCGTTCATTGACATATACATTGTAAATTTAGACTCTAGCTACAGAAACAGCTCTGAATCCTACTTTTTTATTCCTGTGTATATGAGTATTTTCCCATGCCACGAAATACTCTATGGAAACATGACTTTTGTGGCTGCTCAGTGTTCCGGTATACACAGGTTCATGAATGTCTTTTAACAGTTCCCTTTGGTCTGCAATGTAAGTTGTTTCAATTTCTTTGGCTCTTACACACAATGCTGTGATAAAATTTGGTCCGTATCTTCTAAATGAAAAAATTCTTTATTCTCCAACCCTGTGTTCATCTAAAATCAAGAACGATCAGTGGATCCTTTCCCATGGGCAGCTTTCTCTTGAGAGAATTGAGTTAATTTCAGGATAACTCTGAGATGTGTGGGTAAAAGCCTGGAAAACTCAGGCCCCCTCCAACAAATGCCTTGGACGCAGAATCCCATCTTCCTGCCCTCCGTTCAATTGGGCTTATATGAGTAAAGTCAGTGCCAGGTGCTATATGGGTAATGGAGATACATAGAAGTTAAGACATTTGCTGAAAGTTACTCAACATGCTAGAGGTGACATCAGGATTGGGACTTACAATTCCTGAGTTTCTAGAGTGCCTGGGTCAAGTCCACTACCCACCTGCCAGTTTGTCATACTGTGGGGGCTTGCGTGTTGCTGCCATGCTACAAGCTATGCCACAAGCATTTCAAATACCAACAGGGTTACACGTGGTGGACAAGTTACAGCAGAGCTTCCAGACTAAGGCAGACTAGGAAGAAAGGCCTGGCAATTGACTTCTGAAAATTAGCCAATGAAAACCCTATGGATCACAACAGAATATTGTCCAATATAGTGCTGGAAGATGAGCCTCCTAGATCGGAAGGCAATAGCCGCAGCAATATACTCAAACGTGCCAATGATCATGCAGATGGTGCAGGACCAGGCAGTGTTTCATTCTGTTATATATAAGACCGAGCCAACTCAATTGCAACTAACAAGGAGATGGGTCACGTTATCTTGAGCAGAGGAATTTTATTAATGAATAGAAGAACATGAGATTTTCTGAGGAAAAGGAGCAATGTATGCATATGTATAAACCCATTGCCCTCAAGTTGATTCCAACTCATAGCAACCCTATAAGTAACATATATAAAGGAAAGAAAAAAACATACTCTGGCCCATCCAGCCTGTGCGGATTTTCCCTGTTGGGATTTAGCTTAATTCAACCTTTCAGCTTGTTCACCGTGTATGCCAATTTCCTCCTTTCCCAGAAACAAATAGAGGTGTCTCTTGAACTCATGTATACTCTTACTTCCCTCACCTTCCCGTTTAACGTTTTCCATATGTGTGTTAACCTAGTGGAAAGCCTGCTCCCTTGTTTCCCGAGATATCCGATGTCTGGGTAATGTTCTCGAGCATTTAAACCTCAGTGGTATGAAAAGTCTCTTTTCCTTTTGCCCTTTCATAAATGGGGGCGTTTCTTGGGAATCTCATTTCCTTTGTGCATGAGTCCAATTCTTTTATTATTAGCCCACGTATGCAGCCAACCGCTCCTTTCTGGGGTTCTGAAATTACTTTGTCTCCTCTATACAGAATGGAAAAGACCCATGCCATAAATATCAAGAGATTCGGGTCATTGATACGTATCTGGGGCTGAGGATTCCAGGCCTTTGAGTGGTTGTCTATAGCTGAAAGAAACCTTTGGGATGGTTAAGGGTTTACAGATTGGGAAATTGGGGCCCCAAGAGGTCCCATGTCTTGACCAAGGCCATAGAGCTTGTTAGAGGCCTATGACAGATACTCTAAGCCTCATGGATAAATCTAACTGCAGGCCACCCCAGTAGGACAGCCAGTGTGAAGGGAATTAAAACTCATTCCCAAATCCCTGGGGTTGACACAAGCAGCTGTAGGCCCAATCTTGATCATTCAACATTTCTTTAGCCGTTACCCACCAACTTGGTGCTTCTTGTCATGAGCGTTGTTGTTGTTAGCTGCCATCAAGTCAGCCCCTGACTCGTAGCAACCCTGCGCACAAAGGAATGGAACAAAACATCGCCGGGTCCTGAGCCATCCCCATGGTCAGCTGCAGATCAGACTGCTGCGACCTTTAGGGTTTTCCTTGGCTGATTTTTCAGAAGCAGATCGCCGGTGCCTTCCTCCTAGTCCGTCTTAGTCTGGACACTCCACTGAAACTCCTTAAGCATCTTAGCCAGACACACGCCTCCACTGACAGATGGGTGGTGGCTGTACGCAAGGTGCATTGACTGGGAATCGAACCCTGGTCTTCTGCACAGAAAGCGAGAATTCTACCACTGAACCACCACTGCTCCCATCCTGATGTGAGCGGTTTATGAAAAAATCCGTATATATACACATGTATATTAGCATCTCTGACACATATTTATTTTAAAAAATGAGTGAAGACTGAGTTAAAATCAATGAACTTAACTTTTTTACCATTTCAAGTTAAAAATAAACTATTCCTACATTATTTATTGAACTGGGCAACAGCAAATTAATCCTCTACACCATTTAATGCTCACTTTTATAGTCTTCAATAGACATTAGGAGTTAATCTAAAAAATAATAATGTTGGTAATAAAGGCGAGAGCTCAGATTTGCAGGGTCATTTAAACTGGGCCCTTTTGTTAGGTTCAACCCCGTCCAGCATCTTCTCTGCGCATAGCATCCTGTCATTTAGTTTGTGGGCTGGAGTCTCTGTCGATGGATCAGTTCCTGCACATGGAGTCACCCATTCTTCCATCTATCTATTATTCACCAGATATTTACTGGCCGCCTGCTATACGCCATTGAGACATCGGTGGTTCAGTGGTAGAATTCTTGCCTCCCGTGCAGGAGACCCAGTTTTAATTCCCAGCCAATGCACCTCACGCAGGATGACCACCGACCTGTACGTGGAGGCTTGTGTGTCACTGTTACGCTGCTCAGGTTTCAGTGGAGCTTCCAGACTAAGGTGAACCAGGAGGAAAGACCTGGTGATCTACTTCTGAAAATCAGCCAACGAAAACTCTATGCATCACAATGATCCGATTCTGCAGCCTACCACAGGGATTGCACAGAACCGAGCAGTGTTTTGTCCCATTGTGCGTGGGGTTGTCGTGACTCGGGGACCGACTGGACGGCAGCTAACTACAATAACTATACACCAGTCTCTGGGCGAGGTTGAACATAAGCTGCAGCACCCATACTTTGCTAAATTTCTGGCCAAGTCTTTATTTAATGCAGTCTGCCCTCTCCTCAGACAGGTCAGTGACTCCAACTGAGGTTTAGAAACACAGCCACAGTACTAGGAATGGAAGCAGCTTCCTGAAGTTGCTACCTTTGAGATAACCCAGCATCATCTTCCCATTTATCTGGCCAACAATTCTTTACGTTAAATTCTTTCCGTTCAAGTAACTAGCATGATTGCATCCCCTGACTGACCAAACTCTGACTGGTACAGCCATTAATCATTAAACACCACACACATGTAAGTACAAATGCTGCAAAGTGCTATTAAGGAAAACTCAGAGAACCTTGAGAACATTTATGGGAGAATTTGAGGGCCAGGGAAGGCTTCCCTAAGGAAATAGCATGAAATGGAGCTAATAGCGGAAGGCAGGGAACAGCATTCCAAGTCAAGGAACAGCATGGGCAAGGCCAAGCAAGAGAAAGCGAGGCACATTGGCCTCACTGGTCAGCAGCTCAGGTCAGTGGGTGCAAGGTTGGTGAGGCTGGAGTGAACAGTGAGGGGAGCGGTAGGAGGTACGGATGCAGAAGAGGGAAGGAGCAGAGCATGAGATGGTATGCAGGCGAAAGTATCGGCTCGTTTTTAGCTGTGGAGAAATGGGCAGGCACTCCAGACATGATCCACTTTGCCTTGAGAGAGTATAGCATGATGGTTAAGACTCTACCTCAGTACTAGAGTCCAACAGAAACACGGCAAAACCGGCAAGAGCCAGAGCTCAGTGAGACTGCCTTGTATTTCCAGGCCTCGCAAGTCTTCCATCTATTACTGGAAAATATATTTGCGTTTCCCTTCTCTGACAGGTTTCCGCCTTACACAGGTTCTGGCTTTCACAGGTGTTACTATATAACTCGAGCCACATACATTCTTTTAAATTTCCTAGTACCCACTGTATGAGTTGCCTAGGGCTACCATAGAAATGTCCCACGAACTTGGTGGCTTAAAATGACAGAGAGTTATTCTGTCACACTTCTGGAGGCTGGCTAGAAGTCCCAAATTAAGATGTCAGCATGGCCATACTCCCTTGGAAGGCTCTCCCTCGTCTCCCCTTAGTCCCGGTGGCTCAGAGCAATCCTTGTCGTACCTTGACTTGGAGCTGTAATCTCACTCCAGTCTCTGCCTCTGTCTTCACACTGCGTTCCTCTCTGCATCTTCCCTGTGTCTCCTCTTCGTATAAGGACACCAGTCATCGGATTTAGGGCACACGCCAAGTCAGTATGACATTATCTTAATCAGTTATATTTGCAAAGATGCGATTTCTAGATAGGGCTGCATTCTGAGGTTCCAGCGGGATATGAATCTTGAGGGGACACTCTTCAACCTACTGCAACTACATTAAAGAAAATAAGAAGAAAAGGGGCAAATTAACTTTATTATGTCTAAAATATGATCCTTTTAGCATCGAATCAACATAGAAAACCATTAACAAGCAATTTTATATTCCCTTTTTCCTACTAAGTATTCAATATCCAGGGTTTATATTACACTCACAGCATATTTCAGTGCAGAATAACCACTTCTGAAGGGCTTAGTCATCCTGGGTGCGTAGTAGCTACCACACTGAACGACACAGCATAAAGGGAGACCACTTAGGCTCATATTGCACGACCATAATTGCCAGTTTAACCTGACTAGGTTCCTACACCTCTCTGTTTCCTCCTCTGTAATATGGAAATAATACTATACAGCCCACTTAAGAGAGAGAACTAAATATGATAATATATTTAAAAACATACAGTAACTATTATAATCATGATAATTTGAAAATAAACAAGACCCTGGCAGAAGAGAGAAAATAAACTAGAAGGCCCAGGAGTGGCTGTGGGTAGACCAGTCAGATATCTGTCACTGGTGTCTTCTCTGTGAAAGAGATTTGGGGACTGGGAGAGAGATGTTTTAAGAAAATGTGGCTTAAGCTGTATAATACCAGTTCACCCCAGGCCTCATAGAGACCATGGGATCTTTGACTAGCTCTATAATAAGGGATCTACTTCCATCTCAGCACCCCCCCCCTTTTTTTTTTTGGCATTTCAGGGGACTCTGAAGCTCTTAAAATAGGAAAATCCTAATGACAATGTGAGCGTTGCTCTTTGCGGAATCCAGGCTTGAGAGGAAGCATTCCTGACTCACCTAAAAGTGGCGAAGGGCCATTCCAATCCAGTCAAATAAATGGTGGCAGTAAAATGCTGAGGATGCTGCCCGCACACAGAGCCTTCTCCCAGCCCAAGCCATTTGCTTCCTCTGGTGCCTAGGAGTAGTGCCTCTGTTTGCAAGACCAGGCAGCTGTGGCAGGGATCCTCCTTCCTTCCGATCTAGGGATACCCACAGACACCCAGACCCCAGGCCTTGGGCCTTAATGAAAACATGGAATTTGCCAGGATTTGGAGGGAAAATAAACTTGCCTTTCCTCTTGACCCCATCTTGACTCCCTCCTCCCTCCCCGGAGGTGATAATTACTGAAGGCTTAACACCTCTCCTGTATCTTTATATACCCAGACCTGGGTGGGAGGTAACAAGAATTCCTGACACATTTCAGAGGACATTCATCCTGGGTGGGGAAGGCAAGGGGCTGGGCAGGACAAAGGAAGTTCCTTGACTTTGGGCTCTCTCTATTAACTGGAAGGAGGTGGACCAGGGCAGGCCACCTAGGTGAAGGCAGGCCCTGAATTGCACTATTGGGGATGGGGTAGCTCAGGTTTAGGTCTGGGTAGGTTTTCTTAGAGAAAGAAGATGGAGCTTTGCAACTTAATCCCCCAAAACAGATGCCCATCAGTGACTTTGCATTCCTCTTAGGAGGGGGATGGGACTTTTCACCAGAACCAGCAATGTTCAACATGGTTGGGCTGCTCCTGCTCTCTCAGCTACCATTCTGGTGCCTCACTTTCTTCTGGGCAATTGCCACGTGCACCTTTGTTCCATTCTGTGGGCCAAAGGGCCTTTGCTTGTGTCATTGCCTACATCTTCACCCAGCTTTCTTATCCTTCTCTGCTAGCCTTCATCTGCCTGTCTCAGGTCAGGTCTCAGTTCAGATGTTATCTCCTCAATGAAGACTGGAAGTAACTGTAAACTTCACCAGTATGGACTAGTGAAGTAAATTATGGTACAAGTGAGTGTGTGTGTATATATATATATATATAACGTATGCGTGTGTATTTTGTATCATAAAAAAAACATAGGCATAAAATATTTCAAGATCGAATCTTAAGCCATTGATAACACTGGTTGCCTCCAAAAAGGAAACTAGGTACAGGGAAAGGAAGGGGACATTTCCCTGTGTGCCCTTTTATGCTTATGTTAAGTGACAAAACAAGTTACAAAAGGGTATGTCCAATATTTTCCCATTTTTACATAAAACCATATAGAACAGGAGTGCACAAGTATACAGTAAAACAGTGTGGTGCAGTTACAGTGATCCCATTTTTCTCCTTTTATGCTCTGTGATTTCTTCCCCCCAGTGACCGTGTAACTGTTAAAATTTGAAAACTAAAACCAAGTACAGAAGCAATGGGAAGCATTTCAGCCTGGTGGCTAAGTGCCTAGATTCTGAGGCCCACTGCTTCAGTGTGCAGCCTGGTTTGTTGCTCACTGGCTGTGTGAGCTTGGGGAAATAGCTTAACCTCTCTGTGCCTTTGTTTCTTCATTGCTAAAATGAACATGATAATAATTATAAATAGCTCATAGGGGTATTGCGAGGAGTACGTGAATTTGTGTATATGCGAGTTAAAACACAGTAAGGGCTCCCAGAAACTATTGCCCTGAGATAATCTTTAAACTTTAACACAAAAATATCTCCTGAAGTCTTCTTAAAACCAAACAATAGTTTAGCTTAACTAGTAAAGAATGTCTGCCTTGAGCATTGTGCTCTTTTAAGAGCTATCCATGTGGGATCAAATGTGAGTTTATGTTAATGGTGGAGGAACAATTTGGAAAAGGAGGGTGAGAATGGTTGTCTAACTTGAAGAAGGTAATCAGTGTCACTGAATTGCACATGTGGAAACTGTTGAATTGGTGTATATTCTCAGCAATAACAAAAAATAAAGTGTATACATATATACACACACCCATTGCCGTCGAGTCGATTCCAACTGATAGCGACCCTATAGGACAGAGTAGAAATGCCCCCATAGGGTTTCCAAGGAGCGCTCAGTGAATTTGAACTACCCACCTTTTGGTAAGCAGCCAAACTCTTAACCACTACCCCACCAGGGTTTTTATATATATATGTATGTATGTATGTAACCAGCAAGTGCTATAGCAATGTTTGCTTTTATTTTTGCCATTTTTTTTTTTCATTAGTAGACATTATTTTTTAGGGCAGTTTTAGGCTTACAGAAAGTGCAGAGGGTTCCTATATATTTTCCTCTCCCCTTTGTATAGTTTCTCTTACCAACATCTCCCACTGATGTATGTTTGTTACAGCTGAGGAACCAATACTGATACATTGTTATTAACTAAAGTTCACTCTTTATGTCCAACAGTTCTGACAAATGCATGATGTTGTGTCTGCACTATTACAGTATCATACAGAATACTCTATTTTTACACAAATGACATGTATTATATATATTTTTTGCTAACCGTGCAACCCGCTCCTCACTATTTTTGTAAACAAGCTACACTTCAAGTTATACGTGTGGGGCATTATTTACATGGGCACGTTATTTGAGAAAAATACGGTAGTTTTTGCTGCTCTAAAAATCCCCTCTGCCCCACTTATTCATCCCCTCTCCCAAAAATGATATTTTAATACAAATATTTTGCAAGGTCGGTCCCTTGCCGAAATCTACCTGATGGTTGCCCACTGCATTTGAAATAAAAGCAAACTCTTCAAAACGGCCTCTAAAATCTATTTTGGCTATTTTTTAAAAGTACTGAAACATTCCAGAATGTTATTTAAAATATATAAAAGAAAAAGTTTAACAAAATTTTATATGTACGTGCATACATACACACACACACATTATCACATTTAAATCAATGCACACACACATATGTACCTATCTCACATCCACACAACCTGATCTCTCTTCTGCCACCTGGACCGTCACTGGGAGTGTCTGCTCCCGGAAACGTGTAATCTCGAGGCCACTCCCTCGTGGTGCTGTAGAAACCCTGGAGACAGATGCCAGCCTGCTGCAGGACACCCCAGACAGCCCCGAGCTGTGAAATGTCGGGTGCCAAAAGCAACTGCTCTGCACTCACCAGTGTGGCTGATGTTTTTCAGTCAGTTTCTGTAATTAGGGTGATGGAAGGCCTAGGAGAAGCCTGCCCCGGCACCCTCACACTGAGCCCCAGCCCCCACCGGGGCGCACACTGACTCGGTGTGACAAGTGGCCGAGCAGCTTTGATTAATTAAATATTTCACCCCGAATTTGCAAAACATCATCTCCAGCAAGTCAATGTAATGACTGTAACGCCAGGCTAATTAGCCAAGCAGGTCACCCAGCTGGTGTGCTGCGGGCCCTGGTTACCTCTCAGGCCGGCTGAAAATGCTGGTTGTAGAAGGAAAGGGAAGGGCTTAGAATTCAGCCAGAATGTCATTGTACATGGCACTGAGACTTGGAAAAAAGGCCTGGTGATCTAAAACACTATGGAGCACAGTTTTACTCTAAGACACTTGGAGTCACCGTGAGTTGGAATTGCCTCAATGGCAACTGGTTTTTTAAGTGAAAATCTCAATTCCTATCTTAAAAATACCAGTAACAACAATGTGTGGAAGTATGACTACGTGCTAGGTATTGTATGAGCCTTACCATCTCAGTTGAAGGAGTCCTGGTGGTGCAGTGGTTAAGCACGTGACTGCTAACTGCAAGGTCTGCGGTTCGAACCCACCAGCTGCTCTGAGGGAGAAAGGCTATAATCTTTTCACAAAGATTACAGCCTTGGAAAGGGGCAGCACTACTCTGCCCTACAGAATCACTGTGAGTTAGATTCAACTCAGTGGCAATGGGTTTACCATCTCATTTAATCCTATAAGTAAGAGCAATAGTTAGGACTTTTTAGTTGTGAAGGCTGAGAAAATCAACTCCAATAACTTATGTCAAAAAGATGTAACTGAAAATTACGTAATTGTCAATTATTATTGTCTTCTAGAATTGAAAAGTCTTTGGGCAAAACCAGCTTCAGGAATGTCTGAATCCAGGACTCAGCTGTGGTCCTCGGGGACTGGCTGCTTCCATCTCTCTGCTGTGCCTTCTGCTGTGTTGGGCCTTTTCTCACACTCTCTTCAAGGTCACGAGATGGCTGCTACAACTCCATTTCTTATTTCCTTTCAGGTTTGAACTCCAAAGAGGCAAAGTAAGAGTCTGGTTCCCAGAAGCCTTTGCAAAAGTTTCATTATCTCATTATGTGGCTTAGAGGATCATGGGCTTATTTCCAGCCATCACTGTGGCTGAGGGATGCAATGTGCTGATTGGCTGAGGGATGCAACGTGCTGATTGGCTGAGGGATGCAATGTGCTGATTGGCTGAGGGATGCAATGTGCTGATTGGCTGAGGCTAATCAGGGCATATTCTTGTAGCTGGGGTGGGGAGAGGGTCACTCCTTCCAAACGACAAGGGTGAGAATGGAGAAAGCGGTTTTTTTTTCCCCAAAGAAACTCAGAGTATTGCTTTTAAGAAGGGTGAATGGATTTTGGAGGCAAAACCAATAGATGCTTATGTCAGAGAAGTATTATTAAAATTTCCTCTTTACAGTTGAGAAAGCTAACATATAAAAATAGAAAGGTTAAATCACTTGCCCCAAATTATATTATGAATGTGTGCTTTGAATTCCAATCAGCCTTCCTTCTAAGCCTGTACCCCTAACCACGACCCTGTACTGCCTTCCCATCTTACCCTGCAGTGCCCGTCTGCCAGCTCATCTAACTCTCATCCGTTTGTTTCTCCATGTTCTCCTCCCGTAGACCTGGTGCCTTTGCTTTATGTGAAGTTCATTTTAATGAGCAGTGGAGAGCACCATTAGGGAGAATTAAGTCAGGATTCATTTCCTTAGCAAGTGTTCCACATAAATGGACATTTAAAAATTTCATGAGTTTTTTAAATTCGTTTTATTTATATGACAAAAGTGTACAACAAACATAATGTTGATATCAACACTACTATGGCTACTGGTAGTAATAATAATAATGGCTAAGAGTCACCTTGTGCTTGACACTGTTTTAAGTAGGTCTACATTTAATTCTCAAAACACCTCTATAATGTGGCTACTATCTTGAGTCCAGTTAAAGAAACATAGGTTCAGAGAGGTTAAGTAACTTGTCCAAGGTCACACAGCTAGTGAATGGCTAAGCTAGAAGTCAAACCCGGTAAGTCTGACTCCAGACTTCAGCGTGATGTTTATTGCTTTTCATCACATCAGTGCTGGTGATACTATGGATCTTGTTGCTCATTTTAAGGCTAAGTTAAAGGGAAAAAGGGATAATTTACTTAAAAAACTAAAGATAAATCTTAGTGCTCGTGCTTATGTTGTGATATATGCTGAAGAAAGGTATCAGGGAGTGGCAAGAGGCAGCTGCCTGTGATAAAGCTGTCTGGATTCAGATTCGTAGACGCTTCAATGCGAATGACGCCTCAAGAGTCCTCCAGGCCTTCATGAGCTGGTGCATGAGTCCTTTTTGGAGAGCAACAGAATCCTTTGGACTATATTCCCAGCCTGCCATGATTCCCCCGCTCCCAGCCATGGGCCCTGGCAACCATTTTGTACCTGGTAAGTCTGTACCCAATGGCCATCCTGTTCCAACTAGGGCGGTCACAGACCAATCAGAGTTCCTTCCTTGATGATTTGGAATTGAGAGAGAGAATAAAAGATTGTACACACACGCTCACTCACTGACTCACACGCCTATTGATTCATTCTCTTGTAGTGGTTGAACTAGTCACATGTAATTCCAGGTGCTGAAGGGTGGCACACTCTGCAGCCTGAAGAAACAACCCAAGTCTATTTCCAGTTAGAGGGAGAGAAATGAAGTTGACCTGGAGAGAGAAATAAGGACAAGAAGAGGTAAAGGAAGGTTACCACCTGGGTCTCCGAAGACCTTTTTCTTGTTTTAGCCCTCCAACAAGTCCAGCCACATTTCATCTGTCAGGTTTCTTGAAACATCCCTAGCCCTTGTGATATGGTCTGCTAAGAGACCTTGATCAGATTTCTGTCACTTACAACCAGACAAGTCTGACTTGTCCACCTGGCTTGGCACTGACTGCACGCCTCCTCTGCCTAGAGCTGGGTCAAGCCAATGGGGCGAAGGAAGGATCAGGAGAAATCCCTTCAGAGCAGGCCTTCCTCTAATGCTTAGGTTCATCTGGCAGTGTGGTTTCAGACAGCAGTCCACAGGAACCATTACCACCAGGGCCAGGTGAACCCACGTGGAGTTCTTCCCCCCCAAGGTCAACGAGACCTGGCACAGCGGTTTCCCTCTGTCAGCAGCCAAATTGATCATTTTCTCAGGCTGCATGAGTAACCCCTATTCCTGAGCCTCAGATGTTCGCCGTGGAAACCTGTCTCTTCCCCTGGATGCCCTGGGGCCTTGTTAAGCATCTCTCTTCAGCTCAAGAAGTCAATGTCCAATCTCAGAAATGGCCCATCTCACAACCCATCCAGGGGGGCGGGCAATATCAAAATCCCTGGTGTCGTCGCCGGAGTCTCACTGTCTCTCTTTAGGGTTGATAGTTAAAAATTCATGGTGATTTTCAAAGGAGAAAAATGCTTAAGCTACTTTCCTATTAGCAAACGTTCCCTTTTTTGATTCAAAATCAAACTTTTGTCTAGACAGGCGAGAGCTTTTTGCTGACATATCTTGCCAGCTCGGAAACCTTGAGGTTTTCCAAATGCAGTGCCTCCACCCCTTCCCAGCGGTGGGTCTCCAGCACCATGTTCTCTCCAAACACATTCTCTGAGCTGCTCAGAGCAGAGCTAACTGCGTGGAGAGGCCCAAGACGGACACTGGCAGGTTCTCCTTTGGCTCAGCCATCTTCCTTAACAAGTTATCTACACTGGCAGCTACACAGACTCTCCGGCACAGTCTAGCTTTATTTTGGTGCTGGAAGCAGCTGATAAAAGGTCCCCCGTCACCCGACTCCTGCTGCCATTTCTCCTTCCTTTCTTCTCCCTTTTTGTCATCTCTTCTAAGTAATATGTGTTCACTGTAGAAAAGTGTGAGATTGGATAAGCGCTAAGAAGAAATAAAAGACCTTCCTCCAATAATCTTATCCTTCTAAAAATTCTCTTTGAATATATATGTGTGTGTGTGTGTATATACACGTGTATATAAGCATACACACACACACATATATATATTTAACATTTTTAAAGTGTTAAAAAGTAACCTCGAGGATTAAGGTGCACCTGTACACCTGACGAAAGCCATGGTATTTCCAGTTGCCTCATATGCATATGAAAGCTGAACAATGGATAAGGAAGACCAAAGAAGATGCCCTTGAATTATGCAGTTGGCTAAGAATATTAAATATGCCATGGACTGCCCAAAGAATGAACAAAGCTGTCTTGGAAATAGAGCCAGATGCTCCTTAGAAGTGAGGGTGATGAGACTTTGTCTTGCTTACTTTGGACGTGTTATCAGGAAGGACCAATCCTGGAGAAGGACCTCCTGCTTGGCAAAGTAGAGCATAAGCGAAAAAGAGGAAGACCCTCAATTAGATGAATAGACACACTGGCTGCAACAACGGGCTCAAACAGCAGCGATTATGAGGATGGTGCAGGACTGGCAGTATTTCGTTCTGTTGTGCATAGGGGCACTATGAGTCAGAACCTAACAACAGCTATTTAGATACAGAATGCCCATAAAGGAGGCCTAGTCATGCAGTAGTTAAGCACTCAAGAATGAGAAAGGTTGGCAGTTCGAACCCATCAGCTGCTCTATGGGAAAAAGATGTGGTGGTCTGTTCCTGTAAAGATTTATAGCTTTGGAAACCCTATGGGGGCAGTTCTGCTCTGTCCTAAAGGGTCACTATGATTCGTAATTGACTCGATGGCAATGCATTTGTTTTATAAATGCCCAAGGAAGCAGCAGTCAAGAAATCAAATAACATATTGCATTGGGCAAATCTGCTGCAAAAGCCCTCTTTAAAATCTGAGAAAACCAAGATGTCACTTTGATGACTAAGGTGTTTCTGACCTAAGCCATGGTCTTTTCAGTCGCCTCGTATACATGTGAAAGCTGGACAATGAAAAAGGGAGACAGGAGAAATAGTAGAAGCATTCAAATTGTGGTGTTGGCAAAGAATATTGAATATACCATGGACTGGGTTTTTAGTTTTTTGTGGCCAGAAGAATGGACAAATTAATCTTGGAGGAAGTACAGCCAATATGCTCCTTAGTAGCAAAGATATTCTGGACGGCAATGGCAGTGGTTTTAGCAAAGATAGTGTGACCTCATCTGTTGTGTTTTGGACATGTCATCAGGAAGGACCATTCACTAGAAAAGGGCATCATGTTTGGTAAAGTAGAAGGTCAGCAAAAAACAGGGAAGCCCTCAATGAAATAGATTGACACAGTAGCTGCAACAGCACACTGAAATGTACCAACGACTGTGAGGATCACCCAGGACGGGGCAGTGTTTCAGTTGTTATACGTAACGTCACTATGAGTTAGATCTGGCTCAGCAACTAACAACAACATACGGGTGTATTACAAATTATCCAAAACCAAACAAACAAACAAAAACCCACTGCCGTCAAGTCAATTCTGACTCATAGCAACCCTACAGCACAGAGTAGAACTGTCCCATAGGATTCCCAAGGCTATAAGTTCTTACAGAAGCAGACCACCACATCTTTCTCTAGTAGAGAGGCTGGTGGGTTTCAATCACTAACCTTTCCATTAGCAGCCAAGCACTTTAACTGCTGCACCACCAGGGCTCCTTCGTTAGCGGCTTAAAACCATAACAATTTATTATCTCTTTTCAGGAATTTGGGAGTAGCTTGGCTGGGTGGTTCTAGCTCAGGGTCTCTTAAGAAGTTGCAGTCAGAGGTGGTTGAGCATGAAGTCATCTGAAGGCTTGACTGGGGCTGGAAGATCTGCTCCAAGGTGCCTCACTTACATGGCTGGCAGGTTGGTGCTGGCTGTTGACAGGAGTCTTTGGTTTCTCACCACGTGGACCTTTGTTTCCATAGGCTCCTCGAGTATCCTCACAACATGGCAGCTAACTTCCCCCAAAGTGAGTGATCCAAGAGCGAGCAAAAACGTGGCAGCTCCTTTTTTTACTTAGCCTCAAAATCACGCTCATCCCTTTCTGCCATGTTCTATTGGTCATAGAGACCACCCCTGATACACTGTGGGAGGACTATACCCAAGGCTGAGGAGGCGAGGATCATTCGGGAGTGTCACCTTTGGGGTCAGGAGAAGCCTCTTGAGTAAGTAGCAGTTTCAAACTGTCATTGGAAGGATAAATAGGAGTTGGTCAGGCACAGAGAGGCACAGGGGAGACTTGGCATTCCTAAGCTGGGAGGGGAAACCCTGGTGGTATAATGGTTAAGTGGTACAGCTGTTAACCAAAAGATCGGCAGTTCTAATCCACCAGGCACCCCTTGGGAACTCTATGGAGCAGTTCTGCTCTGTCCTGTAGGGTCACTACGGGTCTGAATCAACTCAATCAATGGCAACAGTTTGTTTTTTTTTAAGCCGGGAGAAGCAGCTGGCCCAGGTGCACTCTTTCGAGCCCCTCTGCTGACTAGCCTAAGTGGTGGCAGCCAGCAGTGGCAGGCTGGCTGCTCCCTGCCCTCTCTGCTTCCTGGCACTTTTTGCCCACATTGTGTTCAGTGATCAATTGTCAGTTGCACTCAATCTGGTTGATTTGGATCCAGCTACAGACATTTCTGAACACCAGTTGGCTCTGCAGCTAAAGTGGCTGTTGACTCCAAGGGAGGCTTATCATAACCACATTGGGTTCTTGGCTGCATCAAGAAAATGCCTAGAGAACCTGGGGAGACTGGCCAGAGAGCATTCATCTATCCATCTCTATTTTCACACACATGCCTTGAGCACCTGTTTGGAGCCTGGCACTCTGAGTGGGCACACAGTCTGGTAAAACACTCTCCCTTTTTCACCTTTTTTCACCAGGAACTCATAGTCTGTAGGAGGGGGAAACCACAGAGAAAATAATTACAACATATCTCTGCAAAACACGTAGTGAGTGAAGAGGAGGGAGGGAGTGACTTTGCCTGTGTCATCAGAAAAGGGTTCTCAGAGAAAGTGACATGGAACAGGGTATTAAGGGATGAGTAGGAGTTTGCCAGGTGGAGGAGAATACGGCGTTCCAGGCAATGGAAACAACATAAACAAAGAGGTATAAAGGTGAGTATTAAAAAAAAAAAAAAAAAAACGTGGAGTGCACGGGAATGTATGAGAAGAGTATGGGGGGGTAAGATAGAACCAGATTGTGAATAGTTTTGAATGGCAGGCTGAGTTTGGATCTAAATATTTTAAGAGATTAGAGCAGGAAATTACTACATCCAGATTTATGTTTTAGAAAGACCAATCCAGCTGTTTTGTACTTTTTCTTTTTTATTAAACAGTTGCCATCAAGTCAATTCCAACTCATAGCAACTCTGTATGTGTCAGAGTAGAACTGTACACCATATGGTTTTTAATGGCTGATTTTTCGAAAGTAGATCGCCAGACTTTTCTTCTGAGGCACCTCTGGGTGGGCTCATACCTTCAACCTGTTGTTTAGCAGCCAAGCATGTTACCTATTTGTACCACCCTAGGATTAATTTATTTAACAATTAGTTATTGAATGCCTACTGTGTGTCAGGCACTGTCCTAGATATTGGGGACAGTGGTGAATAAGACAAACAAGGATCCCAGCCTTCTTAAGTTTTCAGTCTAGTGTGAGAGACAGGTAATAAACAAGCAAGCTCATAAAAAAAAGAGAAAAAAACCCACCTACCTGGGGGTGACAAGCGTTATGAAGGAAGAGAAACAGGGTGATGTGACAGGGGCTGGTGGGGGCTATGTAGGCAGTCCAGAGCCAGTGCTGGGTGATCTGGGGGCAGGAAGGGTGTTCCAGGAAGAAGTTGTTCCCTTGAGATGATGTTCCTGTCCATGGAAGGAGATAGGAATGAGTGGAGGATAGACTGAAATGGTGCAGTGGCTAAGAGCTTGGCTGCTAACCAAAAGGTCAACAGTTCAAATCCACCAGGCACTCCTTGGAAACCCTATGGGGCAGTTCTGCTCTGTCCTGTAGGGTCACTATGAGTCAGAATTGATGCCAACAGGTTTGATTTGGTTTTTAAGGTAAGCAGAGGAGCCCCGGTGGTACAGTGGTTAGTGCTCAGCTACTAAATAAACGGTTGACGGTTCGAACCCACCAGCCACTCTGTGGGAAGAAGATGTGGCAGTCTGCTTCTTTAAAGATTATAGCCTGGGAAACCCTATGGGGCTATTCTTCTCTGTCCTGTAGGGTCATTATGAGTTGGAACCGACTGAGTGGGTTTGGTTTATTTATTTATTTTTAAGGTGAGCTATGCAGAAAGAGGAGACAAGGGGAAGGTGATGCCCTCAGGGTGAAAATATCAACTTTAGGCCGTCTGTGGCAGGAACAATGCTATGTGTTCACCTAATCCTGGCTAATTTTGCTCCTGGCCACACAGCTAGACCACACTTCCCAACATCCCTTGCAGTTAGGTGGAATCATGCAACCAATTCCCATCCAATGAAATATGAGCAGAAGTGATATACGTCACTTCTCTGCCTGGCCTTGGAAACTTCCCACACAGTCTCCCACATCTTCTCTTCGCTTACCTGCCAGACAGATGAAGAAAATGGAGCAGAGGGCTCTGATGGCCTAGAACAGATATTTTACCTTGGCACTATTGATAGAGTGGGTGAGCCTGATAATTTTTTGTCGCAAGGGGCTGTCCTGTGTATCGTAGAATGTTTAGCAGCATTCTTGACCCCTCCTCACTAGATGCCAGTTGCCCTATTCTCTGTTTTGACACCCAAAAATGCCTCCAGACATTGCCAAGCATCCCTGGGGGGCAAAATCGCCACAAAGCCTAAGCAGCATGGGTCCCTGCATGACTGTGTGGAGCAGAGCTCACCCTGCTGATCCTCGTCAGACCATGGCATAGAGAAATAGACCTTTGCTGTGTTTAGCCACAGGGATTTGGGGTTTATTTTACAACAGTTTCACCTGCCACGTGTTGAGCTCTGCTAGGTCTGGGCTGGAGTTACAGACCTCAGGTTTATCATCAATCAAAGCTACAAGAGAATCAAAAATGACCAAGAAAGCGTGAGATGAGAGAGGACCTGAGGCTTGAATGCTCAGGAATAGGAAATTTCAAGGTATTGGCAAAGAGGAAGAGGAATTCCCAGAGGAGGCTGGATGGTAGGAAGTAGAGGGCCAACCAGGAAAAGGTGGTATCTTGGAAGCCGATGGAAGAAAGGAGGGAAGGTGGGTTATAGAAACGTTCTTGAATTGCTAGCTATTTGGTGGATGTTAACTCAAACCTAGAGACTTAAGAATTGGGGTAAATACGTAAAAGCAAACTTGGAACAAAGCCATTGAAGGCAAGGCAGACTGTTTCACATCTTGGCACATTCCTTGGCTCTGGAGGCAAATCACTGCCCTTTGTGTCTTTGTCCACGTAAGACCATCACTTCCAGCTTTCTAGGATAAAAGAAGCAAAATCTACATAAGGCGTTAATCTGGCTCCCATCCCCTGCGAGATCCAACATCAGCCCCCAAAGAAAGGTGTTATATAAATAAAGAAAAAGACGGGCATTACAATGTGCTAAACAAGTGTTTGATAAAGATCAGAGGAAGACTGGAGCCCTTGGTGGCCACTGCGGGGGGGGGCGGGGGGGGGGGAGGCCTGATTCCATCCTTGTGTTCCAAGAAAAGGTTGCAGAGGAAGCCACGTGGCAGAGACTCACGGGGATAGTTTAGAAAATGAAGGAAATTCCCCATTTCCTGGTTGTAAGAAAATATGGGTGGAACAAGTCTTACATGAGCTGATCATGGCTCTGACTTTGATGTCAGATGAATGACAAGGATCTCCAAGGCAGGAACACAATGTAATGAACTCGCCCGGCTTTTCCATGAAAAACAAGATCACTGAAGGGGCCTTGTGTTGGAAAACAAAGGCGCTCTGACTTACAAGGCCTCCAAGAGGAAGGCTTGGAGAGTGTGCTTGAGCTGTAGCTAAAGGGAAATGAAGATACAAGGGCTTCTGGGCCAATGTAGTAGAGAAAGGGGCTAGCATCTGGGTCTATGCTGGAGTTAGTGGAGGCATCTGGGCTGCTGATCTTTAATTTAGCAAACATACTGAAGGCCTACTATGTGTCAGGTCCTATACCAGGTTGTGACAATATACAGACCGATAAGAAAGTTCATAATCTAATGGAATGGTCAGAAAACTTGACTCCTTTTTCCCTTCCTTCTTTCCATTCTTCCTTTCTTTCTTTTTTCTTAATGATTTTTTTTTTTTTTTTGAGTGCCGCATTGGGTTTTACTACGTGCACTACCCTGGTGGTATAGTGGTTAAGTGCTACAGGTGCTAACCAAAAGGTTGGCAGTTTGAATCCACCAGGCGCTCCTTGGAAACTTTATGGGGCAGTTCAACGCTGTCCTATAGGGTCACTATGAGTTGGAATCGACTCGATGGCAACAGGTTTGGTTTTTGGTGGTACTATGTGCCAGGTACCGTTCTCGGCAATGGGGATATGTTGATAAACTTGGCCAGTATGGCTTTCCTTTCCAGAAGGCCAAAGGCTAGCTGAGAAGGGAAAGCATTAAATGATCCACATGATAAAGTGTGTGTTAAGGGCTACAATGGGAAATGTCCAGAGAACTGTGAGTGCTCGTTGTAGAAGCATGAGAGTGGGCTTGTTGTTGTTGTTAGTTGCCATCAAGTTGATTCTGACTCATGGCGACCCCATGTTTGCAGAATAGAACTGCTCCACAGGGGTTTTAAGACTGTGACATTTCAAAAGCAGATTGCCAGGCCTGTCTTCCAAGTCACCTCTGGATGAATTCGAACTGCCAACTTTTCAGCTAATAGTAGAGCCCTTAGTTCTGAGAGTGGGGTAGACAGTGAGATTTGGGCAGTTATCAAGTATGCAGAAGAAGTTGAGACTGAGTCCATAGGGATGGTCAGGGATGACATCAAAGACAGAGGGGTTGATGATGCTTGAGCAGGGTTTTGAAGGGCGAAGAGGAGCTGCCAGGCAGACAAGATGGGGAAGAGCATCAAGAAGAGGGAACAGCAATGCAAAGGCATGGAGGCTTAAAATACTGCACCAAGTTAGTGGCAACTGGAAATAATTCAGGACTGCTGGAGTAGAAAGTTCAAGAAATGGGAGAAGAGCCCAGAAAAACAATCAAGAGTCAAATCATGAAGGGTCTTTTAGGCCAAACTGTGGTTTATTCTGAAGGCAATAGGCAGCCACTAAAGGATTGTGAGGAGCAAGGCAACACGATCAGGTTTGTGTCTTGGCAAAAGCACTCTGGCCACAGCATGGAGGGTGGTCTGGAAGGATGAGACTAGAAGCAGGGAGGTGAGCTTAAGAAACGGGATCCCAGATGGCATGTGTGGTCAGCCTTGACTTCAGGGGAAGAAGGCTATATGGTTGGAAATATGTGTGGAAATATGGAGTGAGGGTCTCAGTCCTTACAACAAAGCTGCTGACTTCTTGCCTTGCCACAAGGATGGAGGCAGACGCTTGGGATTATTGCAGTTCAATTATTGCCAGGGGAACCACCCGTTAAGATATGCAACCATGAGTCAGGTGGTCAGGGCCACAGCTAGGCGATTTTTGGGGCACTTGGGATTGGACTAAGGTCAAGAATTAAATACACTACCCAGTTTATCCAGTGCATAACATGGCTTTGTGTGCACATGCAGATGTGAGGCCGGGCATTTTTCCCAAGAGGCACAAGGAGGAGAAACTGACGTTTTAGATCAAAGTTAGCCTTTGGGGGAGGTGGAGTCACAAACCACACCTTCAAAAGGAGACAGCAGCAAGGTTTATTGGTTAAAAGTGTGTTTTGATGTCAAATAAATCCATCCTTGGTCTTTGAGGAGTAGTACAACTTTGGGGAACCCACTTCCTGTTTCTGAGCCTCAGCTTTCCCCATCTGTAAAATAGACGTGAATGTGGCACGCAGTTAAGTGTTCATTCAGTATTTCCTACTATTATCAGATTTGTACAGTCTTGAAAAGAAGACGTCATTTTGGCTTTTCTTTGAATTTCTATTTACCGCACTCCCAATTTTTCTTACATTACAATCATTTTGTTTTCTTTATGATGACTCAGTCTTTTTTTCTTCTCTGTTATGTTCAGAAGATTTTAGACCTCTGTTTGTGTAACTTCTGAATGGGACCCTTTATTGTTTGCCACTGTTTATATAGTCTTCTCTCTGGACATGCCTTGTGCCCTTAATTTCTCATTCCCCTCTTCAAATTCAATTTTTCCTAAGAAACAATGTAGCATAGAGGTTAAGGTCCAGTGCACTAGACTGAAACTAAACAAACAAATGAGAAAACACCAAGCCCACTGCTGTTGCGTTGATTCAGACTCATGGCAACCCCATGCGTTGTGGAGTAGAACTGCTCCGTTGGCTGTGATCTTTATGGGAGGAGCCCTGGTGGGGCAACGGCTGTGCGCTTGGCTGCTAACTGAATGGTTGGCAGTTTGAACCCACCTAGTGGCTCTATTCTACTCTGTTGTTGAGGGTCGCTATGAGTCGGAATCTACTTCACAGCAATGGGTTGGTTGTTTTGTTAGTGGCTCTTTACAGTTGGATGGTTGTGATCCATAGAATTTTCATTGAAAGGCTCCCATAAAGATTACGGCCTAGAAAACCGTATGGAGCAGTTCTACTCTGGGGTCACATCAATGGCACCCAACGACAACAATCTTTATGGAAACAGATCACCAGGCCTTTCTTCTGTGGCATCACTTGGTAGGTTCAAACCACCAACCTTTAGGTAAGTAGCTGAATAAAAACCGTTTGCACCCCCTAGGGAACCATAAACTTAAAGTGTTATTGTTGTTGTTGTTGTTAGGTGCTGCCAAGTCAGCTCTGACTCACAGTGACTCTATCTCTGTACAACAGAACAAAACACTGCCAGGTCCCGCACTATCCCCACAATCATGCTTGATAAGGTAGATGGCCAGCAAAAAAGAGGAAGACCCTTGACAAGATGGATCGATAGCAAACTTAAGCTGTTGTTAGGTTGTTGTTAGGTGCCGTCGAGTCGGTTCCGACTCATAGTGACCCCATGCACAACAGAACGAAATGCTGCCCGGTCCTGCACTGTCCTTACAACCGTTATTATGTTTGAGCCCATCGTTGGAGCCACTGTGTCAGCCCACCTCGTTGAGGTTCTTCCTCTTTTTTGCTGACCCTGTACTCTGCCAAGCATGATGTCCTTCTCCAGGGACTGATCCCTCCTGACAACATGTCCGAAGTATGTAAGACGCAGTCTCGCCATCCTTGCCTCTAAGGAGCATTCTGATTGTACTTCTTCCGAGACAGATTTATTTGTTCTTTTGGCAGTCCATGCTATATTCAATATTCTCTGCCAACACCACAATTCAAAGGTGTCACTTCTTCGGTCTTCCTTATTCATTGTCTAGCTTCCACATGCATATGATGCGATTGAAAATACCATGGCTTGGGTCAGGCGCACTTTAGTCTTCAAGGTGACATCTTTGCTTTTCAACGCTTAAAAAAACTTAAGCTACCTGGGTTCAAATCCCAACGCAGCCACTTCCTCCATTTGTGATTTTAGGCAAGCTGCTTGACCTTTCCGTACTTAAGTTTTCTCATCTGTAAAATGGAAAAAAATAATACCAGCACCTCCTAAGGTTGTGGTAAGCATTAAATGAGCTAATAAATAGAAAGCACTAAGAATAATGCCTGGCACATAGCAAGTGGTCAAGAAAATGTTAGCTACGATGCTGGCCATTTTTTTTTTTTTTTTTTTGGTATTGTGTGGTAGCCAGCATTCCCCGCAGGCCCTCTCGCTTCTGATTTTCTCAAAATCCCTGCAAAGTAGCTCCATGGTAATTATTTACATACAAGGAACCCAAGGTTTAGGGAGGGTTCTATAACTTATCCCAGATCATCAGTTGGAAAATGGCTGGGCTGGGATTTCAATCCAGGTCATTGGATGCCAGGACCAGGCTGCAATTCATTCTTACTGTCTCCTGGTTCCTGTCTGTCACCACTGGTAAGACCTGGCACACAGTAGGTGCTCAATAATGATCAGCTTACTGGGTGAACAAACACTGTGGCCAGTGATGGTTTTTAGATGTTGGAGAACCTAAGTCAAAAAGGTAATTTAAACTTGAGGTCACTTTTGCAAGCCAGATTTCTAAGACTACATCCAAGGAGAGAATGAGAGTCTGAGAAGACAATTTCTCTTGGAGATGTGTTCTCATGGCCCAACTTAGCCTTCATTCCTGCATTTGTCCCATTGTATAATTTGCTCAAAAGCTCCTGGAGTTGATGTTGAATTGGCACTTCATGTGAACATTTGGGCTCTGGGCCTCACAGGTGATAGCTAAAGAGTCAGCTGTTTTAAGACATTCACCAAGCAAGTTTTAAGCGACCCTGGGCACATTCCTCTGTTAACAGAGTGAGGCGTTGAGTGGTATCATGTGTTAGTGTAAAAGGACTTGGGATTTGAGGAAAGGACTGAGTCCATGACCAGCACCCTACTCCATCCAACAGAGATATGTACATATGTGCACCAAAAATGTGTTCTAGCTTATTCTTATCAAAAAAAAAAAAAAAAAAAAAAGCCAAACCCACTGCCGTCAAGTCGATTCCGAATCATAGCAACCGTATAAGGACAGAGTAGAACTGCCTGATAGAGTTTCCAAGGAGCACCTGGCAGATTCGAACTGCTGACCATAACTTGAAACAACTCAAATACCCACCAACAGTTTGATGGACGCGTTAATTGTGGTGTCTTCTCACAGTAGCATATGAAATAGCAGGAAACAGGACACACTGCCTCATGCAACAGTATGCGTACGCGTACATCACACAAACATAATATGGAGAAAAAGAATCCAGACACAAAAGAATGAAGCTGTCCGATTCTATATACTTAAAGCTAAGAAGACAAAAACTGGAGCATGGCGAAGCAGTTAGAACAGGGGTTACCTTGGGGACGGAATAATGGCCAAGGGAGGCATGGAGATGAGCGAGGCTTTTGGGGCGCTGATAGTGTTCTACATTTGATTTTGGAGGACCCCTGTGCTTGTGGGTGTGACCTTGTTTGGAAATAGGGTCTTTGAAGATATTATCACTTAGGTTAACATGAGGCCGTACTGGAGTATGACGGAGTCTTTATAAAAGGGCAGAGACACAGAGACAGGGAGACAGAGGAAGGATGGCAGGCAACCCTGCAGCTGCAAGCCAAGGAACACTTAGAACCACCAGAAGCTAGGAGAGAGACGTGGACCTGATTCTCCCTCAGAGCCTCAGAAGGAACAAACCCAACTGACACCCTGATCTCGGACTCCCAGCCTCATACAGAGCCAAACACACACCAGTGTGATTAGATTCCTGCAGCGAGGATTTACATCTCGGCTCTGTGATTTCACAGCCGTGCTATCTTGGGCAAGTTATTAAACACCTCTGAACCTTAGGTTCCTGGTTTGTAAAGTGAGAATCAAGACAGTATCTCTATTGTGTCAGTGTGTGGATTGAGTGAAGAAAGTCTTGAAACCTGTGCATATTACTACATGATAGCTCTCTGTATTGACTACCAGGTGGCGAGATGATTAGGGGAGCTAGCTGCAAGTGCAACTGGAGTTGAGATTCTTGCTCCCAAAAGCAAAGGTATCAAATACAGATTAAGATCTTACACTTAAGAGTCTTTATCCTTGGCAAAGGGCTTTTGTATCATGTTGTTAGCTGCTGTTGAGTTGGCCCCCAACTCATGTCAACCCCAAGTACAACGTAACAGAACACTGCCCAGTCCCTTGCCACCATCTCTGTGATTGGCTGCCAACTGGACAGTTGTGATCCATAGAGTTTTCATTGGCTGGTTTTTGGAAGTACATCGCTAGGCCTTTCTTCCTAGTCCGTCTTAGCCTGGAAGCTCTGCTGAAACCTGTTCAGCATCACAGCAGCATGCAAGGCTTCGCTAACAGATGGGTGCTATCTGCACTGGAGATGTGTTGGCTGGGAATCGAACCTGCGTCTCCAGCAAGGAAGGCAAGAATTCTACCACTGAACCACGACTGCCCCCCTGTATCATTGAGCTCATTGATATTCTAGGGATAGATGTTTTGCCCCATGTGACAGAGGAAGAAACTGAAGCCCAGAAATTTAAGGGGCTTGGTCAGATCACTTCACTGAGCCTAAGTGTGGTCTCTTGTATTCTTCTAAAGTCCTGTTCCCCTAAACCTCACTGAACATACGCAGAGGGGCATGTGGGGTGGACCCTAAGCAATGGCCAGGCAGAAGGAGGGTTTTCCAAGTGGCAGCTATGTAAGGATTGCGGTCGGCAAGCGGACATCTGTTCTTTCTGCACACCCAATTACCTCTTCTTTCTGGTACTAAACCCTACCGCCACCCCCCTCAAAAAAAAAAAAAAACCCATTGCTGTCAAGTCAATTCCAACTCTTCCTGACCCTATAGGACAGGGTAGAACTGCCCCACAGGGTTCCCAAAGGTTGTAATCTTTACAGAAGATGGCAGCTTTTCTCCCATGGAGCAGCTGGTGGGTTCAAACTGCAGACCTCATGGTTAGCAGCTGAGTGCTTAACCACTGCACGACCAGAGTTAGTCTTAGTGCCATGTAAAATGACATGCTAGCTGAATCCTACGCCCTTCCCTTCCCTTCTAGAAACAGCATTTTTCAGCCTGCCTGAGAGTTAACCAGAGCCCTTAGCACAGCAGCTGGGTGGCCTGCTTGGCTAATTAGCCTGGCGTTACAGTCATTACATTGACTTGCTGGAGATGATGTTTTGCAAATTCTGGGTGAAATATGAAACAGAGTAGAACTGTCCCATAAGGTTTCCAAGGAGTGGCTGGTGGATTTGAACTGCCGATATTTTGGTTAACAGCTGAGCTCTTTACACTGGCAGAGCTCCTTTCCCTTGGGGTATTTGTCTCTCCCCCGACTTTTAGGCTTTGAGGTTCAAGGGGAATGGACATACTCTGTTTCAGATTTGGCTAATCTTAGTCCATATAATCTATCAGTATTCAATATTCAATCTATAATCAATCAATCACCCCCACCCCCAGCTCCAGTGATGGAGTCAGGGATGGTCATTTGACCCAAGGCAATCCAATAAGAGCCAAGAGTCCTAGGACCTTAGCTGGAAGTATTAGGAAACAAGGGCTCTTTCACTGAGGGTGCTGAACTGGTAGAACACCTGTCACATCTGTCCGGAGCTGCTGGGGACATCCTGCCACCATGAGAGACGGGTCTGTTTAGAAATGAAGCCAATACAAGCAGGGCTGAGCGATGGAGAGGGCCTGGCTCAAGCCAGTGGGTCTGAATCAGCTCCAGCACCCCCGTGAGCATCTCCTTGGTGCAAGAAAACAAGGATGCTCGGAGGAGGGGAACGAAGAGCATTCACTTTATGTTTCCTGCCACTGCCACTTTCTTAGGTAACCAGTTAACCAGCTGCCGTCCAGTCAGTGCTGACTCATGGCAACCCCATGTGTATCAGAGTAGAACTGTGCTGCATAGGGTTTCCAATAGCTGATTTTTTGGAAGTGGATCACCAGGCCTTTCTTCCAAGGTACCTCTGAGTAGACTCAAACCTCCAACATTTTGGTTAGCAGCCAAGCGTGTTAAGAGCTTGTGCCCCCCAAGGACTCCCTTTTTCAAGTAGGACCCTGGTAGATGTGACCTGAGCTTACCAGGTGCCAGAGGATATCAGATGATCCCCTTGCCTACATCCTGCCTCCCAGATCTGTTTTTTCTTCCTGTGCAGTGAAGCCATTCTGGTTGTGCAGGGTGTTTGTTTCCATTAATGACTTGTCTAAGACTGCTTCCGACCCTAACGAGAGCTTCAGTCTCTTAGTAGTAAAATAAAGCTAACCCGTTGGGCACTTGACATTCCCTAAGCACCGTGTATCGTGACCTCCCTGAATTCTCCGGGCACTCACCCTAGGAGGAAGAAGCTGTAGCTGCCCCCATTTTGCATATGGGACACCAGCCTGAGAAGGAAGGGCTCATGGCCAAGATCACCCCGGCGGTCATGAAGAGGTGAGCCAGGACTAGCTTCTTAATGAGACCTTGCTTCATCATTTCCAAATGGCTTTCACCTCCTCCTTCTTTGGTCCTCACCTAGTTTCTGGGGCTGGTGGCTTATTCCCATTTTACAGATAGGGAAATTAAAGCTCTGCAAGGGGCAGGGAAATTGCCCAGGGCCACACAGACCTGCTGCTGCTGCTGCTGCTGCTGGTAATGATGGGGATGATGATGAATATTGATAGCCTGTAGTGAGCCCTTAACTAGGTCATGGGTCACATACATTGTAGGAGACCCGTAGGAGAGGTTGGTGCTATTATTATCTCCATTTTACAGATGAAGAAACTGAGGCTTACAGATTAAGTCATTTAACTCAAGTTGCACAGCTAATAAAGATGGAGTTAGGATTCAGATCCAGGCAATTGGATGTATGTCATATCCCACTCTGTTAAGCACTGTCATCGTCTAGCTTTCCAGGAATAGGATCTGACCGAATCCCTGAGCTTCCTGGACCACACATCACCAAAAAAAAAAAAAAAAAAAAGGCAAAAAACCCAAGTGCCTGCAGGTCAGCTCCAATTCATTCCATTGCGTTGTCAGCGTAGAACTGTGCTCCACGTGGTTTTCAGTGGCTGATTTTTCGCAAGTCAACCGCCAGGGATTTCTTCAAGGAGCTTCTGGATGGACTCAAACCTTCAACCTTTCAGATAGCAGCTGAGAACCTTTAACCTTTTGTACCACCTAGGGACTTCTGGACCACACACTGTCTCATTATTTTGAAAGAAACTCAGTAAGGGGAGAACAGAGGAAAAATATGTCCAGTATCCTAACTTCATTGTTCCCCACTTGGCAGCCCACTTGGGTTCAGGTAAATAGAAGTGATTCCGTCATTGTTTGTCCCTGGTCCTAATGACTTTCGTCTTTGTGTCTTCTGAGCCAGACCTCACCCCTGGGAAGCTGGCCTGGGGCCTGAGAGGCACTAGCCGCCTCTGGAAACAATGGCCTTTGTTCTTCACACTTTCCCTATCAAAGCCTCGCAGCAGGGATGGCCTTCAGAGGCCATGGACGCTGTGATAATTTCTGTGTCAGAGTGTAGGGGGTAAGGGCGGGGGGTGGTAAGGGGGCAGGAAAGGAGGGGTCAGGTGTAACTTTGACCCAGTTAGTAACTCTGGGGTCTGCTGTCCTCCTGAGTGGGTAAGAATAAACTCTTAGAAGAGTCTATGAATAAAAATAGCTTGGGGTTATTAGCTCATTGTCCCCTGTGTGAATTGTTCTCCTGTAATCTTCTGGGGGTAGCAAGTCTGGAAATGATATTGGGGGACAGGGAATATCAACAACAGAATCATGGTATTTGTTTATGCACTTAGTATATCCAAAGCATTTGTTAAGTATTACACATACAGCAACTTACTTAATTCCCACAAAGACCCTGAGAGGTGAAACGGAGTATTATTTCGGATGAGGAACTTGAGGCTCAGGGTGAATAAATAACTTTCCCAAGTTCGCGGACCTGGGCCTTGAACCCATGTCTTTCTGACTCCAGAGCCTGTGCTCTTGACAACTAGGTTCATGTGGCTCCTTGTAATGGTGTGCAGTGTGGGAAGTGGACAGGACAAGGGCACTCCCTGGGTTCTTTTGCTTAGCTAACCCACATGACTTTGGGCTAGTAGCTTCTAATATCCGCGCCACTTTTGGAGTGGCTATCTTAATGCTCACATACTAGTCAGGGTCTCTTCAGAAAGTAGAGCCCACCCCTAGATAGATGGTTCAAATTAGGAGAATTTCATGAAGGGACTGCTTAGAGATATGGGCAGGGTAAGTGAGCAAACAAGGGGTGCAGAGGCACCCAGAGTCAAACAGCAGAGGGGAGCTATTACCATTCAAGGCTGAAGTAGCAAGAAATAAGGAAACGAGTTTTAAGGGTAAGTGAGAAGCTAGCTCAGCAAAAGCCTGGAGAAAAGTGGTGAAGTGGTCCAGGCAAGAGAAAGAACAGGTGCAAAGGTCCTGAGGCAGCAACAACGTGGGATGTTCAAGCAACAGCAAGACCATCAAACAAGGGGAGGCCATTGGAAGTTGCATCAGAGAGGTGGCCGGGGCCAGTATAAGAAATTTGGATTTTCTTCTGGTGAGATGAGACACTACTAGAAGGATGTTAAGCTGAGAAGGGACATAACCTGATATACTTGTCTGGACCCTCACGAAGGAAGGAAGTGGCAAGATGAAAAGTGGGAGGGTTTTAGGAGAAGGGCCTGCTTGTGAGAAAATAGAGAAGGCAAGAAAAGGCTGGGAGAGCCAGCAGACTACAATGCAGGTGGAATTCTGAGTGAAGGACAGGCAGGGAAGATTGGGTGGATGTGTCCTAGACCAGCTACTGTCTAAGGAAGGTTCTGCGAAGCCATGGGGGCATCCTAAGCCATCAGAGGAGCCCCATGTCTGTTGGAAATGGGCCTCCCTCAGTATCCCTGCCATTTTCAGACCCTGGCTGAGCAGCCCACGGGAAATGGGGCCTCCAGGCACACACAGGGATGGATGTCAGAGCCAGAAGTCAATTTCACTCCCTGCAGTTGAAGGCACCTTCTCATAGCCCCCACTCAAATTGTATTTTAGGTGAGCACCCGGCTACGCCAAGACGACTGGCTGTGAAGGCGGACAAGAGACGCAGTGGTGCCTATTGAAGGTCCTTGCTCCAAAGGCCCAAGCAGAGGCTGCCCAGAGGAGCAGCTGGGACTGAGTATGCAGGCCAAATAGGGGTGCGCCTCCCCTGAGGAGGCGCTGCCCGGCTCCAGCCTCCCACCACCCCCTCGAGCCACTGTCTCCCCTGAGGAAGTCAGGCCCGTAGGCTGGCTTCCTGCTATTATGCCATTTTTACAGGCCGGACTTGATTTAGGTGTTACGCTCTTGCTAAGAATATGCCCTGACACTTGAAAGGAACCTTTATTATTGTCCTAATTTGTGAAGAATTAGTTGTTGCTCTTTTTCCCTTTCCTTTCTCCCCTTTCTTCTCTGCAGGGTCAGGCTGGAGCCGTGTTATTGTTGTTAAATTTAGATATGAAACTATATTGGGCCTGGGCTGGTGTCCCCCCGTGCTTTCACTTCTTAAAACAGGAAGGAAGGTCCTGGCTCGGGGGTTTCCAGAGCCAAGAAGCTACTTTGAAACCCTCAGGGAAATATGTTTCCGTGGAAACCACTAGATATGCTTAGGAGAGAATGGATTCAGAGAGCTGCTCTGGGTGGTTGAAGTGGAAGATTTTTCCCCCCAGCTTTCTGGACACACCTGTGTGCCAGGTGTGAAACCGTGATGGGTGAGAACGTGAGATGTGGGAGGCATAGTGCGTAGGCCAAATCTCAGCTCTCTCACTTTTCCAGATGTACGGCTTAGGGTAGGTAACTTCTGCTCAGCTTCCTCCTTGCCTCATTTCTTCATCTGTGCAGTGGGAATAATGATATTACCTATTTCCCAAGGCCCGTGGTGAGTTAAATGTGATAGTACATGTCAAGTGCTTAGCACAGTGCCGGATGCACGTGGACTTAATATGTGTTCGTTATTATTACGTCTGAGTGTCCTGGACAGTAAAGCTTAAACTAAGAACACTTTAGAGAAAGTCTTGGAGATCAAAAGTATCCCATGGTAGTAAATCATCCATTTTTAATTTTAATAATTAATTAAAATTGAATGTCAATAGCTAATTAAGAAATAATATAAGTCATGTAATGATACTAAAAACCAGTTGCCATTGAGTCAGTTCCAACTCCTGATGACCCCGTATGTGTCACAGTAGTTCAGAGCATGGACTCTGGAGTCAGATCACCTGGTTCACAATCCCAGCTCTGCCACTTAAGGGCTGTGTGATTTTGGGTGATCTCCTTTACTCTCCGAGCTTCGGTTTTCTTATCTTTAAAATGATGGTAATTTGTTGATGCTTTAATGAGTTAATATAGGTAATGTCCTTGGTACTTAGAAAGAACTGCTTAAATGTTTACTATTATTTACAAAGTTATTTTTAATTAAACACCTCAATTCCCTGAGAGAGCTACTATTATTTTCATTTTACTGATGATCAAAGTGAGGCTTAGAGAGGTGAAGCAAGTTGTACAAAGTCACTGTCTTAGTTATCTATTGCTGTGTAAAAAATACCCCCAAACTTATCAGCCTAAAAAAGCAAATGTTATTTCATAATTTCTCTGGGCCCGGAATTCAAGAGTGCCTTAGTTGGGTGGTCCTAGCTTTGGGTCTATCTTAAGGTTGCAGTTGAGATGTTGGCCGGGGCTGCAGTCATCTCAAGGTTTGACTGGGGCTGCAGGATCCACTTTCAAGATGGCCCGCTCACATGGATGTTGGCTGGAGACCTCAGGTCTTTTCACAGGTCTTTCCACTGGGCTGCCTGAGCATCCTCACAACATGGCAGTTGGCTTCCCCCAGAGTGAGTGCTCCGAGAGAGAACGAGGCAGAAGCCATATTCTCGTTTATGACCTAACCTCAGAAGTGACCTGCCATCATGTCTATCATATTCTATTGGTCCTACAGACCAACTGTGTTATAATGTGGGAAGGAATTAAACAAAGGTGTGAATACCAGGAGATGGAGGTGATTGGGGGCCATCTTGGAGGCCACTGCCACAGCCACCCTGTTGGCAAGTGGTGGAGACAGGATTTGAAAACAGATTCTGCACTCTGCCTTGATGGGTGTGCCTCGTACTCGCTGTATGCTAGGGACCCAGAGCCTTCAAGGAGGCAGTAGAAAAACTGACAAGGAGTGGACAGTTCTGTTATGGGAGATCAGGGTCAGCACAGGGCTGTGGGTGCTCAACAGAGGGGCTCCCTGTCCAGCCAGAGGAATGAAGAAAGCTAGTCTGGCTGGAAGGCTGGAGGAGAGCACTTGAAGAATGGGAAACAGCACATGCAAAGGCCCAGGGGTGAGAAGAAGGAATTCACTGTGGCAGCAGCATCACGTTCCACCTAGGGACTGGTTAGAGATGAGGGTTGAGAGGCACCCCAAGGGTCACTTCTCATTTGGGCATTGCAGGCCATACTACAGAGTTTGGACTCGTCCTTGGGGTGGTGGGAGCCTCTGAAGGTTTATCAGCAATAGAAAAAAAAATGGCCAGGTCTACCCCAACCATGAGAACACAGGACCTGGGGTCAGAAATAAGGGTTCAAGTCTCAAGTGCTCCCTAGCTGGAAGATCTTGGCCAAATCCCTTCCCCTCTTCTGGTCCCAGGGTCCTCACCACTGTAAAACAGTGACAGTCACAGTACTGACCTCTGGGGCTTGTTCGAGGTCATGGAAGTGATAGCCATGAGGATGACTGGGAAACTATAAAGGGTCCAGCAGATAGGAGTCCTCATGAAAATTACCTTGGAGCTGCTGGTGTGGCCAAGGGTAGGCCAAGAGACCGAGGGGACACTGAGTGTGAAATGGGAGAAGCCAGGCTCCCCTCCCCAGCAGACTTCGTCTCACAACCCCATCCCTCTCTTTCCCTGAGCCCGGGGCCACTTGCCCATCAGCAAGGTGTGGCTTTTCCAGCCACTGCTTCTGAGGCTATACCTATGTCTTAGTTATCTAGTGCCGCTATAACAGAAATACAACAAGTGGGGGGCTTTAACAAACAGACATTTATTTTCTCACAGTTTAAGAGGCTAGAAGTCTGAAATCAGGGCTAGGGGAAGGCTTTCTGTCTGTGTCAGCTCTGGAGGAAGGTCCTTGTCTCTTTTGAGTTTCCGTTTCTGGGTGATCTATCTCCGTGTGTCTTGGCATCTCTCTTCCCCTACCTCTGCATCTTTCAGTTGCTTGCAGATTGACTCAAGGCACATCCTACACTAATCCTATCTCACTAACATAACAAAGACAGCCTATTTCCAAATGGTATTATAACCACAGGCATAGAGATTAGGATTTACAACACATATTTTTTGGGGACACAATTCAATCCATGACAACCTAGTTGAGGAAAAGAATTCATATACAGGCACAACCAGGTACTGCCAGGGTTTTAGAGTTAGGTAGTTCTGGGCCTGAATCCTGGCTTCGCCCCTTGTTAGCTGCTAGGTGCTACCACTTACACTCACTGAGCCTCGATCTGATAATCTGTAAAATGGGGATGTCAGCATCAGGAGGGCAGGGGCCTTGTTGTCTCTCTTATTTGTTATTGTGTCCCTAGTTCAAGAGCATATTGGCACAGGGTAGGTGCTCATTGAATGTCTGGCAAGTGAGTGAAGGAATCCTCACTGCCTGCTTATCTAGAAATCTAGGTCCTATGGCGAGGCCCAGCATCTCTCTCTCTCTGTTGTGTTTCATGCTGTCCATGCTGCTCTCTTGTTCTAGAACACTCTCCTTGTTCCTCCACCCATCTAAGCAAGCCAAGTCTTCGAGCCCCACCTCTGTGAATGTATGAGAAAGGACCCCACTGCCTACTAGCGGCGACCTCAGGCAAGACCATGACCTCTCTGTGACTCAGGTTCCTCATCAGCTAAAACGGAGTTAAGGTAGGAGAGAGGCATGCAACAGGCTCCCTCTCAGACCTTCAGAAGGAACCAACATGGCCGACACCCTGATCGGGACTCTTAGTCTCCAGAACTGTTCTTAGAAGCCACCTAATCTGTGGTATTTTGTTAGGGGAGCCCTGGGAAACTAAGACAGAGCCAAAGATTTGGATATCCTTCAATGCACAAACGAGGAAAGGGCTTCCCCTAAGCAGACAGCAACAGGAAGATCAAAGTTGATGGAGATTGACAGGTGGCGCTTCCCACCTCCTCTCCTACTCTCTCCCCTCCCGGCCCCGCCCCCAGCTGTCCACCTGGACAGACACCCTGGAGCCAACTGTCCGCTGAGGGGGACCAGAGCTGGCGGAGCCTGCTGAGAAGGGCAGAAGAAGTGTTCCTTCAAAGAGCTTATAGATTTCCCTGCACGGAGAGACCTTCCCACTCCCTCTGCAAGGTGGGGCGAGGCCCAAGATGAGATGAAAATATCTCTCGCCCTTTTTTATAATTCAGGAGCCTGTCAGTCATGGGTGGGGACCAAGGCAGGCAGGTCTGACGATGGGGGAGATGTGGGTGGGTGTGTCTGAAAAGTAGAGGAAGAATCCCCTGGCAGTACTGGCCCCCTTGTCACTGACCCCATGGCAGAGCTAATGCAGTCCCGGTAAGAATGCTTCCTCTTGTCGAATGGGAGGTAGTAGGACCCACCTAAGGAGCCCTGGTGGCACAATGGTTGAGCGCTCGTCTGTTAACTGCAAGATCAGTGGTTCAGACCCACCCAGTGGCTCCATGGGAGAACTGGTGATCTGTTCCCGTAAAGATTACAGCCTAGAAAACCCTATGAGGCAGTTCTGCTCTGTCACATGGGGTCTCTGTGAGTTACAGTCAACTTGTGGCACCCAAAAACAACCGGATCCACCTGTGCCATGGTAGGTGCTCAGTGCCTGTGCCGTGGACGCCCTACCTATATCCCCCTCCTCACTGCCTGTATGACAGGTAGGAGCAGGGCCATTCTCTACACTCTCCTGTCACTTCTGGATGTAACAGGACTCTGCGCCACTGGGCATGGTCTCAACCCAGTGGAGGAACAAATAAAACCTGTGATGCCCATGTGCCCTCTGTCCACCCTCTGAGTGACCCAAGGTCAGCTGCCGTCTGGCTGGTGGCGTTTTGCCACCTTGACCCCAAGTCCCCTGGAGGCACTAAGGTGAGGAAAGGGGGGATAAGCCTGAGGCAGAGATCCTGGGCTTGATGAAGCAGAACTGAGAGGTCAAGATGCCTGTGGTTAGGGTGCTTATCTTCCAACAGAGGGGGAGGCGGAAGAGGCATCCTTATCACAGTAACCCCTTGATGGCCCTGGCTGTTGAGGTCTCCTTCCAACCTTCCTCTGTTTTGGGGCCCCTGCTGGGTCTGAGGAAACCCTGGTGGCTCAGTGGTTAAGAGCTATGGCTGCTAACCAAAAGGTCAGCAGTTCGAATCCACCAGGCGCTCCTTGGAAACTCTATGGGGCAGTTCCACTCTGTCCTATAGGGTCGCTATGAGTCAGAATTGACTCGACGGCAGGGGGTTTGGTTTTGGTTTGGCTGGGTCTGAAGCATCGGCTTCCCAAGCCTCCAGGGCATCTCAGCTAGCACTGTCCTCTAGCCTGATCTCCAGAGTTCCCCAGGGCAGGGGAGGGGACAGGCAGAGGGGTCTCCTCTGTGTGGCAGTGGAGCTAGTGGATGGCAGGAAGTCGAGAGCTGCCTCTTAGGAATAATATCCTGTTTGCTTGCTCCCCCTTTCCCAAGTAAGAGACTTTCTTGAAAAGAGGAAAAACAAAACCTTCTGATCCAAAATGTCTCAAACCAAATATATACATATAAAGGCAGAGAGATTCATCAATAAGGCAGACCCGGGTGGCATTCTTGGTTCTGCAGCTTGCCTTCACCTCTCTATGCCTCAGTTTGCCCACATGAGGCATTGGTGGTTCAAGGGTAGAATTCTTGCCTTCCATGTGGGAGACCCAGGTTTGATTCCCAGCCAGTGCATCTCATATGCAGCCGACACCCATCTGTCATCGGAGACTTGCTTGTTGCTGTGATGCTGAACAGGTTTTAGCAGAGCTTCAGAGACTAAGATAGCTTAGGAAGAAAGGCCTAGAGATCTACTTCTGAAAATCAACCAATGAAAACCCTGTGGATCACAAGGGTCTGATCTGCAACCAATCATGGGGATGGTGCAGGCGAAGCAACACTTTGTTCCATTGTGCATAGGGTCACCATGAGTTGGGGGCCGAATCGACAGTAGCTAACAATGACAATATTAGGAAAAGAAAGCCTATCCCTATGGTTGTTATGAAGATTAAAGAGATAATTCAACTCACAGTTGGCCGTTGGTCAACGCTGGCTGGTAAGACCTAAGAAGGAGAACAGTGAGGTTCTTTATCCAGCAATTATTTTTGTGTACTCTGATGGTCAAGACACAATTCTGGTGCTTCTGAGATAAATAAGACTGTATTCCAAGCTTGTTAAGCAGAAGCAACAAGCAGTGAAGAGTGTTTGGGGTGGTAGGCTCTGAGATCAACCAGGCCTGGGTTTGAATCTCTGCTTTGCAACTTACTAGCTGGGTGGCTTGACACCTAACTGACCATGCCTCTGAGTTTCAGCTTTCTCATCTGTAATATGGGGTGACAATACCTACCGCCATGGAAAGTCTTTAACACGGTGCCTGGTTAGTACTCAACAAATAGTATCAACTCATCTATTTCTATATCTCCATCTTCTGTCTTGCCAACTTTAGGTCCTGTCTGTGACGAATGACTGTAAGGGCAGGGCTATAAGTGGAGCTGGCATTTCTAAAGATGAAGATGTTAGCTCTCTCATGGACCAGGGAAGGCTATATGAAGAAGGAGGATTCCAGCTAGGTGGGGTGTCTACTGGGCAAAGCAAAGAGCTCCAGAATGGAGGTTGGCAGGACACAAGGTCTATTTAGTCTTTTCCACATCTGTTTGGCTGTTCTTTATAGTCATGTTCCTTTCTGTGCTCTAGACCCTAGGTCTAGAGAGTGGCCTCTCTACTCTGTCCATAAGAAGCTTGAAGTCTAGAGAAACTCTCCATTAATGTCAACATATAGCAAACCAGTTGCCGTGGTGAACCCAAATATGTTAGATTAGAGCTGTGCTCTATAGGGTTTTTAATGGCTGATTTTTCAGAAGTAGATCGCCAGGCCTTTTTTCCAAAGCACCTGTGGGTGGACATGAACCTCCAACCTTTCAGTTAACAGCTAAGTGCGTTAACCGTTTGTACCGCCCAGGGACTCCCTCTACACAGTTGTTGTTGTTAGGTGCCATTGAGTTGATTCCATCTCATAGCAACCCCATGTGATACAGTGGAACTGCCCTGTAATAGAGTTTTCTAGGCTATAGTATTTACAAGAGCAGATCTTCAGATCTTTCTCACACAGAGCTGCTGGGCGGGTCCCCAACCACCAACCTTTTGGTCAGCAGCCAAGCACATATAGTGTAGTGGCTAACAGCATGGAGCCCAGAGTCAGACTGCCACAAATCCCAGCTGTGTGGCCTTGAGCATGTCTCTTACCTTCTTTGCAGTACCTCTTCTGTAAAATCAAGATAAGGATGGTACCTACCTCATAGGGCTGTGCCAAGATCAGCAAGACAGTCCACTTAAAGTACTTGGAATAATAAATGGCATACAGTAAGCACCTGAGACACATTGGTTGTCATCATTATTACAGCTTCCCTGCCTCACCCACATCGAAACCCCTGCCTTCAACTGGGTTTGCAGAACACCTCAGTTCCATGCATTTTTCACAGTCTGCCATGAATCATTGTTGGGTACCTCTCAGCCACCCCCACTTGGCTGGGAGCTCCTTGTAAGCAGAGACCACAATCAAATTGGTTGTGTCTCCCCAGCACCTGGAAGCCTGTCGGTGCTCCATAGATGTCCCCAGAATGGAATTCTCAGGAGTTGCAGGGAGAGGGATGAGGTGGTGAGGACAAAGGAGCCCTTAGAAGGAAGAGAAAGGCTTTGGGTTTATGCTCCCGAGTGCTTCAAAAGGCTGTAATCATTTGTGCGTGTACCCCTAGAGTTTTGTGTATTTCTCTGTCTCTTGCTCTCCTAAGAAGCTAGAATTTTCTACCTTGGCACAACTTTGAACTTGTCAAGGTGACACCCACAGGTTAAACCTTCACGATCTACAGCAGAGCTCCAAAGACTTCTTCTTAAAGGGCCAGGCAGTGAATATTTTAGGCCTTGCAGAAATGCAGCCTCTGCCGTGATTACTCACCTCTGACCTTGTAACATCAAAGCAGATATAGACAAAACCTAAATAAACGAGCATGGTTGTGCTCCAGTAAAACTATTTGTGGACACTAAAATTTGAATTTCATATGATTTTCACATGCCGTAAAATCTTCTTTTTATTGTTTTCCATCACTTAAAAAAAATAAAAAACTCTAAGATATAACCGTTGCTCTCTACTCATTTGGAGCAAAAGAGAAAGAAGGAAATCAAAGGCTCAAAGAAGAAACGGGTTTACAGGACAAGTAGCCTACGTGAACCAGAGCCTCATCTAACCTGAGATCATAAGAACTAGATGGTGCCTGGCTAACACTACTATTTCAATCAGGGCCACAGTAGATGGACCCTGGTAAAATGGGAGAAAAATGTAGAACAGAAACTCAAATTCCTAAAGCAAAAACAGACTTACTGGACTGGCTGAGACTGGAGGGCTCCCTGAGGTAATCTTGAAACCTTGACCTGCAACTAACCCCTGTGGTCATCTTGTGGCTTAATAACACATTGGCTCACAAAATAATGACTCATCACCCATGAGTACTGTGCTTCTTTAAAAATTCACCTATATGAGACCAAATGGTCAACAGTTACTTTAAAACAAAGATGAGAAGGTAACGTGTTGCTATCAAGGTGATTCCGTCTCATAGCGACCCTATAGGACAGAGTAGAACGGTCCTGTAGGGTTTCCATGGAGCAGTTGGTGGATTCGAACTGCCAACATTGGTTAGCAGCCAAGCACTTAATCACTGCAGCACGAGAAGATTAGGAGGCAAGGAAACTGGACAAAGACATGACAAGAAACACACTTCTCTAGCAAATATAAAATGGAAAGAGAACAACCAGGATGGAAACAATGAGAAAGTGAATGCATTGTGAAGACTGTAATCAATGTCGCTGAACAATTTGTGTAGAAATTGTTGAATGGGAACCTAACTGCTGTGTAAACCTTCCCCAATAACACAATAAAATACTATTTAAAAAAAAATAGAATAAAATCCATTCTTAGCTCGCAGGCCATACAAAAACAGGCAGTGGGCTGGATTTGGCTCATGGGCCCTAGTTTGCAGACCCTTGGTCTGTACACATCTGACTGGCCTCCCTCCTGCGGCCTCCACCTGGCTGAGGAGAGGCGTGTGTAAGGGGGTGACAGCTGAGCTTCACAGACTGGCACATGGACCTAGGAGCCAGCCCAGGAGGCCTGGAGACTAGGCCTGGATCGTCAGCGGCTGCAACCACTGTGTACTGAGTCCAACAGGATCCCCTTTGCCAGGCTCTGAGGCAAACAAAGATCTTGCTAGCTAAAGACTCATGTTGAGACTAATGAGTTGGAGTCGAGTCGATTCCGACTCATGGCGGCCCCATGTACGTCAGAGTAGAACATGTGTTCCATAGGGTTTTCAATGGTTGATTTTTATAGAATCACCAGGCATTTCTTCTGAGGTACCTCTGTGTGAACTGAAACTTCCAGCCTTTCGGTTAGCAGGAGAGCGCATTAACTGTACCATCCAGGGAGGATTCTGTGTTGAGACCGGAGTGGGGCAAACCATCTGCATTTGAGTTCCAGCTCTGCTTCCTACTAGCCCAGTGACTTTGGGCAAGTGACATGACCTCTCTGAGCCTCAGCTTCCTCATCTGTAAACTGGGGCTATTCATTGTACCTTCTTCCTAAGTTTGTGAAACCTCAAAGACATAACGAGCAACACGCTGAAATCCCTGGCAGATATTAAATGCTCGGTAACAGTCCCAGCTACAGTGAACTCTGAAAAGGGGGAAAGATTTCTGCCAAACTGGTCTGGGCTCTTGTGATAATGCCTTGGTGTGCTTCTCAGGCCCTTAGGTTACCTCTGAAATGTAACCCTGGTATTTCTCTTAGATTCCGCAGATAAAAATTGCTGCCTTTACCCCTTTATTGAGCTGTTTAAGTGGCTGTTGTTTAAATAATAGAGCAATGATTTCATTAGAAATACTGCCCTTCAGGGCCCTCCGCAGTGTTGGGACCTTCTTACCCCTACTTTTCCAGGGTGGCAGGTAGAACCACCTCTCTACTCTCTCCCACTCTCCAGGGATGAGAAGAGAGAAGGTCAGAGGTCACAGAAGGGTCAGCCTTAGCAGAAAACAAAAGCAGGTTGGGTGAGCTGCCCTCACAACTTAGCCCAAAGGGCTGCAGCTCTGAGCTGCAAGTCTGTCCAACAGGCCTGGAGCAGGGCTGGCTCCTGGGTCCTGATGGTTCCTCCTGATGGTTCTTCACCTGAAACAGCAACCTGTAAGATTTCCTGTGCCAAGGATAGAAAGACACTCCCATGTAACTTGGGACTTTTTACCTCTGAAATACCATTGTCCACCATACAGCAGGACAAGCATAAGGCCTGGATTCAAATCTGGCTTTGTCACTTCCTAGCTGTGTGACTTGGGCAAGTTAGTTAACCCATTTTGCCCAGACTGCGCAAAGCTTCCCCCAGATCTTTCCCCATTGTGTCACTATCCTGCTCAATAACCTTCAGTGGCTCCCTGTTACCTTTGGAGTCAAGTCTGAGTGGCCTATTCCAGCACTCGTCTTTCCATGGTCTAGTTTTGACTTATTTTTCCCAGTGCTACAGCAATCCAGAAACCCCTTGCTCTGTCCAAACTGGTTGACTGACTGCCTCACCATACCCCTGGCCTGTTGCCCAAAGGTTCCTTGCTGCCTGGAGTGCATTCCCCACTCCTGCTCCATCTGTTACAACTGAGACCCGCCTGCACCGCTTACTAGCTGGTGACACCTTGGGCAAGTTACTTGAGCACTTTCAGCAGACCTTTCTTCCATGAAAGAGGATCAGAGATCACACTCAGAGTGCTATGGAGGGGAGCCAATAAAATCATGCATGTCAAGGCAAGAGGAAGTGCTTGGTGCCCAGTAAGCCCCCAGTCAGCTGTTACTGCTATTGCTATTGTTAAAATCCTTCTCACCCTTTCATCCCCAGCTCAAATATCACTTCCTTAACTTCTCAAGGAGGGGCCCTGGTAGCACAGTGGTTAAGCACATGACTGTTAACCAATAGGTCAGCGGCTCAAACCTAGGCACTCCATGGGAGAAAGATATGGCAGTCAGCTTCCGTAAGATTTACAACCTTGGAAATCCTATGGGGGCAGTTCTACTCTGTCCTGTAGGGTTACTATAAGTCGGAATTGATACGACTGCAACGGGTTTTACAGGTTAACTTCTCAGGTTCATTTGGATCCCTCTTTCCTCAGCTCCAGAGACAACTGCCTCCCTGAAGCTCCATCAGGCAACCAGGTACCATGGACATTTTCCTGGGCTACAAAGCATACCAGCCTCCTCTTGCCCAAGGAGGTTTCCTTCAGGGTGCAATGTGGGGTGTTAATTCCAGCCTTGGAAGCCTTTATAGCGTGCTTGCCCTTCTTCTGGGTTCCTGCAAAACGTCTTTTCGTGACATCTGTGCCACTGTCATGATTCAGAGGCTGTGTCGAAAGTTCCTGAACTCCACCTGTCTAGCAGCAACCCCTTAAGCAGGAAGGTCATTGTCAAGGTCTTCAGAAGAGACAGTGGGGAACAGTTAGTTGCTCCCAGAGAATTTTCTGGATTTGTCAGATACCGGAGGATAATGGGAGGAAGGGGAAGTGTGCTGTGAATTATATTGACTCTTTACACTTGGCTTCAGAGTTTGCAAAACACTTACCTGTGAATTAAAATCCTCAAGTAAGACTCCAGCACCACTGTAAAATGAGTAGTATTGGTCTCATTCTACAGGTGGGCAAACTGAGGCTCAGAGTGGTGAAGTGAATTGTCCAAACTCACACAGCAGATAAATGACAGAAATTTTCTGTTCCTAAATTCTATCCACTTTCACCAAACACTCTGGACTTCCTGTAGCAGGAACCCCACTTTTTAACTGAGCACATGGCTACCTGGCATAAAGTATTGCGTTGCCAACTTCACGTGCAGCCAGATGTGGTCATGTGACTAAGCTCTGGCCAATGAAATAAAAGCAGAAGTGGTGTGTGGGACTCCTACAAAGGCTGCTGAAAGCTGACCAGCTAGAGGAAACCTCTTTTGCCCTTCTGCCTTTCTTCTTTCTTTGAGTCAGCAATTTGAATATGATGGCTGGAACTATAGCAGCCATATTGGACCATGAGGCAACCTTGTAGCTAGAACACAGGCTAGGAAGTAGAACAAAAAAGCTAGGTCCTGGCTTCCTCATGTACCACTCACCTGCTATACCAGCTCAGAACAGCTGTTTCCTGACTTCTGTGCAAGAGATATAAACTTTTACCTTGTGTAAGCCCCTGTTGAGTTTTTCTGTCACTTACAGCCAAGCTTTCTTCTTCTTGTACTTGCTCTGATTCAGACTCTTTTTACATGTTCTTGTGACACCCTGTAGGTCTCCTTCATCGCACTCATAGCAGTTGGAATATATAATTTATTTTACAATTATTATATAATCTTCACTTTTCCAGTAGTGTGGTCCGCTCCATGGGGGCAGGGACTGTGTCTTATTTGCTATTAAATCCTGGGCACATGGCAGAGGGCCCGGCCAAGGAGGCACAGATGAATATCTATGGAATGAACAAATCTCCCTTACCCTGAGCCTCTTTGGCAGGTCCCAGTCAGTTTACCCAGGGAGAGAACACCCTGCCTCTTCTCAGGCTCACACATCAGACTTCCTCTCTTTGCTGGGTTTCCTTTGCCCACAAATACCAGGACTATCAGGATGAAGTGACCCTACTGTGGAGAACCAAGTTCAATGCACAGAAAACACATGTTTTCCTTTGTCCCCAAGTCATTGTCCTGTGTCTTCCAAGTCACTTCAATGCTCAACTATGAAAATAAATTCAAGAAAAATGGATAAAGACAGAACGGCCCAAAGGGAGCAATTTCCTTTTTTTTTAAGAAACAAGGTGAGTTTGGATAGAGAGAATGGAAACAGAGAAATGTATAATTTATTGAACTTGTATGCAAGGACAGTGGTGGTTCAGTGGTAGAATTCTCCCCTTCCATGTGGGAGACTCAGGTTCAATTCCCAGCCAGTGCCCCTCGTGTGCAGCCACCTGCCACCTGCCAGTGGAGGCTCATGTGCTGCTATGATGCTGAAAAGGTTTCAGAGGAGCTTCCAGACTAAGACAGACTAGGAAGAAAGGCCTGGCTGAAAATCAGCCAGTGAAAACCGCGTGGATCACAATGGTCCTATCTGCAGCCGATCATGGCAATGGCGCAGGAACAAGCAGCATTTCGGCCCATTGCGCATGAGGTTGCCGTGAATCAGAGGCTGACTTGACGGCAGCTAGTAACAACACGTTGTGACCCCAAGTGTGCAGAGTAGAACTGCTCTCATAAGATTTTCAAACTGTGACCTTTCAGAAGCAGATCACCAGGCCTGTCGTCCAAAGTGCCTCTGGGTGGGTTTGAACCACCAACTTCTGGCTAGCAGTCTAGTTCTTTACCCTTGGTCACTATGAGTTGGAATCAACTCAAGGGCAATTAACAACAACAAACAACTGTTGACATCACGATTGAGATGCAAAACCTGGAATCAATACAATCTGTGTTCTCTTCCTACCCATGTGACTATAGAACATCCGGTTTCTCTCTCCCAAGCCTCAGTTTTCTCATCTGCAAAATGGAAACAGTTATAGTTCCTATCTCATCAGTTTGTTTTGCAGATTAAATGAGGGGATTTGAGTGTAGGACATAGCACAGAATAAATTCCCCTAAACGGGGAACTATTTTTATATTTTTATTTATTATAACTCATTTAGTGGGGCCTGCTGCTGAGATTGTTTTGCAGCTTTGATCCCATTCTGGGGTCCTTGAAACCTTCCAGATGGGCTGAAAATTGACTGTGATGGATGATGGCGCCAAATTGGGAAGAAATAATTCATTCTCTACCAGCCGTGCAGATGACGTACGGTGTAAAACGCTCATGTCTAGCTTCGCCTCCCCCTCTCGGTAAGCTGCTCTTACTCCCTTTACAGGTGTTCACTGTTCCCTCGCCGCACATTCACATAAGCAGGTCCAGCTTTATCAAAGGGCAAGGACAGTGGGATGCTTGGCCTGCAGTGTGCATGCAAGAGTCTTTTGACAGACAGACTGGCTTTCCTGTGGCCCCGTGGATGGCAAATGGCTAATCCTTTTACCAGGTTCTAAGTTGAAGGGAAGGAGCCCTGGGGATGCAGTAGTAAAGTGCTCAACTACTAACTGAAAGGTCGGTGGTTCAAAGCTACCAACTGCTCCATGGGAGAAAGATGTGGTAGTCTGTTTCCGTAAAGATGACAGCCTTGGAAACTCTGTGGGGCAGTTCTCCTCTGTCACATAGGGTTGCTATGAGTTGGAATCAACTCCATAGCACACAACATACAAGCAGATAAAGAGCCCTGGTGACACAATGGTTAAGCACTTGACTCTTAACCAAAAGGTTGGTGGTTTGAAGCACTTGACCGTTAACCAAAAGGTTGGTGGTTTGAACACACCAGCCGCTCTGTGGGAGAAAAGTCCTCACCATCTGCTTCTGTAAAGATTACAGCCTAGGAAACCCTATAGGGCAGTTCTACCTTGTCCTATAGGGTTATTATGAGTCAGAATCAACTTGATGGCAACAGATTTGTTTTTCTTTTTTTTTTTTTTAGTTTGATAAGTTGAAGGGGGCGGGGGTGGGAATGTGGTTCGGTGGTAGAATTCTCACCTTCCATGCAACAGACCCAGGTTTGATCCAGCCAATGAGCCTCCTGCATAGCTACCACTTGTCTGTCATTGTAGGCTTGTGTGTTGCTAGGATGCTGAACAGGCATACTAAGACAGACTAGGAAGAAAGGCCCTGGTGATCTACTTCTGAAAAGCAGCCATTGAAAGCCCTATGGATCACAGTGGATCATGGGGATGGCGCAGGATTGGGCAGCATTTTGTTCCATCGTACATGGGGTCACCATGAATCTGGGCCTAACTGGATGGCGTAGAACAACAGCCACAACAAAGTTGAAATGACTCTGGTATAGATTTGCGGTGGGACCCAAAAATTGGTCATTTGCTTTTCAGGTCTTATTGTTTCCAATAAATTCCTGGTTGCATCTCAGTAGGAATCAAATCTAAGTGTTTCACTAAAACCTGTAAGTCTCAAAATGTGTAGCATAAGGGGACCATGGAACTCTGGCTTCTCCAGAACTCCAGATCTTTGGCTGTGCATGGTGATCCAACAGGATACGGTGGTATCCAACGGATGCTGGCCAAAAATCACATCCAACAAACATGGTGGCACCCAGTGCTTATGGGCATTAGCCAAGGAGAGTCTCCAGTACCTAGTGAAAAAGTGCAGCCTAAGCCGAGCAGATAAATAGGCTGACTTATTTTTTGAGCACATGTGAGACACTCCTGGTGGCTTCTCAGAAAAACGCAGGGCTGGGAGGACCCAGTATACAGACAGATAAGCTCTTGATTAACAAGTGGGAAGAGTAGCAAAGTGGGGTTATCATTGTTAACGTGACCTTCTTTGATACCATAAAAACAAAGAAAAAAAACCCTCTTGCTGTCGAGTTGATTCCGACTCATAGCAACCCTATAGGACAAAGTAAAACTGCCCCATGGGGCTTCCAGGGAGTGCCTGGTAGATTCAAACTGCTGACCTTTTGGTTAGCAGCCATAGTTCTTAACCACTACACCACCAGTGTTTCCTAGATGCCACAGGTACTAGGGAAATCTTTATACTAGAAGTACAGAATTTTCTATTTTGCATGAAGCCTTTCTTTACCCAATTCTCCTGTGATTTGGATGTGAAGCTGCAGGTGGCAGAGAGCTAGGAAGAATGTGTTTTTTCTCCTGGGGAGGTCCACAAACTGGAGGACTATCCTAAACATGACCCTGTTCATCGCTGTGTGAAACAAGTGTTTGGGTCAATTTTTAGTGTGATAGTTGATGAGGAACCTGATATTTTCTGGACCTAGGCTGGTTAGAAAAGTTATCAAGCACATGGAAGAGCTGCCCCGTACCTGACCTCTGTTTGTGAGCAGTCATGGCTCCGCACAGGGTAGGGAATCCATGAGCCATGGAATATCAAATTCACCACCTCCAATTGTTGAGCTGTGAGCTCACCTCCTGACTTGGATGGTGCTATGGATTGAATTGTGCCCCCAAAATATGTGTGTCAACTTGGCTAGGCCATGATTCCCAGTATTGTGTGGTTGTCCACCATTTTGTGATCTGATTATCCTATGTGTGGTAAATCCTAACCTCTACGCTGTTAATGAGGTGGGATTAGGGGCAGTTATGTTAATGAGGCAGGACTCAGTCTATAGTATTAGGTTGTGTCTTGAGTCAATATTTTTTGAGCTATAAAAGAGAGAAGTGAGCAGAGAGGAGAGGGACCTCCTACCACCAAGAGAGAAGAACTGGAAGCAGAGTGTGTCCTCTGGACCCGGGGTCTCTGCACTGAGAAGCTCCTAGATGGAGGAGAAGATTGATGACAAGGCCCTTCCCCTAGAGCCAACAGAGAGAGGAAGTCTTCCCCTGGAACTGGCGCCCTGAATTTGGACTTGTAGCCTCCTAAACCGTGAGAGAATAGATTTCTGTTTGTTAAAACCATCCACTTTTGGTATTCCATCCTAGCAGCACTAAATGACTAAGACGGATGGGTTTGCTCAGCCAGAATCGTCAGTGTTAGCTGAGTTTTTAGAGGTGGAATCCTAATCGAGTTCTTCTTGGGTAAGATGACTGTCCAGGGGCCCTTCCTTTCTTTTCCCCAATCCTCCCACTGGTCCCTAAGTTCCTCAAGGGTATGAGTCATGTTTCCACTGTTTTTATCTCCAGTGGTAAGCACACACCCCGACTCGTGGTGACCTGTATGCACGACAGAACGGAACGCTGCCCAGTCTTGTGGCACCCCCCTGATCGGTTGCAGATCAGACCGTTGTAATCATAGGGTTATCACTGGCTGATTTTCAGAAGTAGGTCATCAGGCCTTTCTTCCTAGGCCATCTTAGTCTGGAAGCTCCTCTGAAACCCATTCAGCATCACAGTAATCCACAAGCCTACACTGACAGACAGATGTGTGTTGGCTGAGGATGAGGTACATTGGCCGGGAATCAAACTTGGGTCTCCCGCGTGGAAGGCATGAATTCTCACCACCTTAAGCAGATAAAAATAAATAAATAAATAAGTGCTTAATAAATGCATTACAGGTAAATGCATGTGTGCATCAATGACCTTTTCTTGCTCCATTGGAAGGCCTTGGATAGCGAAGGAGGGAATGATATGAACTGTGGGGAACACTGTATCAAAAAAAAAGACTGTGTGTGGCCCTGTGCTTCCCAGGTTTGTCCCTGCTGTGGATTTTGGTACATTCCAAGCACATAAGCCTTTCCACCTGCTATTCCCTCTACAAGGAGCCCTGGTGGCACAGTCGTTAAGTGCTTGGCTCTTAACCAAAGGGTCAGTAGTTTGAACCCACTATCCGCTCCTCGGGAGAAAGACGTGGCAGTCAGTTTCTATAAAATTGACAGCTTTGGAAACCCTGTGGGGCAGTTCTGCTGTGTCCTATAGGGTCTCTATGAGTTGGAATCGAGTCGACGGCAGTGGAGTCATTCCGTCTACGCAATGGCTGCGGCAGAGAACCGAAGCATGCCAGGATAGTGAGGAGGATAGGGTGGGACAGGGCAGCATTTCGTTCTGTTGTGCACGGGGTCACCACAAGTTGCAGACATCTGGACAGCAACTAACAACAGCCAATGCATAGTGATCTGGGGTTTCCATCAGCTAGTGCAGGAGTTGTGATTAAAGAACTCTTAACAGGAACAGTGTTCAGTAATGAGATGGAATTTTTGAAGTTCAATCTATCCAAAAAAAATTAAGGTTTGGTGTAATTCTAAATGAATCAAAGCCTGTGTCTCAATAGCCTCGCCCTTTCTGTTTCTGGAATTGCCTGGTTCATCTTTTCCTCCCTCCCCACTCTCTCCTTCTGCTTCTTCCACCGGGGAGATACCCGGGCTCTTAAGTAACAGCTCACTGGTCAAACCTATGAGGTTTCCACCACCTGCCCTGAAGCTGACACCTCTCCTGGGGATCTCAAAGCACTGCGGACACCTCGTTTTCATTAACCAGCTGAATAAGTGTTGTCTGGGCAGAAGTCTAACAAGTTTTGAAATAAGTTCTTGACAATTCAGCTCCCAAGGGAAAGCCCAGCTCACCTTTCCGGTTTGTCATGTTTAAACCTCCTTTTGATGACCTCCTGGGTCACTGTCAGGCAGTGTGCTCGAACAATCGCCCCTTCTCCTTCATACTAATTCCTCGTTTTCCCCAGTTGCCCCCGGCAACACTCCTTCCCTTCCCTGCCTAGACTTACTTGCCCTGTTGAATCCAGTCACTCCAATCGATCAAACGGATATTTCTGGATGTTGCAATCCTACCCCAGGCCCCACTGGGAGCATAAAGCACTACACGTCCTCTATTCCTGCAGCACGAATTCCAGGCACTGCTGCAATGAAGAAATCGGATGGTTCATTCCGAAAACAGAAGGCTTATAAACCCTGACTGTGTTTCTCTTAAAAGAGCTCACTTTTCCAGATTCTGTCTTACCCTAAAGGGGAAAGGTGGAGGGCAGAGTCTGGCTTGGATCTCTTCACTTTTTTGGCTGTGTGACCTTAGCAAGTTACCTGTACTCGATGAAATTGAGCTCCTTCATCTGGGGGTGCATGTGCGGAGGTGGGGGAAGGATACACACCCCCCCCCCGCCCCGCATACCAGGGCAAGTTTCCATGAAAGCAAAAATATATTCGTGAAACTGAACTCCTGCTACAAAAACTTCTTTAACACATAAGGAAAAGCATAGACAAGTGGGGAGAAAAGTTAGTCAGAATTAATGGGTTACACTATTTACCAGCCGTGTATTAGGGTTTACCTTTCTTCTGCCTCAGTTTCCTCCCCAGCAAAATGGCCATAATGTTCCCTTCAACGCAAGTTGGAGGTTTGAATTTGTTCCTGTGTGGAAAGCACTTAGAAAGAGTACCTGGGCGGGGAGGCATGGGGAGCAACTGCTTAATGGGGACAGGATCACCTTTTGGGGTGAGGGGACTGTTTTGGAATTAGATGGAGGTGGTGGGTGCACAACACTGTGAATGTACTAAATGCCACTGAATCATTCACTTTAGAACGGGTAACTTTATGTTATGTGAATTCCACCTCAATAAAAAATGAACTCCAACAAACAAGTACCTGGCACATACGCAATAGGGATATAATAATATCATTCTGTAACATGGTTATAATCACGAGAGATCTATGCACAGTGTGGGTGGTAGGAGGAGTTCAGTAAATGGTGAGTGTTATCTATGCATTTGGAACTGGATTTAAGAACATGGTGTCCCAGTGTGGAAGATACAGCCAGCGTGGAAAGATTTAAGTCTGTTAGTGGCGGAAGTGTTCAGAGGAGGCAAGAGGAACAAGCGTTTTCACAGAGGTAGAAACTGACTAGCAGAATGTACTTTAGGACCGTGATTGAGGAAGCTAAGTTAGATACCAAGGCAAAGATAAAGAATTATATCCATGTGGCTGAACTGCATTACAGAAGATAAATGATACAAGTAATTAAAGAAAAATTGAGCTGATATGAACATTTTGCCTTTTAGCTGGTCGTAAGCTAGTAGCTGCTTTTCGTTGGTCAATATTTACCTCCTGAATTGAGAAATAGGAGTCAATAGCTATTTCCTATTGTTAGTACATCAATTTTCTGTACACTACACGTAAGCGGCCTATACACACAGGCACCGATACATTAATAGCTGTATCAATAGAAAATCAACAATAATCATTTATTTTTAATGGTCATCACCACTGAAACACCAAACAGTGCAATATGCTCAAGACAAAGAGAAACACTTAGCATGATAGATGTCCGTGGATAATTGATTTAGGTTAACAACTTCCTTTCCTAATGGTGCTAATTGCGTTAATCAACGGGCTGATTTCATCAGAGGCTTTCAAAGACCCAGCCCAGAGGCTGCCAGCTATTTCCCTGGTTTATGAGTTAGTTCCCCAGGTGATGGCACCCAGGCTCGATTTATAATCCGCAGCAAAACTGTTTTAGTGATGCCATGCAGTTCAACCAATTACCTCATTCAGCAGTCCGTGGTTCTATTAGAGTTCTTAGGCCTGGTTAAGTGTCTGGTGTGGTGCAGCTTCCAGTTGGTGGTGGTACTGGTGGTGTTGTTTTGGGTGGCCCAACATTCCTTTACCCTTAATGTGGCCCTTCAGTTTCCTCTGGGGCATTTACTCAACCTCATTCTGTGTTGTGGTGGTAGACAAATAACCTAAGCTAAACCAATAGACACTCTTGTGGGAGTTTAAATTTTGAGCAGAGGGACCAAAGAACTGGGGAAAAATATGCTTAGGAAACATTATTTTCAGTGGGGATGTCAAGACAATCCTATCTGCCCGTTGGCCCCTGGGTAGCTGCTCTCAGGCCCCCGGGAACTTCCCGGTTCCTGAACATTCCCTTCAACCCTATGAGTTACCCATATCCCTTAAGTAGAGACGTTTTTTGCTTATGTTACTCAGGGTCAGCTTCTCTTGCTTGCAATCAAACTGGTTTAGTTGTCAAACTGGTTTTATTATCTGTTCCAGTTACCACTGATGGGTAGTAGCTGCCTGGATTGTTGGGTTAAAAAAGATTGAGAGGACTCACCCAAGAACTGCGGAAAGAGTGTGGCAGTATATCTGTACGATCAGGTGCATATGTGTGTTGGGGGAAGTAGTGGGGTAGAAGTAACACATTCCTGAGGCCAAGTATACGTCAGAGGCCTAGAGGCCTAGAGAACAATGACTAAGGCAGGGGAGCCCTAGAACCAACATGCATATGCTCACATCCTACTTCTCCCACTTCACAGCTGTATGACTTGGACATGTCACTTAACCTCTCTGTACCTCAGTTCCCTCAGTGGCATAATGAGGAGATTAGTACCCCCTTCTAAGATTGCTGTGAGAATGAAGTAAGTTAATACAAGGAAAGGGCTTAAAAGCGTACTTAGGACGTGATAAAATGTTATCTGCTGCTATTGGTGTTGTATTGTTGTTATTTTCTTTGGGGTGTAGGTACTAGCAATTGGAGCAGTGAATGAATGCATGAGTGAATGGGAGAATATATAAGCAGAAGTTTTGAGATAAAGCAATCAATTCCAGAATGTCCTTCAGTCTGTGACAATTGCCATAATTTCCTTGATTTGGGTCTCTGAAGTTGTTACCTTTCTACTAGGCACCGTGTGTGCAATTTGGGCCAAATTTTTCTTTAGTAGGTTTTCTATGGAGGTAAAACTGCATGGGTAAATACTCTGTCCCTCCCTCCATCGCCCTCCCTCCTCTCTCTCTCTCTCTCTCCCTCTCGTCTCCACACTTGCCTTTTAGCCAGTTTTCCTTCTTGACGTCTGTTATATCTTTTTCTTTAAATGAGCCATCTTAGAAATATTTATTTCTAGCCACTTCCTTTTGCCCATTACTGATTTTTTTTTTTTTTACATTAGATAACCCATTTCAGCTTCTTACTAGAGCAAAGGCAGTAAACTGTTTTGAAAACATTCCCCTGGAAGCTTAATTTGCCTAATTCTTAATGTGACCCTTGTTTAGCAAGTTTTAATCCTGGCCTGAGATGTACATATATATATATATATATATATATATATATATATATATATATATATGAACATACAGTATTTACCTACCTACCTATCTAGTATGTATCTATATCTATTGTTTATTAACATTATTAACTTTTCACTATGCCAGCTAATGTTCTTATTATGTGCCAATCACTGTGCTGAGCACTGTACACATATTTCTCCTTGGAACTTCTCAAAAACCTATCAGAGTAACACTGTTCTTTTCCCATTCTACCTATGAGGACACTGAGGCATAGAACAGTGCAGCAACCACATGGCTACTGGTGGATAGACTGCGCTGTGGACCCAGGTCCCTGGGTTCCACCAACCCTGCTGCCTCCAAGACCTGCTCATTTTCAAACAATTAAGAAACCCAGAAAAGTAGAAAAAAGCAAATAAAAATCACCTGTAACCCCACCATCTTTGAGTGATTTGAAGGATTCCCGTTTTGATCATTGGAACTAACAATCAGAGCTGACATTTATCAAGCGCCTGGTGTGTCAGGCATTGTGCCCAGTGCCTCATAGCCCTGTGTCATTGAATTCTCACGTTGCCCATCTGGGGCCATTTTACCGCTACAAAGACATTACCTTTGAGGCTTCATTAGGGGGTTCCCAGAAGGGATCCCCTGACCTGAGATTTTGAATGAAAGTGGTTTATTTGGGAGGTGATCCCAGAGGAACTGGGAGGAGAGTGGGGAGAGAGACAGAGGGAAGGCAGCCAGTCCAGGGTTTGCTTTCATGCAGCTCACCCCTGTGGGCAACAAGGGCTCAATCCCACTGGGGACCGCTGAGAAAGAGCATAGGGCACACACCACAGGTAGGAGACTGGCCCCCATAGTCAGTGGCTGAGGGCACTGGGTATGCACATCATTCCCATGCACAGGTAGAAAAAGCCCTCAAGAAGAGTTTGGGAGCTGACAAGTGGAGGGCTGACCATTTGCACTGAAAGAATGAAGGTCAAGGGGAAATAAATGGGCAGGGCGCCCATGGCATCTGCTGCACCCGGGGTGGTTACCTTCCTTATTCAAGGTTACACAGACAGCACCTGCAACCAGGTTAAAAACCCAGGACCACGCTTGTTTAAATAATCTCAGAGAAAAGCCGTGGGTTCCCTATGTCCCTGCCTTACTTGTTTTCCCTAGCCATTCTTCACCCTCCACCACAGCCAGGACAAATCTGTTGTCCCCATCAGCTTCAGCAACCCATGAAGGCCTGGCTTCTTGGAAATATATCCTAAGAGAAATGCTTTCCTATGGCTTAGTTTTTTCACCTGGACTGATTTGGGGGGATCTGTCTGAGATGCTGCCTTGTATTGACTTCTGATTCAAAAACGACCCCAGCTCAGTTGCCTGTCTTCTATTGAAGGCTAGTGCATTATTACTATTAGCGAGAGTATTGATTTTTTTTTTTAAATGAGCCTGTTACTGAACCTATTTAACAGTTATTGAGTTTCACATGTTTAAATATTTACTCTGCACTATTTCAACCTGTTGGTCCTTCCTCGCCTCTGACGTTGGGTGAATCGTCCTTCCTTAGGACTTCCATTCTGGCAGCTTCTCTGGAAGAGGAAACATCAAACAGAAACAATATGAATGGTATGCTCAGGGAACTGGGTATTCAACAAAGGTGACTTTTATGCATAACTGAGACAGCATGGATTCTAGGTGCCAGCACACCTCAACTCTTGTTTCACCCATAGTGGCCACTCATTCATTCATTCACTGTGTGCCCACTAGGTGCCAGGCACACAGTTTTATTTAAAATTGTAAGTTAGGTGACCCTAGGGAATGAGACTGCATATTTTCTCGGTGTCTCTCATGGTCCATCGTTTCAAACATCTCATCCAAGCTTGAAGATGTAAAACAGAGTTTCTTAAAAATGTTTGAGTTATGGATTCCTTTGAGAATCTGATGGAAAGCTATGAGTTTTCCCAAAGTAACCCATCATTTTGCCTCCAGCTTGAGTGTGGTTGCCCAGGGGTCCCAGGGATTCTGTCAAGCGCTTGATGATTTGAGCATGTTGTTTCTGGAAGCTTTGTCTCTTTATTTACAAAAATTCTAATAGAAGAAAATCACCTTTGTTCCCAATTTGTTGTCTAAAATTTGAGGCTAGAAGATGACATTGGTTCACTGAAAATTTTATCCACTTGGAGCCCTGGTGGCACAGTGGCTAAGAGCTTGGCTGCTAACCAAAAGTTGGCAGTTCAAATCCACCAGCCGCTCCTTGGAAACTCTATGGGGCAGCTCTACTCTGTCCTATAGGGTTGCTATGAGTCAGAATGGCCTCGATGGCAATGGGGTTTTTTTTTTTTTTTCGGTTAGGAATTTGTGTTCTAAGTGTCTGTTCTTAGTGTTACCTAACTATCCATAGGTTCATTTCACATGGATAGTGTAAAATTCTCCTCTCCACTTTTAAGAACACAGACTTATTTTTTTCTTACAGGGTGAACACACACACAGAAGGAACCTGCCGTCCTGATTTGATTGCACGTTTCTCTACAAAGGTAAGAGATGACCCCATCAGCATTTAAGCCTTGCTCAGAGTTAATCAGCACAACTCCCGCCAAGTCCAACTCATTGCTTTAAAGGAAGCTATGAAGCCCTAGTGGCAGAATGATTAAGCACTCGCTGCTAACTGAAATGTCTGTGGTTCAAATCCACCCAGTGGTTCCACAGGAGGAGAGACGTGGCAATCTGCTCCTATAAAGACTGCCCTCTCTATAAAGATTACAACCTAGAAACCCTGTGGGGCCGTTCTGCTCTGTCATATGGGGCCGCCATGAGTAGGAATCAACTCAGCGTCACACAACAATGACAACCGTATTTGAAGGGAGTTTCACACTGGGATACTGATTCTTTGAAAATTGTAAAAGTTTAAAAAGTGTTTAATGTCTTTTTCAGATGGTAAATACAATATATTTAAGATGCATATTTAAATCATGGAAAACTTGTTAAATTATATACACATACAGATAATAACTTATCACATATGTACACATATACCCATTGCCGTTGAGTCGAATCCAACTCATAGCCACCGTATAGGACGGATTAAAACTGCCCCATAGGGTTTCCAAGGAGCACCTGGTGAATTCTAACAGCCAGTCTTTTGGATAGTGCCTGAGCTCTTAACCACTGTTTACCTGAATTATTTCTTTTAATTCTTATAACAACCTAATGAGGCTGGTATTGTTATGAGCCCCATTTCCAGAAGAGGAAAGAAAGGTTCAGAGAGAATATTAATTTGCTCAAAACAACCCAGGTAGAAAGTAATAAAGCCAGGATTTGATCCAAAGGTCTCTGATACCAAATCCCATTTGTTTAACCACTGTACAATCTCTATTACCCAGGGGCAGCTTTTGTTAACATTTGGGTATCTTTCCTATTATCTATGATTTTTTTCAACTTATTTAAAATTACAAAATTTTATTTCTTATCCTGCCTTTGTCCTAGCATCAGAAGCAGTTTTTAAATATAAGTAAAAAATTTTAATATGTGTGTATCTTTAACTGCTACTTAACCATTCTCCTATGCATGAATCTTTAGGACGTTTTGAATTTGTAGGATTATAAATAACACTGTACAGAACATCTTTAAGCAAGAGTATTCGTGTATTTTTTGAAAATCAGGTTTTAATTTTGAGTTCTGTTTGTTTGCTTTACTTTTGTTTTCGATAAGTCTTAGAAAGATGAACATACTTTTCAGGTCAAGAATGAGCCTTTGAACTTAACCCTATCTCTATCCTATACCAATTTCTCAAAGCTGAACTCTTAACACTGGACTTCCCCTATTTTCTACCCAAGTAGGTTTTCATCTCATAGTATTTGACAACTCAAACAACAGTCTTAAAACATTTGAAGTACAGGCAATTTAATACCAGGAAACCCGGGTGGCCTAGTGGTTAAGAGCTTGGCTGTTAACCAAAAGGTCGGCAGTTCGAATCCACCAGGCACTCCTTGTAAACTGTACGGGGGCAGTTCTACTCTGTCCTATAAGGTTGCTTTGTGTTGGAATCTTCTCAACGGCAGCGGGTTTATATGTAAAGGGAGCCCTGGTGGCACAATGGTTAGGGGCGATGGCTGCTAACCAAAAGGTCGGCAGTTTGAATCCACCAGCTGCTCCTTGGAAACCCTATGGGCAGTTCTACTGTGTCACATAGGGTTGCTGTGAGTGGGAATCGACTTGACGGCAACAGATTTGGGTTTTGTTTGGTATATGTGTAGAGAACTGGCGAGCACGTAATCTCAAGAACAGAAAGTCCAAACCGTATTTAATGATTGGCTTTGAAATGCTGTACGAGTTAGGATAGTGATTTCATCTTGTAAAATGGATTTGGTTAATAAAGGAAATGATTTGACATTCTCTAAGTCTTTGTTGATTGCAAATAGGTAAAGGTTCAGAGAGATATTTGCTGTGTAGCAAAAGCAAGCCTATCTGGGAGTGTGCTTAAAACCCTCCCCGTATTTCTCTGCTATCACATAATCTGTTATACTACATTATAGTTTCCTCTAGACTTGCCTTATCCTCTGCTAGATCAGGAATTTCAGGAAGGCATGAATATATGCCTGGTACTCTGTGATATCCCGCAGAGCTTGCAATAATATCTGGTACATGGTGGGCATTCAAAAAATTTTGTTAGAAGGGAGCAAAGAAGCCAGCAAGCCAGTCACAGATAAGCTTACTAATAAACACTTGTAGATGACTCTGCTCCTTAGCAATCACTGTCTACTGGGAGACTTTTGAACCCAATTTTCAGGCATCATAAGGGAGAGCTTTTCAGAACCACAAGACTTGTGGGAAATGACTCTAACCAAGGTGTCCTGCGGGGTCAGGATGTCAGCCTTGGGCCGACGTGACTGAAATGAGCTCAATCATGCTTTGAGGTCTGAAACTAACTCTAGGCCCAACTGAAGGGTAGATTTCAAACAGATTAGGGGAAACCTCCAACTTGTTGGAAGAAAAACAAAACAAAACATGAAAGCCACCGATGTATTTCTTAAGGGCTCTGAAGAGAGGTCATATCATGGGCAGAGCAGGTTGGACAAGCCCTCTCTTGCCCACTTTTCCGAACGCTTTCTTCCCCATGAAGCCTGCCTCGAATTCACAGAACATCTGTGCAGAATTGCGTGGCTCAAACCCTTCACGTGCTGGGAGGGGACACTTTGCTGTGGCCTTTCACCACTTGATCACATCAGTCTGCTCTGACGACAGCCTCGTTGGCCTCCCTTGAGTCCCCAGTTGGGTCTTTATCTTCCGCACTCCTTGCAGTCCATGGAGGGCAAGAATTAATTTATGGTGCTGTGAAGTGCACTGGTCTTATCAAAGGATTGCAGGTTAATACCCACATGCCTCATCTCCCTTACCTTTGGTCCTGAAGACTGTGTTTACAGTGCAGGTTTGAACTTGAGGAAGGTGGGGTAGGTGAGGAAGAAGGCAATTAAAACCTCCCAGCTGCCTGCTGACCTGTTTGAAGCAGGTAAGACTTGCCCAGGTGTGGACAGGGGGGCCCTTAACCCAGAGCCATATCTCTGCAGGGAGATAAATTCACAGTTAATAAAGATAAGGGCCCCATAGAAATGCTGTGAGCTAGGACTGCTAGGTTGGCCATCCAACCACCCAAAGCCAATTGTGACTAATTCCCTTAGTGGGAAATACTGGGGTCAAAGAAGGTGTGGTGTCATAGGGCTGGGGAGGAATGGCTTTGAACTCTGTCTCTGACGCTTAACAGCCACAAGACCTTAGACATATGTTTTTACCTCTTTAAGCCTCCACCTGCTGTATGCTTCAATTTCCTACTTCTTAGGTCTCTGGTGAGAGTGAGCTAGAATAATGTATGAAAAGCACCTGGTGTAGGTGCTCAACGAATGTGAATTCCTTCTTTCTCCTTTACTTCCTTTGACTATGACATGGAAGGTGAATTGATCTGGTCTGCATTCATTCATTTAACAGACACATGGAGAACTTACTAAGTGCCAGAAACCAGGCTCAGCACAGAAGATACGGCAGCACTGGGGGCAGACAGGTGCAAAAGCTGCCCTCATAAATCTATGGTCAGATTACGGAGAGAAGTATTAACAATATTGATGCCAAAAAACTCCAAACCAGTCACTGTCAAGTTGATTCCAACTCATGGCAACCCCATATGTGTCAGAGTAGAACTGTGTTTCACAGGGTTTTCAATGGCTGATTTTTCCAGAAGTCAACAAAAGTAGACCTTTCTTCAGGAAGACACGTCTGGGTGGACTTGAACAGCCAGTCTTTCAGTTAGCAGTCAAGCATGTTAACCATTTACTCTAACCAGGGATGTACGAGAGGGTTATTGATAATCATCTGCACTTCGAGATTTACCCATTTGGGGGCTGTTGGTGGTATTTGGCTGATTCAGTTCTCTGCAGCCTTGTTATGCAAAGTGTGTGGTCCGTGGACTGGCAGGACCACCATCACTTGGAGGCCGGTTAGAATGCAGAATGCAGAACTTCAGGCCCTGCCCCAGGTGTGCTGAACCAGCTTCTGCGTTTGAACATTGAGATTTGCCAAGTGCCAGTCTACCAACCAATGATTTTTCAGTGGCACAACTAAGATTACAACTGGAAAGGACCCATGTAAACTTCAGCCACCCAGGGAGCACCATTGTGTAACTTTGAAGTACTGGGTTAGGAGAAAGAAAGAACATGCAAGACACCAGCAGGAAAGTAGTCCTGGTACCCCTAAGCTGTTCTGGCCCCCACGTTTCTTCATCCACCTCAGGACTCTGCCACCACCTGCGGTGTCTCCCCCAGAGTGGGTCCCAACCCCTCCTTGGCAGAGAATCTCCTGAGATGTTTCCTAAGCAGGAAGACTCGGGGCCCCTCTTCCAGAGATACTCATCCCATAGATCGGGGGTAGGGACTAGGACACTGCATGTTTAATAAATGTCCCATAGATTCTGATGCTGAAGGACCTCAGCTCACACAGGTTTCAAGACACTCAGGGGAGCCATTGTCAGCACCCTGTTTCTGGCTACGGCATGTCTGACCAGAGCATTGACCTGCAGAACACATCCTGCTGTGGGCATGGGTAAGGTTAGGGTCCATTCCTGAGGGAGCTCTGCTCCTGTTCTGTTATTCTCAAGAAAGCACCTGGACATGCAACCGAGAGTGATGTTATTCCATGATACCCAGTTCCCCTCGAGTAGATTCCAACTCATGGCAGCCTCATGTATGTCAGAGTAGACCTGCTCTCCACAGGGTTTTCAATGACTGTGACCTTTTAGAAGTAGATTGCCAGGCTTTGCTTCCAAGGCACTTTGGGTAGACTCAAACTGCCAACTTTTCAGTTAGTAGCCAAGCACTTAATTATTTGTGCCATTTACATCTTTTTAGAACATTATAGAAAGGATCACTCAGCTTTGTAGGAAACTCTCCAATGGCTTCCCATTAGCTTATAATAAAATCCTACTCTTTACTATGGCCTGTATGACCTCATGTGATTTGTCCCTAGCTCTCTCTTTGACCTCACGCCCTACCAACCTCTTTGGGCTCACTCAGTTTCCGCCTTACTGGCTGCCCTGCTGTTCCTGAGACTATTGAGCCAGTTGCTACCTCAGGGCTCCACATGAGGTCTTCTCTCAGAATGCCATAGGCTCATCTCAGTTCAAATGGCACCTCCTTACAAGCCATCGTGAACCCACTCTTCATTGTCTTCGTAACCCTGATCACAGTCTGCAGTGATGTGATTCTTTTAGTTCACTTATTCACCATGTATCTCTCCATTAAACTTCCATTTTCATGAAGGCAGCCATTTTTCTGGTTTGTTCACATCTACAACCCCAGGTGCATGGAGGGAGAGCCTGACACATAGGAGGTGCTCAATAAATATTTGTTGGGCGAAGGAATAAATGCAGGAACCTATTCTAAATTTGTAAGTTAATTATTCCCAGGCTTTAGAAATGGCACGATTACTAGAAATAACTGTGTGTGACACCCTGCAACTGATCATAGCTCTCCCAGCATCGCTCTGCAAAAGAGTTTAGCATGCATGCCTTTAAAACAAACAAACAAACCCATTGCCGTCGAGTTGATCCTGACTCATAGCAACCCTACAGCACAGAGTAGAACTACCATATAGGGTTTCCAAGGCTGTAATCTTTATGAAAGCAGATTGCCACATCTTTCTCCCATGAAGTGGCTGGTGGGTTCGAACCACCAACTTTTCAGCCAAGGGCTTTAACCACTGCACCACCAGGCCTCCTTATGTATGCCTCAGAGGGCTGAATCTGGAGAGGAACACAAATTTCCACCTGTGTGAGTGTCCTATTGCTACAATTACAAATGACCACAAATTCTGTGGCTTGAAACAACCCAAATTAATTATCTGATACTTCTGGAGGCCCCAAGTCCAAAATCAAGAGGTCGGCAGGGCAGTTCCTTCGGGAGGCTCTAGGGGAGAATCTGTTTCCTTGCCTTTTCCAGCTTCTAGAGGCCACTCACATTCCTTGCCTCATAGCCCTACATCTCTCTGACCTCTGCTTTTGTTGTCATATCTCCTTCTCTGACTCTGACCCTCCTGCCTCCCTGCTAAGGACCTTGGTGATTAACATCAAGTCAGCCTGGATATACCAAGGTCCTTAACTTGATTATATCTGAAAAGCCCCTTTTAGGTTTTGGAAAATAGAACATGGATATTTGGGGGGCCATTATTCTGCCCACCACACCACCTTTACCCCCCCACAAAAAAAAAAAAAAACATGATTTGAGGTGTTCCTCTTGGAGCCAGCATATGCTGTCCAGCTCTACCTTTGCTCTTCTTTCTCTGGGCTTCTTTGTCTGCACCTTGACCCTCTGGGTCTCCCACCTTTCGTTTTCCCACGATCCTTTTTCCCTCCTATAGCATCTTCCTTGGCACTTTAGATTCTAAGGAAGTGCATGATGAGAAATATTCATTTTTTCCCGATTCTGATTATTTTATATTTATTCATGTATATATCGGTCTTTTATTTATATACCTACCTACCTACCTGTCTGTGTATCTGTCTATCTCATTTCCCTGTCCTCCAAACCTCTGGTAACCACGGACCTTTTCTTGTGATGCATTTGCCTATTCTAGGTACTTCAGATGAGTGGAGTCATAGTGTTTGTCCTTTCGTGTCTGACTTATGCTTGTCCTAGCATGAATCAGAGCTGCATCTGTCTTTATGGCTGAATAACATTCCATCGTATGGATAGACCGCATTTTGCTTGTCCAGTCATCTTCTGATGGGCACTTGGGTTGTTCCCACCCTTTGGCTATTGTGAAGAAAAATGTAGTGAACATTGGTGTACACATGTGTTTGAGAAATATTTGTATTTATTATCAAAATTTTTTGATATGTTGTTTTTTGTTTTTTTTTTAGGTCAGGGATACTGAAACATTAGGATGTTAGTATCAAGCACTGTCGTTCAAAAAAAGAAAAATGTATTGTATTTTCAGTAGACGGGTACACAACAAAACAGGTTCCCATTCAACAATTTCTACACATATCATTCCGTGATATTGATTATATTCATCACATTGTATCAACGTTCTCATTATTTCTGCTCTAGTTGTTCCATTCCCATTAATCTAGTCTCAGAGCTTTAGAGTATTTGTTGACAATTTGATCTCGTATAGCACTGTCCATTTTTGATCAGCCACTTTGCCGCCAGTATATTCTAGAAGTTCCATGTGATGCGTAATACTTATTTCTTTAAAAGCCAAAATGACTTTTGTTCAGTGAAGCTTTGCTTGTCTGTTGAACTTTTGTACCACCCACGGAGGTTTTTGAATATTGTCAAGAGGGTCCCAAAGCCAGACCTGAGGGTCTCGGAACCTCAGAGAATAAACATGAAATTAATTTACCACAGCCATTACATGAATAAATTGTTCCTAAGCTGGCAAGTTGGATCCTGGGGGAAACAGGGAAGTAGTTTGAGAAAATAAACCCAACTAAGAAGTCCTGTCAGTGGCACCTCCTGACCCCAGGAAGTGACAAGTCTGCTTATAAGAAACATTCCTTAGTGGGCACCATTTCCTCTAAAGTCCAAGGTGGGTAAGCTACAGTACTAACTGGATTCAGTGGATAGCCTAGAACTATGTACTGGCACTAAGAGCTTGCTCACAAAGCCCCATTGTTCTAAAGTTCTGGCACCTTCTCTACCTCAGGCAGTACTGTCAGAGCAGAGGCTTTGAAAGGGGAAAGGGCCAAGTGGGATTCGTGAAGAAGAGGTCAATCCTCATTCTCAGGTCACCTCTCCTCACCGCTCTTCATAATTCAGAGATCACTGGCTTCCAAGGACTGTGTCAGAGAGGGTGTGGCGCCTGTCTCTAGGCTTCCCGTTTCCTGCTCACAGTGCTATTATGCTCTGATTAGTATTAATAATTGATTTATACAGCACCCTTTACAAGCCTGTGAGTGATCTCTACAGTCAGTCCCTGTGTGGACACACGCATCACTTCACTTCACCCTCAGATGATAAGCTGCCACCTCATGGGGTGGGATGTGGCGGCGGGCACCGGGCACCACGGTGGCGCCAACGACGTGACAGGGAGACAGTTCAATGCAGGAAGTAGGGCAGCGTTATCTCCTCTGGGTGGGGCGGTGGAGCAGGTGGAGGTGATTGGGGCCTGTTATTAATGAGATGAAGGATCCGACCACCAAGAAGCCCAGTTCATACACAGAAGCATCTTTGGCCATGGCGCAGGGTCGCTTCCCTTAGTACTGAGTCATCCCATTATAGAGATGAGAAAAGACGGAGGTGCTGAAGGAATGAAAGAACGCCAATGGCGGAGATGGGGTAGAGCCAACCCACTTGTGAGTCATGTCAGCCTGTGATGTGAGGCTGTGTGCCCTTGTTTCTCTGCCAAGGTCTTTGAAGTTGAAGGTGGAGGTGGTTATGCAAAGTGCTGGTCATTTGCCACCATACTTTGTGGGGTTTGGGGTGTTCATCGTATGTTTTGAGGCTGGATTTAATCTCCAGCCAATACTCCTCAAGCACAGTCACCATTCATCCGTCACTGAGGGTTCCTGTGTTGTTATGATGCTGAATAGGTTGCTGTGGAGCTTCCAGACTAAGACAGGTTAGGAGAAAAGCCCTGGAGATCTGCTTCTGAAAATCAGCCAGTGAAAACCCTATGGATCATAATGGTCCAGTCCACAGCCCATCATAGGGATGGTGTAGGACCCAGCAGTGTTTTGTTCCACTGGGCACGGGGTTGCTATGAGTCAGGGCCAACTTGAGGGCAGCTGATAACAAACAACAAAAGTTTAAGTATTTGTAGGGAGCTAAGGTTTTGCGTGGTTCCTGCATGTGATCATTTGGGTGTAGTTCTGCCTGTGAATTACCTGTCTGAGTTCATGTAAGATCTTTGATAACTTATTATTTTTGAGAGAACCAGCATCATATAGGTTAAGAACATGGGCTCTGGATTAAATCCATTTTCCTATGGGTGGTCCATATGAATAAAGGCTCCAGCACTTGCCACCTGGATGATCTTGACAAAGTCACATAACCCCCTTGAGCCTCAGTTTTCTCATTTATAAAACGGGGATAATGATAGTACCCACTTCATCGGGGTGAAGCATAGCGCCAGGCACATAGTGAGTTCTTCATAAAGATTAGTTATTTATTATTTTATCATCATGATCATGGTCATCCTATCATTCTCATCAAAGAGTAATGCTCTCCTAAGAGAAATGACACCTCTTGGTAAATTAAAAAGGAAGCCAGTTTCTTAGAAAGGAGGGATGAGACAGAGAAGGAAGATCCTGTGGTTGTTCAGATGCTAGTATCGTGCTCCCTGGGAAGTCAGTGGATAGAGCCCAGACTGACCCAGGAGTAAAAGCCAAGCTCAGGAATGAGCCAGAGCTCTTGAGGGCCAACTGGAAAGACACAGAGATCAAGAATAAAGTGCCAGCTTCCAAGGAAGCTAGGCAATAGGGTGTGCACTGACCTGAAGCAGCACTCAGCACTTGGGCTGAAACATCTAGACCAGGATTTTCCACTCCATTCCACCCAACGCCAGGCCCACATGCTGCGTGAACGAAGGACATCATGACCAAGTAAGGCAGGGGGGACTGCAGGATACTCTTCCTCCCTCTTGGGGAGCCATGAAGTTTATCCATGTCATAAGTAAAGGCTCTGAGAAGGTCTACAGTAAAGAACTTGGAATGGCGTTTCCCTAACTCAGCTGTTGGGCCCCCTCCTTCTCTTTTTATTTTATAAAATAGTACATACTTTCCCTGAATGTACTGTGAAAGAGATTGATTTGGACCAAGAGAATTTGGACGAATTGTCTTCTTTGAGGCAGGAAAAAAAAAAAAAATCTAGATTTTACATCTATTCTATGTGGTTTTAATGCACTCCACCTGAACATCATCTTCCTTTTTAACTTGTAAGTAGATTGACCACCAGTTCTAAGTTACTGCTCTTGTGCCTGGAAGTGTTGATCTCAGCTTTTGTAGCTATTGCAGATGGTTTACTCAAAGCGCAAGGAAGGGGGAATAGCTATTTGTGATGTCAGTAATATTCACGATAATGTCTATACTGTTTATAATGATGTTTATTCTGTTTGTGATAATGTCTATATTCATGATAATGTCTAAATGATAACTATCATGAGTCATGGTTTCCATTTATAGAGGCCTGTCTTTGTGCCCTACCCTACACTCCTGGGTGACATACATTCTCTCATTTAGTCCTCCAAACAGAGAACTCGGAGGGGTTAGGTAGTTTGCACAAAGTCATATTACTAAAAGTCGCAGAGCCAACATTTGAATCCAGGACCCATACTCAGCACAAAGCCAGGGCTCTCACATTGCCATCCCACACGGACCCACTTCATTCCCATCCTCATCCCGAGTCCTCCCAGAGTGACTCAGGGGTCACACCCACTGTCTGGAGCTGGGGCTGCTCTGAGTGATTGGAAGCTGAGGCAGTCCTCCCGCTGGAGAAGGCAGCTAAGTCACGAAAAGGCTGCACTGTGGCTTCAGCACTTCTGTAAGGAACATGAGACAGGTCTCCTGGCCTCAGCCCTGTTCACATGGACCTTGACCTCTGTGTACCGCGGGCAGCCGTGCCCTGTCCAGGTGTCACTTTCGTTTTCAGAGGCTCACACTCGCACATGCAGACACATTGCATGTACACCCACTCATTGTGTCTCTGCATGAAGAACCAGTAGGGTAACCAGCCATTCTGGTTTCCCAGCAGGGACTGTCCTGGCTCTAGCATTGAGAGTCCTACCTCCCTCCTGGGAAACCCTCAGTCCCTGGAAGGCTGGCCACCCCAACTAGGTCTCTTTGCCCATGTGGGGACTGACAGGTGGGACTTGTCTAAAAGCAAGCGAAAGTTAAGTTCATAGTCTTCCAAACAACCAGTGTAGCAAGGTCCATTCTGACTATTAAAAAAATAATTTAAAAAAACCCATGAAAATAAACTCAACAAAGTCTTGATTAAATCTAGCACTTCACCAATTCAGTAAAAGTGCTTTTGAAAGAACACCCTTCTACTCCACTGTTAAAACCCACTGTAGCCGAGTCGATTGAGACTCATAGCAGCCACGTAGCGTTTCCAAGGCTGTAAATCTCTACGAGAGCAGACTGCCACATCTTTCTACCGCAGAGCCAGAGCTGCTGGTGGTTTCAAACCACCAACCTTTTCATTAGCAATGGCTCACTTTAACCACCGCACCCCCAGGGCTCCTTCCTCCACTGTTACTAAAATAATTGCAAGAATAATAGCTATCCCTCATGAGTGTTCATGCATGCCAACCTCCCTGTACGACAACCCCATAAAATAGGAGTTACTTCTGTGGCAAACTGACAGATGGGGAAACTGAGGCTTAGGTTGCTTGCCCAAGGTTACAGCTAAGAGGTATCTGATGCAGGCAGCTTGGCCTCAGGTGACCTGAGTGCATACACCCACTGAACAGTACTGCTCTCTGAGCTAGCAGTGGGTAGACTGCTGGCTACACACATGTGCTGGCAATAGGCACTCTGAGAAACGAACATCTCTGGGTCATAAACAGGCCAGAATATCAGGTTCCTCAGGGCAGCTTCTTGTTCATCAGTGTATCCTTAGAGAGCCTAGCACAGGGCCTTACACAGAGTAGATGCTCAACTGATATTTGCTGAATTGGATTAGAGTGGCCTTAAAAAAATCCCGAATCCAAATTTTCTTTGTGCATAGCAAAGAAACATTTTTCAGAAGGCCTGGTCTGTTTCGAATGGGCTGTATTCTTATTTGTCTGCCAGAATTAAAGCTATTTCAATAATGCCGGTCTCCCCATTAGATTATAAACTTATTATTTTGTCAGTAGGTGCCACTGAGTTGGCTGCAACTCACGGCAACCCCATATGCAACATAACAAAGCACTGCCCAGTCATGTGCCATCTCCATGATCACTGGCACATTTGAGCCCATTGTTGCGGCCATTATGTAGGGTTTTCCACTCATCTTCCAGCATTAGATTCGACAATCTTGTGAGCCGTGGGGTTTTTTTTTTTAGTGTTGTTGTTCTATTGTGGTGCAAATATACACAGTAAGACATTCACCAACTCAGCGGTTTCTACGTGCACAGTTCTGTGACATTGACATTCTTCGTGTTGCTCAACCCTTATCCCTATCTTTTTCCTAACTATTCCACCACCATTAACATAAACTTGTTGCTGCTCCCCCCCAAGCAAAAACTTCCCCCTCCTCCTCCACCTCTGGTAACCATTAATAAACTTTGGTTTCTATATATGTGTTTATTTTATGTAAGTGAGGTCATACAGTATTTGTCCTCTTGCCACTGATTTACTTCACTCAGCAAGATGTTTTCAGAGATCATCTATGTTGTGGCGTGTGCCATAGTCAGGGTTTTCACTGGCTAATTTTTGGAAGATCACAAGGCCTTTCTTCCTGGTCTGTCTTAGTCTGGAAACTCCACTGAAACCTGTTTGCCTCTGAAATACCCTCCTGATATTTGAAATACTGGTGGCATAGCTTCCCACATAACAAAGCAGAAAAAAAAAAAAAATCCATTGCCATTGAGAGGATTCCAACTCATAGCAACCCTGTAGGACAGAGTAGAACTGCCCCATTGGGTTTCCAAGGCTGTAAACATTGCAGAAGAAGACCTCTACATCTTTCTCCCACAGAGTGGCTGGTGGGTTCAAAACTACCTACCTTTCAGTTAGCAGCCAAGCACTTTAACCGGTGTGCCACCAGAGCTCCTCTCCAGCATAACACGCAAGCCGCTGTAGTACAATAAACCGACAGATGGAATAATGGAGATATATATGTACATACACATACACACACACACAGATAGAAAATTTTAAGGACAGGCCCATATTCTCGTATTCACTGCTGTGTCCTAGCTGCTAACACAGCGGTCAGCACATAGTATGGCCTCGATAAAGATTTGTTGAATGACTGAATGAGGAAATACAGGCTGTCCAACTGAGTAACAAGAGCTGTGCTGCACCTAATGAAATCTATGGGCCCACTTTTCAAACAGCGTATGGGCCTTGTCTGAGGTCAGCCACCTCGGTCCAAAGGGTTTGGGCTACCTCAGCTGTGAGAATATTGTGTCTGCATACCTGCTCCACAGCAGAAGAGAATGCAGCCACGCTCCCCACCTTCTCTTTCAACCAGAGTCAATAGTAGCCTCTTTAGTATGACCCACTGGGAAGATGGCAGCTCATGGGGATTTCAGCTTGGGTCACAGGGACTATCTCTAAATAAGGACACCATCAAATAAAACAGCACCCACGTTACACTGCACTTTACTACGTGTGGTCAGTCTGCTGAAATATTAATATATGATTAACTCAGTTATGCTTCACAACAACCCTATGAGGTTGGTATGATTTTAACTCTCAATTTACAGATAAGATAATGAAGGCACAAGAGGTTACTTAACTTGCCCAAGGTCACGGATCTTATAAGTCTGGCTTGAGTGTCTGGCTTTTAATGCCTGTAAGGTATTTTCTACAACCTGCAAAGCAAAGGACAGGTGTTAGTGATCATCATAAGTGCAACTACTACTGTTGTTGTTGGTAGGTGCCGTCAAGCTGATTCCGACTCATAGCAACCCTGTGTACAAGAGAACGACACATTGCCCGGTCCTGTGCCACCCTCTCTGTTCCCTACTACTATTACGACGTGTATTGTTCAGTGGGCTGGTATTCCCAATGAATGAGTACCCATTTCTCCAATGGCAGAAACATGTTAATAATAACAAATACTAATAGCTACCATGACTGAGCATTCACTACGTCACACACCCTAAGGATGTCTATTTTATTTGCACAACAATGAGAGGTAGGTGTTATTTTATAATTTCCCATTTTACAGATGAGGAAACTGAGGCTGAACAAGAGGCAGTGACTTATCCAAGGTCAAACAATCCAAGGGGTGGAGCTGGGCTTTAACTCAGGACTTTGTGATTCCCAAGCTCATGCATAAGCCCGAACACCATAATACTTCATCCTCTTAGACTTGGAGAATTTCTGATAGCTCTGGTAAAGACTGCATTTTCAACTGCCAGCCAGAGTAAGGGTGGGTAGGTACGTAGTGAGAGAAGGGAAGTGTGGAGATAGGACCATCCTTCGCTCTGAAGGCACAGAGCTTCTCCCATTTTCCTTCTGTTTCCTGAATGTGCATGTGACTCACAGCCCTGGGTCTTGATGGGTCCTGCTGCTTTTGTCTCAAATGCCTTGTCTACTGTTCCCCATCTCCCGCCAACACCCGTTTGCCAAATTCTTCTTCATCTTCAACACAGTTCAAACATCACCTTCTCTGCAGAGTTTTCCCCAAGTCTATCCTTTCTCCAATAGCATACTGTATTTACCCTAATTCTACCTAATTCTAGTCCCTTTTATTCTGAATTTTTGAAGTAGAAAGAAGAAACACTAGTTCTCTAAGATGGTACCTGGACAGAAAGTCTTCTCAAGGCCAAATATATTTTTGGAATACTATCGCTATTCAACTCTGGGGAATTTGTTATCGTGTTGTTAGGTGCTGTCAAGTCGTTTACAACTCATAGAGACCCTGTGTCCGGTCCTGCACCACCCTCACAATCGTTGCTGTGTTTGAGCCCGTTGTTACAGCCACTGTGTCAGTCCATCTAATGGAGGGTCTTTCTCTTCTTCACTGACCCTCTACTCTACCAAGCATGGTGTCCTTCTCCAGGGACTGATCCCTCCTGATAACATGTCCAAAGTACATGAGATGAAGTCTTGCCATCTTCACTTCAAGGAGTATTTTGGCTGTATTTCTTCCGAGTCAGAATTGTTTATTCTTCTGACAGTCCATGGTGTATTCAATATTCTTTGCCAATACCATAATTTACATACATATATATATATGGAAACCCTGGTGGAGTAGTGGTTAAGTGCTATGGCAGCAGAGGTCAGCAGTTCAAATCTGCCAGGCGTTCCTTGGAAACTCTATGGCGCAGTTCTAATCTGTCCTATAGGGTCACTATGAGTCGGAATTGACTCCACGGCAGTGGGTTTTTGTGTTTCTATAGATATACGTATGTATGTATATATATGTATATACACACACACACACAGAACGTTATGGATTAAATTGTGTCTCCTTAAATAAGAAATATGCAAATCCTAACCCCTGTACCTGTAAATATGACCCTGGTTGGAAATAAGGTTTTTTTTCTTATGTTAATGAGGTCATACCAGACTAGGCTGGGTCCTAAACGTAATAAGCACTTCTGAGTGGTGTCTCATAAAAACAGAAGAATACATACACACACACACACACACACACACACACACACGGGGAAGACACATCCCATATGATGGCAGAGAGAGATGTGTTTACAAGCCCAGGAATACCAAGGATTGCTGGCAGCTACGAGAAGATTATACCTCAACATAAGACAAAAATCCTCACAACTAGACCAGTAAGCAACATCATGATAAACAGAGAGAAGACTGAAGTTGTCAAGGATTTCATTTTACTTGGATCCACAGTCAATGCCCATGGAAGCATCAGTCAAGGAAATCAAACAACACATTGCATTGGGCAAATCTGCTGCGAAAGACCTCTTTAAAGTGTTAAAAAGCAAAGATGTCACGTTGAAGACCAAGGTGCACCTGACCCAAGCCATGGTGTTTTCAGTTGCCTCATACATATGCAAAAGCTGGGCAATGAATAAGGGAGACCGAAGAATTGACACCTTTGAATTATGGTGTTGGCGAAGAATATTGAATATACTGTGGACTGCCAAAAGAATGAATAAATCTGTCTTGGAAGAAGTACAACCAGAACGCTCCTTAGAAGCAAGGATGGCAAGAGTTTGGTCTCACATACTTTGGACGTGTTATTAAGGGGGATCAGTCCCTGGAGAAAGACATCACGCTTGGTAGAGGGTCGGGGAAAAAGAGGAAGACCTTGAACGGATAGATTGACGCAGTGGCTGCAACAACGGGCTCAAGCATAACAAGGACTGTGAGGATGGCACAGGACCAGGCAGTGTTTCACTCTGTTGTACGTAGGGTCAGTATGAGTCAGAACTGACTCAACAGCACCTAACAACAACAGCATTAGAAGCTGAAAGAGGAAGAAGAAGGACCTTCCCTAAGCGATGATACTCGGAATTTGAACTTCTAGTATCCAAAACTGTGAGACAATAAATTCTTGTTCTTTAAAGCCACTCGCTTGTGGTAATTTTTGTTACAGCAGCATTAGACATAAGTAAAGGCTTAACTGAGACATAAAGAGTCTGAGGAGTCCTGCAGTGCAGACTGGTGTTTTGCAGTTGACCATGGAACACCTCTCCTCCCACCTGATCCTATCTTTTGTTTGGCAGGAATATTCTGTTCCTGGAGCATGTGGTTGTAGTTATTTGTTCATGGATCAGTCTCCTCTACCTGATTGTAAGTTCTCTGCAGAGACTATTTCTTTATGATCACCCCATCTCCAACATCTGGGTTTGCAGTCAATATTTGTTGAATTAAAGAAAAGGTTTTATGAGCAAAACCAAGCAGAGCAAAGCTACAAAATTCCATATGCAGATACCAGATAGAAAAAAAGTTTATCCCCATCTCTAACCTCACTGCCCCATTGGGCATTTGGCAGCCTTCACCATGATGAAATTGTTTAATAAGCCTCCTTGCCATCAATCTGTACGAATCTGGGTGCCCCCAGGATGTGACAACTCGTGAAGATCATTGTCGAGCCCATTTTAGCTTTCCTTTCTAAATTCCCAGGTTTTGTCTTTCTGAGCTGTCTCCAGAACCTTCCCAAGGGGGATTTTTCTTGCCCTTGTAAACTAGAGATTTATGTCCCACATGTGGACTTCTCCCAGATGAACTGAATTCTCAGTTGTGGGTGTTTTCCTTCAGGCAGAAGTGTGTGAAGCAACGGACGTTGGAAAAAGTCCTTTGTAGTGAGATTCTTTGACTAGTTCTTACCTGTGAGAGGTAATTTGGGAGGAAACATGGCGTAGTGGAAAAGATGTTGATTTCTGGAATCAGAAAAACACACAAAATTGCTTCCTGTAGCCCTGTGACAATGGGCAACTTAACTACCTTTTCCGAAACACCTCATGTCTTTCTCTATAAAGTGGAAAAGGTGATATCTATCTTGTAGAATAGCTTAGAGGATGGTCATTATTATTCATTGCCTTTCTTTGAATCCTGGTATTTATCCTGGTTGCAGTCCCTCTCCCCTTCTCACCACCTTCTTATGACCTTCTCACCGTCTTCTCAAGGCTGCCATATTTCCATTCACTTTTGGTGCTTGTTTTAGCCCCATCCCTCCTTCCAGCTATTCCAGCTTCTTAACCTTACCTTGTTTCTTCCATCTGTTTGTCTTTTATCCTACAAAACTTGTGTCTCCTAATGAATCTACTATTTTATCTCAAGTTCTGTCAATATTGAAAGAAAGTCATCCTGTAACTCTGGACTACCAGTTGCCATCAAGTCACTTCTAACTTCTGGAGACCCCATGTGTGTCAGAGTAGAACTGTGCTCCATAGGGCTTTCAATGGCTGATTTTTCAGAAGGAGATCACTAGGCCTTGTTGGGTGTCGTCAATTAGATTTTGATTCATAGTGACCCCACAAGACAGAGTAGAACTGCCCCTAAGTGTTTTCAAGGCTGTAATCTTTACGGAAGCAAATCGCCAGGATTTTCTCCCATGGACTGCTAGGTGGGTTCAAAGCACCAACCTTTCAGTTAGCAGCAGAGCGCTTAACCATTTATACCACCAGGGCTCCTTAATGTAGTGAGTTGAATCCATCCAGTTGTTGGAATGAAGGCAGTGAGGCTGGAAAACGGGTCACAATGTGTGCTTTAGCCCCCTTTCCTTCCCAATTTGGCATGACTTTGATGGTTGGAACAATGTTAAGCCACAGCGTGTGCCACCAAATGTCTGCTATAAATGGGTCTTGTTGACTGATACGTAATAGCTCCAACTCAAGAAATTAGAAAAAGAACATCAAAACAAGCAAAAGCCAAAGAAACAGTGAATATAAAATCAGAAAATAAGGACTGAAAGCTGACCCCCCCAAAACTGGGGGGAGGATCATCTTATTGTGCTTTCGGTGAAAGATTACATAGCAAATTAGTTTTCCAATCAATGATTCTTACATGAATTGTTTTGTGACATTGGTTACAATCCCCTCTATGTGTCAGCACTCTCCCCATTTCCTCCCTGGGTTCCCTGTTTCCATTCATCTAGTTGCCCTGTCCTTCCCTGCTTTCTCATCTTTGATTTTGAACAATGTCACCCTTTTGGTCTCATATAGTTGACTGGTGTAAGGAGCACATGCTTCATGGATATTACTGTTTATTTTATAGTCCCATCTATTATTTGGCTGAAAGGTGGCCACCAAGAGTGTCTTTAGTTTCAAGTTAGAAGGTTGTCTTAGGGCAGTAGTCTTGGAGGTTCCTCCAGTCTCCTTCACACCAGTAAGTCTTTTATATCTTGATATTGCATTGACTTCCTCTCCATATGGAAGTCTGTAACTACACCATTTATTCCCTCTTTTTAGTTTGAAGTTGTGCTCATTTACATATTGATGAAAATGACCAAAACTTTATAAATAAAGAGGTTGTTCTTTGAGAAACAAATTTTAGAAGGACAAGTTACTGAAAAGTTTAAAGAAGAAAAAAAAATGAGGACACCCGAATATCCCAAATTAGCAATGAGAAACAGGATATGAAGTTATAAAGGGGATATTAAAAGTTGTAAGATATAGTGATACACAATTTTGCCAACGAGTTAGTTCTGACTCATAATGGCCCCTATGCAGTAAAGTAGAACTTCCCCATAGGGTTGCCAAGGAGCGGCTGCTGGATTCAAACTGCCAACCTTCTGGTTAGCAGCTGAGCTCTTAATCACTGTGCCACCAGGGCTCCATAGTGATATATATAATTCTGTTTCAGGGTTTCTCAAGCTTGGCACTATTGACATTTTGAGCAGGAAAATTCTTTAGCGTAAGGTTGTTAGTCAAGTCCCTGAGTGGCAAGAATGGTTAAACGCTCTATTACTAACCAAAAGGATGGCCATTCGAATCCATCCAGAAGTGCCTCAGAAGACAGGCCTGGCAGTCTGCTTCCAAAAGGTCACAGCCATGAAAACCCTATGGAGCAGCTTTATCCTGCACATGTGGGGTCGCCATGAGTCGGAATCCACTCGGGCAGCTAACAAGATGGTTAGCAGCATTCCTGGCTGCTACCCGCTAGATGCCAGTAGCACCCCCTTCCTCTAGTCACAACAACCAAAAATGTCTCCAGACATTGCCAAATGTCCCCCAAGAGAACAAAATCATCCCCTGTTGAGAACCTCTGTTCTATGTTAATCCCTCTGAGAAATCTTAATAATATGGCAATTTTTCTAGGGAAATATGAATAAAATTCACTGAAAAGCTGATATATGTATACATATATATAGGTGTACATGTGCATATAAATATATAAAAGCCAGGGAAAATATTTGCAAATCTCTCAATGTGTTACTTCTTTGAAAAAAAAAAAAAAACCTGGGCCAAAAGGAACTTAACAGTGAGTCATTTTCCCTACTCAAAGGATAATAAATTATCATCCTCTATAAGTTTCATGGTTAAGTGCGAGTTCACTAATGGAAAGGTTGGCGGTTCGAACCCACCCTGTGGCTCCAAGGGAGAAAAGACCTGGCGATCTGCTCCCGTAAGGATTACAGCCTAGGAAACCGTATGGGGCAGTTCTCGTCTGTCATATAGGACCACCATGAGTTGAAATCAACTCAACGGCACACAACAACCAAAATATAAATTTTCTAGGCGATCAACCATGCCAATTTGCCCAAGACTAAAGGGATTTTCTGAAATGTGGGATTTTCAGTACTAAAACTGGGAAATTCCTGGGAAAATCAGGATGAATTGTTCCCCCTAAAACCTTCCCATAAATAATGAGAGTACTCCACTTGAGCCTGAAAGAGAGAAACCACAAGACACATCCACTTATGAATATAAATGAGGATATAGTAAACAAAGTAACATTGAAGTTAAATCATGTGGTATCTAAATCAACAAGCTGCTGTGGAGTCGACCCTAACTCATGGCGACCCCATGTGTGTCAGTAGAACTGAACTCCATAGGGTTTTCAATTGCTGATTTTTCAGAAGTAGACTGCCAGGCCTTTCTTTTAAGGTACCTCTGGGTGGACTTGAATCTCTACTCTTTTGATTAGTAGCCAAGCACTTTAACCATTTATACTACCCAAGGACTTCATGTGATATATAAGGTAACAGTTTGATTGTTTTTTTTTTTAAGAATCTTTGTTCAAATAAAATCATTCATGAAGTTTCAATATGTAACTAGATTAAAAATATATATAGAATTTGTTGATACAGGGGTGATGTGGGCAGCCACCTTCTGCTGGGTCTCTCTCTCCCCTCAACCCCCAACCTCCACCCTTTTCTTCCCTACTCCTTCCCTAAACCTATTCCCACATATTCTCTGAGGGACTCCATGGAACTCCCGGTGCTCTCTGGAGAACAGCTGGAAGCCCTACATTAGAAAAATAACCACCATGCTGAAGTACAGGCTACACTGGCAATATAAAATGGTCCACAGGAGAAAGACACAAGATTGTTTTGATATAGTTCAAAAAGGTATTCAATAAATTCAAAATTCCCATGATTTAAAAGAACAAGAATAGCCAAGCTAGAAACAGAAATATGCACCTGTAACATAATTAACATAATGCTGAAAATGTTGTTCAAATCCACAGGAAACATCACTGTCAGTGGAGGCCTTTTCATTAAAATTAGGAACAAGGATTCCCATGACTACCCCTTAAGTTAATTATTTTAAAGAAGTTTTAGCCATTTAATAAAGCAGGAAAAAAAAAAAAAGAATAGATGAACATAAACTAGAAAGAGAAGGACAAAAATATAATTATTTGCAGATGATCTGATTTAATCAACGGAAAATTTAAAGAAATAAGAGAATTTAAAAAAGAACACGAAGACATTCCCTAGTTTTTAAAATCAACCTAATGAAATTTTGGAAAACATTTTTTAAATTAACTTCTCAAAATTAAGTTAGAATTACATTAAAGTTAAAATTTTCTAAGAGTAGTCATAAATTTTATGAGAAAAAATTAAGACAGGACTTGCACTACCAAATGTAAAACATATTCCAAAGCTACGATGATTAAAATAGTATGTGACTAATGTAATAATAGACAGATAGATACATGGAATGGAACATAAGAGCCCATAATTAGTCTCAAGCATAGATAAATATATAATCCATGATAAAAGTGACAGTTCAAATCAATGGAGAAATTCTTATTACGTGAAAAATGATGTAACAAACCATAAACTATTTGATAAAATAAGTTCTTACTTTATGCCATGTAGCAAAATTAGTGTACGTGAATGAAGTGCCATATGTAAGCAGAGAAACTGTAAAAGAATTAGAAAATATAGATGAATATGTATCTGAACCCTGGGTGAAGAAGACTTTTCTAATCATAAAAAAAAGCAAAATTACAAATGATACATTAAACCAAATAAAAAATTAAACCCAAAATACACCATAAAAATCCAAAGGAAGTTGACTATAGAGGAAAATACATACATTATGAAAGTAACATATTATTGGTTTTATTATCTGAACAGTTACTAAAAATCAATAAATGTACAAATAGAAAAATAATCTGAAGATTACCCATTGCCATCCAGTCAATTCCACCTCATGGTGATCCATAGGGTTTTCTTGGCTATAATCTATATGAAAGCAGTTGGCCGGGCCTTTCTTCTCCAGAGCCACTGGGTGGGTTTGAACTGCCAACCCTTGGGTTACCAACTGATCACAAACCGCTTGTGCCACCCAGACTCCTAGACTGAAGATATGCGTGGTCAGTTTCCAAAGCAGAAATATAAGTGACCAATTAAAGTTATAAAAAGATATTCAACAGCACATAGTAAAATCAACGCAAATTAAAACAATAAGATCCTCGTTTCTGGGGAAAGGAGCGAACATGGTGCTATATACAGAAGCACCATGCCGTCCCACTGTAGCAAACACCCTAAAAACTAAGTAAAAAGATATAAACGTTAACCCTGGAACCCAAAGCATCAAATGAAGGGATAAAGAACTAGATCAAGCACTGAACAGAAGAAGAAACTGACAGAGAACAGAGAATGAGGAGAGCTATGAAGTGAAGGTCCCCTGCCAACAAACACAGCACAAATTCATCATCTTGGAGCATGGCCACCAACAACCCTGGACAGGGAATACAGGAAGGCAACTTCATGCAGCTCCCAATAGGAGACAGAGCACCTGCTCCACATAATACATCCTCTCCCTTCCCTCCTATCTCTCTGCACCACGCGCCAAGTGCCATGGCCCCTGAGCGGCATTTGTGCAGACCACCAGAGCTCCAGGCCCCACCCCATGCTGCCCTCCTGGCTCCTCCCTGATGACCCCTGGTCTCCACCCCAGGTTGCCCCCCGTGGAGTGCTGTGCCCCTGAGCGGCATCAGCACAGACCCCTGGACCCTACCTCGTGCCACCCCCTTGCCCTGCCCCACTGAGTGCCACACTCCTGAGCAGCACAGATGTGGACCTCTGGACCCCACCCCACACCGCCCTCTGGCCCTGCCTGCCCAAACACTACACCCAAGTGAGACCAGTGTGGACCTCTAGACCCCCATGCTCCAACCTGGTGGCCCCAGTTCGTGCCACAAATAACCCATCTGTGCCCCTCCTCCCCAACTGGACCTGCCCTGCTGCACCCTAGCTGAGCAACTGGCTCAGCCCACCTGGACAAGGTGGTGAGAACTGTTGTGCCCACAGATGAGCAAGCAGCAAAACATGCTCAGCCCACCTGTCCAAATAAAACCAAATAAGACAAAGAAGCAGCATGAAACAAAAAAACCTACAATCAATAATGAAGAAAATAATTCCTGAATGTCTCAGACAGCAGACAATAGGAAAACATATTTTAAAAAAAACAGCACAGGATGGCTCCAGTAAGCAACCAAATAAAACGCCAGGTGACCTTTCATTAGAAAAAAAGGCACTGGAACTCCTGGATAGGGAAATCCAGTATTTCCTGTAGGGGAATTAAGTTGAATTCCCTATAGGGGAATTATTAGACAGGGAAATCTAATGTTCAGAGCTCTCCAAGAGATAAGGAAAGAGATGAAGGAAAACACAGACAAAACTAAGGAAAAAATAGACAAAATCATGGAAAATAAGACAAAATCAGGGAATACACAGACAAAGCAATGGAAGAATTCAAGAAAATAATACAAGAAAAAAAAGAATAAGTAAACAATTAGAAATCATACAAAAACAACAATTAGAAATCCAAAAGATAACAAGATTTCAGATATGGACAATGCAAGAGAAGATTTTAGGAGCAAATATGAAACAGTGAAAGACAGGATAAGCGAAATTGAAGACAAGTCCTTGGCTACCACTTTGTTTGACGAAAAATCAGAGAAAGAACAAAGAAACATGAAGAAACCCTGAGAATGGTGTGGGATACAAGAAAGACCAAAAACTTGCACATGATCAGAGTTCCAGAACAGGGGAGAAAATGGAAAACAAAGAGAGAATCCTGGAAGATTTGCTGACAAAACATCCCTAATATCATGAAAGATGAAAACTGACCATCCGAGAAGCTCAACACACCCTATATGGGATAGTCCCCAGAGAAAGTCACCAAGATATATCAAAATGGCACTTGTTAAAACCAAAGACAAGAAAGAATCCTGAGAGCAGCTTGAGAAAAATGAAAAGTCATATACAAAAGGAAAACAATAAGAATAAGTTCTTATTACTCAGCAGAAACCACACAGGCAAGAAGACAATGGGATGACATGTATAAAACAGTGAAAAAAAATTGCAAACAAATGAATGTAATATATCATGCAAAACTCTTGCTCAAATATGATGGCAAAACTAGGACATTTTCAGATAAACAGAAATTAAGAGAATATGTAAAATACAAACCAAACTTACAAGAATTATTAAAGGGAGTCCTTTAGTTGAAGAACCAACAACATCAGACAACAACCTGAATCTAGGACACAGGACAGCATCAGACAGATACCAACCTAGGTAATGAACTCTTAAGGATAAAACAAAACTAAAAGATTTGCAACAGGGAGCCAGACATGTCAATTTGTAAATGACAACAATGTCAGAACAATAAAAGAGGGAATAAATGGTATAGGTGTAGAACTTTCAAATGGAGAGGAAGTCAAAGTGATATCAAGTAATAAAAGACTAGTTCAAACTTAGGAAGATATACGGGTAAATTTCCAGGTACCTACAAAGAAAGTTAAAAAACCTATCATCAAAGAATAACATAAAAGCCTCAGTAAACACAAAATCTACAAAAATGAAAGAAACAAACAAAAAAAATCCACACACACACAAAAAAGAACTCAGCACAGGAGAGTAAGAACAACAAAGAAAACATCAGCACCACACACACACACACACAAAAAAAAAAAACACTACAAAATGGTAGCAATAAACCCACACCTATTGATAATCATACTGAATGTAAATGATTTAAATGCAACCATAAAGAGAGTGAGAGAATGGATAAAAAACATAACCCATCAATATGTGTCAACAAGAGACATGCCTTAGAAACAAAGACTTAAATATATTAAAAATCAAAGGATGGAAAAAATATATCCAGCAAACACCAACTGAAAAAGTACAGTAGTGGCAGTATTAATCTCAGATAAAACAGACTTTAAGACAAAATCCTCCATAAAAGACAAGGAAGGACATTATGTAATGATTAAAAGGACAGTCCACCATGATGACATAACCATACTAAATATCTGTGCACCCAAAGACTCCAAAATACATAAAACGAACTCTAACAGCACTGAAAATAGAAATTGAAAGTTCCACAATAATAACTGGAGACTTTAACACACCACTCTCAATAAAGGACAGAACATCTGGAAAGAAACTCAGCAAAGATACAGAAGATCTAAAGGCCACAGTCAACCAGCTTGACCTCATGGACGTATATAGAACACTCCACCCAACAGTAGCAAAGTACACATTCTTTTTCAACGCACGCAGAACATTCTCCACAATAGACCACATCTTAGGCCACAAAACAACCCTCAACAAATTCCAAAACACTGAGATAATACAAAGCATCTTTTCCAGTCACAATGCCATAAAAGTCAAAATTAATAACAGGAAGAGCAAGGAAAAAATCAAATACATGGAAACTGAGTAACATCTTGCTTAAAAACCACTTGGTAATAGAAGAAATCAAAGATGGAATAAAAAATTTCCTAGAATCAAACAAGAATGAAAACCCATCATACCAAAACCTTTGGGACACAGCAAAGGCAGTGCTCACAGGCCAATTTATAGCAATAGATACACACATCAAAAAAGAAGGGACAAAAATCAAAACATTAGCTACACAACTTGAACAAATAGAAAGAGAACCGCAAAAGAAACCCACAGCCACAGTAAGAAAGGAAACAATAAAGATCAGAGCAGAAATAAATGAAATAGAGAATGGAAAAACAATGGAAAGAATCAACAAAACTAAAAGTGGGTTCTTTGAAAGGATCAACGAAATCGACAAACTATTGGCCAAATTGACAAAGGAAAAACAGGAGAGGACACAAACAACCCAAAAAAGAAATGAAATGGGGGACATTATGACAGACCTAACTGAAATAAAAGGGATCATAACAGAGTACTATGAAAAACTATACTCCAACAAATTTGAAAACCTAAAGGAAATGAGCAAATTTCTAGAAACACACTACTTACCTAAACTAACACAAACTGAGGTCGAAAATTTGAACAGACCCGTAACAAGAAAAGAAATTTGAGAGGTAATTAAAAAAAACTCCCAACAACAAAAAAGCCCTGGCCCAGATAGCTTCACTGGAGAATTCTACCAAACTTTAGAGAAGAGCTAACACGAGTGCTGCTCGAACTATTTTAGAACATAGAACATGAAGGGATACTTGCAAATTCATTCTATGAAGCCAGCATAACCCTGATACCAAAACCAGGCAAAGATACCACAAAAAAAGAAAATTACAGACCAATATCTCTCATGAATATAGATGCAAAAATTCTCAACAAAATTCTAGCCAAGAGAATTCAGCATCATATTAAAAAAAAAAAAATACTACACACTGACCAAGTGGGATTCATACCAGGTATGCAAGGATGGTTCAACATCAGAAAATCAATCAATATAATCCACCACATAAATAAAAGAATGACATGATCATCTCAATGCAGAAAAGGTATTCAATAAAGTCCACACCCATTCCTGATAAAATCTCTCAGTAAAACAGGTATAGGAGAAAAATTTCTCAACATAATAAAGGGCATCTATACAAAACCAACACCCAACATCATTCTTAATGGAAAGAGGCTGAAAACATTCCCCTTGAGAACAGGAACAAGACAAGGATGCCCTTTATCACTACTTCTATTGAACATTGTGCTGGAAGTCGTAGCTAGAGCAATAAGGTAAGAAGAAGAAATAAAGGGCATCCAAATTGGTAATGAAGAAGTAAAACTGTCCCTTTTTGTGGATGATATGATACTATACGTAGAGAACCCACAAGATACCAGAAGAAAACTACAGGAACTAATAAAGAGATTCAGCAGAGTAGGAGAATACAAGAACAACATAAAAAAACAGTTGGATTCCTATACACCAATAAAGAGAATGATGAAAAGGAAATTAGGAAAGCAACACCATTTATAATAGCTCCTAAAAAAAAAAAAATACTTAGAAATAAATATAAACAGGGATGTAAAAGACCATACAAAAAAAAAAAAAAAAACTACAAAATACTACTGCAAGAGACCAAAAGAGACCTACCTAAATGGAAAAACATAACAGGTTCATGGACAGGTAAACTCAACATTATGAAAATGTTAATTCTACCCAAAGCAATGTACAAATATAATGCAATCCCAATCCAAATACCAACAGCATTTTTTAACAAGATGGAAAAATTAATCATTGACTTCATATGGAAAGGGAAAAGACCCAGATAAATGAGCAGTACTGAAGAAGAAAAATAAAGTAGAAGGACTCACACTACCTGACCTCAGAACATACTATACAGCTGCAATAGTCAAACAGCCTGGCATTGGTACTATGACAGACACACTGACCAATAGAACAGAATCGAGAACCCAGATGTAAATCCATCTACCTATGGTCGCCTGATCTTCAAGAGAGGTTCAAAGTCCATTAAATGGGGAAAAAACAGTCTTTTTAACAAACAGTACTTTCAAAACTGAATGTCCATCTGTAAAAAAATGAAACAGGACCCATACCTTACGCCATACACAAAAACTAATTCAAAAGGGATTAAAGACCTAAATATAAAACCCAAAACTATAAAGATCATAGAAGAAAAAATACGGCCAACGCTAGAGGCCCTAATACACAGCATAAATAGGATACAGACCATAACTAACAATACACAAACACCAGAAGATAAACCAGGTAACTGGAATCTTCTAAAAATTAAACATTTATGCTTATCAGAAGACTTCATCCAAAGGGTAAAAAGAGAACATACAGACTGGGGGAAAAGAATTGGCTATGACCAATCCAACAAAGGTCTAATCTCTAAAATCTATAGGAAAATTCAAGACGTCTACAACAAAAAGACAAATAATCAAATTTAAAAATGGGCAAAGGATATGAACATTCACCAAGGAAGAAAGTCAGGTGGCTAACAGACATAGGAGGAAATGCTCGAGATCACTAGCCATGAGAGAAATGCAAATCGAAACTACAATGAGATACCATCTCACCCCGACATTACTGGCATGAATGAAAAAAGAAAATAAATGCTGGAGAGGCTACAGGGAGATTGGAACTCTTATGCGCTGCCATCTAAGATACTCCACTGGTCCCAAATATCTGGAGAAAGGGAGAATGAAGAAAACCAAAGACTCAAGGTAAAGATTAGTCCAAAAGACTGATGGACCACAACTATCACGGCCTCCAGCAGACTGAGTCCAGCACAACTAGATGGTGCCCACAGCTAGATGGAGGGAATGCAAAACGGTACAACCATTTTGGAAAATGATATGGCACTTCCTTAAAAAGCTAGAAATAGAAATACCATACAATCCAGCTATCCCACTCCTAGGAATATATGCTAGAGAAATAAGAGCTGTCTCATGAATAGACATATACACACCCATGTTCATTGCAGCATTATTCACAATAGCAAAAAAGATGGAAACAATGTAAGGGCCCATCAACAGATGAATGGATAAACAAACTATGGTACATATGCACAATGGAATACTAGGCAAGGATAAAGAACAATGATGAATCTGAGAAACATCTTACAACATGAGATGCTCTGACAGGGATCACAATAGAGCGTCCCAGACAGAATTGGAGAAAAATGTAGAACAAAATTCTACCTTAAAAAAAAGACCAGACTTACTGGTCTAACAGGGACTAGATAAATCCCGAGAGTATGGTCCCCAGACACCCTTTTAACTTGGTACTGCAGTCACTCCTGAGGTTCACCCTTCAGCCAAAGATTAGACGGGCCCATAAAACAAACAATAACACACGTAGTTCAACCATGTATAAAAGACTAAATGGGCACACCAGCCCAGGGGCAAGGAAGAGAAAGCAGGAGGGGACAAGAAAGCTGGACAAATGGAAATGGGGAACCCAAGGTGGAGAAGGGGAGAGTGTTGACACGTCGTGAGGTTGGCAACCAGTGTCACAAAACAATATGTGTATTAACTGTTTAACGAGAAACTAATTTGCTCTGTAAATTTTCACCTAAAGCACAATTAAAAAAAAAGTAAAAAAAAAAACTGTTTTTTTCCATATCAAATGGGAAAAGAATATAGTGATAACTGTTGAAGTGGTAGAGAAAACACGAAATAGTCAGAGATCCTTAACCAAAAAAAAACCAAACCCATTGTCATCGAGACGATTTAACTCATAGAGACCCTAAAGGACAAAGTAGAATTGCCCCATAGGGTTTCCAAGGAGTGGCTGGTGGATTCGAACTGAAGACTTTTTGGTTAGCAGCCAAACGCTTAACCACTGGGCCAAAATGTATCTACAAAGATGACCAAAACAGCATGACAGGGAAAAAAAGGACATTAACTATCCATTAGTTGTTGTTAGCTGCCTTTGGTTACCCCCCAACTCATGGGTCCCACTGTACAACACCGGAAACCATTGTGAGCTCAGTGGATGCTTTTAAAAAATGTAGTAATGCTACGCAAGGAACAACTATATACAGTGATTAAAACCATAGCCTTAAAGAAGAGGAGGAAGTACTTATGGTAGATAAAATGTAAAAAAAAAAAAGAAAAAGAATGGGAGGATGGATAACTACAGCACCAGGGATTCTCTGACTGGTGACTTTTATTGCTGAATTGATAACAAATTCCTACGTGTGATTTCTGCAGTCATACGAAGAGCATATCAAATATAAAGTAATTTCAAACTGGCAGATCGAGAAGCTGTTCCTGTTTGGATGATAAGTTACACTGTCACCCTGATTAGAATGCTATAGGCTTCAAGTAATAAGAAAGCAGGATTCAGCAGGCTTAAACATTCGGGACTTTATTATCTCAGATACCAAGAAATGCAGAGTTAGATTGGTTCCAGGGTTGAGTAGTTCAGCAGCTTAATAAGACCATTGAGGCTAAAGGTTCCTTCTTTCTTTCCTCTGCCAGCCTCTCTAGGTTGGTTCCGCCCCTGTTGGTTCTGCTGTTCCAGGCATCACTTTCTCACGCACCAAGGGCTCAAGGCAGAAAAAGGTCCATTTCTTCTTTGTGTCTCTTTATACAGGCAAAGAAGTCTTTCCAAACAGCCCCCAACAGATTTCCTCTCGTAGGGTCACACACTCTCTCTTCAGGTAATCACTAGGAAGGGAATGGAGTACCCTGGGTTGTGCAAATAAATGGTTAACATGCTTGGCTGCCAACTGTAAAGGATGGAGGTTCAAGTCCACCCAGAAGTGCCTTGGAAAAACGCCCTGAAAGTCTCCTTCTGAAAGAGCAGCTATCGAAAACTCTGGAGCACAGTTCTACTCTGGCACTCATGGGGTCACCATGAGTCGGGAGACTACTCAACAGCAACTTGCTTGCAAGGGAGTAGGTTCACCTGATTGGCTTAGACCAGTCAGGACTTTTTCAAGCAACAAAGGGGTAGAATGGATAGTCAAAACCAAATAAAACATTGGTACTCTTCCACAATGGAATAAGTGGGAAGTAGCTGTTGTATAGGCCAACAAGAGTGAGTGCTACAGCTAGTAGGTGAAGAGAGGTCAGCCAGCTCTGAAGGACCCCAGAGACAGCCTCCCTCCCTCAAAGACTGTGCTCTCCGAGGTTACAACTGTAGGTGGAAAGAGGGGTTGAGTCACTGTTGGGCGAATATGCAAACCAACAGTTATAACAATGTTATGAATCCTCCAGGATCCTAGGAAGGCATTGAAGGCATTTGGGAAGGTTTTCTAGAAAAAGTCGTGCTTGACCTGTGTTAAAGGGTGAGGAGGAGTTTTCTCTTCAACTGTTGGCCCCGATCAAGGGGCCAGTAAAGGCCATTCAGGCAGAGGGAAATACACCGGCAAATGCTTGGAGATGACAAAGAGCCAGGTGTGTTCAGGAAGGACTCCCTGGGTGGCACAAACAGTGAAGAGCTGGGCTGCTAACTGAAAGGTTGGCAGCTGGAGTTCACCCAGAGTTCCCTCGAAAGGCCTGGTGATCTACTTCTGAAAAACTCGGCCATTACAAACCCTATGGAGCACAGTTCTCCTGTGACATGTATGGGGTCGCCGTGAGTTGGAATCAACTTCACTGCAACTGGTCTGTGTGTCTTTGTGTGTTCAGGAGACTGTAAGCCGCCCTTATAGCAGGTGAGGTACTGCTGTAGAAATAAAGGGAGGTGAGGTTAGAGAGCTGAACAGAGCTGTATCCTGAAGGGCTGGCATAACTTGTCAAGAAAAGTGGACTTTTGGGGATGTTTTAAGCTTGGAAGTGGTTAGACTCCCTACTGTTTCCCTGAGGAAGCTCTGTTAACAAAGAGTCAAGACTTCCAGGTAGATATTTTTATTTCTACCTTTATTCAGCAGGCTAAAAATCCCAACTGGTATGTTGTAGAGGCTAGACAGGGATAAGGGTGAGGTGCACGGCTCTGAAAATGCTTAAGCTCGAATTTATCCCAGAAGAAGAATGCCTCTCTGTTCCATCTGTGTATTCCTGATACTTTGTGGCAGAGAATGCTGTGTGTTCACCAAAATTCCTTTCGTTTTTTCTCCTGGCACAAACTAGACTACAGTTTCAGTCTCCTTGGACATTAGATGAGACCATGTGACTAAGTTATGGCAATAGGAGGTAGAATTAGTGACATTTTAACCTCTTTAGGACTGGCCCCTAAAAGCCACCCACACCATTCTCCATGTTCTCTTTGCCCAGCCACTGGCCAAATGAAGACGGCTCCTAGGACAGAGAGGAGGGCAGAGCTACCGGATGGAAGGAGCCTGGGTCCCTGAGTGACCATATTGAAGAGAACCCACTGTGAACTAGCACTATGCATACCATTGTAGAGAAATATACTTTTAGTGTGATAAACCACTGAGACGTAAGAGTTTTGTTTGTTACTGCAGCTAGCGTACCCTGATTAATACATCCCTCTCGGGTGCCTGTGTTGTTGTTGTTAGCTACTGTTGAGTTGGCTCCTGACTCATGGTGACCCCATGCCCAATGGAACAAAACATTGCCTGGTCCCGCACCATCCCTATGATCGGCTGCAGCTTGAACTGTGTGATCCATAGATTTTTCATTGGCTGGTTGTCGGAAGTAAGTCACCAGGCCTTTCTTCCTAGTCTGTCTTAGTCTGGATGCTCCACTGAAACCTGTTTAGCATCATAGAAACCTCCAAGCCTTTACTGACAAAGTGGTAGCTTTGCATGAGATTCATTGGCTGGGAATCGAACCCGATATTAGGGAAACCGAGAAAACGGCTTCTTGATTAAGTCAAAGAAAGTGTACTGAAGTGTGCAGGAGGGTGGAAGCATTAAAGAAGGCTTGGAGGGGGTCATCTCTGAAAGCAGGACAGGAAGTCCTGTCTCACGGGGCTCCATGACATCACGTACATAAGGCATCTAGCATGAGCTGTATCTTAATGGAATAAGAAAAGTTTGTTGGGAGTTGGTAATTCTTGGTCTTATGGATATCTGGAAAAGGAGGATAATACCAGTACCTACCTCAGACAGTTTTTTGAGAGGATTCCATGAGACAATGTTTTAAAAGCACTTGGCACAGGGGCTATCAAATAAGATGGTGGCTGCTATAAGAAATGGTTGGGCTGAGATAGAAGCCGGTTTTAGGAGGAGAGGGCATTTCCGGCTAAGGGGGATGACAGGAGTAATGCTGTGGAGGCTGGAATGAGAGGAGGAGCTCCCAAAGATTGCACAGTGAAGGAGACACTGTGTTGGGGGAGGCAGGAGCCAAGATGAATTGTGTGTGTGTTGGAGGGGGGAGGGAGGGGACAGGCAGGAGTGACATCAGGTGGAGGGGTTGAAAAGCCCCCATTTATAGCCTGATGATCACCATTTGCCCAATGCAAATTCGGGTAATTCCATTGCCACCAGGCACACTTCTCTGCAGCATGCTGGCGCCTAATCATATCTCTCGTGCCATTTCCAAGAAGCTCAAAGGGCTTTCTGCAAGTTATCTGCTGGCCTGTCCCAACAGCCCTGCATTATCACCCCCATCTTACAGATGGAAAAACGGGACACCCGGTGGTAAAACGTACTTACCGAAGGTCAGAGTGTGAGTCAGTGGCCGCTTGTAGTCAGATACCAGATTTCTCCATCCACAGGCCCCTTCTGCGGCTCCTCCAGGCTGTCTTGCAGCGCCAAAGGAAGGCTGTGATTCCTTTTCTTCCAAAGAGCCACTAAACGTCCAGATTCCTAATGCAATTTAGTTATTAGCTAGATCCTGATCTTTAACAGCAAAGTTTGATTTACAGACTGAATATTCTCTTGGAAGAACAAGGTGCAGGTTGACAGCCTATACTATTTGTTTTAGCATTTATTATAAACATTTTCAAACAGAAAAGCTGAAAGATTTTACAGCCGACACCTATATACCCACTCGCTGCCTGTTGCCATCAAGTCGATTCTGCCTCGTAGGGTTTCAAAGGCTGTAATCCTTACAGAAGCAGACCGCCACATCTTTCTCCCACGGAGCGGCTGGTGGGTTCAGACCGCCAACCTTTCGCTTAACAGCCAAGTGTGTAACCACTGTGCCCCCAGGGCTCCTTACCCACTAGCTAGATTCTGTAATTAAAACTTTTTTTTTTTAACATTATTAGCTGAACTACTGCTAGAAGAATGATGAAGGTCTTCTGAATGATAGAAAAAGTGCTGCTATTAAAAATCATTTTAAAATCTGCAAATGGTGATAACAAAACAAAACCAAACCAAACCCAGTGCCATCAAGTTGACTCCGACTCATAGCGACCCTATAGGGCAGAGTAGAACTGCCCCATAGTTTCCAAGGAGCGCCTGGCAGATTCGAACTGCCGACCCTTTGATTAGAAGCTGTAGCACTTAACCACTACACCACCAGGGTTTCCGCAAATGGTGATAAGAGTTTTAAAAAATAATCTCGCAATCCCTCAGCTCTAACCAGTAGACTTTAATATTTGCTGCCAAAGGGAGATTGCAGTAGATTTCAAGAACGCTCTCGCACTGAGACTATATCCTAACATGAGTCTTTAAAATTACAGTGTCATGGTATTTCATGACATTGGTCTATTAAAAAAAAAAAAAAGACATCTGCCCCCCCCCACCAAAGAAAAAAAAATAGGCATTGGGAATAGGGAGTATGGCTTGCAGTCTTGGAATAAAAAAATACTTAACTTTTTTATTGTTGTAAAAATATATATAGCCCGTTTGCCAATTCCCCATTTTTCCAGTGTATAACTAAGTTAAAAAATTAACTAAGTAATATCAGTTACATTCATCTTGTTGTGCAAAGAAATACCTTTAAGTCCTTTCTGTAGGGACTCAGGCATGAAGTCAGGAGGTTAAAACTGCATGGCCCGAGGCTTGAAGGCACCCAAGAAATCTTTAGATCAACTTCTTTATGGATAAGGCCAGAGAGGGTAAGTGGCTTGCCCAAGGTCACAGAGCAAATGCCTTTGGTTGACAATGTTAGACTAATAACTTCTTATCCTAGAGGCAGAGAGTTGGAACAGTATTCAAATGGCCACAACATTTTGTCATTGTCACCTTCCACCCATTCCGACCATCACGGAGGCTTCACTGCACATGCCCTGTCTTTATGCAGAGATTCGCACTCAGAACAAGTGTTAGTTGGGACTGCCGCCACCAGAGTAGGTGCCAGAGACATCCCTTTTGGGGGAGTCTGAGTGGAAGAAAGTTGGCTGGGCAACTTTTGGTTGGTTGGGTTGGGCTCAAATGTGGTGGATCTGACGTGTTGACCGCGCTTTGGGCCCCATCTTTTCTGTCTGCCCTGCGGCTCTGTCCTGGGGTCAGTTCCCCACATGCCCATGGGTCCAGCTTCTGAGGCCCTTTGTGGTCAACTAGGGGCGACATCAGAATATGCCACCTGATCAGAGGATGAATGGATAAATAAAGCCCGTTTCACCTCTCTTCTCTCCGCCACCCCTCCTGGATTTAGCTAAGAGCCGTGTTCGCACTGGGATCCCGGTAGTTTCTCCCAAGAGGCGCCCAGCAGACTGGGGCCAGGTTTCACTCAGAGAACTCTCTTGACCCAGGAAGTGGTTTCAGAAAGGCCGCTAAGCTCCTGGCAGGGGGCTGATGCAGGAAGGAAGCAGCAGAAATTCCTGTCCCCCTCTATCAGTTTGTCATCTTTGGCCTGCATAACCCTGAGACCTTAATCTATCTCAGGCGTCAGCCAGGATTCTGTCCCCAGCACTAAACTCATTTAAGGGATGGGGGTGCCTATTAATAACTAAGATAACCAAATCTCCCAGGCTGTGATATTCCCTGACCTGCCCCCAGGCAGGCCTTAATGACTGTTTGTGAAGTGCCTGGAGAGGCTCAGATGAAAGGCATCCAGGTGAGCACAGCCCTGCCCACCGATGCCAGGACACCTGCTGAGCCCTGCCTGGTCCAGCTGTTACCCGCTGCTCAGGCTGGCCCAGAGGCTCCCCGGAGAAGGCGCCACAGGACTCTGAGCCCCAGAGAGGCAGGGCAGGGGTGGTGTGGGAAGGATGGGGAGGTGTGGGAAGGACAGAGAACCGGAAGGAGGAGATCCAGGGAAAGGAAGGAAGGAGGGAGGGAGAAATGAGAGGGATAGAGGGAAGAGGGCAGAAAGAAAAAGAAAGGGAGGGGAGAGAGAGGGTGGGAAGAAAATGAGAATGAATGAATGAGAGAGACTGAAGACAAGGGAGAACAAGGAGGGAGAGAAAGAGAGGAAAGGAGAGAGGGAGGAAGGAAGGAAGGGAAATGGGAAAGGGTGATTTAGAACTGCTGAGAGAGAAAACAAAGATGTGGAGAGAATCAGACAGTGAGAGACGGGAACTTGAGACCCAAAGAGCAGGGAGCGCCCAGAGACAGGTATAGAGGAGAGAAGAGAGATTATAGAGAATTGAGACTGAGAGAGGCAGACACAAGAGAGACAGAGATATTGCCAAGTGAGAGACTTAGGGAAGAGACGGCACCAAGGAAAGAGACCTGGAGAGAAGGCCGCTCAGCCCCCCACCCGCAGCATCCTCTGCCTCCCCCGCCCCCCGCGGCTTATCAGCCCAGCGGCGCAGCGGCGGCGGCGCGCGGGCGGGCGGCCTTGGGCTCGCGAGGCGGCGGCGGCGGGGCCTTATTGCAGGTGCGCTGGCGCCGCCGAGTCTGCAGCGGCCGCTCCGTGGCCGGCCGGGCGGCCAGGCGGGTGGCGGCGGCAGGCACGGCGCGAGCAGGGGCGCGGGGCGCGGCCTCGCCTTCGCACGCAGGGCCGGCCGCTTCGCACCTGGCTGGGCGCCGTGAACTTGCCCCGCACTTGCTCTTCCATCTGCACTGAGAACGAGGCCGGGCTGAGCCCAACCAGGCCAGGGCTGCCTGCTACCAGGGAGGGCCTGGGATGTGTGCGCTAGGGCCTTGTATTTGTCACCAGGTGCAGCTTCTCAACAACATCTACTATTACATAGAGCAATAAAAGTAGCAATATTATTATCCACCGTTGCCTTGAGTGCTTTTTAGTCGCTTTGCTGGTCAGCGGAGCCCAAAGTAGTATGGCCTCCCAGAGTTTGATGCCAGCCTAGCACTTAACCTTGGGCAGGTATCTTCGCCTCTCTGTGCCTCAGTTTCCTCTTCTGTGATACTGGCATAATAACGTGCCCACATCATAGAGCTGCTGGGGAAGTGAAAGAAGCATGAAGACTTGAGAACTTCCAATACTCCAGCACTTAGAAGTGGTTGTTCCGCTCTGGCTATTGTTACCAGTGGCATTGTTATCTGGGGTGAAACGGGAGCCTGACAAAGCAGCTGGTGGAAATGGACCACCTGCCAACCCCAAGTCTTGGTGGCTCATGGTCTGTCCTCTGGGTTGCAGAGAGAAGCCAGGTCTCCTGAATGTGCCTCCAGGCCTCATTCCTGAGTGGACAAGCTGCTCCCAGCCATGGGTCCCATGGTCCTGTCGGGAAAGTGAGTCTTAGATGATCCCCACTCTAAGCCCTCATGCCTCTCTCTCAGGGAGGCTGATGATCCCTGGGGCAGGCTGGCTACCTGCACAGAATTTGGAACCAGCCTGTCTGGTTTTGAAATCTTCCATCTTTATGAGCTGGAGTAACAGTCTATCCTGGAGGGACAGGACCTGGGAGCAATCTAAGAGAGCTTCACAGAGGAGGTGACATCTGTACCAAGGAGTCATGAGAGGTGGATGGCATTGTCCAGGTAACACAGACAGAGGGAGGCGCTTCATCCAAATAAGTTTGCCAAATGAAATACAAAATTACAGCAGGAACAGAAGGGAATTTTTCTGTCTGGGAAGAGGGAACAGTCTTGGTGGAAGGGGTAACATTTGATTTGTTACTACACAGTGAGTAGAAGGGCTGTGTTGTCTGGTGGTTAGAGGCGAGGGGTGAGGGTCCCCAAATAACCTGCCCACCGGAGTGAGGCAGATCAGAGAAACGAGTGAGGTGGGCAGAGGAGGGTGTGCCCCATCTAACAGCAGCAGGGAGGAGCTTCTCTTCTCTAGCCAACTGTCGTCACGAACAAATATCCGCCAGCGAGCAGAGCATCTGATTTTTCAAGAGGCATTAAGTGTTAGGGTGAAATGTTCCATTTTCTTTATCTTGACCACTCAGAAAGAAACGTAAAACTAAAAACACCATGTAGGCTAAACAAAACACATCCGGGGGCCAGATTTGGCCCTGCAGGCACTTTTTGGAGACCTTTGGGATAAAGCCTGAACGATGGGAGAGACGGCCAGTTGCTGTCGAGTCGATTCCAACTCACGGTGACCCCACCTGCATCAAAGTAGGCCTGTGACCCATAGGGTTTTCAATGGCGTTTTCCGAAGTCAATCACGAGGCCTTTCTTTTGATGCACCTCTCTCTGGGTGTACTCAAACCTCCAACCTTTTAGTTAACAGCCGAGCATATTAAATGTTGTTACCACTCAGGGACTCCCAGGAGAAAAAACCCTTTGCTGTCCAGCCAATTCTAACTCGTAGTAACCCTATAGGACAGAGGAGAACTGCCTCATAGGGTTTCCAAGGAGCAGCTGGTAGATTCAAACTGTGGACTTTTTGGTTCATAGCTGAGCTCTTAACCACTGCACCACCAGGGCTCCCTCCCAGGAGAAGAGGGCCTCAAATGTTTGCCAGAGCTACGAGCACTTAGAGTATTGACAAGGCCTCAAACCACACAGCCTTCTTGAGTTTCAGCTCTCAGCGTTTTAGAATTTAGCATTGAGCTTTAGCCGTCCCCCCATTAAAGTCAGCCCCTCCCAAGATAGCTCTATGTGATGACCATCGCATATTTCAGATCAAACAAGGAGACCAGAGCAGCAGGAGGCTGCAAACCCCCAGGTCTGACTATTTCCCTCCAGCCCTCTGTCTCCCAAAGGGCAGAAGGGCGCGGAACCTTCTAGAACCCGAGGCTTCACTCCCTTTTCTCCCTCGCTAAAATGATAGCTCTCCTTTTCCTTAATCCTTTCTTGGGGCTGCCCCATCTTTTCCACTTTCCATCATCATTAGGACTGGAGCATGCTGACCCACAATGCCAAAATGAAGCAAATCAAATAAAATATAAAGAGACCTGTCAAAGCCTTTTCAACGCAGCCCAGGGGAAGTTCCCCCAAATTAAGGCAGTGCTTGTGAGCACACCAGTCAGAAAGAAAAGCTTTTAGCTGAAACCAAGAACATTCCTGGCCGAGGTATTTCATTATAATAATGGTCTAGCTCGGATGGGCAATTTAGGAGAAAGGCTATCCACTGAAAACAGTTGTTACTATAAGAATGCTGGGAGGCTGCAACGGGAGCCCGCACACTCTTTAATTTGAGGCAGGGAATTTGATTCAATACATGGAGCTTTTAGGTTTATTTCCCTCTTTTGGATGCCTATGTATCACAGATAATCTTTGTTTTCAGACCCCCAAAGGAGGCTTGGCTGTTCGACTTGATAGGAGTCTTTGATTACTCCCAACCACCCATTAGTTAATTGTTCAGAGGTGAGGGGCTTACGGGTCAGGCAGATGATGACCCTTAGGGTACCCCACTCGCAGTGGGATTATGTCACCGAGATCGCGCACAGTCTCCGTCAGGGCCTTTCTGAATTCAGTTGGTCCACACCGCATGACTGAGTGAGAGAAGATTCCAGCAAAACAGCCCCTAGTTAAGGCTGTATGGTTCTGGGGCCTCATGAATGGCAACGTGCTTAATAACGCTCAACTAACTCAGAGAAGGGATGTCCATTCATGTATGCGATCAAGGACTGCTTATTTAGGACCTACTGTGCTGGCCTGAGCATAAGCAGTGAAAAGATACAGTTGATGCTCTCATGGGGTCGACACTTTCCTGGGGAGATAGTCATTAAAGAAATATTTACACAAATGATTGGATTCTCAGTATGACAAATGTAATAAAGAAGTAAGATAGGGCATTATAAGGGTACCGTATTTTCTCAAATAACACACCCATTCATACAACATGTGACATAGCATGCTTATGAAAATAGCATGGGGGTGTGTGTTTGGCAAAAAGTGTATAACCCGTAAGTTATTTGCATAAAAATACAGTACTGCTCTAGTCTTGAAAGGGAGAGTGGTGGTGGATCAGAGGGGTGGGACAATGTCCCTTATAAATCAGTTGTTTAAAGAATGTGTAAGAATGTGATGTTTGTTTTGAGAAGTAAGAAAGTCCCTGGGTGGGACAAACAGTTAATGCACTGGGCTACCAACCAAAAGGTTGGAGGTTCTAGCCCACCCAGAGGCACTTCGGGAGAAAAACCTGGCAATCTACTTTAGAAAAATCAGCCATTGAAAACCCGGTTGGAGCACAGTTCTACTCTGACACACACAAGGTCCCCATGAGTTGACTAGACAGCAGCTGGTTATGGTTAGAAAGGGTTTGAACCAGGCAATAAAACCAACTAAAGAATCTGGAGGAGACCCAGTGATTTCTTCCAAAGTCTTCACAATGTGTGTCAGCATCCTTGCGACTGAAGTCCATCTTTCGCTCTCAAGCCAGAAAATAGTATCTGGATATGCTCTTATTTATGCCTAAGAAATTCCTCTGGGCTACACTTATGGCTGGCATTGTACCCAGGTCCCAGGTAATTAAAATCAAATCAGGGTAGAGAAATCGCAATTGAATCAAGATAATATTAAATGGATAGAGTTCTTTGAGTGTCTGCTCTGGCCGCAGTTCTGAATGAGAGGGTGGAAGAGAATGGAGATAAAAGTAAAGGGCAAGTCAACAAAAGGAATAAGAAATTTGGCTTTGGAATGCCAAGATGTGGGTTCGAGTTCTAGTTTGTCGCTTCCTAGCCTGTTTGAACTTGGCCATGTAAGGTAACTTATCAGTGCCTTGTTTCTTATCAGGAAAATGCCTTACTAATCCCTGTGTTTCAGCTTCTTGTTTGAAACAGGTGAACTAATGGCTATAAAGGACCAAGTACTGTTCCTGACACATAGGAAGCACTCAAAAAAAAAAAAAAGTTGCCATTGAGTGGACTCCAACTTATGGCGACCCCATGTGTGTCAGAGTAGAACTGTGCCCCAGAGGATTTTCTTTTGTTTTTATTGTGTTGAAAATATACATAACAAAACATAGTCCATCTCAAAAATTTCTCCGTGTACAGTTTGATGATATTGATTGCATTCTCTAAGTTGTCGCAGCTGTTCTCGCTATCTTTTTCCAAATCATTCTACCACCGTTGACATAAACTCAATGCCCCTAAAGATAAACTGTCCCTTTCCCTCTCCTTCCCATCCCTAGTAAACAACAACAACAAAAAAAACCGCTCAAACTGCTACCATCCAATCCATTCAGACTCACAGTGACCCTGTAAGATAGAACCGCCCCATAGGGTTTCCAAGGCTGTAAATCTTCATAGAAGCAGAGTGACACATATTTCTCCCACAGAGCAGCTGGTGGGTTCGAGCCACCGATCTTTAGATAAGCAGCTAAGCACTAAACCACTGTGCTACCAGGGCTCCTTCCATCTCTGGTAACCACTAATAATCTTTGGTTTCTATATATTTGCTTATTTCAAGTAAATGACATATATACTATTTGTCTTTTGCTAATGACTTTTTTTTTTTTTTTGCTCAGCATGATGTTTTCAAGGTTCATCCATGCTGTGGGATGCATCAGGACTTCATTTTTCTTTATGGCTGAGCGGTATTCCATTGTGTGTACCTACTACAGTTTGATTAACCCTTCGTCTGTTGATGGACATTTCAGTTGTTTCCCCCTTTTGGCTATTGTGAAAAGTGATTCAATGAACAGTGATCCCCAGGTTTCTGTTTACATTCCTGCCTTCGCTTCTTCTGGGTATATATCTAGGAGCGGCATTGCTGGGTCATATGGTAGTTCTACATTCAACTTTTTGACGAACCGCCAAACTCTTTTCCACAGTGACTATACCATTATACACACCCACAAGCAGTGGATAAGTGTCTAATAGGGTTTTAAATGGCTGAGTTTTGGGAAGTAGATCACCAGGCCTTTATTCTGAGGTGCCTCTGGGTGGACTCGTACCTCTCTAACCTTTTAGTTAGCAGCTGAGTGTATCGACCATTTGCACCACCCAGGAAAGTTAATTATTTTGAATACCTGGCCAAGGAACTAAGAAGATAAAATCTCTGCACATGAAACATTAAATCCTGAAAGATTTAAACCAGGTATTAAGATGGAAATAGAAGAGAATAATTGCCAGCTGAATTGTACACAAGCAGTCGTTGGCATAAGAAAGAGATTGAACTTGTAAGGGAATAGACTTGCAAGTTCAGTAGGATTTGACCATGCAGATCGATGGTGGCAAGGAACCAGATGGGGGTGGTCCTTCCAGAGAGTATGGGGTGCATGGAGTCAAGGAGGTGGGTAAGTATAAATAATGAGTAGAGCAGTTTGAGTAGAAGGAGATGGCCCACTTGAGGAAAGAAACCCTGGCCCATATGTTTGAGAAAGGAGCTTGGAGCTTGTAGGGAGTGAAGACATGTTCACAGATTCTTTGACACTCCTGGCATTAAGGGGTGGAATCTAATTCCCTTCCTCGAATATGGGTGGGCCTTAGTGTCTTGCAGTGGAAAGGATGAGGCATGACTTCCAAGGGGAGGTCATAGAAGGAGATACAGCTTCTGCCTGTCTCTCCCTCTTGGGACATTCAGCATTGGAGCTCTGAATCACTATGTAAAATGCCTGTCTACCCTGAAGCCACTATGCCGGAAAGATCAGAGAGAGCAAGAAGACCAAGGAGTCCTGGCTGATTCAGCCCAAGCTGGTTAAGTCTTCCCAGTCCAGGTGCCAGATGTACATAAAAAAGCTTCAAGATGACTCCGCCCCAGCCACAGTCTGACGGCAACCACAAGCTAGACCCTGAGAGAAAACCAGCCTGCTGAGCCCAGTTGTCCCCTAGAAGCCTAGGAGGGAAAATAATAAGAGTTGTTGTTTAAGTCACTAAGTTTGGAGTGGTTTGTTATGCAGTGGTAATGACCAGAACAGGGCTGGACTGTGAATGTCTGCTTAACGGGTGTGGATTTTACACTGTGGCAAGTGGGAGCCATGGAAGGTGTTTGAGCTGTGAGTGCCATGATCAAAGTGGCATTTTAGGAACATTCCTCCAAAGGCTTCTGCCAGGTAAGAGTAAGGATGGTTGGATGTGGAGATACCTGTTAAGAGGTGATTAGGAGGATGAATCCTTTGCCTTTTTTCTTCTCTTGAATGACTTGTAATCCTTCCTTGGGAGCTGATGACGTGTCCAGGGCACTTGTCTGCAAGTCGGGCCCTGCCTGCTACAGGGAAAGGAACGTCAGAATTGCCCAAGGACAGATGACAAGGAGAAAATTTGAGGTGGAGACAGGGATGCAGTTCGACATTGTGTGAGGTCTCCAGGCCACTCTGTACCTCTCTTCCGGCTGCGCCAGACCTGGGATCATGGGCGTTAGTGTCTTGAGCGAGTTGAAGATTAGAAGGTAAACCTTGGTGAAATCTCAAGCGTATAATTTACCACATGAATCACCTGGTTGAGCGTTGACATAAAATTTACAGCCTGGGGTGGCAACTGGGGTCATTAAGCAGCCTAAGTTGCTTTGGAGTTGGAGGCTCCGCTGTACGCTTTTCAGTGTGAGCAAATAGGCAACCTAGCAGATAAACTGGGGAAAAATTTCGATCAGGTCAAAGACCTTCCCAGGTAATGCACGGGCTGGATTCTTCTGGAGCAGCTCCAAGAGTGTCCATGACCCTTTTCAAAAATGTAGAGTCCTGCTGGGTGGGCTCTGATGTCTGGCACTTCCCTCTCAGATGCTACAGCAATTAGCAGAAGTCGGTTAAGGAGGCCTTGACTAGAGCAGAGTTTTCTTGACGTGTGCGCCTGGTGCTCCTGCTGTAGACTCACCTGGGGCACGTCTCCTAAATGCAGATTCCCAGGCACCAACCCACACCCATTGCATCAGGTCTGCCTGGGGTTTGGTATTTTTAACAAGCGTCGGGTGTTGCTCACCCACTCTGAAGTTAGAGAAACCCCATCAAGTATTCTAGAGGAAAATTCTTGGGTTTTTTTTTTTTTTTTTTAATTACAAAATTAACACATGTCCGTTGTAACCCAATTGGGAAAATCTGGTCTGTTTTTAATAAGTAATTAAAGATGGAACACTGGCAGAATGATTCACATAGAAATGTTCACTGGGGCATTTTCTGCTTACCAGTTTATACCTCTGGACAGGACGGGTATGAACAGCTAAATTAGCTAAGGGAGCAAAACCAAAAAAAAAAAAAAAAAAGACCAAACCCATTGCCGTTGAGTCGATTCCAACTCATAGTTGACCCTATAGGACCAAGTAGAACTGCCCCATAGGGTTTCCAAGGAGCGCCTGGTGGATTTGAACTGCTGACCTTCTGGTTAGTAGCCGTAGCACTTAACCAGTATGCCACGCCAAAGGGGAGGAGGGCATTTCTTGTTTGGCTAAGTGGTCAGGCACAGCGCTGCACGTGAGAATTCCAGTTTGAAGTCTTTCTAAGCATCTGGCCACGCTAAGCTGGAACAGCAAGGCTCTAATGGAATGGGTGGAAAAGGTTTGCTCAGGATGTTTTAAGTTATATCCAGAAGCTCCGTACATTCATCCATTTAGTAGTTGTTTAATGAGCGCCTCCTATACGCCAAGGAGCCCTAGTATAGCAACGGTTAAGCTCTTGGCTGCTAAATGAAAAGTTCGCGTGTTCATACCCACCCAGCGGTGACCTGGTGATCTGCTCCCATAAAGATTAAAAAAAAAAAAAATTTTTTTTTTTTTTTTTTAAAGATTACAACCTAGAAAACCCTATGGGGCGGTTCTACTCTGTCATACAGGGTTGCTATGAGTCGAAATCAGCTTGACAGCACCCAAAGACAACAACAACTCTGTATGCCAGGCATCTCCTAGTCACTAAGGATGCAGCGGAGCCCGGATGGCACAGTGGTTAAGAGCTTGGCTGCTAACCAAAAGGTTGGCAGTTCAGATCCACCAGCCACTCCTTGGAAACCCTGTGGGGCACTTCTTCTCTGTCCTATAGGGTCACTATGAGTCCGAATTGCCTCGATGACAATGGGGTTTAGTGAGGGATCCCACAGGGGCTGCAGCAGCAAGAGGTCTGTGATTCCCTCCACTTCCAGATTCTGATGAAGTATCATTTTCTACTGGAACAGGGAAGGTAGTTCATTCAGCTTTTCAGGAAAATCTTCACCTTAAGAACAGCTTCCTTTCACGAAATACCGGTAGAGAGTGGAGGCTCTCACATGCTTTTTAAAGCAAGGATCGACAGACTAACGCCCGCAGACCAAATCCGGACCATTGCCTGTTTTTGGTTATAAAGTTTTATTGGGACGCAATTGTGCTCGTTCATTTCCCTATTGTATATGGCTACTTTTGTCATACAGCGACCGAGTTGGGTAGTTTTGACAGAGAAAATGGCCTATAAAGGCGGAAATCTTTACTTTCAGCCCTTTCCAGAAAAAGTTTGCCAGCGCTGCTGTAGGGAGCTTCAGGGAGCACAGACATTTAGAATTCCTGAGGAGCCCACATAGGGGCAGTGGTGGTTCGGTGGCACAATTCTTGTCTTTCACGAGAGAGCCGGGTTCGACTGGCGCAGCCACCAGCCGTCTGTCATTGGAGGCTTGCATGCTGCCACCACGCTGAACAGGTTGCAGTGGAGCTTCTGGACTAAGGTGGACTAGGAGGGGCGGCCTGGTGATCTACCTTGGAAAACCAGCCAATGGAAACTGTATGGATCACAAGGGTCCAGTCCACAGCCAATCACGGGTGTGGTGCAGGACTAGGCAGCGTTCCGTCTGTTGTGCATGTCAGGGCCTGACTCTGTGGCAGCCAACAACATGAAAAAGAAGAACCCGTATGTTTGAACCAGGGAGTAAAACATCAGGTCGTCCTGGCACCCTCGAATTCCAGGAAAGAGAGGGACCTCTCTCTCTGTGTGTGCTCTGCATGCCTCTCGCTTGCCCCTTTGTCTTCTCCAGGCTTGTCAAGGACAGATGACAACTTCATCGAAGGGCACACACCTTCTGTTCTGTAGTCTTCCCCTCCAGTCCCCAAGTGAGGGTCTGGGAATTTCGCCTTAATCCACCAGCAAACCCTGGGGGGCGGGGAATTTAAGCCTTGTTTGGTTCTTTAACACCGTGCCGTGCAGCTGATCTGCAGATAACTCAAAGGACAGCTGTCTTTGGAGCCAGGTTGATAGGGATCAGGTGGAATGTTGTGTGGGGCGGTCCGAGGTAGCCTCATAAACCATTCTGACAAGACTCCGTGCTGGTTACTGGCCTCCTTCTCACTTCTCCATCACCAGGACTCGTCTGTGTTGGGGGCTGTAATTGCAGGTAGCAGGGATGCTAAGAGGCCCTTAATCCTCAGATTTACTGGGCGGATTTATGCTCCTTGGTGCTTTTGCCCCTTTATTCTCTGGTGAATTGACTGGCTGCGCAAGAAGTCGAAATCCTTGGCGTGTTCTGCCTCCTAGGAGGCTCATGACGCTTTGTGAAGGCTGCCAGCTCCCATGGGGACGATTGAATTGCCCCAGAGCTGAGTTCCCAACAGTTTTCCAAGCTCATGACTCAAAGGGCTATGCTTAGGGGCCTGGGTAAGGGAAGCGGAAGGGGGCCGACCACAGGCCTAGGTTCAAATCCTGCCTCTGCCGTTGGATCCTGGGCGGTCTTTGCCAAGGACAGTACCTCTCTAGGCCTCAGTATGTCTCATCTATAGAAATGAGAATTATGCTACCCACCTTCTTGGAAGTCCCTGGGTGGTGCAAGCAGTTAACATGCTCGCCTGCTAACTGAATGGTTGGAGGTTTGAGTCCACCCAGAAGCTCCTCGAAAGAAAGGCCTGGCAAAATACTTCTGAAAAATCAGCCACTGAAAACCCGGTGGAGCACAGTTCTTCTCTGGCACACATGGAGTCACCATGAATTAGAATCGACTCCATGGCAGCTGGTTCTGGTTACCTACTTGAATGGCTGAGTGGATTGAATTAAATACCATATGCTGCCAGCCCCAGTTAAAAAAAAAAAAATACTGAGTTTCTTTCTCTTGGGTACTCCTCTATTTGGAAACCTTACATGGCACCCTTCTACCAGCCCAATCAAACCTAGTGAAGAGATAGAGCCAGTAAGCGGGAGTGGGGGTGTGGGGAGTGGAAGGGACAGTATTTGGGGGTCCTCAGGCAGAGGGCAGTTAATGCAATGGCCCACAGATGGTCATGAGTGTGTGTTGGGTGTTTGAGAAGCAGTCAGAAGAGCCCACATGGTAAGCAGTGGGGAGGTGGATAGGAGTTTTGGCCACTCCAGCGGCTGAAGCAGGGCCGCATGAAGAGTTTGAGTCTGCTGCCAAAAGGCACGGGAAGGCTTTAAGTAGAGGAGTAACTTGATTTTGCAACAATTTAAGATGACGGCTCTGGTTGCAGTGAGGAGGATACTGGTTCATCCTTCTCGAAGGCCTTCAGTGGATGTCTTTGTCTGCATGACCTTCCTCAGTGCCTGGGTTTTCAGAAGAGTCACGAGTCTGAAAGGGTTGGGGAACGAGAGAAAAGCCTGTTCCTATTGAGAGTTCCCAAGGCCAAGTCAAGAGCCTCAGATCTTTGCCTAGTGGTGCATAAAAGCCCTGTTATTTCCCAGGAAAGAAAGGCAGCGGCGGCACAGGTGCCGTGGTCTGCTCCAAGGCCCTCCTGCTAGTTGCAGCTGTTGGAGTTGCTTCAGTTCAGAACGAAGCCTGGAGCGCAGGCAGGGAACACGAACCGTGCAGTGCTGTCTGAGGGCTTTGGAGTCAGACCAACCTGAGTTTGTGAGTGGCTGTGCCTCTTCCTAGCTAGGAAGCCTCTATGAGCTTCTCTGAGCCTTAATTTTCTCATCTGTAAGATGGGAACAATAACAGTATCTACTTCATAGCAAGGCTCTGAGCATTCAGGGAAGTATATAACGTATGAGCACGTCACAGCCATTCAATAAATGGTATACATTGCTATTATTTTTCATTAGCTACAAGACTGTTGCCCCACATACTTTTACTTTTTTTGAAAAACTTGTGAAATAAAGTAGAAAGATAATTCTCTTTCCCTGTAATTCCAACACCCAGAGTTATAAGGAACGTTAATCCCTGGGTGGCGCAGATGGTCAGTGTGCTCCACGGATAACACCTTGGAAGGAAGGCTTGACGGTCAACTTCCCAAAAACCCAGCCATTGGAAACCTTATGGAGTACAGTTCTACCTGATACCCATGGGATTGCCATGACTTAGAACTGACTCCATGGCAACTGGTTTTAATACCTCATAGTCTTAAATGTTCCTGTGTAAAGTCTCATGAGCTTTGAAAAGCTGGGCAGGGGCAGAGTGGAGAAGCTCAGGCTTTGTACCCAGATCTCATGTGAGTCCCTGGGTGTACAGCTCCCTAGCTATATGCCTTTGAGCAAGTCACTTCGCTCCTCTGAGCCTGGTCCCTCATCTTTTAAGATGGTTAGTATCTCCCTTAGAGCTGTGATAATTGAGGCTAATTGAAATAATGTTTAAAATAGCTTTAGTGTTAAGTGCATTTTATTCTTGCTCTTTGAAAAATGCTTATCCATGTATTAAAAAAAAAAAAAAAGCTGATTTTTGAGAATTAGATTGGCAGGCTTTTTTTCCGTGACACCTCTGGGTAGACTCGAACCTTCAACCTTTTGGTTAGCAGTCCAGCACACTAACTGTTTCCACTACTGAGGGACTCCCTATGTATAGTGGATGAGGTAACAAGAAAGCATACTCCTTATTTCAAATGGGATCCTACAGGCCCAGTGTCTAGCGTGAGCCGCACCTGGCACGTAGGAGCCTTCTAACATGAGGTCACTTCCCTTTGTTCTGCGGACTCCACCACAAGAACTGTGCCTGCGGACTCCCATGGTGCCTTGGCTCTGATGGGAAGGCTGTGCGTTCTCCCTTTGACACCTAATCGTCCTTTAAAACTGGGTGATGGCTCTGCATCCCACTTTGAGATGTGGCGTCTGGGGTCTTAAATGCTAACAAGTGGCCATCTAAGATGCATCAATTGGTCTCAACCCACCTGGAGCAAAGGAGAATGAAGAACACCAAGGTCGCACGACAACTAAGAGCCCAAGAGACAGAAAGGGCCACATGAACCAGAGACCTACATCATCCTGAGACCAGAAGAACTAGTTGGTGCCTGGCCACAATCGATGACTGCCCTGACAGGTAACACAACAGAGAACCCCTGAGGGAGCAGGAGATCAGTGGGATGCAGACCTCAAATTCTCATAAAAAGACCAGACTTAATGGTCTGACGGAGACTAGAGGAATCCCAGCGGTCATGGTCCCCAAACCTTCTGTTGGCACAGGACAGGAACCATCCCCGAAGACAACTCATCAGACATGAAAGGGACTGGACAGTGGGTAGGAGAGAGATGCTGATGAAGAGTGAGCTAATTATATCAGGTGGACACTTGAGACTGTGTTGGCATCTCCTGTCTGGAGGGGGGATGGGAGGATAGAGAGAGTTGGAAGCTGGCAAAATTGTCACGAAAGGAGAGACTGGAAGGGCTTACTCATTAGGGGGAGAGCAAGTGGGAGTACGGAGTAAGATGTATATAAACTTATATGTGACAGTCTGACTTGATTTGTAAACGTTCACTTGAAGCTCAATAAAAGTTAATAAAAAACAAAAACTGGGTGATGGCTGATCCTTCCAGAAAGGGAAAGGCCCTTTGCTGTGAGTCACGGGGCAGCCGGGATGTCGGCATTGTCCCCTGGAGCCAGTGGACCTGGGAGAGGAACCCCTCCCTGGCTCAGCCTGGACTGCTGCCCGGGAGGATGTGTCAGCTCCAGACCAGGCCTGGCCAGGGAGGACTTGGCTCTGCAGCCTGGGCCCCAGGCATGGCCCGCTGGGGTCATCACAGCCCCAGAAGGGCTCATGGGGGAAGACCTTCCTCTGGTCTCCCCATGCCACCTTCAGTCCTCCCACCCATTCGCCACGGGAGCTTCTGAAACCCAAGACCAAGTTATGTCACTTGCCCAGTAGAAACCTGACAGTGGTTTCTGTGGATCCTGGAACAAAATTCAGACTCAAGCTGATGCGGCAGCGTGGTAGCCCAGGGCCTTCCACTACCCTGCCGTCCGTGTGTCCTTTGCTCCTCTGCCTACACCAGTGATTCTCATACTGGAAGGTGGGGGAGAGGGTCAAATGGACATTGTGGGAGTTTTGTTCGCCAGGGGACGTGTGGCAATATCTGGAGACATTAATGGTTGTCGGTACTGGGGAGGGGGGAGGGGGTTGTGTGCCCCTGCGCATCTAGTGGGTAGAGATGAGGGATGCTGCTAAATGTGTAACAATGTCCAGGCCAGACCCCACAACAAGGAATATCTGGATCCAAATGTCAACAGTGCCAAGGCTGAGAAACCCTCTTCCAGAAAGCTGTGGGTTGAGATTTATCCCTCCATTCCACACACTCCTGACCTTTCCCATCTTAGCCTCCATTGCTCTTCTCCAATGAAGAGCCCATATGTCATTGCATAAAATCTTTGTCTTTCTACCCCTCTAGCCTGTGAGCCCACTGAGATCAGATCATGGATTGTCCACAGTTAAGTCCCCAAGACTTGGCATAGAACCTGACCCAATGTGGGCGCTCGGTAAATATTGGTTGAGTAAATAAATGAAGTAGTAGGCTAAGGCTGAAGAAAACTGGTGTCATGGATTGAATTGTGTCCCCACAAAATGTGTGTCAGCTTGGCTAGGTCCTGATTCCCAGCGTTACGTGATTGTCCACCGTTTTGTAATCTGATGTGATTTTTTTACGTGCTGTAAATCCTACCTCTGTAATGGAACCATGGCAGCGCAGTGCTTAAGAGCTCAGCTGCCAACCAAAAGGTCAGCAGTTCAAATCCACCAGCCGCTTCTTGGAAATCCTACGGTGGCAGTTCTGTCCTATTGGGTTGCTATGAGTCGGATGCATCTCCACGCCAACGGGTTATGATGTTAATGTGTTTTATTGTTTATGCAGGGGCATTCGCCTGTGTGGATCGTGACAAATTATGGATAACATTGCCAAGAAGGGGAATTCCAGAACATTTAATTGTACTCATGAAGAACCTGTACTTAGACTAAGAGACAGTCGATCAAACAGAATAAGGGGATACTGTGTGGTTTAGATTCAGGAAAGGTGTGTGTCAGGGTTGTATCCTTTCACATGTTTATTCGATCTGTATTCTGAACAAATAATCCAAAAAGCTGGACTATATGAAGAAGAATGCGGCATCAGGATTGGAGGAAGACTCATTAACAACCTGTGGTATGTAGATGACACAACCTTGCTTGCTAAAAGTGAAGAGGACTTGAAGCACTTACTGATGAAGATCAAAGACCTCAACATAAAGAAAACAGAAACCCTCACAACTGGACCAATGAGCAACATCATGATAAATGGAGAAAAGATTGAAGTTGTCAAGGATTTCGTTTTACTCGGATCCACAATCAACACCCATGGAAGCAAGAAATCAAACGATGTATTATATTGGACAAATCTGTTGCAAAAGACCTCTTTAAAGTGTTTAAAAGCAAAGATGTCACTTTAGGAACTACTGTGCACCTGACCCAAGCCATGGTGTTTTCAGTTGCCTCATATGCATGTGAAAACTGGACAATGAATAAGGAAGACCAAAGAATTGATGCTCTTGAATTATGGTGTTGGGGAAGAATATTGAATATACCATGGACTGCCAGAAGAACAAACAAATCTGTCTTGGGAGAAGTACATCCAGAATGTTCATTAGAATTGAGGATGGTGAGACTTTGTCTCACAATGCTTTGGACATGTTGTCAGGAGGGACCAGTCCCTGGAGAAGGACCTCATGCTTGGTAAAGTAGAGGGTCAGCAAAAAAGAAGAAGACCCTCAACAAGATGGATTGACAGTGGCTACCACAACAGGCTGAAGCATAGCAACAATTGTGAGGATGGTGCAAGGCCAGGCAGTGTTTCGTTCTGTTGTATGTAGGGTCGCTATGAGTCGGAACCGACTCAATGGCACCTAACAACAACAACAACATGTTCATAATGCAGGACTCGGTCTACAAGATTAGGTTTTGTCTTAAGTCAATCTCTTTTGAGATATAAAAGAGTGAAACAAGCAGTGGGACAGAGGACCTCATACCACCAAGAAAGTCATGCCAGGGGCAAAGTATGTCCTTTGGACCCAAGGCTCCTTCACTGAGAAGCTCCTAGAACAGGGGAAGATTGATGACAAGGACCTTCCTCCAGAGCTGACAGAGAGAGAAAGCCTTCTCCTAGAGCTGGCATCCTGAGTTTGGACTTCTCATCTCCTAAACTGTGAGAGAATAAGTTTCCCTTTGTTAAAGCCAACCACTTGTGGTATTTCTGTTATAGCAGTACTAGATAATTAAGACGACTGGTTTATATTCTTTGTTGCCCCCATTCTGTTTCTACTGGGCATGTTATCAAACATATTCACAGGTCCAGTTTCTCCTTCCAGACTTGCTTAATAAACAGTCACTGTAGCCTGGACCTTGGAAAGGCCATGAACTAGTTTGGAGGTAAGTATGCTGAGCCCTTGCAAGAGAGAAGACCCATTCTTTTGAACCGAGATATTGTTACTTAAAGTGTTACCCTGATGACAACTGCTCCCTGTCGGTGGCTAGTGGAGGCCCTGGATAAAGGCTTCCTGTGGTGAATAGAAGAGCAACAGTCTCATGGATCTTTATCTCATGTCCATTGCTTTATTTTGGAAAACTGTGCTTGCTCGTAACTCCACCCTTTCCCCCCAGTCTATGGTAACACCTTCAACAAAGAACCTTGGGAGGGGAACTAGAATTGAGTTCATCCTAGCCAGGAATCTCCTTGGGTGGGTGGAGGGGTAAGTGGGTCCCGCCCCCCATTCAATCTTGTACTATCAGCTCCTCACACACCCTTGAGAGTCACCAAGTGAAGTTTAAAACAATAGGAGTTTGAAGGGAAAAAAAAAAACAAAAACAAAACAATAGATTCAGGGGTCTTCCCCTAAGGCAAGGATTCTCAACAGGAGAACTACTGACTTTTAGGGGCTGGATAATTCTTTGTTGTCAGGGCTACCCTGTGCATTGTAGGAAGTTCTGCAGCATCCTTGGCCTCTACCCACTAGATGATACTAGCACCTCCCAGTTGTGACCAAAAATGTTTCTAGACCTTCCCAAATACCCTCTGGGAGGCAAAAATCACCCCCAGGGGGGAACAGTTGCCTTAAGCCAATGGTTTCATTGGCTGTATTTCACATGATTTCATTCCACAGTGGCCATTGTTGACATCTGGGGTTGCGTTGAGGAAGGGGATTGGTCAAAAGTTACATCCATCAGTAGTTTAGGAAAGATAGAACCTTGAGTCCTGAAGTCCAGGCCTGTGTTCATAGCAAACCCCTGAGTGGCCTTGAACAAGTCACTGAACTTTAGTCTTAGTGTCTTGATGAATAAATGAGATATCCACCCTTTCATCACTCACTCACGCACTCACTCGCATGGCATCACCCTCTAATACCTGGGCACATGTCCTTATTTTGTATGTGGCGCATACAAATATTTAATCCTCAGGAGAACCCTATGATATTATCTCTCTGACCTCATCTCCTACTCCTCCCCTACCAACTTACACACACCAACACACACACACAGCACACATACACACATACCCCCTTGCTTTTCCTCCAACACAGTAGGCACGCTCCCACCTCAGGGCTTTTGCACTGGCTGTTCTCTCTACCTGCAACACTCTTCCCCCAGTTGTCTGCATGGTTTACTCTCCCACCTCCTTTGGATCTTGTCTCAACTGTCACCTCCTTAGTGAAGATTTTCTGGGACACTCTATCTAAACCTCCCCACCCCCATACATACACACCTACACACACGTAAACACACACACACTGTCTTTCTGTCCCATCACCCTTCCCTGCTCTGGTTTTTCACCATCTAACATGCTATGTACTTTCCTTATTGATCCTGTTTATGGTCTGTCATCTGCACAAGAATGAGGATGGGAATCTGTGTCTGTTTTGCTCACTGCTTTATCTCCGGTGCTTAGAACACTGCACTGATCCCAGTTAGCACTCAGAAAATGATCTAGATAAATGAATGGAAGAATGAATAAAAATAATCCTTACTATCCCCATTTTACAGAAAAGGAAACTGAAGCTCAGAAAGATCAAATCATTTGCTTGGGATGGCACAGCTAGAAAATGGCAGAGCCAAAATTTTGTTCCTGTTTGGCCAACTCATGAGCTAAAAGGCCTTATCACGGTAGCTGATACCCTCTGCCTGACCAATGAGACAGGCAGGTCTTAAACGAATATTTACACATTCGCTGCCGTTGTTATTAGCTGCCATCAAGTAGGCCCCTGACTCATGGCGACCCACACACAGTAAAACAAAATGCTGCTCGGTCCTGTGCCACCCACATGATGGGTTGCAGATTGGACCATTGTGATCTGTATGCATAGGGTTTTCATTGGCTGATTTTCAGAAGTAGAATGCCAGGCCTTTCTTCCTAGTCTGTCTTAGTCTGGAAGTGCCGCTGAAACCTGGTCAGCATCATAGCAACACACAAGCTCCACTGACACTGAAAAACGGTGGCTCCACTTGAAGTGCACTGGCCGGGAATCAAACCAAGGTCTCCGTCATGGAAGCTGAGAATTCTACCACTGAACCTCCACTGCCCCCTCTAACTATACATAGACCGAACTAGTTATAATACAAGATCTGCTAAGGACAAGTGCAGGTGCTCAAAGAGATTTTATCGAGGAGCCTGGTCCAAATATTTAGAATCTCTTTTAAGATCTCTTTATATTTTTAACAAATAAAGGAAAAAAAAAAAAACCCTGTCTCCACAATAGGATATCTATGTCAATCGTCATTTCAGATTTGGGTTTCAACAAACGCCCAAGCGAATGAAGGGAAAAACATCACCAATAGCGTCTGTTTATCCACATTGTTTCAAACCCAACCAGTCACGGCATTCTGTTTTTTAAATAGACTTTCTGAAAAACAACAATATCCGCCTGCCATCCGCACCCTCCCTAGCTTCTCCAAAACAAAACTGCCATAAATAGGACTCAGAAAGCAATTGCTTGTGCTGACTCAAATAATGAACAGTAGAAAGTTCAGATTACATCTCACAATGGCTGGTTCCTGTTGGGAGAGTGTGTGTGTGTATGTGTGTGTGTGCATGCAGATGGGAGTGGAGGTTGCTAGAGTCTTTTCAGTGCAAAGCGAGCCTGCCATATTTCTCTAATGCTTACATGCACACAGGAGTGAAACGGAGGCTCCAAGGCCATGAGACCCGCAGCTATTGATGGTGGCATAATAGCCAGCCGACTCAGCCTCCCGCGGTAGATGCCGGGTGCGCTGTGCCCTGCTGCCCTGCCGTGCTCGGAAAACACTCGCGTGATGCCGTCTGGGGTCTCAGGGGGTACCCTTGACCTGACCCTTCACCATAATGGCAGTGAACCTTCACAGAGCACTTCCTCAGTGCCAGGCCCTGTTGCGAGCACTTCGTGTGGCATCTGAGCTCATTTAACCCTCAGAGCATCCCTTGACAACAGTTTCTGTTTCCATTCCATTCTACATCGAGGAAAGTGAAGGTCAGAGAGACAAAGTAAGTGACTTATTTGTAGGCATGCAGCTAGGGTGTGGCTGAGCTGGGGTTTGAATCCAGGGAGTCTGGCCCAAAGGTGACATTCTAAACCTCAGGGCACTTGCTTGCATCCTTGGGTTTTCCCTGACTTTCACCTTGTGTTCTTAAGGTCCTCACCTGAAAGACAATAATGTCAGTATCTTCCTAATTTAAATATTCATTGAGTCCCTACTTGGACAACTCTTATTTGTAGAAGTCCTCACTTCAACCATCTAAGGGATGAACTAACCATTTCCATGTCCTGTTTTTCAGGTATGGAAATGGACTTAGGAAAGTTAAGGGACTTGGATTCCATAGGCAGGAAATGAGGTACAGGCTGGAGCAAATTAGAGATTGAACACAATAATGACTCAAACCTAATAATGTCTAGAACCAACCCAAGAATATCTAGATTTATAGCCCTCATTCTTAAGCTATCAGGCAGTACTGTTGTTCTAATGCCTTCTACTCTCATAATTCATAACAGCCCTGTTGGCTGACTTTGGTTTTCTCCCAGTTCTAACTGCATGATCTAGGGAAAATTATTTAATCTCTCTGTGCCTCAGTTTCCTCATCTGTAAAATGTAGGTGATAATGTTACTTGCCTCAAAGGATGGTTATAAAGACTAAAAAAGTTTAAACCTTAGAACAATACCTGACATCTGGTAAGGACTGTATACATGTGAGCAATTGTTGTTGCTATTGTGGTTGTTATTATTGCTATTTCTTACTAGAAGTTGTTTCTCCTTTTGTCCAACATAAACTTTACATTGAGTCAGCACAGTGCTGTCATTTTTATCCACCCATCTTTACTTATTCCACGCCTTCTTCCCTCAAACACCTAGATCCTACCATCTTTCAAGAGCTACAACCTCCATGAAGCCTTCCCTGGTTTCTCCAAGTCTCATGGACTTCTCCCTCCTCTCTAAGTTGGTCCAGCCTGTACCAGGCATCTTAGCACAGAACCCTGCTCTGCTGTGAGTATTCCCTGATTCCAGAGTGTTATCATCCTTTCCTCAACAGGTACCATCCTTCAGTGCTATTAGTATGCCCCATTTCTTGAGTGTCACAGTCCTAAATTAAGCACTAATCTCTAGACCTTGTCATCTGCTGGCCCAGAGGACCTAGAAAAGTGATGAGGCAGCTGTGGGGTACTGGTAAGATTGCTAAGCTTGGAACCAGACAGGGAACTGGGTGCAAGTCCTGGCTTGACTACCTGCCATCATGTAACCTCTCAGTCCTTGGATTTCTTGCCTGTAAAATGGAGTTGTTAGGAGCAATCAATAAGGTGGCCTGGTTGCACAGTGGTTAAGTGCTCAGCCACTACCCGAAAGGTCAGTGGTTTGAATCTACCAGCCACGCCACAGGAGAAAGATGTGGTAGTCCACTTCTGTAAAGATTACAGCGTTGGAAACCCTATGGGGTAGTTCTACTCTGTCCTACGGGATTGCTATGAGCTGGAATCAATTCGATGGCAATGGGTAGGAGCAATCAATGGGAGAACGCAGATGAAGGTGCTTGCAACAGACACTGGGTCAGAGCGCCCCTTCAATTAATAATAATAGCAGCTCAGTATTGATCAGGCACTTACTATGTACCAGGCACTGTGCTAATCTTTAACATGTATTAGTTTTGTGTGTAAGTGATCATTTGATCTGTATTGTCGAAGAAACAAAATCAGGAGGGACACTTCTGTCAAAGAAAGAATCCCTGGACTCTTGGGGAAGGAGATGCTGTTCAGTTGATTCCAGTTCATAGCAACCCTCTGTCCAACAGAACGAAATACTGCCCAGTCCTGTGCCACCCTCACAATCGTCGTTATGCTTGAGCCATTGTTGTAGCCACTGTGCCCATCCATCTTGTTGAGGGTCTTCTCCTTTTTCGATAACTGTCTGCTTTAGATGCTACAGTGAGCACCAAAAGGTTGTATATTAGCTTCCTATTGCAGCTGTAACTAATTGCCACAAATTTAGTGGCTGAAAACAGTACAAATACAGTTTTTGAAGCCAGAAGTTTGAAAGCAGTCTCACTGGGCTGAAGTCAAGGTATCAGCAGAGCTGTGGTCCTTCTGGAGACTCTAGGGGACAATCTATTTCCTCACATTTTTCCATCTTCTAGAGGCTGCCCACGTTCCTTCCCTCATGACCTCGCACCACTCTGACCTCTGCTTCCGTCTTCACATTTCCTTCTCTGACTCTGACCTCCTGCCTCCTTCACATAGGACCTAGTGATTACATTATGCTCTCAGAATAATCTCCCCATCTCAAATCCTTAACTGCAAAGACCGTTTTGTCAGGTAAAGTAACATATTCACAGGTTACAGGGATTAGGGTATGGACATCTTTGGGGGCCATTATTCTACCTCCCACAGGGTGTTAGAGTCCCCATTCTTTAAAAGAAGACAGTAGTCCATCAGCTGTGATATAGCTTACCGACCTAAGACAGGTGTCTCTGAGGTCCTTCCTGTCCTGGGGCTTCTGAGGAGTTAGTTAAGTTTTTGGATTCCTCTGTGTTTATTCTTTCTTCTTCCATAATAATGGGTGACTATGGAGTGAGAATGCCCCTAGGTCGTGCATAGGGTTAAGCTTTTGACTACTACCCAAAAGGTTGGCAGGTTGAACCCACCTAGAGGCACCTTGGAAGACGGGCCTGGCAATCTGCTCCCAAAAAGTCACAGCCCTAAAAACTCTATGGAGCAGTTCTGTACTGTACTCATGGGGTCTCCATGAGTCAGGTTAGACTCGATGGCAATTAATAACAACAATAAACAAGGAATGAGGGGCTCGGGCTCTGAGACAAGAGTGTTTGATTCTTGGCTGTACAAGTTACCAGCTGTGAGATTGTAGGAGAATTAATTAACCTTTTTGAGCCCCAGTTTTCTCATCAACAAAATGAGGATAATAAAATCCAGCTCACAAGACTGGTGTAGGTTATAAGCAATGAACCAGGCACATAGGATGGCTTATTAGTTGTTAACTATTGTTACTGACTTATAGCCACCCACCCACCCCCACCACTCTCATCATTGCCTCTTTACTTTTTAATCACAGGAGTTTGCACACTCTATTGAAAGCATCTGTTCTTTTGTCCATCTGTTGCTACATAGTGAGCTCCTTGAAAGCATGGATGAGGGTCTTCTTCCTTGGTATTTTCAGGGCCTTGCAAAGAGCAGTTGGGATATGAATGGATGATGGATAGATAGATGTATCACTGAATGGATAGATGATGACTGGAATATGCATGCATGTATATATGAGTCCATGTAGGGACTTGGGGCTCTGGGTAGTGCAGCAGTTAAGAGCTTGGCTGCCATCCAAAAGCTCAGTCGTTAGAATCTACCACTCACTCCTTAGAAACCCAATAGGGCAGTTCTACTCTGTCCTATAGGGTCGCTATGAGTCAAAATTGACTCCATGGCAACGGGTAGGTAGGTAGGGATGAATGTATACATGTATGTATGTATGTATGGATTGATGAGTGAGTGAAGGGGTAGATGGATGACAGGTATGTATATGAATGAATAGATGGATGTTTGGATGGATGCATGCGTGCATGCCTGTATGTATATTATGAATAGATGTATGGTTAGATGGGTGCATGGAAGGATAAATGGATGGATGGTTATATAAGTGCATGGATGAATGGGTGGTACATGTATGGACAAGTCCATGTACAGGGTGGTGTATATATGTATGTACGTATATGAATGGATGGATCAATGGATGATGGGTGTTCGGATTCATGTATACACATACACGGATGGATGTTTGGATGAATGTCTGGGTGGGTGGATGATGGGTGCAAGCATGCTTGAATGATTGGATGGTTTATAGATGGATGCATGGGTGGTTATTTGAGAAATTGCATTCTGGTACTCAGAACTATATTGGACTCAAACATACCAATGATCATGAAGATGGTGCAGGACTAGGCAGCGTTTCATTTTGGCCACCATTAACTGGAGCTGACTCGACAAGTAATAACAACAATGACTCAGAACAATGTATCCATTCTAAATCTTTATTACTGAAGGTTTTTATCCCTTTCCTGAGAATGAGAAAAAAATTGCACTAGAACAATCTACTCTGTATGCCATAAAAGAGGACTGGTGCAACATGCCACCATATTAAATGGCTATCACTGCAGAAGAGTTTATTATAGTGGCCTCTAAATGCCTTCTCAATATGATATCCCGGGGGCTGTTTCAAAGTTTAGTGTAACTACATCAGCACAAAATGGTAAGACTAGAAGGGACCCTCAGCCGCGTTTGTTTTTATCCTTCCATTTTTCAGATGTGAAAACCAAAGCCCAGAGAAGGGCAGGGACTTGCCCAAGGTCACAGAGCAGGCAAGTCATAGACCTGAGACAAGGACTCAGACTCTCAGGCCCTTACTTCTCCTCCCAAGTGCTCTCTGGCTTCATTTTTCCTCTCTGACCTCTCTGTCCACAGATCCTTGGCACAGCCAACCTCTTAGATCACCACAGAGCAAAGGCCTTCTCTTTCTCTTTGGCTCTGACACCCACAGCTCCTGAGAGCCAACCTGAGCCTTTCCGCCTCCCGTGTGACAAACGTTAACTTAGTCACCAACACCTGGCCGCCCTACTGCTGGAAGGATTTAGAGAGACAAGGAATTTGCCTTGTGTGGGTAGACCCCGAAGCTGCCCTCTGGGGTTTCAGCATTTCATGCTTTCCCTCTGTCTTCTGATTTTCTAAAGGGAAATCTTTCTTCTCTTTCTCTTTCATTAGTGAAATAAAAGGGAGGAAGACAGACACGCAGAGAGCGTTTGCCTTGTTACTCAACAAAGGCACACCACAAAGATAGTGTTTGTTCATCCCCGAGGCCTTCGGGGCCCTATTAGTCTTCCTGTAATCTTCAGAGTGGCAGTGATGAACTCGAGGCCCTTCCTGCTCCCCAGTTTCAGCCCTTCCTCCCCCCACCGTACTCCTCCCACCTTGCTTTTGAAGCTTCCCAGGGCTGCCAGGTGACTGGGTCCTGGGCAGAGCCCTGTCCCAGTGGTGCTGCAAATCAGGCCCGCCTGTCTCTGGATTTCTGAGTGTTGCAGTCTCCAGGGAATCTAACCCCTGCAGGAGGAGCCCTCTCACCTGCTGAGGCTGTCTCCTCTGGTCTCGGGGCACTCTGTAGAAGTAGCAACAACCATGACAGCAATCATAGAGACTGCATACTGAGAGGTGACCATGGGCCAGGCCCTGCTCTTAAGTCACTCAGTCCTCACAACAGCTGTGTGAGGGCTGTGTCATCAGCAGCCCCATTTTACAGATAAGGAAACTGAGACATAGGAAAGGATACCCAGCTTGTGTTCTAGCATGACTCCGTTTAATTCCTACATTATACCAGACACTCTACACGGATTAAATCTTTATGGCCTGACCAGGTAGGTACTATCATCCCTATTTCCAGATGAGAGTACTGGGGCACAGAGAGGTTTAGTCACTTGCCCAAGGACACACAGCTAGTAGGGGGCACCATTCTATGCTGTCTCCCCAATGGTAGTGACTTCTGGAAATACCTTACGGAATTATCAAGTGATAAATATTTAGAGATGGATGGGGTTTTAAGGGGGCATCGAGCTGAAGCATTATAGGTGGAGAAACAACCCCTGAAGAGGTAGTATGACTCAGCCAAGGTCATTCACCTGATTAGCTGCAGATTCTCTGGCAGAGTTGTAGAATTATCATTATTTTAAAAATCACAGTGCTCTTTTGGGATCCTTTGTAAATACATATTCCATTCTCTGCAGATAAAATTGCAAAGCCATTAAAATAAGAACTACTGAAAGTTTGGCAGTTCAAACCTGCCCAGCAGCTCCACAGGAAAAAGACCTGGAGATCTGCTCCCATAAAGATTACAGCCTAGGAAACCCTATGGTTCAGTTGTACTCTGTCACATGGGGTCGCTATGAGTCAAAATCGACTCGATGGCACCTGACAACAACAAGCAGATTGACAGGGACATTTGAGAACACGACAGCCTTTACACACACACACACACACACACACCACCTCCCTTCCTTGAGTGGACCCCTGAGGTTTTGGTGTGTGTGGGTGTGTGCATGTGTGGCTTCCCTTTTCCCCGCTCCATGGTACTCAGAGGGGAGGTGGTCACGGGGGATTTGTGTATCACTACCTCCTGAGTTCCAACATCCTGGGAAAGAGGGTGGCTTGGACACAGGACAGGGAAGATGTGGAGAAAGGAACTATGGGGCAGATTGCTGGAGGGCAGCACAGAGAAATGAGCATGGGAGATCCTGCCTGGGAAAACTTGGGGAAATTGTCTCCCAGTTTTCAACCAGGATGGGGCTGTCCCTAAGGCTCTGTAGGTTTGCATGCAAAGGCTGGGAGAGGTGGGGCAGGATAAGCCCAAAGTGAAAAATGAAATGCCAGAGACCCTCCGGATGTCACTGACGCTTGCTGTCTATTTAGGACCCAGAAACCAATCACATTTTGTCTTCGTGGTCTTCCAGAACAAAGTGCCTGAACGTGGGAGAGGCTTTTAGGAGGCACAAGAACAGAGCACTTTATAACACTGAAACTTACAGTGAAAATAGCCGTCCATTTTCTGCTCCTTTTCATGGTTTGATTTCTTCAGGTGGAAAGTCTCCGCTGGATGCTGATACCGCCTTAGCCCGCACTCTTTAACACTTGCTAAGCATTCTTAAAGGAGAGTACAAGGAGAGAGCCCTTGTCAGTTACCGGATTAGAACTTAACCAGTGTTTTTGCATTCTTTGTGTTTATTTTTAAGGTGGCTTTCCATTTAGAGTAAAGGGACCCTCGATTTCCAGTTCCTTTAGCAATATAAAGTTGCCTTTTGAAAAAAACTGTTTTTAATGTAAGAGTTGGCATAAAGAAAAAAAAATTATGTTTAGTAGTGCAGGTAAAAGTACATGAATATTGCAAAAATCATGAGAGTGATACAAGAGTGATTGACCTACTGGGAAATACAGGTCTAGATGAGAATGGAGAGATAAAGGACTGGGTCAGCATGGAGGAAGGGGTGCCTTTGTCTGACTCACAGGATGGTGTTGTATGTGCTAGCTGTGCTTGTGAACACAGGCAATGGGTAAGGAGTGGCTGGGTGGTATGGTCAGGATAAGCTTGCTGCTGTAACAGATAACCCCAGAACTTCAGTGGCTTCACCTAATGGAAGTTTATTCATGCCACATACAAAGCCAATCCCAAAAATCAGTTGCCATCGAGTCAACTCTAACTCATGACAACCCCATGTGTGTCAGAGAAGAACTGGGCTCCATAGGGTTTTCGATGTCTGATTTTTTGGAAGTAGATTGCCAGGCCTTTCTTCCAAGGCACCTCAGGTAGACTCGAACCTCTAGCCTTTCAGTTAGCAGCTGAATGCGTTAACTGTTTGCAGCACCCCAGGACTCCTAAAGGCCAGTCAGGTGCTCCTTATTGCTGGGAAGCATTCCATGTGGTCATGCAGGTACCCAAGTTCCTTCCATCTTGTGACTCTGCCCTCCTTTAGGGCCTCAGTCTCTCCATTTAGTGGTCACAGGGCCACTTACGTCACAGGTTTTCATGCATCTGGCCTGGATGCGGCAACTCATGCCACACCCCCTCGGCCAGAAATCTGTCACGTGGTTATGCCTAACTGCAAGGGAAGCTGGGAAATATCATCTGTCTATAGGAAAAGGAAGTGGGCTAGGTGAGCAGCTAGCTCTGCCCTAGGCAACATGGTCATTTTTTCATTTAGTCACTCTTTATTTATTGAGCATCTACCACGTGCCAAGCAATTTTGTGTTTCAGTTTCATCTAAATAGAGTGATGGCTTTATCCCTTTCATATGTGTTTGGAGATCGTTTATGAGATAACGTCTGAAAAATTAATTACACTCACTGCATTTCCAGCTAAACAGAGTAGTGATTCTACTCTGTTCATGGATTTAGAGATACTTTGTGAGATAATGTCTGAAAAATTAATTGCCTGTACTATAGTGTATTTAAATCATCTTTTCAGAAACAATCACCCATCTTCAGCAGAGATGCTTGAGGGCAAAGGACCTGTCTTAGATATCATTCCCAAGTACCCAGCATGGAGCCAGGCACACAAATGTTTACAGAGAAGAAGTTTCGAGAGTTGATTTGTACTGGACTAGCAAGTTGGGCCGCCCACTTACTCCCAAGCTCCTCACACTCATCACAGTCTCCTTAGCTCAGGGTAGAACCCGAGGCTGAAAGGGAGGGTACGCTTGGCTCAGCTCCCCCGTCTCCCTTGTCGTCACGGGGACATGCGGTCTGGCAGCTGAAGGTCTGGGGAGGTTGAGAACCCTAGATTCTTCAGAGCTTCCTATTGACGAGCCCTGTTATCTCTTCTCTTATCTGAGGCACAGGTGTTCTTTGACCTGAGGCATGAGTGGTATTTTCTACTTAATTAGATATATATGGGCACTTTCAAATTATAGACACTCCTTGTGTAATTTGTACCTTTGGACATCTACTTTGAGGATGGTTTGTAGTCTGGGCATTCTCACTCCGTGAACTCCCATGACACCACGCTACAACCACTCATAACCTTCTAGGGTATTTATCTTCTCCTATTCATTTTTATTCTCATAGGTAAGATTACACTATTAAGAAAATGAGCCCTGAAACATTACACACTAAAGCACTTTCCAATGTTGTTAAGCATTGTTCGTAAGTATCTTTTAATACCTGTGTGATATTCAATTTTTTATCAGGAATTTTTAAGTAGGATATATGTATATAGAAACCCTGGTGGCATACTGGTTAAGAGTTCGGCTGCTAACCAAAAAGTCAGCAGTTCAAATCCACCAGCCACTCCTTGGAAACCCTGTGGGGCAGTTCCACTCTGTTCTGTTGGGTTGCTAAGAGTCAGAATCAACTCGATGGCAATGGGTTTTTCATATATATATATTTTTTTTTTTTTTTGAATGCTAATTCTGGAGTAGTTTGGAGGATGGGCCATGGAGGCTGAAGCTGATGGGAGTAAAGGAAAGGCAAGAGGCAGGTAGAATAGTCCAGAAAAGAGCATTAGATCCAAGAGAAGCAGCAAGATTTATTGGCGGAGTGGTAGGCTCTGGAACCAGGCTGTTTGCATTTATACAGTGGTTCCCACTTACTAGCCATGTGGTTTGGAGAAAGTTACTTAATCTCCCCCAGCCTTGGTTTCCTCATCTGTAAAACAGGTCTAACAAGGGCCCTCACATTACAGGGTTATTTGAGGGCTAAATGAGGCACTTCATGTGAAACACTTGGAGCAGGGCCTGGCACTCAGTAAGTGCTCTGTATTGTCAGCTTGCATCCTTATTGCTGTGGTAGTGGGAAAGACACAATGCGATGTCTTCCAAAGACAGGTGCCATGACCAAGCGGTAGAGGATGGGAAGGGGACATCAAAATAACTGTGTGGCTGGGTAGGCTATAGGAAGGATGAAGAGTTGGATGTGGGTCTTATTAATTGCCTGCACCCTCCTGGCTGCTTGTCCCCCACACAGGGCAAGGGATTTCTCTGTGCTGGACAAGTCTTGTGGGCACAGATCTTGGGGACACAGATGGCCTGAAGTCTTAGTCGGGGCAAGAGATTTACAGACACCGTATCTCTCCTTCATATACCTATTCTATTAGGTGAAGAGTCCAGGACGTAGGGCGCCTGCTTTGTGGGAGACCTTGGGAACTGCAGAGGGGGAAGCATCCACTTCCGCTACTTCTTGCATGTCCACATCGGAAATGCAGACGGGGTCACATTGCTGTCTCCCTAAACCTTTTCCTTGGTGTCTTATTGCTTTTATGATACAGGCTGAGCTCCTTATCATGGTTGGTGCATGTTAGGCACCCCCGGAAGCAGACTCTGAGATGGGGTCCAGTGTACCCTTGAGATCAACACCCACTGAAAGGAGAAGGAGGAAGCAGGAATGGGCATAGGGAGAAGTTGAGCTGGGATGGCAGCCTTGTCCAACCCCATGGAAAACTCTGGAGCTAGAAATGGCCTTTCAAAATTGTCCCACTTTGGGCCAGGATGGCCAGAGCTTTATATCCTGCATCAACCAGTTATTGGCTTTGGGTCGCCCTGAGAAGGGGCATGACCTTGGTCACTCTGCTACTGGAGGAAGCCTTGAAAGGGCAGATGTCTGGAGGCCAACTCCTGATGGCACTGCCCACAACTGGAGCAACAAGTCCTTCATGAAATGGGAATCTCTCTGTCTACCACAATGGCCTACAAATCCCTGCATGGTCTCAGTTTGAAGACTGCCCCAGTCTCTTCTGATTTAACTGCCTTTTTAGTTTCTGTGCTCCAGCTATACCAGCCTCCTCTTGTTGTCTTGAGTGCCACAGGGCCTTTGCATGTTCAAACCCTCTTTCTACTAGTTTTTACCTGGCCAACCCCTACTTGTGTTTCTTGTCTCAATTCAAACGTCCCTTCCTCCTGGAAGCCCTCATTGAAACCTAGACACATTCAGGAACCCCCGTTGTACACCAGCAGAGCCTCCCCATCAAGACTTTCCCTTTATTGCTTGCAATTTCAGGTTTACCCTAAGGTAAATCTATGCCTGACAGATTGTTTCCTCACTGGACTGAAAGCTCCATGAAGGCAGGGACTAGATGAGCCTGGGCTCACCATTGTGTTTACCTGGCTCATAGGACCACTCAGGAATGATCACTTCCCTGCCTCCCTGCCCACATTGTAACCTAGACTATGGAAGACATCCTAGACTATGGAAGACATCCTTTGATATGTTTCTTATTTTGGAAAAAAAAAAAAAAATCTACTCATAGCCTCAATATTTTGTACTGTAGAATTTTCCGTCACGGGGACACCAAACCGGAAGACAGGTCGCATAATTTTCCCTTTCAGCCACAAGTTGAAATCTGTTTTTTAAAAATGACTTTGGAAGAAGACAGACCTGGCCTCAGATCTTCACTCTGCCACTTGCTAGCTGTGTGACCTTGGACAAACCACTTCGCCTCTCTGAGCCTCTGTTTTCTTATCTGGAAATTGCCCCCACCTCTTAGGATAAAAGGGGCCATTGTTTCTGCGGAGACTAGCATAATACTTGGCACATAGGAAGTGCTCAGCCAATGCTGCTTTTGTTCCTTTCCTCCCAGATGCAGGGTAGGTTCCATCACAGTTGCTGTCTGTCAAGGGCAACAGTGGGAGGCAGGCTGCAGACAGACATGCTGGCTTGATCACCTCTCCCTTCTTGCTGCTTACCTCACTGGGGCCAAGGCTTGTTTGCCTTGGAAGATGTGCTGATGGCTCCCAAGGTGGTTTGTTTAACTGATGGCCTTGGAGGGCCGGAGTGAGGGAGCAGGAGACCCAGACTCTCCTGGTCAAGTCAAAGGGTTTTGACAGACAAGCTGGGACAGAGGCCTGGTGAGGCATTGATCCGGGGTGGAGTGACTTGTTAATCTCTGTTCCTTTTGGGAAGATGGCTATATGTGGCACCTTTGGCAACAGGTGGGGCCCTGGAATTCCTTGGTGATGGCTCAGGCATTTGAACACTCTGGACAAGAGAAAGCATATTCATGGAAGTAGAAGTTTTAGGTGGTGGTTTTCCAGGCCCAGAGGGTTTCCAGCATGGCATCCCCTCTGTTCTGGGTATTGGATGTCAGATGTTAGTGATGGGGAATCACATGGCACATCTGGCCTCAGTAGGAGTGCAACCCTTCCTTCATCACCTTCATTAATGTCTGTCTGTCAGAGTCCCTGGGTGGTGCAAACAGTTAATGTACTTGATTGCTAATCGAAAGGTTGGAGGTTCGAGTCCACCCAGAGGCAGAAGAAAGGCCTGCCAATGTACACCTGAACAATTAGCCGTTGAAAACCCTGTGGAGCACAGTTCTACTCCGACACACACAGGGTCACGATGAGTTGGAGTTGACGCAATGGTAACTTTTTTTTCCTGGTGGGACTTCATGGGCATCATGCGCCATGATCTGGAATGAATTACAGTTGGGTTCGCGAATTACATTTGGCGTGTCACTTTGTAGCACTGTGTAAATGAATTACACGTTTAATGCATTGGGAGAATTTGTTATTAAAAGGGGTCCTGTGGGGAATTACTTAATAACCGGTTAATTATTTTGCTGAATAATTAAAACAGCTTTATAATTTGCTAACCATGTAATTTGGCTGTTGGTCATCATCCGTCTATCCATTTGCCCTTCCACTCATTCGCTCATTCATGCGTGCACTCCTTCATTTATCTGTCTGTCCACTCATTGATTCATTCATTTATTTACCCATCTGGCCATCTAGTAATTCACCTTTTACTTCATATTTTTATGTATCTCTCTATCCATTCTCTGTCTACCTTTCCATTCATTCAGTCAGCCAACCAGCCAGCATGCATTCTTCCATCCATCCACCCGTCTACCCATCTGTCTGTTCATTTATCCAACATCTGTCCAGTCATTCACTCACTTTTCCCTCTATTCTCTAATTTATCCAATAGGCTTTTACTGAGTACTTACTCTGTCCTTAGGCCTATTCTAAGCACTGCAAAGATAAGACCCTTGTTTTCAGAAATGCATGGTCTTACAGGAGAGACCAACATATAACTAGACAGTTATCACCCAACAAGACAGGTGAAGATTAGGGTTTCTGAAGGTTGGGCGTAGCTTTATGCCAAGTAAACCTCAGTGAAGTCCCCAGCTCCCTGAGCGTCATAGGACAAGTTCTTTTACTTGCGAGGTGAGACAGAGGGACCATGGGAAACCAACGAAAGGTGTCAAGTTAACCCTTCGCATTTCAAAACCTTCCGCCCTTTATGCATTATCTGTCAGAGTTTCAACTATTTCCTTTGCCTAGCCACCCCGCTCCTAGAAATTAGCTTGGAAACAATCCAAATTTCAGCTAGAGAGAATCATTTAAATACGTTACGGCACATCGAAACAATAGGGCACTGTGCAGCTTCTGAAACTCATAAGGTAGAGGTTTATGAGCTGATATGGAAAAGAGCCCAAGATACATTTTTAAATAAAAAAAATTAAGCTGAAGAACAGTAACTATTCAGTATAATCACTCTGTGAGAGTGACGTGAGATGATGCAGATGTGGCCACGTCTCTCCCCCCCCTTTTTTTTTAACAGATCATTCCTTTATTTTTGGCTACACAGAGAATTTTCTGGAAGAGAAAGGATCTGCTTTTACTCACCATTGCATCCCCAGCACCTAGAAGGGTGTCTAACACGTAGTAAACCAAAAAAAAGCAAACCCGCCGCCACTGAGTTGATTCCAACTTATGACTCCATGTGTTACAGAGTAGAACTGCTCCTTAGAGTTTTCTTGGTTGTAACCTTTAAGGAAGCAGGTTGCCAGGCTTTTCTTCCGCAGTACCACTGTGTGGGTTCCAACCACCAACTTTTGGGTGCCAAACCATTTGCACCACCCAGGGACCTTAACAATAAATATTTGTTGAACGCACAAATGGGCACTAAAATAACAAACTGTCATTGTCTCCTTTGGGATGTGGAACTAAGGGGGTTCAATAGGGACTTTTGGCTTTTATCTCAGTATGTAAAATCCACAAACCTTTTGCTATAAAACCTTCAAACCTTAAAAAAAAAAAAACCAGTGAAAAATCTCAAAGCCTTCAGCCCTCCTGCTCCTGAGAAAGAGGTTACACTTGGGGTGACATGTCTCCGTTTATCCAAACTGTTTTTCATGTCCAATTAGAGAAGGGGCCTCCTGTGCTTCAAGCTTCCCATCTCCCACAGGGAAAATGCCAGACCCCTCGGAGAAAACAAACAGCGGCCTGTGTGTGTGTGTTCCTGCTCAGGCGCTGAGACCCATAAAACCCGGACCCCCTCTCTAGGCCCAGAGCTTACATTAGGGAGCTGTTGACAGTCCCTCAGCCTGACCTCTTGCACAATACAGGGACTGCTCAGCAGCTTAGGGAAAGGAAGAAAACAAACAAAAACATCAGCTGCGTCTGTTTGTTCTGAGGAAACTCAAAGAGGTGTCTGACAGTCGGGAAATGCCAGCTTGGCTCTGGTTTTCAGTCTGTAACACAGGAGGCAGGGGGAGGCTGAGTGGCTGCTGGGTGGGAGTTGGCGGAGAGAGATACAGGGAGCAAAGTGGAGAAAGAAAGCACTGCTGTGAGTAGGAGCACCCCGAAAGAGTCTAGGCAGAGCTGGTGGTGTGGACTGGATAGGGTCAGCAGAGGGAACTGACTCCAGGTCAAGGCTGTAAGCTCCTGGTGCTAAGGATAGTGACTTAATCATTCATTCATTTCCTTCCTTCCTTCCTTTCTCCCTCCCTCCCTCCCTCCTTTTCTTCCTTTCTTCTTTTCTTTCTCCTTCTCTTCTGTCCTTTTCCTCTTCTCTTTCCTCCCTCCCTTCCTTCCTTCCTTTTTCTCCCTTTCCTTCTTCCTTCCCTTCCTCCCTTTCTCCTACCCTCCTTCCTTCCCTTCTTTTTTCCTTCCCCTCTCTTTACATGTATGTGTTGAGTGCCTACTATGTGCCAAAGCACTATCCTGGGTGCTGAGGAATAAGGTAGTAATTAAATCTGCCAAAGACCTCACTCTTACGATGCTTCCATTCTAGTTGTGGAGACATAAACAAGTGCACCTTGTAGTTGTAAATACTAAGATGAAAAATAAAGCTGAGTAGGGGCACGAGAGTGGTGGGGGGCTGTTTTAGACAGGGCAGTTAGGGAAGGCAAGTCACTGGAGTTTCAGTGGGGCAGGGGTGTGATCTGGTTTGAGTTGTAACGACACCATTGTGGTTGCTGCATGAAGAATAGATGCTAGAGGACCAGGGGTAGAAGCAGAGAGCATTTAGAAGGCTGGTGTAATTATCCAGGTGAGAGATGAGAGCATCTAGGGCCAGGGTGGCTGTGATAGAGGTGATAGCATGTGGGAGGATTCTGGATACACCTTGAAGGGAGAATAGACAGAATTTGCTGATGGTTTGAGTGTGTGGTGGTAGAGAAAGAGAGAAGTCAAGGTTGACATCAAAGATTTGCACCCAAGCAACAATGTCACGGGTTTCCCCATTTACTAAGATGAGGAATACTATATTTCTCACTCTGTATATCTGGCTGATAGTTGTTCACTTAATGTTTGCTGAATGGCTGAACAACTGAATGAAAGCTATTTTTCATGGATCATTCTTGAGCCCCTGATGCATTCAACAAACATCCCCTGATTGCCTGCTATGTGTAGGGCACTGTGCTCAGTGCTAAGGAATACAGAAACTCATTCAACAGACATTTTGCGAGTTGTCTAATATATTTTAGGTACTGTGCTAGGAGCTGGAAGAAAGCGTAAATGAATTAGACAGCTGTGGTCCTGCCCTTATAGAATTAACTGCAGTTTCCCTCTAGCGTCTTTGGCTATCTCGTGGGGAATCCAGAGAAACAATTAAGAGCCTGTGCAGTGACCCTCCCAAAGTTACCATTTTATCTTCCTAAAGACTGGACCTATCTCTCAGGGGAAGAGTTACTCTATTTTCACTTTTTAAAAACCAACCTCAGTTTCATTCTGTGTGTTTTCGCACCAACGCGACTGAGTGGGCTGGGAGCGGCTGAGCCATTTTGCGTGATTGTGGCAGAAATAGCCACTGCTCCCATTTACTGCGTGCCAGGCACTAAGTGCTCTTTTTATAAGCTCATAACAAGAATCCTAGGAAATAGGAGCAATCACTATCTATATTTAACAGATAAGGAAACTGAGACTTAAGCTAAATAAGAACGGTTGCTATTTATTTTTAACAAAGAAGGAAACAGAGGCTTGTCTAAGGCCACCTACTAAGGGGCTGAAGTGGAATTCTCTCTGATTCTAATACCCTTGACTTGAGCCACAATGTAGTTCGACCTTTTTCGGTTTCACTCAACTTCTAGGCACCTCATTTTCCTCATCTGAAGAATGGGGCTGACTAGACCCCCATTGAAGGCCTAGCCTCCAGACCACATGAAACAAGACACTCCACAAAGATGCATGGTTCTTGCTGGTCCTACACAGGGTTGTTCGTGTGCCCGTCAGTTACTGAGCTGCAGAAGCCGAGTGCTCCGCCCTACAAAGTGCTGATCTCAGGGGGCATGTTTCTTGTGTGGCATGAAGGTCTTAGAGCGTGGGGTAAAGACTGGAAAAGTGCTGGGGCTGCATGGACTGTAATCTGTTGGCGAATTCCTTCAAAGAGTGGGGCTCAGTGAGTTTCCCAGGGGAGTGGTAAGTATGATTAGCTCTCTTCCAAATGTTGAGCATTCTGTCACTCACTCTCTGGCGTAAAGCAGTTCATTCATTCACTCAGTCATCTAATGGTACTGAATATCAGGGTTTGGTGAGACACGATAATAGCAAAGTGTTGACCATGTTCTAAGCAGCATTCTCAGTAATTTGCATGTATTTGCTCACTTAATCTTAGCAGCCATATGAGGTTGGTATTATCATGATATGAATTTATAATTTGGTTACAATTTGGACCCAGACAGTCTGGCTCCAGAGTCTGTCCTCTTAACCACTGCACATACTGCTTCTCAGCCTCCTATCTGTCACCAGCCATTGCCTGGCATGATGGCCCCCCAGTGATCCCACTGTTGAAACACATCTGCCACACTCTACACACACCAAACATTATCTGTGAATAAATAAAAGGGCCTTTGCATGCCCTCCCACCATCTGGCTGTCAGTTTGTCATACTATGGTGGCTTGAGTGTTGCTGTGATACGGGAAACTATGCCACTGGTATTTCAAATACCAGCAGGATCACTCACAGTGGACAGGCTTCAACAGACTTTCCAGACCAAGACAGACTAGGAAGAAAGGGTTGGTGACCTACTTCTGAAAATTCACCACTGAAAACCCTATGGATCATAACAGAATATTGTCTGATAAAGTTCTGGAAGATGTATCCCCTAGGCTGGAAGGCACCACACAATAGCCGCAGCAATGGACTCAGGCATGCCATGAAGATGGCATAGGACTGGGTAACATTTTGCTGTGTTGTATATGAGCTGCAGCCAACTTGATAGCAACTAACAACAACAATAACATACTATGATAAGGAATTTGGACAGTCCCTCCAGATCAGGGACCCCACCTTTTCATTTGGAACCCCACAGTTTATCCCAATATTGAAGGCACTCTACCTTCTTCTGCAGTCATCTAGACTGGAGCGCATTGAGGGCCGGGCACCATGATGTTTGATGCTGTATCTCCAGACTCAGTGAACATTGAATGAATGAGCGAATGAATGAATTGTGTTATTTCTCCTCTCTCTGCATGCCCATCCTACTTGCACCCTATGGCAGGCCATACTGAAATCATTTTTCACAGCTCACCTTTTTTGAGTGCTTACCAAGTGCCTGGTGCTGTGATAGGTGCATTATCCCACAGAATCTTCCTGATAACCCAAGGAGGCTTATATTTATTCCAGCCCCCATTTTAGAGATGAGGAAACCAAAGGGCAGGGCAGCCAAGTAATGTGTCTCTAGAAGCAGGGCCAGGAAGTCCAGCGGTGGTCCTGATGGCGCCATACTGCTTCATGCCAGCATGCCTTTACTTAGGGCGTTTCCCTCCTTGGAACACCCTGTGCTCCCATCCACCCCGTCAGTGAAGCACACAACTGCCCGTTTTTTTTCAAGGCTCAGCTCGTCTTCCCTTTTCCCTGGAGCCCCTTAAACTCCTGCCAAGGAGAACTGGTGATTTTCCCACTGGTGTCTCCAGTGCTCGCACTATACACTTTCTTCTTCTCTTTTTCCTGTTAACCAGTTGCCATTGCATCAACCCCAACTCATGGCAACCTGATGTGTGTCAGAGTAGAAACTGTGCTCTGTAGGGTTTTCAGTGGCTGATTTTTTAGAAGTAAATTACCAAGCCTTTTTTCCAAGGCACCTCTGGGTGTACTCGAACCTCCAGCCTTTCGGTTAGCAGCTAAGCATGTTAAACACTTACACTACCATGTGATAATCAAAGCATATAGAAAAATGCAGAGAATAAATATTGCAACTACCCATGGATACAAATTTAATGAGTGTTACCATTTCCTCATATTTTCTTCAGTCTTTTTTTTTTTCAATAAACTTTACATGTCCTTTCTTGAAGGAAGAAGGTTTTTCCTTTTAGACAAATATGATTTTACAAGGGCAAAAGGAAAGTTGACTAAAAATAGTTGGAGGAAAAATTTGCTTTATTCCTTGTCATTTATGAAAATGATGCCATAAAACGTCACTGACTTAGAATAAAAGTAAAATTTGTACTCCATTTCAATTAGCGGGAAGTACCAATTGTTAAATATTATAAAAAGAAAAGCAGTTGTACTTGAAAGTCCTGTTTCCTTTGATCTAGAAATACTTCTGTTAGATATTTATCTTGATAAATAGCCATATATGGGTGGCCACAAAAGTTTAATTACAAGGAAGTTCATCACAGTGTTGCTTAGAACAGTGAAAAAAAAAAGAAAGAAAGAAATAACCAAAGTGCGTAAGAGTGAAGAAGTTGGTTATAGAAATCATGATTTATGCTTACAATGAAATTCTGTGCAGCCAATAAAATACATGCTGTCAAAAGATATTAAATAGAGTGAAAACATATTCATGACATAGTAGATGAAAATGGCAACATAGAGTATAATACCAATTTTATGAAAAACATACTAATAAATATTTATGTCTATATCTATCGTAATATCATATCTATGTATAAATATATGTGTATGATTAATTCTATACAAATAGACTGATATCTGTATGAGAGGATTATGGATGATTTTTTCTCTCCTATTCTTCTGTATTTTGTAACAATCAGCAATTATCTTTGTAATTTAAAAACAGTAAGCTATTATTAATGGAAAATATTAATAGCATAGAAAGGAATTATAATATTTTATGCATTGCACATCTTATATGTTCAGCAACACATGGGTCTTAGTAAAAGAAAGTATTTTAATGAAAATCTATTTTCCAAATTGACTTTTGGTTAAAAAAAAAAAAAAAAGAAAGTGTGAAGTCAGAAAGTCCTGGGTGGTGGTTTGTTTTCCCAAAGTCTTGCTCCTAACCCAACATGTATGTCATTTAACTCTGTGAAGTTCATCTGAAGGATGACCTTCCACTGTGAGAACTGGAATCTGAATGCTCTATTAAGAGCGTGGGGGCTTTGTGATCAAGTATATATATTTCCAGGAGGCTGATAGGGATGTGTGTGACCAGGACCTGTACAGGTAGGCACTGACCCTTGTCTGTAGACTTAAAATGCTGGAGCAGTCTGAAAAGAGGGAAATGGCTGGGATATACCAACAACAGCAAAAACAGTTGCCGTAGAATCAATTCTGACTCATGGTGACCCCTGTTTCAGAGCAGAACTTCGTTCCATAGGGTTTTCAAGGCTGGGCCTTATTGGAATACTCTGGTGGCATGGTGGTTAAGCACTCACCTGCTAACCAAAAGGCCGGCGATTCGAATTCATCAGCTACTCCATGGGAGACAGATGGGGCAGTCTGCTTGCATAAAGATTACAGGCCTGGAAACCCTATGGGGCAGTTCTCCTCTGTCCCATAGGGTCTCTATGAGTCGGAAATGACTTGGTGGCAACGGGTTTGGTTTTGGGTTTGGACTTGGATCTTTTAGAAGCAGATCACCAGGCCTTTCTTCCAAGGCACCTCTGGGTGGATTAGAACCTTCAACCTTTTGATTAGTAACCGAGCACTTAATCATTGTACCACCCAGGGACTCCTGGGGTTGCCAGAGCAGGGTCAAATGTGTCTCTCACAAGGGCTTCATCAAGAGAGGGAGCAGAGGCAATGACACTGTTATGGAGCAGAGAAGGGCCTGGGATGTCTTCCAGGTGTATATAGCCTGAGATCATCATAGGTGGATCAGAATGAGGATGGGATGGGTGGTCTACACACATTGAGACCACCAAGGGGCATTCTAGCGGAGACCTAAAGTAGGTCCATCTTTCCACCTCCAGGGTCTAAGTTCCCCTAAAGCCTTTAGCCAAAGAAACTAGACTCGGGGGTTTGGAATCAGACGCACCAGGCTTCAACCTTAACCACAGTCAGCTAGAGTTGGCACTCAAGATAATCCCGATTTGCCTTCTGTAAATTAGAGGAAGTGCCTCAGGGCAGGCGTGGTGTCTTGTTTACTGTTATACCCCTACAGCCTGGTGTAGGGCCTGCCTCCGAGGTGGTTTTGAGTATCATTGAATAAACAGATGAAGGAATGGGGAGAAGAGTCTTCCCCATGGAAAGACATCTGCAGAAGCCCGGAAGCAGGAATTCACAGTGTGTGTTCAATCTAACATATAAGGTAGTAAAAAGGGATGAGTAGGGAGAAACAGTCCTATTTTGAATGCCCTTGAATGCAACCACTGAGGCCTTTTGAGAGGGACAAAGAGCAGACCCTGAGCTGTTCAGATACCTCGGATAGAGAGAACCTGAGGGTTCAGTGGACAGGTGGTAAAAGTGGCCTAGAGATGATAATAATAATAGCTACTTCTTGTTTTTTTATTTCCTGCAATGTTTAGAGCTGATTTAAAAAAAAAAAAAAAAAAAGGAAAAATCCCCCAGCATCCTTTGAGTTAGGTGCTACTATTATCTCCATTTTACAGATAAGGAAACTGAGGCACAGTGAAACGTAACTCATCCTGAGTCACATATATAACCAGAGTCACACCAATCATGACTATGTGGGAATGGGTTAAATCCATTTCTGAAGGAACTTGTGAAAATACCCCTTCCTTCTCCCACAACAGTTCAGCTTAATTTCTTTTATTTCCAGTTAGAACCAACAGATTCGTTCCTTTGCTTCTGCAGCAGTGGGGGGTAAGAAACTCATCTTTTATGAGGCTGATAGCAGCTGTTCTCCTCCCCACCCAGCTGTCTTTTCCTGAAATAGGATAGGGCAAGCATTCGAAATTTTCACAGATATCAGGGAGTAACCCCGGAGTTGGAGACCTGAGTTTGAATCCCAGCCTATCCATCACTCTCTGTCTGGAAACCATAGCAACCAACGTCACCACTAAGCTTCAGTGTAAGTGAAAACAAAGGCCATCTCCATACTTGTTTCATAGGATCGCGGTGAGGACTGGTGAGTCTGTACTATTGAAAACACTTTGTATAATGTGTAAACACACAGAGCCTGCAGTGCACTCTCTATTTCTCCTTTGTGGCAGGTACCACGTTCATAACGATATAATTTGTTGTTGTTGACTGCCATTGAGTTGGCCTCCAGTTCATGGTGACCCTGTACACAATGAAATGAAATACTGCCCAGTCCTGCACCATCCCCATGCTTGGTTGCAGATTGGAATACTGTGATCCATGGGGCTGTCATTAGCTGCTTTTTGGAAGAAGATTGCCAGACCTTTCTTTCCTAGTCTGTCTTAGTCTGGAGGCTCTGCTGAAATTTATATGATAATAAATATTATAAATATGTATTTGGCTCTTGATCTCAGCCAGTAAGAAGTTAACTCAGAGGCCTCTGATGCTCCACTTCCGATCCCTTTGCCTCACCTTTCTTTGATTCCAGCCATCACTGTGGTGGCTGGTTCTATGAAGGACCCAACCAGCTTGCACACCAAGTGCAATGGACAGGGCTTCACCTCTGGTCCAGCCTGTGTACCTCTTGCTTCTGGCCCCAGGTCTTTTCTGTTGATGTCACAGTATGGGACACAGTGAAGAATTAACTAATCACCCAAACATATATAGCCTGGAAATGGCGGAAATTGAATGCCTACTTGGGCGATCTTTTGATCAATGGTGGATGCGAACATGAGATGAGTGCTTCCTCTTCCTCCTCTCAGATTGAAGGACCAGAAGCACATTTCACGTGGTTTCTAAGATGGTACCAGTTAACCTGTTGCCATTGCATCAACTCCAACTCATAGCGACCCCACGTGTGTCAGAGTAGAACTGCGCTCCATAGGGTTTTCTTTTTTTTTATTTTCTTTTTACCTCGCTTTGTACAAGTTGTGCTGGCTTCCCCAGTATTATGTACGGTCTTACCCTTCACCAAAGTTACCACTTACGTATTGTCTATTTAGTGTTTTTCCATTCCTATCCCTCCCTTCCCTCGTAAGCATCAAAGATAGTCTCTTTTTGTGTGTAAACCTTTTCATGAGTTTTTATAGTAGTGGTCTCATAAGGACACAATATTTGTCCTTTTGTGATTGACTTATTTCGCTCAGCAGAATGCCCTCCAGATTCATCCATGTTGTGAGATGCTTTGCAGATTGATCATTGTTCCTTATCATTTGTGTAACACTCCATTGTGTATATGTACCATAGTTTGTTTAGCCATTCGTCTGTTGATGGCATCTAGGTTGTTTCCATCTTTTTGCTAAGGTGAACAATGCTGCAGTGAACGTGGGTGGGCGTATGTCTATTGGTGTGATGGCTCTTATTTCTCTTGGATATATTACTAGGACTGGGATGGCTGCATCATATGGCATTTCTATTTCTAGCTTTTTAAGGAAGCTCCATAGGGTTTTCAATGGCTGATCTTTCCAAAGTAGATTGTCAGGCCTTTCTTCAGAGGTGCCTCTGGGTAGACTTGAACCTCCAACCTTTCAGTTAGCAGCTGATCATGTTAATTGTTTGAACCACCCAGAGATTTCTTCTAAGATGGTACCTCACTGTAATGTTGACCTACCCAATGATAACACATCCTTGTATGAGTTCTTTTTCCTTCCTTGCTCAACTCCCCCATCCCTCACTTGCTCCCTGAGTTCTCACTTGCCAGTGAAGCTCTCTCTTATGCATAGATCTTTGCCTCAGCCGCTGCGTCCTGGGGAATCCAGGATTAAAGATTGTTGAAGCTAAATTTGAGCCTTTGATTATGGCCCCTGCCACTCATGCTTGTATCTCCCACCAAAGGACCCAGCACAGTGTCTGGTACATAATTGGTGCTGAGTAAATACTTAATGAATAAATGAATGAAATGTCTGTGCTTGTATCTCAAGAAAATAGCATATCACCTATACGAGACCAAATGATCAGCAATTACTTTAAAACAAAGGTGAGACTGTAAGGGGGCAGGGAAACTAGATTAATGGAAACGGAACAACCAGAATAGAGATAATGAGAATGCCCATGCATTTTGAAGAACATAACCAGTATCACTGAAAATTTGTGTAAAAATTCTTGAATAAGAACTTAAACCTATGTGTAAACCTTCGCCAAAAACATAATAGAATATTATTAAAAAGAAAATAGCGCAAGAAAAATTGGATTTATGAATGTAGGTATCAAGGTATAGTGGTTACAGGGCAAGACTTTAGAATTGAGCCAAAACCAAAAAAACCAAACCCGTTGCCATAGAGCTGGTTTCGACTCATAGTGACTCTATAGGACAGAGTAGAACTGCCCCAAAGGGTTTCCAAGGATCAGCTGGTGGATTCGAACTGCCGACCTTTTGGTTAGCAGCCAAGCTCGTAGCCACTGAGCCACCAGGGCTCCTGCGCTACCTGAATATCAGTCAGCTCTGCCATGTACTAGATGTGTGACCTTGGGCACGTTATTTGACATCTCTGCACCTAAGTTTCTTTGTAAATGGAGAAAATAGTATGTCACTTATAAAAGGATTCAATGACATCCCTTATGTAAAGCACCTGGAATGTAGTAATAATTAATAAAATTATATGTGCTACTAATGTTATTATTACTACTACTAATTTGATTGATTACAACTATACGAGAAGGAGTACATTAGAAAGCTTTCAGATAGAATTTGAATGACCCATTTGTGGCTTTGGGCACACCACTGAATGTCCCTTTATTTAACTTTCTATAAAGAGAATAATTCCTAATCTATCTACATTTTATGTGATAATAAGAAGAGAATGAAAGGGATCTTTTTTCCTCTGTGATATTGCTGGTGAGCGGTGCCATCCAGAAAGCACATCTGACAGCTCAAGAAAGACCTCTCCTTTGAGAACATGGCAATCCATCAGTCATTTCCGAAAGATGACCTCCCTAGCGGACCACGGAATGATCCCCAGCTGAGAGGCAAATCCGCGAGACATTCGGAGGGAAGCCAGGTTCCTGCAGTCCTGAAAGGTGAAACTGGTGCTCTATTTCACATCTGGCTTAAGCCCATTATCGCTGATGAAAACCGGATTCTTAAAGGACGTGCCTCTTTCACCCTTCAGCCTCATTCAACGGACCTTTGGCCAAAAGCTGGAGTGTTGGTGTGCCGCCAAAGAATTCCTGGTATTTCCCACAATGGCATTGGATTGAAACATAGGGTGGATTTCCTTTTACTTTATCTGCAGAGTAGAGTTCGTCATACCCCTCATTTGATAACATATCATCATCTCAGTACGTGCAAGGAGCCTCTCTCACCTGATTGTACAGTAAAACCTTCGAAAGCCAGGACCGGTGTAAGACCGAAACCTGTCAGAGAAGAAAAACTCAAATATTTTCAACTAAAATGAGAAAAGTGTGAAAAGCAAAGGAAAACAAGGCAGTCCCCTGAGTTTTAGCTCACACAGGTTAATTGTATTACATTGTATTATATTGTATTACATCGTGCTATATTGTATTATATTGCATTGTATTATTTTTTCCTCCTTCATCCCAATCTCCATTTTTCTCTCCCTCCCCCACTAAAGGCATTCAATGTCACATGTCTCAAATGCAATCTTAAATGTATTTCCTTTTAAAACATAAATTAAGGCTTTGTATGTGTGCTTAATTTTCGTAAAGTCATTGAGCTCTAAATCTCATTTCATTACTTAATTTTTTTATTCAACAGCTTGTTTTTAAGATCTCTCCTTATTGCTGTATGTATATATTAAAATTTGTATGTACATATTATATATATATATGAGTGTGTGTATACATATGCATATATATACATGTATACATATGTTCATGGTATTAGGTGCCGTAGAGTCAGTTCCAACTCATAGCGACCCTATGTGCAACAGAACGAAACACTGCCCGGTCCTGCGCCATCCTCACAATTGTTGCTGTATTTGAGCCCATTGTTGTAGCCACTGTGTCAGTCCATCTCGTTGAGGGCCTTCCTCTTTTTCGCTGACCTCTACCTTACCAAGCATGATGTCCTTCTCCAGGGACTGATCCCTCCTGATAACATGTCCAGAGTACATGAGAGAAGTCTCTCCATCCTCACCTTCAAGGAGCACTCTGGCTGTACTTCTTCCAGGACAGATTTGTTCTCTCTTCTGGCTATCCGTGGTATATTCGATGTTCTTTGCCAACACCGTGAGTCAAAGCATCAATTCTTCTTCGGTCTCCCTTATTCATTGTCCAGCTTTCACATGCATATGAGGCGATTGAAAATATCATGGCTTGGGTCAGGCACACCTTAGTCCTCAAAGTAACATCTTTGTTTTTCAACACTTCAAGGAGGCCTCTTGCAACAGATTTGCCCACTGCAATCAGCTATTGGATTTCTTGACTGCTGCTTCCATGGACGCTGATTGTGAATCCAAGTAAAATTAAAACCCGGACAACTTCAATCTTCCCTCCCTTTATCATGATGTTGTTTTTGGTCCAGTTGTGAAGATTTTTGTTTTGTTTATGTTGAGGTGTAATCCATACTGAAGGCTATGGTCTTTGATCTTCGGTAGTAAGTACTTAAGTCCTCTTCACTTTCAGCAAGAGAGGTTGTGTCATCTGCATATCACAGGTTGTTAATGAGTCCTTCTTTCAGTCTTGATGCCACATTCTTCTTCATATACTCCAGCTTCTCGGATTATTTGCTCAGCATACAGAATGAATAAGTATGGTGAAAGGATACAACCGTGATGCTCACCTTTTCTGATTTTAAACAATGCAGTATCCTCTTATTCTCCCCCACATGTCTGTCAGTTTGTCGTACTGTGGGGGCTTGCGTGTTGCTGTGATGCTGGAAGCTATGCCACCGGTATTCAGATACCAGCAGGGTCACCCATGGAGGACAGGTTTCAGCTGAGCTTCCAGACTAAGACAGACTAGGAAGAAGGACCCGGCAGTCTACTTCTGAAAAGCATTAGCCAGTGAAAACCTTATGAATAGCAGCAGAACATTGTCTGATATAGTACTGGAAGATGAACCCCCCAAGTTGGAAGGCACTCAAAAGATGACTGGGGAAGAGCTGCCTCTTCAAAGTAGAGTCGACCTTAATGATGTGGATGGAGTAAAGCTTTCGGGACCTTCATTTGCTGATGTGGCACGACTCAAAATGAGAAGAAACAGCTGCTTTCATCCATTAATAATTGGAACCTGGAACATACGAAGTATGACTCTAGGAAAATTGGCAGGAGGGATCAGTTCCTGGAGAAGGACATCATGCTTGGCAGAGTACAGGGTCAGCAGAAAAGAGGAACGCCCTCAACGAGGTAGATTGACACAGTGGCTGCAACAATAAGCTCAAGCATAACAACGCTTTTAAGGATGGCGCATGACCGGGCAGTGTTTCGTTCTGTTGTGCATGGGGTCGCTATGAGTCAGAACCGACTCGATGGCACCTAACAACAATAACAACAACAACATCCTCTTATTCTGTTGAACGACTCCCTCTTGGTCTATGTACAGTTTCCTCATAAGCACAATTAAGCGTTCTGGAATCCCATTCTTTGAAACGTTATCTCTAATTTGTTATGATCCACACAGTTGAATGCCATTGCGTAGTCAGTAAAACACAGGTAAACATCCTCCTGGCATTCTCTGCTTTCAGCCAAGATCCATCTGACATTAGGAATGATATCCCTTGTTCCACATCCTCTTCTGAATCTGGCTTGAATTTCTGGCACTACCCTGTCCATGTACTGTTACAACCATTTTTGAATTATCTTCAACAAAATTTTACTTGCATGTGATATTAATGATATTATTTGATAATTTCCACGTTCTGTTGGATTACCTTTCTTTGGAATGGGCACAGATATGGATCTCTTCCAGTCAGTTGGCCAGGTAGTTGTCTTCCAAATTTCTTGGCATAGATGAGTGTGCGCCTACAGTGCTGCATCTAGTTGTGGAAACATCTCAATTGGATTCCCTCAATTCCTGGAGCCTTGTTTTTCACCAGTGCCTTCAGTGCAGCTTGGACTTCTTCCTTCAATTACATCAATTCTTGATCATATGTACCTACTGAAATGGTTAAACATCAACCAATTCTTTTTGGTACAGTGACTCTTTATATTCCTTCCATCTTCTTTTGATGCTTACTGGGTCTTTCAGTATCTTGACCGTAGAATCCTTCAGTATTGTAACTCAAGGCTTGAATTTTTTCTTCAGTTCTTTCAGCTTGAGAAATGCCAAGTGTGTTCTTCCCTTTTGGTTTTCTAACTCTAGGTCTTTAAACATTTCATTATAATATTTACTTTGTCTTCTTGAGCCGCCCTTTGAAATCTTCTGCCCAGCTGTTTTACTTCATCACTTCTCCCATTCGCTTTAGCTACTCTATGTTCAAGAACAAGTTTCAGAGTTTCTTCTGACATTCATTTTGTCCTCTTCTTTATTTCTTGTCTTTTTAATGACCTTTTACTTTCTTCACATATGATGTCCTTGATGTCATCTCACAACTAGTCTGGTCTTTGGTCGTTAGTGTTCAATGTGTCAAATCTGTTCTTGAGATGGTCTTTAAATTCAAGTGGGATATACTCAAGGCTGTACTTTGGCTCTGGTGAATTTGTTTTAATTTTCTTCAGCTTCAAGTTAAACTTGCATATGAGCAATTGATGGTCTGTTCCACAGTCTTCCCCTCTCCTTGTTCTGACTGATGAGATTGAGCTTTCCCATCATCTCTTTTCACAGATGTAGTCAACTTGATTCCTGTGTTTTCCATCCTTGAAATCCATCATGTGTATAGTTACTGTTTATTTTGCTTAAAAAAAGGTATTTGCAATGAAGAAGTCATTGGTTTTGCAAAATTCTGTCATCGATGGAATTCTACCAATGACAGGTCTCCATTGTTATTTCTATCATCAAAGCCATATTTTCCAACTACTAATCCTTCTTTGTTTCCAACTTTTGCCTTCCAATCACCAGGATTATCACAGCATCCTGATTGCATGTTTGATCAGTTTCAGACTGCAGAAGTTTGTAAAAATATTCAATTTCCTCATCTCTGGCATTAGTGCATAAATTTGAATAATAGTCATATTAACTGGTCTTCTTTCTCAGCGTATGGATATTATCCTATCACTAACAGCGTTGTACTTCAGGATAGATCTTGAAATGTTCTTTTTGACAATGAATGTGATGCCTTTCCTCTTCAATCTGTCATTCCTGACATAGAATATCATATGATTGTTCAATTCAGAATGGCCAATACCCGTCCGTTTCAGCTCACTAATGATACTGATATTAATCTTTATGCATTCCATTTCATTTTTGACGACTTCCAACTTTTCTAGAGTCATACTTTGTACATTCCATGTTCCGATTATAATGGGTGTTTGCAGCTGTTTCTTCTCATTTTGAGTCATGACACATCAGCCAACGAAGGTTCTGAAAGCTTGACTCCATCCACTGGAGGCAGCTCTTCTCCAGTCATATTTTGAGTGCCTTCCAACCTGAGAGGCTCATCTTCTGGCACTGTGTCAGACAACGTTCTGCTACTGTTCATAAGGTTTTCACTGGCCAGTATTTTTCAGAAGTAGACTGTCAGGTTGTTCTTCCTCATTTGTCTTAGTCTAGAAGCTCTGCTGAAACCTTCTACTGTGGGTGACCCTGCTGGTATTTGAATACTCGTGGCATAGCTTTCAGCATCACAGCAACATGCAAGCCACCACAGTATGACACAATATGCTATTGCTGTTGGGTGCCGTCAAATTTATTTCGACTCATAGCATCTCCATGTGACAGGGTAGAACTGCCTCATAGGGTTTTCTAGGCTGTAACCTTTACGGGAGCAGATTGCCAGGTCTTTCTCCACTGGCAGCATTGGGCGGGTTCAAAGTGTCAACCTCTCGATTAGCAGCCTAGTGCTTAACTGTTGTGTCACCAGGGCTCGTTATACTAAATACCAAATCTGTTGCCGTTGAGATGGTTCTGACTCGTAGTGACTATATATATATGTATAAAACAACTATATATATAAATATATATATGTTTTTGTTTTCAACTAATATGTAGGGTTCCATAGTATATATTCACTTTATTTTCTGTATCATTCCCCTTGAGTTGGACTCTAGAGTTAGACAGCCGTCTCCACCCCACAACCACAATTTTTCTGGAGGTGGGATTATTGGATCCTAGGAGATACCAAACCCAAACCTATTGCTTTTAAGTCGATTCCAACTCATGTGACTCTGTAGGACAGGGTAGAACTGTCCCCATGGAGTTTCCAAGACTGTAAAAATTTACAGAAGCAGACTGTCGCATCTTTCTCAGATGGAGAGGCTGGTAGGTTGGAACCGCCAACCTTTCAGTTAGTACCTGAACCCTTTAACCACTGCGCCACCAGGGGTCTTTTCCCAGGACATACACCTACTTAAATCAACATAGGTTCTATTCAAGTTAAGTTGAAATTGAGATGGCAAAGTTTCTTAGTGGGTAACTGTGCCCATGCCCTTTCCTCTTTGTGGGTATCCATTTCTCCCCCTGTGTACGAAGAGGGATTTGGATGACAAAACCTTTAAATCTCTCTCAGCATTAAGACTCCGCCACTAATTTTCAAGCCAGCTGTGTTTATCAAACAAATGAGAGAAAAGTTGGACAAAATATGGTAGTCCATCATCCAAATATTTGGAAGTAGCCAGATGTTCAGCATCTCGTAGACACCGCCTGGAAGGCCTTTGTCAGCGCTGTTAGGTGGCTTTTTCTGGGCATTTGTTTTCTCTCATTTTCCAAAGAATTCTTCTCTTTCTCTCAAAGAGATAATGTAGATTCAGGCTTGCAGGGGTTGTAAAATCCCTTAGGAATTTGGGCTTCGACTTCATTCAACTTAGGGTTGGTGTCTATCTGTCTGTCTATCTATCTATCCATGTATCTATCTAAGTATCTATCCATCCATCCATCCATCCACCCATCTATCCACCAATCCATCCATCCATGCATCCACCCTCCCACCCACACACCTATCCATTCATCTTGGTTTATTTACAGGGAGCTCAATATTTATGGGACTAATGAGAACACAGACTCTGGAGTCAGAAAACATGGTTTAGATGGATGTGAGTACCAATAACTAGCTATATACCTTTAGGCCAGAAATGGCTTCTTGGCATCTCAGGTTCCTTACCTAGATATTACAAAATAGAGGTGATAATTCTTACTTCTGGATGGCACTGAGTTTTTTTTTAATTCTTACTTCAGTGGCTCATTGTAGGAATAAAATGAGATCATGCATAGTGAAAACTCAGCATGGGACCTGACACAGATTAAGCCCTTGTGGTAGTTTCTAAAAAAAAAAAAATTACCACAAATCCTTTGACACTCTTCCTATAAGGAAATGGGGCCTATGACACTTCCAGTTTAATCTGGGTGGGCTTGTGGCTGCTTCAACTGATCGAGTGTGACAGAAATGACATGATGTGACTTCCAGAGCTAGGTCATAAAATGCAATGTAACTCTCACCTTAGTTACTGGAACGCTGAGCCACCAGGTAAGAGGTCCAATGACTCTGAGGCTGCCATATTGTAGAGGCCACCTGTAGGTGCTCTGGTTACCATTCCTGTCTGAACTCAGCTTTCCAGCCATCCCTGCCAAGGTACCAGACATGATTGAAGAAGCCATTTGGAAGTGGTTTCTCTAGCCCAGCTGTTTGAGTTTTCCCAGCTGAGACCCTAGACAGTGTGGAGCAGGGACCAGCCATCTCCTCTGTGTCCTGTCCAATTAGTTGACTCACACAATGCATGAGCATAATAAAACAGTTGTTCATGTCACTAAGTTTGGAGGTATATTATTATACAGTAATAATAACTGGAGCTCACTGAGCTAATACTATTATTTCTATCCTTTGAGACAAAGCTCAAATACTATGTATTCTCTGAAGACCTAGTCTAATTGATAATAGCTAACGTGTTTTGAGGGCTCACTATGTGTCTGGCATTATGCTAAGTGCTTTATGGATGTTCATTTAATCCTCATAATAATGCTATGAGGAGCCCTGGAGGTGTAATGGTTAAGAGCTCGGCTGCTGACCAAAAAGTTGGCAGTTTACATCCACCAGCTGCTCCTTGGAAACCCTATGGGGCAATTTTGCTGTGTCCTATAGGGTTGCTATGAGTCGAAACCGATTCAATGGCACCTAACAACAACCACAATGCTATGAGGTAAGAACTATTGTTATGTATATTTTAGAGAAGTAGAAAACAAAAATTTAAAATAATTTTCCCAAGACAGGTGCTCCCAGTTCCCAGTTGCATCAAGTCAACTCCAACTCATGGTGACCTATGTGAGTCAGAGTAGAAAAACGATAGGGTTTTCAGTGGCTGAGTTTTCAGAAGTAGATCTCCGGGCCTTTCTTCTGAGGCACCTCTCAGTGAACTTGAACCTCCAACCTTTTGGTTAGCAGCCAAGTGCGTTAATCGTCTGGACCACTAGGGACAAGTTGTTATACTAGAATTTGAACTTTGGTCTCTGATCCACTTAAGGGGTGCTAATAAAATGATAATTCTAAGCATTATAATGATAAGGCAGCTTTCATTTCTGATCAATCACTTGTGAGGACATTGACCCTGACACTTGATTAGAGAAGTTTCTAGCCTCTGAACTTCAAAAATTCCACTGTCCTTTTCTACCCTCCATTTGAAAACTAGCAAGCTTTGCCAGAGAAACAATCTAATGGCAGTTCTTCCCGAGGCCAGGGGTAGAGGGTGAGGCTTCCTAAGAAACCCCAAAAGAAAGGGAGCTTTAAACTTCTGTCACCAAGAAGGCAGCTTCCCTGGGTAATGCAGAAGTTGACCTGAAATGATGAGAGCTGCCCAAATCTGAGGTGGCCCCCAAATTGGAGCACGCCAGTTGCCCTGGTCTTAGCAGATCTGGAAGTGGGTGGAAGCACCTTAGGCCGCTTCCCCTGCTCCACCCCCTCACCTTAAATCCATTACTTAAGTGAGCATAACCATAAAGCCGCTAATAAAAACATCTCTACCAGCTCTATTTACCCAGCTGCGTATCTCAGGATCTGCCTCTGACATTTTTAATACTCTCTCATTTCTCTGTCTTCCCCAGGATTCATCTGAAGCAGCCCACAGGGAAGGGTGATGCTGAGGAAACAAAGCCCAGGCCCCCAGGCCTCCCACCTAAGGGGCTTGGAACATGTTGGGAAAACATTTCCACCTGAGGAGCACAAAAGACCCCAGGAGTGGAGGGAGCTGGCCCAGGGCCAACCGGAGGTATCAGAGTGGCCAGGCCCAAAGAGGGAGGTCTGCTGATGGAGCCACGGAGCTACATCCTTCCAATCCTAAGGCAAACAGCGCTCCAGGCTTTGAGGTAGGGAAGGCTTTGCCCATTGAAGTCAGGGATGGCAGCCACGATGGAGTCTTCTGGGCTTTTTTGTTTTGTTTTGTTTTGCTTTAAGAATTATGGTGTATCTACAGAAAAAAAAGCACAAAAGACCGCACAGTGAAAACTCCATCCAGCCACACCCAGGGCAAGAAATAGAACATTGCTGGTTCCTAGAAGTCTCCCTCCTATTCCCTCCAATTGCTTTACTTTATCCCTTTCCCAAAAGTAATGCCTAACTTTACTTTTAAGGTGAAAAGTCAGTTTTGCCTGTTTCTGTTCTTTATTATTAATGGAGTGTATCCTTCATGGCTGGCGTCTTTCTTTCAGCACTGTGTGAGAACTTCGTCTCTGTTCTGCATGAAGCTATTGTTTGTTATGGTCAAAGATCATTCCATTGTACAAATATCTCGTGATTTTTTGGATTGACTCAACTCTTAAGAGGCATTTTGGTTGTTTTCAGTTTGAGGTTATTGTGAGTAGTATTGCCATGAATGTTCTTCTCCCTGTCTCCTGGGGTACCCATATCAGTTGAGTATATACCTAGGAGTAGAACTGCTGGTTAAAAGATATGTGTGTATTCAGCTAGACAGATACTATCATGCTGTTTTCCAAAATGCCTGTACCAAATTATTATCATTCCCATCAGCAGTGTATGGGAGCTCCAGTTGCTCCATATTCTTGTCAACACTTGGCATTGTCTTTTTTTTTTCTAGCCATTGTGTTAAGTGTGTAGTTGTAATTCATTGTGCTTTCAACTTGGATTTCTCCAATTACTATTGAGGCTGAACACCTTTTTTATATGTTTTTTGGCCATGTGGAGATCCTTTTGTGAAATTTCTATTCAAGTCTCCTGCCCGTTTTTCTATTGGGTTATCTCTCTTTTTCTTATTGGCTTGTCAAGTTAAGGTTATATTTTGAAAATGAGCCATTAGTAGGCTGTAAGTGTTGCAAATATCTTCTCCAACTCTGATTTGACTTTTCACTCTTTTAATGATGTCACTTTATGAACACAAGTTCTTACTTTTGATGTATTCCAATATATCAACCTTTTCCTATATGGTCAATTTTTGAGGGGGGAGGTACATGTGTCTTATTTAAGAAATCTTTCCCTACCTGAATAAATTTTTTAAAAATTCCCCTGTACTATCTTCTAGAAGCTATATTGTTTTGACTTTCAAATTTAGATGGACAATCCACCATTTTGTTCCTCCATTTTCCCCCATGTTCCAGCCTTGTGTCTCATGCCTAGAGTACCTCTGAGTTCCATATCAGAAAAGATGTTTGCCTTTATGACTTACCACCAAAAACAACAGCAACAACAACCACCAGGAAGATGTGGGTAGGACTTCGTAACACATGTTCCCATCCATTAACTAATTTAATTTTCTCATATTAACCCCTGGAAATGGTCAGAGTAAGCATCATAATCCCCATTTTAAAGATTAATAGATTGAGGCTCAGAGAAAAGGAATTTGCTTAAGGTCACACAATAACTAAGTGGTAAAACAAGGAGATTCAAACCCAGATCTGTCTAACTCCAAAATATATTCTCTTTTTTACCACCTCATGTAGATTAAAATGCCCTGAATAAAATTCTTAAAGTTTTGTTGCTGTTAGTTGCCGTTGAATTGGCTCCTACTCATGGCAACCATTATCACTCACTTGTGAGGACATTGACCCCGACACTTGATTATAACAGAACAAAACGTTGCCTGGCCCCATGCCATCTCTTAAAAACATCCTGAGGTCTCCTTTTGCTTTCCAGCTGGTCATTAGAGGGCTGACATCTTTGATTTGCAGAACTTCTTTACCAACTGTCCTCCTTTACCCTCTGGGAAGCCTCAAATGACTTTGTAGAGCCTGCCTATTGTTCTGCCAAATGGTACTAGCACCAGCCTTTAAGAATCCTAGTTGCTGCCACAGAGTATCAGAAAATGCCCGTAGGGCCTGGAAGGCAAGTGGATGAACAGCCTATGGCTGCAAAACATGGTCCATGATGGCAGTGTTGAGGCTGCCGAGATACGAAACAGATGAAGAGCTCAAGAAAGGCTTGCTGGATGTATAAAAGTCACTTCCATGGTGGGCCAGGGAGTTTGAACCCTGGCCCCTGATCTCCATGGGCTTCAGAGAGACCTCAACTGTCAGAAGCTTGCTGAGAAGGCCTCTGTTTATCATGGTACAGAGACACCCTTAATCTTTCAGAGGTGAGCCTCCGGCGGTTTCACAACCCAAATGGGGCATGTTTAGATAAACGAAAACACATCCCTTTTCCTGACACTTTTTCTCTGTCCACTGGGACTGTGTAAATGGCTCTATTCACCAGAGCTGCTGCTGTTTCTTTGAAAACTTGCTTGTCCACAACCTGGTTGTGTATTTCCCCCTCTTTAGTGCCTGGGAGCCAGGCTCATGGGGGATTTGTTTTAGGCGAGCTGCCTCTGAGGGATAGGTCACCCATTGTTAACTCTGGTGTTAGCTTCCCAGGGCTCAGCCCAGTTTCAGAGATGTATCAACTGGGAAGTGGGAAGAACTCACACTCAGCAAGTAGCCGAGCACAGAGAGAACAGTAAGCTTGGGCCTCAGTGGGCCAAGATGGCATAAGTACACAGCAAATCAAAGTTCACAGGCACCTGCTGCTCCAATTCTTTGCATGTAGTGAAAACTCAACACGCTTTTGAGTAAGTGTTGTTGTTAGTTGACACTGAATCACCTCTGACTCACGGAGGCTTTCTGTATGACAGAATGAGACCTCGTCCAGACCTGTGCCGTCTTCATGATCACTGGTATGCTCAAGTCCATTGCTCTGGCTATTGTGTCTGTCCGTCTCACGGAGGGTTCCCCATGTTTTCGCTGACCCTCTACTTTACCAAACATGATGTCCTTTTCTAGCAATTGATCTTTCCCGATGACAAGTCCAAAGTAAACAAGTCAAAGCCTTGCCACTCTTGCTTCCAAGGAAAGTCCTGGTTATATTTCTTCTAAGACTCGTTTATGATAGCATGCATGTGTTACTGAATGGGCATACAAGAGAGTAAACAAATCATTGAATGGATGAATAAGTGAATAAATGCTCTGAGAGCTTACCAGTGCCAGACATTGTTCTAGGCACTTACATACATCATCTCATGTATCTTCATAACAGCCCTATTAAAAACCAAAAACAAGCCATTGCCATCAAGTCAGTTCTGATTCATGGCGACCCCACGTGTCAGAGTAGAACTGTGCTCCACAGGGTTTTCAATGACTGATTTTTCAGAAGTAGGTCTCCAGGCCTTTCTTCTGAGGTACCTCTGGGTGGGCTCTAACCACTAACCTTTTGGTAACAGCCTAGCATGTTAACCATTGCACCACCCTGGGACTAACAGCCCTTTTTGGTAGGTACTAATATTTGTACTTTACATATGAGGAAACTGAGGCAGAGAGAGGTTGAGTGTCAGGCTCAAAGGCAGTTGGCTCAGTAAGTAGTAGAGCTGGAGCTTGAACCCCAAGCCAGTGCTCTTCACCACCAGGCTGAAGTTTCCCCACCCAGCATCTGCTGAGTGCTTTCCTATCTACCTCCCTGCCTCAGTCTACAGTCTCTTGGGAGCCTCATGCCGAGGTCAGACTTCCCAATGCAATGTGGAACCTGGGAGAATCCATTCCCCACAAAGGGAACAACACCTGGGTTTGCCCTTCCCTTAAAAAAATATCCTTATTCTATGGCTCAGGTTCAAGGGCTTGACTTTGCTTCATGCCACACAAGTGCATTTGATACACCAAACGCTCTTAAGATGAATTCAACCTCCCTTAGATTCATGGAAGTTTTCTGAAGCCTCTATTGGAAAAATCCCTACTCTCTTTTTTGACTCAGGTTGGATATTATCTCCTCTGGGAAGCCTCCTAGGATTCCTCTAGGCTAGTGTGATTCTCAGCATTTAGTATATAATCCTCTGTTTATTAACTGTCTAGAACAATCTAGAACAGGGGTCAGCAAACTTTTTTCTTAAAAGGCCAGGTAGTAAATATTTAAGGCCTGGCAGACTTCTCTCAGAAACCTGCCATAAGGTTTCTATCACAGCTGCTTAACTCTGCCATCGTAGTACAAAAGTAGCCATAGACAGTATGTGAACAAATGGTTGTAGATGTGTTCAGATAAAACAGGCAGAGGGCTGGATTTGGCCTGCAGGCTGTAGTTTGTTGACCCCTCATTATGGACTGAATTGTGTCCCCAAAAAAGTTATGTTGAAGTCCTATCCCTTGTACTTGTAAATATGACCCTGTTTGGAAATAGGAGTTTTCTTTTGTTAGGTTAATGAGGTCATATGGAAGTAGGGTGGGTCCTGTATCTAATCCCTTTTGGCTGGTGTCTTATGAAAAGAGCATAATAGATACAGACATGCACACAGGGTAACAGACCGTGTGATATATTTATAAACCAAGGATCACCAGGGAATGCCCAGGGCTACCGCTAGAGCTGATGCCTAGATTTGGATTTCTAGCCTCCAAAACTGTGAGATGATAAGTTTCTATTTTTAAAGCCGCCTATTTGTGATATTGTCGTCATAGCAGCAGTAGGTAACTACGACATCCCTGGTCTAGAATAATCCTTAGCACTTCCCAGCCACCCTATGAACATTTACTAAATGAATGAATGAATTCCTACTGCCACATGAACTTCTGGAGAGTACAGTCACATTTATCTCTGCAGTTACCACATAGCACCTCTCAGCCACCAAAAAACAAACAAACAAAAAAACCTAAACCCGTTGCCATCAAGCTGGTTCCAACTTTTAGTGACCTTATAGGACAGAGTACAACTGCCCCATAGGGCTTCCAAGTAGCAGCTGATGGATTCAGACTGCCAGACTTTTGGTCGGCAGCCAAGCTCTTAACCACTGCACCACCAGGGCTCCAAATAAGTGCATGACTAAATTATGACAGCATGCAGAGTGAGTGCAGCCCTTCTGATATGTTGATTTTAGCCCAGTGAAACCCGTTTTTACGCTCTGACCTTTTGAATGGTAAGACTAATATGTTTGTGTTGTTTTAAGCTAGGAAGTTTGTAGACATTTGTTACAGCAGCTGTGGGAAGCTGATACATAACCGAAGAGTCTCCAGCTTTGGGCCTGGCTTTGACTTTCATACTTCTCCACACGGATGCCTTCACAACTCTGAGGCTTGCAGGCCAAGCGCCAACTGGCTGCTCACAGTGAGGCAGTCTGAACCTGGAACTTGGTTACGATGGATTACAGGACTTCACCCCAAATACTCTTGGCTTTCAAGAGTTTGTATTTCTAAGGAGAAAATATTTTGTAAGGACCTCAAAGTTTTCTCCCAACGCTGCATCTTAGGAGTGTGTTAAGGTGTTGCTACTCAAAATATGAGGTCCCTGGGTGCCACAAATGGTTTGCACCCACCACCACCACAGTGGTTCTGTGGAATAAAGGCCTGGTGATCTACTTATATAAAGATTACAGCCGAAAGAACTCTATGGAGCAGTTCTATTCTGTAACACATGGGGTTGCCACCATGAGTTGGAATCGCCTCAGTGGCAATGGGATTGGGCTTTTTTTTTTTTTTTTAATTCAAAATATGGTCCCCAGACCGGCAGCCTCAGCGTCATCTCGGAGCTAGTTAAAATACAGAATCTCAGAGCCCAGCCTCATCCCCACTGAATCAGAATCTGCGTTTTAACAAGACCCCCCACCCCAGACTCATGTGCACATTCAAGTCTGAAATGCGCTGTTTTAGAAACCTTACTGCATGCTCCCACCTCTCCGGGAAGTCCTCCAAGTGAGCAGGAAAATGGTGGTTTTCTCTTTTAAAATAAAGGTGGCCCTGAATGTGAGCTGGCGTGCAAAACCAGAATGAATCCTCCCAGCTACAATTCTGGGAGTCTGATTCGTGACACACATGGGGTTTGTCATTGTCACTTGATGCTGCTTCCCGACTAAGCAGAAAACAGACACCTGGGTGTTTTCTCCGGCAAATATGTACAAAGCGAAGTTCGTGATGTTCTAGGAAAGGGGCCAGAGGTTTCACCCAGCTGAGGAGGAGCAAGGCTCCCTCAAAGGGCAGATGAACAAAAGAAAACTCATGTTTCCTTCAAAGCGGTCATCAGTTCAGTTCTGACCATATTGCCCGGGCACCAGTGCAGACTCTCGGAATTGGCTGGGGTTTTTTGTTTATTTTTGTTTTTATGTCATGCTATGGAGCTGTTTTGACTTAAATTCTTCCTAAGTAAAGCCATACAAATGCCATGTTTCTAGGTCTGCACACCCCCAGGAACACACAGATAGCGTGTACCAGAGACGAGGTTGTGTAAGAGAAAGAGGCGGTAGACTGTGGGGGGAAATAAAAGGAGCAGCCTCGAGCCTTTTCAGGCCAAGGCACTTTGTTTAAAGTCTCGGTGAGATTCTGTTTGGATTCCAGGCCCAATGATTGTCCTTTTCAGAATTGAAGTCAGACTGAAAATTATGTGAGAGGAGAAGGAAACTGTGAGAGAACTATTATGAATTGAATTGTGTCCCCCCAAAAGATACATTGTAGCCCTAACACTTGTACCTGTGCGTGTGACCCTGTCTGGAAATAGTCTTTGAAGACATGATCTGTTAACATGAGGTCATACTAAAGTAGAGTGAGTCCTAGTCCAATCTGAGTGATGTCCTTTATACTGTGAAAGCTGGAACTTGACGGGACTGCCTTGTTTTTTCGAGCATTGAAAGGTTTCTGCTTTTGACAGGGTAAAGTCACCACTTTTCCGTCGCCCTCTATTTAGTGGAATTTTTATTTGAGTTCTCCTTTTTTTTTTTTCCTCTGTCAGGTTTTTTGCCTTACACAGATTCCGGCTTTTACAGGTTTTACTGTAAAGGAAAAGAGACACAGGAAGACAGCGGAAGGATACCATGTGATGCCTGGTAGCTGCAAGCCAGGTGATGCCTGGTAGCTGCAAGCCAGGTGATGCCTAAGGCTATCAGGAGGCACGGAGCAGGTTCTCCCTCAGAGCTCAGAAGGAATCAACAGGGCTGACACCCTGGTCTCAGACTCACAGCTTCCAGACCCCTGAGACAATACATTTGTGTTCTTGTATCCCATCCAACTTGTGGTGTTTTGTATGGTAGCCCTAGGAAACTAAGACAGGATCTGAAAGGGAATTCTTGAGAGGGAGAAGATGCCAGCATCGAGAGAAAGGGGAAACGATTCTATTGTTTTGGGAGGGAAATTACGGGTCCATGCTTTTGTTTTCCATATGCATATTTCCTTCAGTGACATTGCAGGGAACTAGGAGATTTTGACACTCAGAACCCAGATACAAACGTAGACTATTCCTTAAAGATATGTGGAAACTGGATGGTTGGATTTTTCATATTAAATTTTCTTTTTTTTTTTTCTCATCATGTTGGGGGTCTTTTGGGGACTGTTTTTCTGCACGGTCTATAACTGTTCAGTTATAGGAGAAGGATGGTTTGACTTAGAATTATTTTTTATTGTGTGTTAGGTGAAAGTTTACAGCATAAATTAGTTTCTCATTCAAAAATTTTATACACAAATTGTTTTGTGACATTGGTTGCAATCTCTGCAATGCGTCAGCATGCTCCCCCTTTCCCTTTGCACCCTGGGTTCCCTGTGCCTGTTCACCCAGCTTTCCTGTCCCTTCCTGCCTTAAGGTTTTGCTTTCGGGCAGATGTTGCCCATTTGGTATTGTATACTTGGTTGAACTGAGAAGCAGATTCCTCACATGTGCTATTTGTTTTATAGGCCTGTCTAATCTTTGATGGAAAGGTGGACTTCGGGAATGGCCTCAGTTCTGAGTTAGCAGGGTGTTGGGGGGCTATAGTCCTGGGGGTTCCTCCAGTCTCTGTCCAATCAGCAAGCCTGATCTTTTTTTGTGAATTTGAATTTTGCTCTGCATTTTCTCTCGCTCTGTCCAGGACCCTCTATTGTGATCCCCGTCAGAGCAGCTGGTGGTAGTAGCCAGACATCATCTAGTTCTTCCGGGCCCAGGCTGGTGGAGGCTGTGGTTCCTATGGTACATTAGTCCTTTGGGCTGGTATTTTGTGTCTTTGGTTTTCTTCATTCTGCTTTGCTCCAAATGTGATGGAACCAGTAGACATATTTTAGATGACTGATGGCAAGTTTTTGAGACCTAAGATGCTACTCACCAAAGAAGGATGTAGAACATTTTCTTACGAACTATGTTATGCCAACTGACTTTAGATGTTCCCTGAGACCATGGTCTCCAGCCCTCAACCCTAGTAACTCTGTCCCTCAAGGTGTTTGAATGTATCTAGGAAGCTTCAATGGCTTTGCCTTGGTCTAATCCTGCTGTCTTCCCTTGTATTGTGTGTTGTCTTTCCTTTCACTGAGGTTAACACTTGTCTACTATCTAGTTAGGAATTTCACCTCCCCACAGCTCCTCTCCCTCGTAACCATCAAAGATTGTTTTTTCCTGTGTGTAAACCTTTTTGGGGTTTTTATAATAGTGGTGTCATACAATATTTGTCCTTTTGTGATTTCCCAATTTCATTCAGCATAATGCCCTCCAGATTCATCTGTGTTGTGGGATGTTTCAAGGAATCATCATTGTGCTTTGCCATTGCACAGTATTCCATTGTGTCTGTGTACCATAGATTGTTTATCCATTCATCTGTTGATAGGCACTTGGGTTGTTTCCATCTTTTTGCTATTGTGAATAATGCTGCAGTGAACATGGCTGTGCATATGTGTTTGTGTGATGGTTCTTATTTTTCTACGATATATTCCTAGGAGTGGGATTGCTGGATTGTATTGTATTTTTATTTCTAGTTTTTTAAGAAAGCGCCATGTTGTTTTCCATAGTTGTTATACCATTTTTCATTCCCAGCAGCAGTGCATAAGAGTTCCAGTTCCCCACAACCTTGCCAACATTTGTTATTTTCTGTTTTTTGATTCGTGCCAGTAATGTCAGGGTGAAATGGTATCTCATTATAGTTTTGATTTGCATTTTTCTAATGGCTAATGATCACGAGCATTTCCTCATGTGTCTGTTAGCTGCGTGAATGTCTTCTTTGGTGAAGTGTCTGTTCATATCTTTTGCCCATTTTTTAATTGGATTGTTTGTCTTTTTGCTATTGAGGTGTTGAAGTGTTCTATAAGATTTTAGAGATTAGATTCTTGTCAGACACGTTGTAGCCAAAATTTTTTTCCCCAGTCTGTAGGTTCTCTTTTTACTCTTCTGGAGAAGTCTTTTGATGAACGTAGGTGTTTAATTTTGGACCTTTGTAAAAAATCAGCTGACCGTACGTGGATGAATTTACAGCTGGGTTCGTGGTTCTGTTCCATTGGTCTATGTGTTGTTGTACCAGTACCAGGCTGTTTTGACTGCTGTGGCTGTACAGTAGGTTCTGAGATCAGGTAGTGTGAGGCCTCCTACTTTGTTCTTTTTCTTATAATGCTTTGCTTACCGGGACCTTTTTCCTTTCCATAGAAAGTTCATGATACATTTTTTCATCTCATTAAAGAATGCTCCTGGTATTTGAATCAGGATTGCATTGTATCTGTAGATCACTTTGGGCTGCATTGACATTTTCACAATACTGAGTCTTCCTATCCATGAGCATGGTATGTTTTTCCGTTTAGGTAGGTCTCTTTTGGTTTCTTGCAATAGTATTTTGCAGTTTTCTTTGTATAAGTCTTTTATGTCCCTGGTTAGATTTACTCCTAGGTATTTTATCTTTTTAAACCAAACCCAGTGCCATCGAGTTAATTCCAACTCATAGCGACCCTATAGGACAGAGTAGAACTGCCCCACAGAGTTTCCAAGGAGCGTCTGGCGGATTCAAACTGCTGACCCTTTGGTTAGCAACCGTAGTACTTAACCACTGTGCCACTAGGATTTCCTTTATCTTTTTAGAGGCTATTATAAATGGTATTCTTTTCCTGATTTCCTTTTCAAAGTTCTCATTGTTGGTGTATAGGAATCCAACTGATTTTTGTATTTTTATCTTGTATTTTGCTACTCTGCTGAATCTTTCTATTAGTTTCAGTAGTTTTCATGTGGAATCTTTGCGATTCTCTATGTATAGGATCGTATCATCTATGAATAGGGATAGTTTTACTTCTTTCTTTCCAATTTGGATGCCGTTTATTTCTTTTTCTTGCCTCATTGCCCCAGCACAATATTAAATAGGAGTCGTGATAAAGGGCATCCTTGTCTTGTTCCTGTTCTCAGGGGAATATTTTCAGCCTCTCTGCATTGAGAATGATGTTGGCTGTTGGTTTTGTATGTTGTTGTTGTTGTTGTTAGGTGCCATCCCATTAGTTCTAACTCACAGGGACCCTGTGCACAACAGAACAAAACACTGCCTGGTGCTGTGCCATTCTCTCAATCATTGCTATGCTTGAACCCTTAATTGCAGCCACTGTGTCAATCCGTCTCACTGAGGGTCTTCCTCTTTTTCCCTGGCCCTCTTTTACCAAGCATGATGTCCTTTTCCAGGGTCCAATACCTCCCGATAACATGTCCAAAGTATGTGAGACGTAGTCTTGCCATCCTTGCTTCTAAGGAGCATTCTGGCTGCACTTCTTCCAAGACAGACTTGTTTGTTCTTTTGGTGGTCCAGGGTATATTCGGTACTCTTCCCCAGCACCACAATTCAAAGGCATCAATTCGTCTTTGGTCTTCCTTATTCCTTGTCCAGCTTTTGTGTGCATATAAGGTAATTGAAAACACCATGGCTTGGTTCTGGTGCACTTTAGTTCTCAAGGTGACATCTTTGCTTTTCAACACTTTAAAGAGGTCTTTCACAGCCGATTTTCCTAGTGCAGTGCGTCTTTTGATTTCTTGTCTCCTCCTTCCATGGGTGTTGATTGTGGATCCAAGTAAAATGAAAGCCTTGACAACTTCAATCTTTTCTCCATTGATCGTGCTGTTGCTTATTGGTCCAGTTGTCATGATTTTTGTTTTCTTTGTGTTGAGATGTAATCCATACTGAAGGCTGTGGTCTTTGATCTTCAGCAGTAAGTGCTTCAAGTCCTCTTCACTTTCAGCAAGCAAGGTTGTGTCATCTGCATAACGCAGGTTGTTAAGGAGTCTTCTTCCAATCCTGATGCCCCGTTCTTCGTTCTTCGTATAGTCCAGCTTCTCGGATTAGTTGCTCAGTATACATGCCCTTTATTATGTTGAGGAGTTTTCCTTTTATTCCTATTTTATTGAGAGTTTTTATCAGGAATGGGTGTTGGGCTGTATCAAATGCTTTTTCTGTGTCGACTGGGATGATCATCTGATTCTTTTATTTTATTTATGTGGTGTAGGTTATGTTTACTTATTTTCTAATGTTGAACCATCCTTGCATACCTAGTATGGAGCCCACTTGGTTGTGGCGTATTATTTTTTTGATATGATGCTGAATTCCATTGGCTAGAATTTTGCTGCGAATTTTTATATCTATATTCATAAGAGATACTGGTCTGTAATTTTCTTTTTTTTGTGATGCATTTGCCTGGCTTTAGTATCAGGGTTATGCTGGCATCACAGAATGAATTCTCCAGGATTCCTTCCTTTTCTATGTTCTGAAATAGTTTGAGTAGTACTGGTGTTAGCTCTTCTCTGAATGTTTGGTAGAATTCTCCAGTGAAGTTATCTGGGCCAGGGCTTATTTTGTTGGGAGTTTTTTTAATTACCTTTTCAATCTCTTCTCTTGTTATGGGTCTGTTCAGACATTTGACCTCGGTTCTTGTTAGTTTAGGTAGATAATGTGTTTCTAGAAATTTGTCCATTTCCTCAAGTTTCTCAAATTTGTTGGAGTACAATTTTTCATAGTATTCTGTTACAATCCTTTTTATTTCTGTTGAGTCTGTTGTAATGCCTCTCATCTCATGTAGGTTGTTTGCTTCCTCTCCTGTTTTTCTTTTGTTGGTTTGGCCAATGATTTGCCATTCTTTTCATAGAACCAACTTTTGGTCTTGTTGATTCTTTCTGTTGTTTTTCTGTCCTCTACTTCATTTATTTCTGCTCTTATCTCTCTTTTTCCTTTGTTCTGGTGGTTGTGGGCTTCTTTTGCTATTCTCTATTTGTTTGAGATATGGGGCTAACATTTTGATTTTACCCCATTCTTCTTTTTTGATGTGTCCATTTATCGCTATAATTTGACCTCACAGCACTGCCTTTGCTGTGTCCCAAAGGCTTGGGTATGATGTGTATTCATTCTCATTTAATTCCAGGAAGTTTTTAATTTCCTCTTTCTTGTATTACCCAGTTGTTTTTTAAAAAGGGTGTTTTTTGGTTTCCATGAATTTGATTTTTTTTTTCCTTGCTCTTCCTGTTATTGATTTCTGTTTTTATGGTGTTGTGATCAGAGAGAATGCTTTGTATTATTTCGATGTTTTGGATTTTATTGAGCGTTGCTTTGTGGCCCAAAATGTGGTCTATTCTAGAGAAAGTTCCATGTGCTTTGGAAAAGAATGTATACTTTGATGCTATTGGGTGGAGCATTCTACGTATGTCTATGAGGTCAAGTTGGTTGATTCGGGATTTTAGATCTTCTATATCTTTGATGAGTTTTTTTCTAGATGTTTGCCCTTTACCAACAGTGATGTGTTGAAGTTTCCTACGATTATGTGGAACTGTCTATTTCTCTTTTCAATGCTGTTAGAATTTGTATTATGTATTTTGGAGTGCTGTTGTTGGATGCGAAAATATTTAATAAGGTTATGCCTTCTTGGTGAATTGTCCCTTTAGTTATTATATAATGTCCTTCCTTTCCTTTTATGGTTAATTTTGCCTTAAAGTCCATTTTATCTAAGATTAGTATTGCCACTCCTGCCCTTTTTTGTTTACTGTTTGCTTGATACATTTTTTCCATCCTTTGATCTTTAATATATTTATATCTTTGTGTCTGTGGTGTGTCTCAAGACAGCATATTGATGGGTCATGCCTTTTTATCCACCGTGCCACTCTCTGTCTCTTAATAGGTGCATTTATGCCATTTACATTTAGTGCGAATGTGATAGATATGAGTTTTTGCTGTCATGTTGTTTTCCCTTTTTTTTGGTGCTGGTATTTTCTTTGTTCCTCTTAATTTCCTGTGCTGAGTTCCTTTTATTTGTGGATTTTCTTTTCTTTCCTTATTATAGATTTTTTGTTTACTGAGATTCTATGTTTTTCTTCTTTTTTATTCTGATGTGTAGGCTTGTTAACTTTCTTTGTGGTTAACTAGATATTTTACCTTGTCTTCCTAAGTTTGAACCAGTATTTTATCACTTGATACTGCCTTGATTTCCTCTCCATTTGAAAGTTCTATACCTATACTGTTTATTTCCCCTTTTACTGTTTCGACGTTGTCATTTACAGATTGACATCTCTAGTTCCCTGTTTTATGTTTTTTAGCTTTGTTTTATTATTGGAAGTTCTTTACCTAGGTTGGTGTCTGGCTTATGCTCTCCTGTGTCAGACTCAGGTTGTTATCTGATGTTGTTCATTCTCTAACCAAAGGACTCCCTTTAATATTTCTTGTATGTTTGGTTTGATTTTTACAAATTCCCTTAATTTCTATTTACCTGGAAATGTCCTAATTTCGCCATTGTATTTGAGAGTGAGTTTTTCGGATATATTATTCTTGGTTGGCAGTTATTTTCTTTCAAGGTTTTATATATGTCATCCTATTGCCTTCTTGCCTGCATAGTAATTGGGCTTAGTCTTATTGTTTCCCCTTTCAAGTGACTTCATTTTTGTCACATTGCTCTCAGTATTCTTTCTTTGTCTTTGGTTTTGGCAAGTGTGCTTATAATATGTCTTGGTGATTTTCTTTGGGGGTCTATCATATGTGGGGTTCATTGAGCTTCTTGAATGGTCAGCTTTTCATCTTTCACAATATTTGGGAAATTTTCTGCCAGCAAATCTTCAGCGATCTTCTCTGTGTTTTCTATTTTTCTCCCTGTTCTGGAACTCTGAACAAGCGCAGTTTTTTGCACTTTATTGTGTCCTACATAATTCTTAGGTTTTCTTCATTGCTTTCTCTGATTTTTCCTCAAACAAAGTGGTATCCATGGATGTGTCTTCGATCTCACTGATTCTGTCTTCTGTTGTTTCAAATTTGCTCCTAAAACCTCCTATTGAGTTGTCCGTTTCTGAAATGTTATTATCTTTTGAATTTTTAGTTGCTCTTTTTGTATGATTTCTAATTATTTATGTTGTTGCTTTGTTCTTGTATTATTTTCCTACATTCTCTGATTGCCTTGTTTGTGTTTTCCTTGATTTGGGCTATGTTTTCATTGGTTTTGTTTGTGATTTTCATGATTTTGTCTATTTTTTCATTAGTTTTGTCTGTGTTTTCCTTGATGCCTTTCCTAATCTCTTGGAGAGCCCTGAATATTAGTTGTTTTTTTTTTTTTTTTTAATTCCATATCAAGTAGCTCCACTGCCTTTTCTTATACTGGAAGGTCCTCTGATTCTTTATTTTGGTCACTTCCTGAGGCATCTTGTCCTGCTTTTTTGTATATTTTGATATTGTCTGCTGTCTCCAAGGCATTAAGGTATTATTTTCTTTATATATTGATTTTATGGTCATTTTTTTTGTTGTTGTTGTTGTTTCATCCTGCTTCTTGTTTTGTTTTGATATGTCAGGGTTGGCGGGGCAGGCACACTTTCTGCTTCCTCTTGTGTGGTCACGATAGCTCTCACCACCTTACCTGGATACACAGCAACAGCAGGCAGGGCAAGCCTTCCTTGCTGTACATGGATTTGACAAGGTGGCTGAGGGTGGACTGGGTGAGTGTTATCTGCCTCCTGATGTTGGTCAGCAGTTTGGGAGCATTCACAGCCAGATAGTCAGGGGTGTCAGGCAGTGAGTGGTACGAGCTCACTTCCCATTGTTCAGTAGCTGGTTGAATGGCAATAGGGGAGGGGCAGTGCAGGCCTGGTGTGGCAGTGGGCATGAGCAAGGGACAGCCTATTCTCAGTGGCACAGTGAGGGCCACTGGGAAGGGGGTTGCATACAGGGCTAGGTGAGCAGGAGAGAGAAAGAAAAGAAAGGAAAAAAAAGGCACCCAACAGGTGGGGGCTGCATGGACCCAGGGCGATGGCAGACTGGTAGCTCTCTAACGAAGTAGCATGACATGGCCCATGGGGAAAGGGTGAGGGTGGTGTGCAGGGCTAGGTAGGAGGGAGAAAGAAAAGGAAGAAAGAGAAAAGAAAAAAATGGCACAACAGGAGCCAGCAGGTAGGAGAGGGACTGATGGTGGACAAGTAGCTCTCTTGCCAGGTGGTGTGGCATGGCCCATTGGGAAGGGATGGAGGTAGCATATGGCGAAGAAGGGTGAGGGGTGGGACAGGGTGTTTCTCTGGTTACCGGGTGCTCTGTCTCCTGTTGGGCGCTCTGTGAAGTTGCCTTCCCATACTCCCTGTCCAGAGTCATTGCTGGTTGTGCTCTAAGATGGCAATGCTGTGTTTTGTTAGTTGGCAGGGGACCTCCACTCTGTATCTCTCCTCATTCTGTTTTCCTTCAGTTTCTTCTTCCATTCTGTGTTTGACCTAGTTATTTATCCCTTCATTTGATGCTTAGGGTTCTAGGATTGATGTTTGTGTCTGCTTTACTTAGTTTTTTTTTTCCCCCCCAGAGGGGCAGCATGATGCATCTGTCTAGGGTACAATGGTTGGCTCCATTTCTCTAGAGTTATTTTTTAAATGGATCATTTTAAACAATGCCCTGTTAACAATCAATGCAGGATTTTATTTAACTAATTACAGAAATAAACAACCAAAAACAATTCTATGAAGCCTGATATAGAAATACATAAACTTTTAAAGGTAGCAGAATTAGACATAAGTTGAAACATAGAGTGGAATGGAAGTCAGCATTGACTGAGCACCTTCCCTCTGCCAGGCGCTATGCTTGGGTTTTACACACGTTATCTCACTTAATTCTCACCAAAGTCCTGTAAAGTGTGTGCTGTTTCATTGAGATTTTGCTATTAAAGGAAAGGTTTTCTGTGTAAAAGGTGAGGTTGAGATTTCAATTAAGATCTGGGACTTGCGCTTTCTGAATTCTATAATTAGTCTCATTGAATTCCTTCAAAAACTTTGGGCTTGGTCTTCTTGTCCCGTTTTACAGCTGAGGAAACTGCAGGTCAGTGGAGGAACCACCTTGCTTTCAAGTAGTAAAGTTGAGCTTCAAACTAAGAACTGCCTGACTGTAATGTTAGATTCCATGGTAGGTTAAAATTGTCCATATGAGGGAAGTTCTTTGTGGCGATGAAGCAGTTCTGCATCTTAAATGTGGTGCTGGTTACTTGAATTACACATATGATACAATTTTATAGAGTTACACACACATACGCTGCATGTCTGTCAGTTTGTTGTACTATGGTGGCTTGAGCGTTGCTACAAAGCTGGAAGCTGTGCCACCAGTATTTCCAATACCAGCAGGGTCACCTCTGCTGGACAGGTTTCAGCAGAGCACCCAGGCTAAGACTAGGAAGAAAAGCCTGGAGATCTACTTCCAGAAATTAGCCAGCGAAAACTTTATGAATCGCAACAGAACATTGTCTGATTCACTTACTTTAGAAACATCACTGGAGGAGGACATTATGTTTGGTGAAGGTGAGGGCCAGTGAGGGTGTGAGAGAGTCTCAGTGAGATAAATTAGCCCAGTAGCCACAATGATGGACTTGAACATGCTGGTGATCGCGAGGATGAGGCAGGGCTGGGCAGTGTTTCATTCTGTTGTCTGTAAGGTCACTATAAGTTGGAGTTAACTCGATGGGTAGTTACCTATCTGTCTATACACACACACACATACACATACACATGACTACATGTCAAAACTTGTGAAATCTGAAAAAGGTCTGTACCTGAGTTAATTAGCAGTCATTTTCCTGGTTTTGACAATGTACTATGGCTCTGTAAGATGCTATCATTAGGGGAAGCTGGGTAAAGAGTACAAGGGAACTCTATACTGTGTTTACAACTTCTTGTAAGTCAAACTATTTTATAATAAAAAGTTATTATTAAAAAAGAAAAAACGTGTCTGCAAATTCTTTAATGTACCTCCAGTGGAGAGGTAGAATCTCTGTCCCTTCTCCTTGAGTCTGGGAGGGCTCTCTAACTGCTTGACTAATAGAACGCAGAGGAAGTGATGCTCTGCTGGGTTTGAGGTCAAGTTTTAAGAGCTTGGAAGTCTCCACTTACTGGCTCTTGCTTCGCTGTCTCTGGAACCCCTGAGCCACTATGCATGGAGTTGTTCCTGTCAGCTAAGCCCAGCTTTCCATCCATCCCTGCTAAATCACCAAGTATGTAAGTGAAGCTGACTTGGACCCTCCAGACCAGCTCATTCACCAGCTGATAAACACTGTGTGACCTCCACCCACACCACGTGATGCAGAAGAATCTTCCAGCTGAGCCTTGCTCAAATTCTTGACCCACAAAATCATGAGACATGGTAAGATTGTTGTTGCTTTAAGACTCAAGACTCTAAGCTTTGTGTAGATTGTTATATAACCATAGATAACAAAATAGACTTTGATCTTTCAGAGGAAGAAATCATTTAAATTATATGATAAAGAAAGGCAAGCCTGATAAAAAGCGGCTAGGTATATAGAATTAGATGATGTAACACAGTAAGCATTTTCCTTCCCCACTTTTGGCCTCAATAGGCTGGTTTCACCTTGAACATCACTGCCTCCGGGAAGCCTTCCCCGATGCCTTCCTTGTGCTCATCCCTTTAACCCTTGGCTAGCAGACATCAGAACATCTGGTATGGTGCCTTGCTTATTTCTCTCTCACCTACCAGACAGCAAACTTCATGAGATCAAGGATTACTTTTGCCCAACTCGTCATGACTCCCCTCTGTCTAGCACATAGCCCTTGATACAGGTTTGTTGAATGAATAAATAAAGAGACAAGATGGGTGCTCTACAAGGTCCTGTTTAGCTCTAGCATCCTGCAGTTCCTTATCTCTGGAGCTTTGGGCAGGTGAGAAGGAGCCAGGTGTGTCACCAGCACCTCCCAGACACCACCTTTCTCTCTGAGACTCCCTAGGTCCTAAGTCCACAAATCCATCTGCTGGGCAACAGCTCGGAAGCAGTAGAGGATAGGAGGGCAGGAAAGTGAGAGGCGTGCCCGTCACTCCCCCACCAAGCTGGCGTCCATGGGTTTGCTTACTTTCCTGCTCAACTGCCTTGGCTGGAGAAGGGCCTTTTCCATAGGCTCCTGCCTCTAGACCATCACCAGGGAGCTCACCATCCCCCCTGTGTGATTGTCCCCACAGCTTCCTCTGACCTGGTTTAGGCCCTGCCAGGCAGGTGATCTGGCTCTCCCGGGGCTGCCCTGGAAGATTGTAATCACAGTAACACAATAAATATTTAACATTACCCTCAAGCAAGGCTCTGGGCAAGGCATGGCCTCCTTCTCCAGAAGCTTAATTTCTTAGCGGGATTTTCATCTGGTGGCAGTTGAGAGATGGCAGAAGGAAAATAGAACCACTGGTCTGTTCCTGAGGAGTGGCGGTGGTATGATGGAACCAGCTTTCATGGGTTTGCAAAAACCAATTATTAAATATTCAAGGGTTTTGTGAGCTAGTTGTTGGACCATCAGTAGCTTGAGATTGGCCACGGTAGGAATGTATTATTATTGCTCTTGTGTGCCATCAAGTCAATTTTTGACTCGTAGTGACCCCGTGTGACAGGGAAGAACTGCCCCACAGGGTTTTCTAGTCTGCAGTCTTTATGGGAGCATATTGCCGGGTCTTTCTTCTGCTTTTTTTTTTTCTTCTGCAGATCACTGGGTGGGTTTGAACCGTCAACCCTTTGGTTAGCAGTCGAGCACTTAACTGTTATGCCACCAGGATTCGTTACATCAAGGAAATTAGCAAACACAATAAATCAAGCCCACAGGTTATCAGAATACCCCTGGGAAATCAGTTTTCTCTCTGAGACTGTGTCCCCATCTGAAAAATGAGGATATAAATTCTTAACTCCAAAGATTTCACAAATATTAACACAGCATGGTGCTTGGCATATAGCAGGTGGTCAGAAATCACTAGTTCCCACTCCAGCCCTCTGTCTTCTTCCTGAACTAATATTGAAAGCTAGCAGTGGGCTTAGTTTTCTTTTGGATTTATGGGTTGATGAACAAACATCAGTGAGTAGGAAAGAGTAGGTGTTCCAGAAGGGAGCTCAAGGCTGTCTCCCAGGGTGAATAATGCTACTTTGGAATGTTCCCAGAGTTTTGTAGCATCTTTTTCTCCTACGCTGGTACTGAGAAGGGGACAGGGAGGATAAGGATATTGAGGGGGTCAGCCTTGAGGGTCCGGGTAGTTTTGTAAGTTGCCCAGTTTGGAGGCAAGTATGCCAAAACGTCATGGCACCTGTCTGAGGCTGGGTTCTCTAGAGAAGCAAAACCAGTGAAATGTAGAGAGAGAGAGAGAAAGATTTATTTCAAAGAAATGGTTCACGCGGTTGTAGAGACTGGAACATTGCAAGTCCATGAATCAGGATAGAGGCTTCTCCTGATTCACGTAGTTGACAGGGGCTGGCAAATCCAAGCTCATCAGGTCAGAGAACAGGGCTCTTGCTCACAGGCTACGAAGACTGACGAATCTCAAGACTTGCAAACAAGACCGTAGGTAAGCTCCTAGCTCAAGTCCCAAGAACTGGAGGTCAAATGAACAGACGCCAGCTGCAGGATCCAGAGCGAGCAAAAGCTTCTGAGCCTTGCCAGAATGTCCACTTACATTCGATGTAGGCCACATGCCCAAGGAATCTCCCTTCCAACTGATTGGCTGCTCACAGTACGTCCCATCATGGAGGTGATCCCATTATATCAAATCTCATCATGGAGGTGATCACAACATCATACAACTGCCAAACTACATCATAACTACCAAACCACTGAGAATCATGGCCCAGCCAAGTTGACACACAACCTTAACCATCACAGCACCTCACAGTACTTCTGTTTGATGATTCATTCCTTCAAAACAATTTTTTATTGAGCATCTACAATGGGCTAGCACTGAGCTGGACTCTGGTATGCAGCTATGAATAGATCTCTTCCCTGCCCTCATGGAATTCGACAGTTTAATAGTGAAGATGACCATGCAACAAGTCATTGCACGTGTCTAAGTGTGATTTAAGGGCAATACAGGATACCGTGTGGTATGTGGAGTCCCTGGGTGGTCCAAATAATTGACACACTTGGTTATTAACTGAAAGGTTAGAGGTTCAAGCCTACCCAGAGGCACCTCAAAAGAAGGTCTTGGTGATCTACTTCCAAACAATCAGCCATTGAAAACCCTATGGTGTGCAGTTCTACGCTAACACACATGGGGTCACCGTGAGTGGGACCTGCTTGACGGCAACTGTCAGTGGTGTGGGCATGTAAGGGGATGAGGTTGATTTTAGTTAGGCTTCCCTAGAGAAATGACATAGAAACAAAAATCTAAGAGAAAGTAACCTTGGAGGGGGCACGTCGATGTGGGGAGAGCCTTGGGTGGCTAAGTAAGATACTGTGGTGACCAATATGGGTTGATTTGTGTCCTCCAGAAAGATATATTCAAGTCCTAAGCCTTGGTATCTGTGATTGTGACCTTAATGGGAACTAGAATATTTATAGATGTGATTAGTTAAGATGAGGTCATACTGGAATAGAGTGGGCCCTAATCCCGATAGGACTGGTGTCCTTATGAAAAGAGGACAGGAGATACAGACAGATACACAAGAAGATGCAGAGGGAAGATGGCCCATGTGAAGATGGAGACAGAGATGGGAGTGATGTAAGCACAAGCCAAGGCCACCAGACGCTGGAGGAGGAAAGCAAGGATTCTCCCCGAGAGCCTTCAGGGAGAATACAGCCTTGCTCATGCCTTAATTTTGGACTTTCAGCTTCCAGAGCTGAGAGAGAATAAATTTCTGTTGTTTTAAGCCAGCCAGTTTTTGGTACTTTTTTACGACAGCCCTAGGGAGTTAATACAGTGGCTCAGACCAAGAGTTGGCAGTGGAGTCATAGATGAGTGGACATTTTCGAGAAATATTCGAGAGGTAGGATGGGCAGGATTTGGCAATGAAGTGGATGTAGGCAGAGGAAGAAGTGGGGCCATCTGTTGAAATGGAGGAAGATGTTTGTGGTTTGAGTTTTTTGAGGGAATTAGAACATTCTGTATCAGTCTGGGAGGCCAAAGTGAATACTGGCCTTTTGATCTCAGCTTCTGGCTGGGGTTGTTTTGACCTCCGTCAGGCAGGACTGCTCAGAATTTGCTTAGCTCCCAAGCACAGTTAACACACTGTGTAAAGATTTCATTAGTATGTGGAGAATAAATCCCCATGTCATTTTGCTGATGCTAATTTTTTTTAATTATTATTATTATTTTTTTTTGGTTAATTATTTTGTCTAAAAACACTCAAGAGTGTTATGTAGCTTGAGTCAGACGAAAATTGTTTATCTCCCTGGGGAGCCAGGCCACAGCTCCAATTAATACAGATTTATTTTGAAAGTAGGAAGTCTCCTTCCATCACATTGTAGGTTTAAACCCATTGCTATCGATTCAGTTTCAACTTAATAATCCTACAGGACAGAGTAGAACTGCCCCATAGGGTTTCCAAGGCTGTAACCTTTACAGAAGCGGACAGCCACATCTTTCTTCATGGGACCAGCTGATGGGTTCGAACCACCTACCTTTTGGTTAGCAGCACTTGTGTGCAGGAGCTATAAAGTGAGCCTGGTCCCTGCCTTGAAGGAGTTAAGTTTCTATTTCGAGAGATGGGACATTCGTTCACTTTTTTCTTCATTTATGCATTCACACTCTTTTTTCTTCTTAGTTGAATTTATTTGTAACATCTTCGGCAATCACCCCACCAACTTGCTTCACGTGCCTTGGATATCTCATGTGAGAAGATGGAAACTCTGCATTTAAAATCCAGTGACCAAACCAGTTACGACAGAGATGATTCCAGCTGATGACAACCCCATACCTTGCGAAGTAGAGCAGTGCTCCATAGGTTTTTCAAGGCCGTGATCTTTCAGAAGCAGATCTCCGGGCGTTTCTGCTGAGACACCTCTGGGCGGGTTCATACTGCCAACCTTTTGGTTATTAGTCGAGTGCTTAACTGTGTGTGCCACCCAGTACTACATAAAATCTAGCAAACTGGGTTCAAATCCTTTTTGAGCCAAATCATCTTTTCCTACTAGAAAGTTCTCTCAATGAATTTAGGAATATGTTCATTTATTCCCTGCTGTGTCCCCAGTGCCTTAGGAGACTGCCTGGCTCAATAAGTATTTGCTGACCAAATAAATGCCATACATGTGTACAGCATGTGACAGCTAGTAGGCCCTCAGAAAGCGACCACCACTTCCTTCTGTTTTCTTCCTCACCCTTCCTCCTCTACTGTGTTCCCCTCCCTCTCTCTTCTTACCCTCCTCCTCTATTTTCTTCTTGAATTTGGGAAAAAGAGAGAGAAAACAAAAAGCCTCTCCCACTACTGGATGTCTCCTATGCTGTCGGCTCGCCCAGCACATGTATGATTACTTTTTATATTATCAAATCAAAAGATTATCTTGTTTGGCGAGAACCGGTAAGACCTCAGCAGTAGAGACCGGCACTGTGGGGCCCCACTTCAGCTTCTCCACTGAGAGGATGTTTATATTTAGGAAGATGGCGGGTGAGCATCACAGCTAGCTGTTCCTTGGTTTAGACGCCATTTGCCTCAGGGCAGGGAAAATGAAAAGTCACCCTGAGAATTGAGACAGTGAGCAAGCTAGACTTTAATTCATTGCTTCTCTAGATGGAATACTTCATTCATTCATTTTCCCTTTATTCATTCACTCATTCAGTCTCTCATCCATTCACTCATTTATCCATGTATTCATTCATTCACTTACTCATTCTTTTGTTCATTTGTTCATTATTTCATTAGTCTGCTCACTCATTAATTCATTCATTTATTCATCCTTCCACTCAAGAGATATTTGCTGAGTGCTCTTATCCTTAGAACTGCCCCCTCCCAGCCCTTTCTGAAGCAGTAAATTCAGGCAGCCATGTTTATGCCAGGTGACAGGGGTCCTCTGGCCTTATCTGATTGGGTTAAGGGTAGACCAGAGGCACAGCTTGAGCCAACCCAATTCTTTGTAGGGATTAACATAAGAGACATGGGACTTAGAACAAAGAGTCTATAAGGCCACACAAGGTTGGGACCAGAGCTGGAACTTTACCAACCCAAAGACCCACAGTGGCTGGTGATTTGCAGGAGCAGCTGGAGTCTGTATCAGAAGTTGGTGGTCAGGGAGAGAGGAACAAAGGTCATTCAGCACAGACACAAGCAGGGATGTGGCCCCAGGGAAAGGGCCCCACGGTCCCATAGGGCTAGATTCTACTTCCTGAAATTGGGTTTGTTGAGAGTCCCCTGATTTTTATAAGTTCCCTTTTACTTAAGCTAACTTGACTGGGTTTCTGCTTGTGGAAACATAATGAATCTGTGCTAAAAAAAAAAAGTGCTAAGAGAGACAAAAAAGAATGCTAAGACCTGATTTCTGTCCTCAAGGAGCTTACTATCAAATAATAATAATATCAGTAATCACAAGAGCAGGAATTACCATTTAATGAACACATACTATACACCAGATCTCTCCCATTGTCATGCATGAGCCTTACAACCCTCTGAAGTAGAGAGTATTATTGTTGTTGTTATTATATTGATAAGGAAACAGTCTTAGAGACTCAATTACTTGCCTACGGTCATACAGTTATAAATGTCATAAAGACGTTGCTGGATCAGGCAACGTTTCGTTCTTTTGTACATGGTGTTGCTATGAGTCAGCCGATTCAGGGACAACTAACAATGACAACTACCTGGTTCACAATTCCTTATCCTGAGTTCTCTCTGTTAAAGTAACTAATGTGATTTCTGTCTCCTGCCTGGATCCTGACTGACAGAGACAGCAATGCAAAAAAATATAAATAGCACATGGAAGTGTTTACTTTCTAATATTAAATGAGTAAAAAACAGGAAGTAAAACTACAAGAACAGTATGATTGGAAACTTATTTTTAACATGTAGAGGGGAAAAAAGGATAGAAACAACTGTACAAAGTTAAATAAATAATAGGTGACCAATGTCTCCTTCCAGTAATCAGGACATACACCATATGGCAGAAGGTCTCTAAGACTCTACTTGGCGGCATCCTTTCCCTGCAGTGTCTCGTGAGAAGCCAGTGTGTCTGGCTTGAGACGCTTCTGAATTTTTCCAACTGCAGGAGCGATGGGGGCCTGGGTACTTTCTGTCCCACCAAGGAGCATGGGAAGTTCCCTTTGATGTGGGCATGGCCAGGCAAGGAATCACTTTAGGAAGACAGCCTGACGGGTCTTGGGTCCCATTTCTATGGCAACAGAGCTGCAAGGGCAGAAAGTCTGATTTGTTTTGGGATGTGGTGGCCACTAATTATAGGCAGCTCCACGTTCCTTTGCCCTGCCCTAGGAAGGTCTCTATTTATTGTCAAGGTTTATTTACTTTTTTTTCTTTTGGATGCTCTTCCTTCTCTTCTTGAACATCACTCGTATATAATGTGAACATCACTCATATATAATGTGTGTGCATGTGTCTTCTATCGTAGTGCCCTAGAAAGGTCTCTATTTATTTGTTATCAAGGTTTATGTATATATTTTCTCCTCCTAGACTTTATTTTTTCTCCTCCTGCATTTCACCCATGTATATGTATATGTGTTGTTATTGTTGTTAACTGCTGTCAAGCCTGCACCCAACTCATTACAACCCCGTGCACAACAGAATGAAACGCTGCCCAGTCCTTGCCATCCACATGACTGGTTGCAGATTGGACCGTTGTGGTCCATAGGGTTTTCACTGGCTGGTTTTCTGAAGTAGATCTCCAGGCCTTTCTTCCCAGTCTATCTTAGCCTGGAAGCTCCACTGAAACCTGTTCCGTATCATAGCAACACACGAGCTTCCACTGGCCGCACGTGCAGTGTATTGGCCAGGAATCAACCCTGCTCTCCAGCATGGAAGGCGAGAAGTCTACCACTGGAACACCAGTGTTCTCTAAATCAGCCGCCTTCGAGTTGACTCTGACTCATGGCAACCCCGTGTGTGTTATTTTATCACTGAACCAGCGCTGCCCCTGTTTATATATGTGTACTTCCATGTGTATCTTTGTTGTATTCAGAGCTGTTTGTTTTCCTGGTTGTTAGGGGAGTAAAAACCAGGAGGTTATAGACCTGAAATAGTTAGGCAAGGCTGGGTAAAGGAAGGAAAGTGAGAGTAGAAGGGCCCAAGGTAGGCCCTCGGCCCTACTGGAGATGACTGTGAAATGGAAGGGGCGGATTTGGGCCCCAAGGATAATAGGGAGAAATGAGGGGAGGAATAAGAGAAGGGCAAGGGGAGGGAGAGGGTGGAATAGAGGTGAGTCAGTCAGGAGGCCCAAGGAGGCCGAGTCATCCAAAGGCTTCCGCAATTTGGCAAGGGACTCTGTTTGCAATTGGCACGTCTTTCGTGACAATTTTCCTGTGCTGTGTGGTCTGCTTTCTCCTCTCCTAACGTTTGATCTGCAAACATTACTGCTTGGGAAGCTGAAACAGCCTTTGAGGCTCTGGTGAATCCTTTGGGAGAAGAACCTTGCAGGCGTTCCCTGGTCTTGTCCACTGGGCTTCCTTCTGGCCTGACTGCACACAAAGCCAGTAAGGGCAGGACAGGGGCCTTTCACTCCATTCTTAGCCTAAGCCTGCCCTGCCCAATATGGTAGCCACTAACCAGGAATGAAACGGATTGATGCAGTAACCACAACAGTGGACTCAAATATACGAACAATCATAAAGATGGCACAAGACTGGGCAACATTTAGTTCTGTTGAACATGAGGCCGCCATGAGTTGGAGCCAACTCGAAGGCAATTAACAACAACAACAAGACACACATGGCGATTTAAATGAACAAATAAAATTAAAAATGCAGTTCCTCAGTTGTACTGGCCATATTGCAGGTGCTCAATAGTCACACATGGCTGGTAGCTACTGTATTGGACCGCGCAGCTGTAGAACGTTTCCATCATCACAGAAAGCGCTATTGGGCAGTGCTGGTCTAGGTAGCAGTGCGCCTTTCTGGGCTATTCCCAACACATTCCACGTAGTGAGAGGAAATGGTAGCCTGCTATCTTTGCATTCATGCATTCACTGAACAGATATCTGCTACATGTCGGGCATTGCTCTAGGTGCTAGGATTCAGTTGGTACAGACACAGCTCCTTTTCTTGTAAAGCTCACGTCCTACTATATAATGTTGTAGCTGCCATTGAGTCGGCCCCCATTTCATGGTGACCCCATGCACAATGGAACAAAATGCTGCCCAGTCCTGCGCCATCCCCATGATCGGTTGTGAATCAGACCATTGTGATCCGTAGGGTTGTCAGTGGCCGATTTTTGGGAGGTAGATCGCCAGGCCCTTCTCCCTAGTCCTACTCTGAAAGTTCTGCTGGAACCTGTCCAGCATCACAGCACCACACAAGCCTTCACTGACAATGGGTGATGGCTGCACATGAGGCGCGTTGGCCGCGAGTCAAACCTGGGTCTCCAGCATGAAAGGCGAGAATTCTACCACTGAACTAGCACTACTACCCCCCCACCCAGCCAACATATAATAGTTGTTATATAAATAGAACATAACTGTGAAGAAGAACGAAAACCCTGGTGGCGTAGTGGTTAAGTGCTGTGGCTGCTAACCAAAAGGTTGGCAGATCAAATCCACCAGGTGCTCCTTGGAAACCCTGTGGGGTAGTTCTACTCTGGCTTATAGGGTTACGATGCATTGGAATTGACTTGCCTGCAATGGGTTTGGTTTTTTTGGTTTATGGAGAAGAATGAAGCAGTTTAAGGGAGATAGAGAATGTTGGCTTCTAGGGAAGTAGAGACTGTTCTATTTTATAAAAGGTAGTCAGTGACCTCACTGAGCAGTGATCTGAAGAAATGGGTGAAGGGACACACCTTGCAGACATCTGGAGGCAGAGAATTCCATGCAGAGGGAGCCGTAATGCAAAGGCCAGGAGGTGGGAGTGTGTTTAGACAGTTTTGAGTAGAGGAGTGATACAATGTGACTTAGGTTTTTGCAGGATCCTGTGGCTATTGTGCAGAGAATGAATGGGGTGGGGGGGGGTGGTGGTTAGAGGAGGGAGGTGTCACAGAGAGACCAGGGAGAAGTCTGTTGGAATATTCCATGGGAGAGGTGATGGCAGCTTGGACCAGGGAGGAAGCCATGGGAGAGGTGAGAAGTTGTTAGGTTCTGGAGACATCTTGAAAGTAGAGCAAATGGGACTTGCTGCTGGATTAATGTGGTGAGTGAGAGAAAGAGAGAAGTCAGGATGATGCATCTGGAAGGGTGGAGTTTCCATTTGCTGAGACGAGGGACATGGCGGGAGGGGCAGTTCTGCAGTAGGGCAAGATCAAGAGTTCAATTGTGGACATAATAAGCTTATTTAAATATCCACATGGAGCACTACGGTTCACAATTAAATATATGAATGTGTTCATTCAACAGATATTTTTCAGGCTCAAATATATAACAGGGGCTTAGTCGTCTTGGACATAAGAGATTGGTACAACAACTCACCGTCTATTCCAGTCTTCTCCAGTTGATCCACTAAAAAAAAAATTCGTTTACATTCTTTAAAAAAAATTTTATTGTGGTAAATATATATGTAACAGAACATTTGCTCTTTCTACAGTCTTCACACACACACTTCAGTGACATTCATTCATCATGTTATACAACCACCGCCATTAACTCTTCCTGAATTTTTCCATCTCCCTTAACAGAAGCTTGGTGTCATGTCACCAAGTGCCATGTCTTCCTTTCTCCCTTCCAGTGTTTTTGTACCAGCTTGTTACAGTCAAATCTACACTGAGCTGAACACATGGATAACTGGGTTGGCCCCTCGATGCCACCTTTTTTCTTTTTTTTTCTAGTTCATCCAGTTCACAGTTAGACACTGTGCTGTGTCAATGGCATCAGTGGTGGGGGGGGGGGGCCTGGGGATGTGGAGTGCAGAGGGGCAGAAGGACGGACGCCAAAATGACTGTCTGTAAAATTTCTGTGTGATGTTTCAGCAGAAGTTTGTTACTTTTTAATAAAAATATCTCTAAAGTTAGTTATAACAACGAAAGCATTTTTTTTGTAAACCCAGCTTTCATGTATCAAGATACCTACAAGGCTAAAACTCTATGCTAATTTACTTTTTGAACCTTCTAACGCACTCTGGTCAGAGCTGTCATTATTACCCAATTACAGTGACGCTTCGAATCACGTGGTTTTGTCTGTACGTGTTACAAGCACGTGCTGTCGTTCTCATCGCTGTCAGTGTTTTTATAGTTGCTGATTTTGTCACATTTTCCCGTGTTTTAGCTATAATATTGTGGCAGTTAGTATTTGTGAACCCATATCAATAACTTTTTTGAGAATGAAGTAGTGATTAAAAGGAAAGAAGGAGTGACATACTGGAATTACGATTTTCGAGTAGCAGTACAAAAAATATTACTAAGGATTCTGTATGGTCAGTTACAGAAGGAGGCACATGGGGAGGGGGTGGCACCATGAGTCACCACACTGGGTGACACAAACCTTAGTGATGCCACTGTGCTGGGTTCTGGGGACATTAAGATCATAGAATACAGGCCCAGCCCTTGAGAAAGCAACAAGCTAGTAGGAGTCACTTGGGCACAGAGCAAAGCACATGGACTCTGGACCCATCCAACCTGATTTCAAAAACTGGCTCCACCACTCACCAGCTGCTTAGCCTTGGGCCATGCCCTTAACCTCTCTGAACTTGTCTGCTCATCTGTGTAATGGAGCACTTGACACCCAACTTCCAGGGCTGTTGGGAGGATTAAAGAAAATGCATATCAAACCACCAGCCAAGTGCCTGACACACATAAGTGCTTATTTAATAAATGCTTTTTGGGATTAACTTTACTGTTAGAAATGGAATAGACGTGTAAATAGCAAAAAGTATAATATATTGTGTTAGGATAACGTAGAGGTTTGGAACATGGACTTTGGAGATATTAGTTCCAAACCCAGTGCTTCCCTTTAGGCACTGGGTTGACAATGGGCAACAGCTTCCATTTCCCAAGGCCTCAGTTTCCTCATGTGTAAAATGGGTGTAATAATCCAGTAGCACCAACCGACAGGTTTGTTGTGAATTTAAAGGAGGTGATACATGTAAAGGGGTTAGCACACACTTCTTGGCCGAGAGGAATTGCTCAGTGTCAATGACTATCATTTCCATGGAAACACAGGGAACCAAAGGAAGCTGTTAAGGGGAAAAAATAGAACAGAGGCAACACACTCATATCAGAAACCAGGGCAGGAAAGAAACAAAACCAAACCCCTTTCCTAAATATATAGAAAGGCAGGCCAAACTGTCCCACTCTTCTCCTGTCCAGTTTTGACAAATGTCTTCAATGCTCACAGAGAGAACCCTGAGGCTCTTCAAGATTCTCAACTATCAAAGAAATCTTCAAAGTGTCTTTGACCAAAGCAGGAAAATGATGAATATGTTTGGAACGATTTTGAAGGACAAAGGTAACATGTTTTTTTTGGCTGTAATATTTATCAAGGAGCATCTAAATGAACCAGCGCTCCTTCTCCCCAGGCCCCCAGGAGCCCTGACAGTTTTCTAGATGTCCATTCTAGAACTTCCATGAGCAGAGCAGGCAGCAGTGCTCGTTGATGTCTGACCAGGGGGTGCAGCCAGTTTGTAGGAGAAATTTTCCTGCACTGATAAGTTGTCCAAAACTTGCATTAACTGTGGCCTCAGTTGTTCCTCCTGCTACCTTGAGCCTTGGCCTGTGTTCTGACCTGCTTCATGTTCACACAGGCCAGAGCTCACCTGCAAACAACACCAGGGAGCCAGAGGTGAAGGACAAGCAGTGATTTATCTCCCTTTGCCATCACGTGCTTAGAGCAGCTCATTTGCGTGGTTGGGGTAACCCCCTTCAGAGCTAAGCAGGCAAGGTGAGCCCCGCTCTATCTGCCAGCAGGAAATATATGAGATCCTGCTGGGTCATCTCATCGGCACAGCTGGTCCTGCTTAG